>NW_022630997.1:43836335-44450044 GCF_010015895.1 Lontra canadensis | reverse complement strand
TTTGAATTTCCATATGAATTTTAGAATGGACTTATCAATTTCTCCAAATATCTATCTGGGATTTTGATAGCAAATGCACCAGCTCTGTGAACACTACTGAATCTTCTGATTCATGAATATAGTACGTCTTTCCCTTTTGTTTAGATCATTTTTTAATTTCTCTGAGCAATCTTTTATAGTTTTTAGTATATAGGAATAACATATATTTTATTAAATTTGCTCCAAAGTACTTCATATTTTTCTTGCTACTATAAATGATATTGTAATATTTAAATTTTCATCTACTTATTTTTAGTATACAGGGTTTTAAAAAGTGAACCTTGAATCTTGTTACCATGCTAACCTCTCTAATCAATTCTAGCAGGTTTTTTTATTGAACCCTTTTCTACATGGGCAAATGGTCATATTATCTGCAAAAGACATCATTTTAATTTTTTTCTTTATAATATATAAGCCTTTTAATTTCTTTCCCTTGTCTGTTAGGACCTCTATTACATTGTTCCACAGAAATGATGAGAGTGGAAATTCTTGCCTTGTTTCCAACATCAGGAATAAACATTCAGACTTATGCCATCAAGTGTCATGTTAGCTGTTGATTTTTCATAGATGCCCTTTCTCAAGTGTGGAAGTTCCCTTCTATTCCTAGTGTGCTGAATTTATTTTGTTTTTAAGTTATGAATGAGTATTCCATTTTCTTAAATGTTTTTTCTGTATCTATTAAGGTAATCATGTGTTTGGGGGATTTTTTGACTCTATTAAGTTAGTGAAATACATTGATTTTTGAATGTTAAAACAACCTCACATTCTTGAGATAAGCTATACTTAGTCATAATGCATCAACTTTTTCAGATATTGTAGATTCAGTTCACTAATATTTTGTTAAAGTACTTTGCTTTTTGTTGACATGGGATGTTGGACTGTGACCTTCCTTTCTTATAATATCTTTGGTTTTGGTATTAGGGTAATGCTTGTCTCATAAAAGGAATTGGGAAGTGTTCCCTACTTTTCCATTTTCTGGAAGATTTTCTGTAGAACTGGTATTAATTTATCCTTAAATGTTTGATATAACTAATCAATTAAGTCATCAGAGGCCAAGAATTTTCTTTAAAGGAATGTTTCTCACTAAAGAATCGGTTAAAAAAAATAGATGTGGGCTCTAAAATCAGGAATAAGACAAGGATGTCCACTTTTACCACTTCTTTTTCAACATTGTCCTGAGGAATTAGATCATATAAAGAAATCAAAAGTATCCAGATCGGAAAGGAAGATGTAAAGCTATCTCTACTTATAGATGACATGATCTCATGTATAGAAAACACTAAAGGATTCACACACACACACACAATTAAGATTAATGAATGACTTTAGCAAGATGAAGAACACAAGACTCATACACAAATCATCTGTATTTTGGTATACCAGCAAAGAATAATCAGAAAATGAAATTAAGAAAAATATTTCCATGTGTAATAGTGACAAAAAGAATACTTAGGACTAAATTTAGCTAAAGAAATGCAATACTTATTTGTACACCAAAAATGACAAAACATTACTGAAAGAAATTAAAGAAGACCTAATTTATGGAAAGACATCCCATGTTCATGAATCAGAAGACCTGGTGTTGTTAGGATGGCAATACTTCCCAAACTGATCCACAGAGTCAGTGCAATTTCTATCAAAATTCAAACTGCCTTTTTTTTTTTTGCAGAAAATTCATATGGAAATATAAGGAATTCAGAATAATCAAGACAAAGTTGATAAAAAGGAACAAAATTGGAGGAACCACACTTCCTGATTTCAAAACTTACTATGAAACAGTAATCAAGACAGTGTAGTACTGGCATAAGGTTAGACATCAGTGGAATATAATGGAGAGTTCAGGAATAAGCCCATACATTTATGGTCAATTGATTTCCAACAAGAGTATGAACATCAATCAGTGGGAAAACAATAGCCTTTTAATTTTTATATTATTTTTAAAAGATTTTATTTATTTATTTGAGAGAGAGAGAGCACAGAGGGAGAGTGACAGATAGAAGCAGACTCCCTGCTGAGCAAAGAGCCTGATGTGGACCCTGAGATCCAGTCAGGACCCTGAGATCATGACTTGAGCCGAAGGCAGATGTCCAACCAACTGAGCCACCCAGGTGTCCCAAGAATAGCTTTTGGGGGCAAGTGTGCCTTTTTTAAATTTACATTTAGTTAATTAACATAGTGTATAATTAGTTTCAAAGGTAGAGTTCAGTGATTCACAGTTGCATATAACACCCAGTGCTCATTCTACCAGGTGCCCTCCTTTATAATGCCCATCACCCAGTTTTCCCACCACTCCACCTCCTGCCCTCCAGCAACCCTCAGTTTGTTTCCTATACTTAAGAGTCTCTTATGGTTTGTCTCCCTCTCTGATTTCATCTTGTTTTATTTTTCCTGGGTTTGTTTCTTTTGCTAACCAGAATCACTGCATGTATTGTTCTTTGATGTGCTTGTTGAAGATATTCTCAGCTTGGCACACTCCTTTTATTCACTAGATATTCCACATAAATAGTGTCACTGTTTGAGTTACTTAATTCTGCTGTTATAGTTATGCCCACTTTTGTGCCCAAACTTGAGCATAGGTGTTGGAATTTAAGGGGAAGAAGGCCATGTGAGCCCTTGGCAATCTGCAGTGAAGGCATGTTGACTTGACATTAAGCAGATGGCAGGCAGTGTTCGATGACTTGGGCAGGAGGGCAGCTGGACTGTGGATTTGGGACCCATAGGCTGATGGCATCATGTGTGACAGGGATGTGGTTGGTTTTGTTTTTAACTTCTGTTTTTCTGGGAAATTCTGTCCTTTTTTTTTTTTTTTTTAATTTTATTTTTTATAAACATATATTTTTTTTTCCCCAGGGGTACAAAATTCTGTCCTTTTATTCTAAGTGAAATCCTTGCTGGATAGAGTATTCTTGGCTGTAGATTTTTTCCATTTAGCACTTGGAATTTATCGTGCTGTTCCTTTCTGGCCTGCAAAGTTTCTGCTGCAAACCCACGGGTGGCCGTATGGGGTTTCCCTTGTATGGCACTGCTTTCCTTTTTCTTGCTGCTTTTAAAATTCTCTCTTTATCACTACTTTGGGCCAGCTTATTTACTTCATGTCTTGGTGCAGACCTTTTGATTTGGGGGGGGGGGTGCTCTCTGTGCCTCCTGGATCTGGATTTTTCTTTCCTTCCCCAGATTCAGGAAGTTTTTAGCTATTATTTCTTCAGATAAATCTTCTGCCCCCTATTCTCACTCTTCTCCTTCTGGGATCCCTGTCATGCAACTGTTATGCTTGACAGTGTCACTATGTTCCCTGGGTCTATTCTCATTTTGCATATTCCCCCTCCCCTCATCTGCTCAGCTTGATTACTTTCTATTACTCTGTCCTCTGGGTGGCTGATCTGTTCTTCTACTTCTTCTTGTTATTTATTCCAGGTGGTTTGTTTTTATTTCCATTCAGTGAGTTCAATAGCTCTAATCAGTTTTTTTTGTTTTGTTTTGTTTTTTAGTCTACTATCTCTTGGTGGAGGGTCTCATGGAGGTTCTGCACTCCCTTCTGAATTCTAGTGAGTTTCTTTATGAGCACTACTTTAAATTTACTATCACTTATCTCCATTTTGTTTAGGTCTCTTGCTCTGATTTTGTTCTGCTCTTTCATTTGGGACATATTCCTCTGTCTCCTCATTTTGTCTATTGCTGTGTCTGTTTCTCTGTATTGGGAAAGTCAGCTATGTCTCTTGCACTTGAAAATAGTGGCTTCATAAAGAAGAGGTCCTGCAGTGCAATGTCTCCTTTCACCAGAAAATGGTGCCTCAGGGGTGTTTCCTATGTATGTTGCTACAGGGGTGTCCTACCATTGTGGCAGAGCTCTGTTTGCCTTCAGTCCAGCCTGCAATGGCTCTCTGTGTGGTCAGAATCTGGTGCCTGTGGTGTAAGTGGGTGGTCCTTTGCTGTCTTGGGCTTGAGTTGAGTCAGAGCAGGCTTTCCCAAAGATGAAGTAGCATCAAACTGCAGACCCTTTCCCTGTGTGGTCCCCCGAGGAGTTTTTGTTGGTGGGAGGACCCTGCAATCAGACCAGCTGCCTGCCCCCAACCCACTGCTGGGGTCACAGTCAGATTGGTGTGCAGTTATCCTCCCTTCTCCCTGGAGCAGGGACTCACTGTGGGGTGGTGCTGACCCCTGTCTGGGCTGCACGCACACTGCCAGGCTTGTGGCACCGCTTTGATGGGATCTTGCCAAGAGTGATCAGAACAGGTGGATCTGCTTCACTGTGGCCTCTTGTCTACCTCGGGCTGCGAAGTCTGCTCTGTCAGTTTTGGAGTTGCTTTCTGGGTTATTTATGCTGATGTGGGTGTTCTCTAAGTGGCCACACACCAAGAAGTCAGCCCAGGGTCCTCCTACTCCACCATCTTCCTAGCAACCCAACCCAACCCAACCCAAGAATAGCTTTTTAAAATGGTGCTGGGACACCTGGATATCCTCTTACAAAATAATGAATGGACCCTATCTTGTTCCATACACAAAAATTAAATCCAAAATGCATCAAGACCTAAATGTGAGAGCTAAAAGTATAAGATTTTTTGAAGGAAACATAGATGTGAGTGTTCTTGCCCTTAGATTAGGCAACAGTTTCTTAACTATGACACCAAAAGCATAAACAACAACAACCAAAAAATAGATAAATTGGACTTCATCAGAATCAGAAACTTTTGTGCATCAAAAGACACTACAAGAAAGTAAAAAAATAATCCATGGAATGGAAGAAAGTATTTGTAATTAGATATCGGACAGGGGTCTACAATTCAGAATATATAAAGAACTATTACAACTCAAGGATAAAAAGACAATCCAATTTTTAAAATAGGCAAAGGATTTGAATAGACATTACTCTGAAGGTATACAAATGGTCAATAAGCATGTGAAAAGATCTTCAACATCATTAGTCATTAGAGAAATGCAAATCTAAACCACGAGATAACACATCACATCCATGAGGATGGCTGTTTAAAAAAAGAAAAAGAAAAAAGAAAAACAAGTCTTGGTAAAGATGTAGATAAACTGGAACCCTTGTACATTCGTGGTGAGAGTGCAAAATGGAACAGCCACTGTGGAAATAGTTTGGCAGTTCCTCAAAAAGCTAAAAACAGGTTGCAAGTATATAACCAAGAGACATGAAAATACACATTCACACAAAAATTTACAAAGGAACTTTCATTGAAACATTATTCACAATGGTCAAAAAATGGAAACAAGCTTAATGTCCATTAACAAAATGTGGTATGTCTATACAAGGGAATATTTTTAGCCATAAAAATGGATGAAGTACTGGTACATGGTGAAGCTTGGGTGAATATTAAAAACTTACGCTAAGTGAAAGAAGCCAGACACAAAAGGCTATACGTTAACAGTTCAATTTATATGGCGTCTCAGTATAGGCAACTCCCAGAGATGAAAGTTGACTAGTAGAGTCAGGGGTTGGGGGAAGGAGGAAATGGGGAGTTATTAGTGGGTACAGGGTTTCTTTTTAGGGTGATGAAATGTTCTAGAATTAGAGGTGATGGTGGCACAACTTTGTGAATATGCTAATAACCACTGAATCATACACTTTAAAATAGTGAATTTTGTGTCACATAAAATTTTATGGTCTATGAATTAAATCTCCATTTAAAAAATAGATAAAAGGCAATCCAGAATTTTTATTTCTTCTGGAGGTTTGTGCATTTTAAGTATTTTCTTTATATAATCTAAGTAGTCAAATTTATTGCCCAAAGTTTGCTTATAATATTCTTATGTTTTCCTTTCAATATCCATAGCATCTATGATGGTCTTTTATTCTGTATTTTGATCATTTGTTTCTTCTTTTAACCACTCCTCTTTTATTCCGCATGATTAGTAATTGTCAATTTTATTGGTATTTTTAAAGAACCAGCTTTTGAATTCTCTTTCCCTTCCACAGCACCCTTTACTTAAAAAAAAAAAAAAAAAGGATTTTATTTATTTGAGAGAGAGCAGAGCAAGAGAGCACAAGCAAGGGGAGTGGCAGAGGAAAAGGGAGAAGTAGATTCCCAGTTGAGCAGGGAACCCAATGTGGGGCTCGATCCTAGGACTCTGAGATCATAACCTGACCCAAAGGCAGATGCTTAACTGAGTCATCCAGGTGCCCCACCCTCTTTCTACTTTAAAAATAATTCCTATTGTCTTTATGGCTTATTTTCTCTTGGTTACTTTTAATTTTCTCTTCTTTTTCTAGTTTCTTGAAGTAAAACTTAATATACTGATTTAAGACTTTCTTCTTTTTTCCAGTATAATCATTTAATGCTACAAATTTCCCTCTAAGCACTGCTTGAGATGCACCTCATTTGTCTTAAAATGTTCTGTTTTCATTTTCAACCAATACAAAATATCTTCTGATTTCCCTCTTATGAACTCTTATATGGTCCATATAAGCTTATTTAAGGATGTTACTTAATTACCAAATATTGGGGGCTTTTTCCAGGTATCTTTCTGTTGTTGATTTCAAATGTATTTCTGTTGTGTTCAGAGAACATGCTCTGTTTGAGTCCAATCTTCTTGATTCTGTTTTATGATCCAGAATATGCTGCTCCTTACTAAGTGTTCCACAAGCACTTGAGAAGAATGTACATCCTGCTGCTATTGAGTGGAGTGTTCCATAAATGTCAATTAGGTCAAGTTGATTGATAGTGTTGTTAACTTCTTTTCTATTCTTACTGATTTGTTTTGTGTACTTGTTCTGTCAATTACTGAGAGAGGAATGTTGAAATTTCCAACTATGTAGATTTGTCTATTTCCTTTTTTAGTTCTATAAGTTTTTATTTCATACATTTTGGACCTCGATGTTCAGTGCATACGTATTTAGGATTATAATGACTTTTTTTAAATTAATTGACCTATTTATCATGATGAAATGTCTCTCTAATCCTGGTAATATTCCTTGTTTTGGAGTTTACTTTGTATGATTTAATCACTCTAGATTTCCTTGAATTAGTTTGAATTGTATATATTTGTTCATCTTTTTAGTTTTAACCTGTGTCTTCATATATAAAATAGACTTTTTATAGATGATGTGTAGTTGTGTTTTGCCTTTTAACCCTATCTTAAAAGTTCTGCGTTTTAACTGGAATGTTTAGATCATTTTATATTCAATGTAATTACATATATTACTGATTTATACTTACCATCCTGCTATTTGTTTCTCATTTGTCTTATGGCTCTTTGTTGTTTTCATTCCCTTTTATTAGGTTTGGGGTGTTTTTTGCTTTATTTTTTCTTTGCTGCTCGAGTCTGCATTATACATGTTTAATTTATTACAGTCTACCTTCAGGTAATATTATACCACTTCATATAACCTGTAAAAACCTTATAATATCTACTTCAATTTCTCTTCTCCCATCCTTTGTAGATTGTCACCATACATGTTACTTCTACATATGTTTTATATTTGTTCATTATTTTTATAGAGAGGCTGGGGGAGAGGGGCAGAGATAGAGGGAGAGAAAGACTCTTAAGCAGGCTCCAGGTCCAGCATGGAGCCCCAGGCAGGGCTTGATCTCATAACCCTGAGATCGTGATCTAAGCTGAAATCAAGAGTCAGATGGCTAACCAACTGAGCCAGCTAGACATTCCATTTCTGTATATGTTTTAAATCTTAAGTACATTGTTATTATTTTATCTTGGAATAGTTAATGATAGGCTCACAGAGAAGAGTAACAGGGACCAGATTTACCCTCTGACTCAACACAATAATTTTTTTTAAAATAACAGACCTAATATAAGAAGGAATATTTTCATTTATTTATTGGCATTAGTGTATGTACTTATTTTTTATTGAGGTAAAATTCACATATCACAGAATTATGAAGTGTACAATTCAGTGGCATTTAGTGTGTGCACAATGTTGTATAACTACTCCTTCTCTCTAGTTTCTAGTTTCCATACTTTATCATAAGCACCTGAAACTAATATAACATTGTATGTTAATTATATTGGAATTAGAAAAGTAAAAAGTAAAAAAAAAAATTTAATTATGCTAAGAAAGAAGCCAGAAACTAAAGGTCATATAATTCAATGATTCCTTTAGATGCTATATCCAGAATTGGCAAATCCACAGAGACAGAAAGCATATTAGTGGTTACCAGGGAGTAAGGGGAGGGGGCTGTGATCATTTACATGTGTGGATGTTTATGGTCTCTATGATGAAGGAGCAGCACCTTAAAAGACACTAGACATCAAGCAATAAAGGAGAATAATCTCTGAGAAATGAAATGAACAAAGCCAGCCTTGCAATTGTTGTGGCTTATTGCCTTGAAAGAGTTTTTGGGCCATGGCCCAGGAAGGGGGAATCCAGGTGGAGCCTAGTAGATTCCTTAAATGGAGGAGACAAACTAAGCATCCAGGAAGATGAAGGCAGCTAGAGTTCTCAAGTCAGAACAGCAAAGAGAAAAGTGTTGCACAGAGAGAAAATCCTGGAGATCTGCAGGGGAGTGGGGGGCGGGGGGCCTTACATATTCAGAGAATCCTGATTAGTGCATGTACACATGCATTTTTCACAATATGAAAATATTAGAGAACAGTGCCTAGAGTCACACAGAGGCAGACATAGTGCCTCTTTCCATGTGCCAGACTGGAAAAACTGAGGATACATGAGTAGAATACTCACGAAGCTCTTACCTTAGTAATAGGGAATAATTAGCCCTCATCTGAATGCTGCTCTAGATTTGTGTAACAAATCATAAAAGTAAGATTCAAAAGGTTCAAACTCTTGGCAAGTAATTTAGCTGCATCATCTCAGAAAAAAAAAATTAACAACATTATTGGAATATAAACATATCCAGGACTTAACACTTAACTTAAAATTCATAATGGCAGGACACCTGGGTGGCTCAGTGGGTTAAAGCCTCTGCCTTTGGCTCAGGTCATGATCCCAGGGTCCTGGGATCGAGTCCTGCATCAGGCTCTCTGCTTGGCAGGGAGCCTGCTTCCTTCTCTCTCTCTCTGTCTGCCTGCCTCTCTGTCTACTTGTGATCTCTGTCTGTCAAATAAATAAATAAAATCTTTTAAAAAATTTTGTAATATCTGGGATTCCATCAAACATTACTAGGTAGGAAAAAAAAAAGATTACTAGGCATACACAAAGCAGAAAAACAAAATCCATATTGAAGAGAGTAATCAATTAACTGAAAAAGACCTAGAACTGACAACAGATGTTAGGATTAGCAGACAAGGACATTAAAACAGCTATTATAATTATATCCCGTATGTTCAAGAAGTTAAGTGATGCATGAATGATTGTTTGTAAAAAAAATTAAACATCTAGAATTGACAACTACAGTGTCTGAGATGAAAAATCTCAGTGTCTGAAATGAGATTAATGACAGATTAGGCACAGTAGAAGAAATAATTGTGAATTTGAAAGCATAGCAATAGAAATTATCCAAAATGAAAACTATAAAAAAATGGCAAGAGTATCACTGAACTGTGGCACCCCAAGCAGCCTAATATATAAGTTACTGGAAACCTCAAAGGAGAGGAGAAATGGGATAGAGGGAACAGAAAAAATATTTGAAGATATAATAGCCAAAAAATGTCAAACATGATGAAAAATATTGAGCCACAAATCCAAGAATCCAAATGAATTCCAAGAATAAGAAACATAAAGAAAATGAAAATGAGGCATATCTTAATCAAATTCCTCAAAACTGATGATAAAGAGGACATTTAAAAAGTGGCCAGAGGGAAAAAGATACTTTACATACAGAAGAAAAAAGACAAAGGTAATATTGTAGATCTCTCACCAGAATACTGAGAGCAAAAAGACACTGGAATGCAACTTTCAAATTGCTGAAAAAAACTGTCAAATTAGAATTTGGTGCCAGTGAAAATATCTTTTAAAAATGAAAACAAAATCAAGATGTTTACAGACTTCCAAAATGGTCTAAACACCATAATTGAATGGCAGAAATCATCAATCTGAATAAAAAAGTAAAACCCAGTTATATGCTGCCTATAAGAAATGCACCTTAATTATAAAGACATAATTACCTTAAAAGTAAAAGGATGGGAAAAGATATAATATGCTAACATGAAACAAAAGAAAGTTGGAATGGCTATTTTAATATAAGACAAAGAAAATTTCAGAGCAAAAAGAAAACCCTCTCTGTACCCCCTTCTCAGTTTTTCCATAAAGGTAAAGTCTAAATGAAAAAAAGGGACAGCATTTGGTAGCATATCGGAATTTGTGGGATGTTGCTAAAGCAGTACTTGGGAAGTTTATAACAATAAATGACCATGTTGGAAAGGATAAAGTTCTCAAGTTAATAAATTCAGCTTCTCCCTTAAAAAAACAAAAAACAAAAAACAAAAAACAAAACAAACAAACAAAAAAAAAACTAGGGGTGCCTGGGTGGCTCAGTTGGTTAAGCAGCTGCCTTCAGCTCAGGTCATGATCCCAGCCAGCATCCTGGGATCAAGCCCTGCAGCAGGCTCCCTGCTCAGTGGGGAGGCTGCTTCTCCCTCTCCCTCTGCTGCTCTGCCTGCTTGGGCTCTCTCACTCTGTCAAATAAATAAATAAAATCTTTAAAAATTTTGTTTTAAAAATTAAAAAAGAATACTAGAAAAAGAAGAGCAAGTAAACCCCAAAGTAGGGAGGAAAAGGAAAATAATAAAGATCAATGTGTAAATTAATGAAACAGAAAACAGAAAAAGAATAGAAAAATCTGATGAAACCCAAAGTTGTTCTTTTGGATCAATGAAATTGCTAGATTCTAGCCAGACTAATTGGAAAAAAAAAGATAATACATAAGTGACCAATATCAGGAACCAGGGAAGTGATATCACTATAAATTATAAGGCATGAAAAGAATACTAAAGGAATGTTATTTTTTAAAGGATTTTATTTATTTGTTTGAAATAGAGCGAGAGAGCACAAGCAGTGGGAGCAGCAGAGGGAGAAGCAGGTTCCCTGCTGAGAAGGGAGCCTAATGCTAAAACCCAGGGTTTCTATCCCAGGACCTCAGGATCATGACCTGAGCCAAAGGTAGACACTTAACCCACGGAACTACCCAGGCACCCCAAGGAATGCTATTTTTTTAAAGATTTTATTTATTCACTTGACAGAGATCACAAGTAGGTGAAGAGGCAGGCAGAGAGAGGGGAGAAAGCAGGCTCCCCGCCGAGCAGAGAGCCCCATTCCAGGCTCGATCCCAGGACCCTGGAATCATGACCTGAGCCGAAGGCAGAGGCTTTAACCCACTGAGCCACCCAGGTGCCCCAGGAATGCTATTGTTAAAAACAACTGTATGACAATAAATTCAACAACTTAGGTGAAATGGATAAATTCCTTCAGAGATACAAATCAGCAAAGCTCACTCAAGAAGAAGTTGATATCCTGAATTACCTTCTATCTATGAAAGAAATTGAAATTTTTTTTTCCCATAAAGATAACTCCAGGCCCAGCTCTTTTTAGTGGCACCTCAGAAGTGTAGAAAAGTATCCTTTCCCAGTACTGGCTGACAGAAATGTATTGATGTGTACAGTGAATGTAAACTTCATACCTTTTATGAAAGCAGATGGCCACAGAAGTTGCTGCTAATGGTCTGGGTGAAGATGGAAGAATTACATGGTCCAAATCAGTGGCAGTGATGACAAAAAAAGGCTTTCCCATGAAGCAGAGAGTCTTGACCCATGGCCATGGCCACCTGCTGCTGAGGAAGGGGCATTCTTGCTACAGATCATGGAGGACTGGAGAAAGAAAGTGGAAATCTGTTCAGGGTTTCATTGTGCATGCCAATCTCAGTGTTCTCAACTTAATCATTGTTTAAAAAGGGGAGGGGGGAGGATATTCCTGGACTCACTGATACTACTGTACCTTGTCACCTGGGACCCAAAAGAGCTAGCAGAACCTGCAAATATTTCAATCTCTCCAGAGAGAAGATGTCTGCCATTATGTTTTAAGAAAGTCCCTAAACAAAGAAAGAAACCAAGAGCCAAAGTGCCCAAGATTCAGCATCTTGTTACTCCATGTAATGGAGTACCCAACACAAACATTGGGATTGTTTTGGAGAAACAGTGTACTAAGAAAAATCATGAAGAGGCTGCAAAATATGTGACATGTAGGGCCAAGAGAATAAAGGAGGGATAGATTGCCAAGAGAAGGGGCTGTCCTCCCTGACAGCTTCTACCTCTAAGTCTGAATCTAGTCAAAATTGAGATTTTCTAAGAGTAACAAATAAATAACATCAGATGAAAAAAACAAAAGATAATCACAGGCCCAGATGGCTTCACTGGTAAATTCTATAAGGCATTTATGGACAAAATAATATTAATTCTACAGAAACCCTTCCACAAAGTAGAAGAGGGAACACTTCTCAGTTCCTTTTATAAGGCAAGTATTACCCTGATACCAAAATCAAAGACATTATAATAAAGAAAACCTATAGTCCAATGTCCCCACATCCATAATATCAAAATACCTTAACAAAATATTGAAATGAATCTAGCAATATATAAGAAAGGTGGTACACCATGACTAGTGGAGTTTATCCTCAAAAATAAGGTCCTCTTAATACTCAAAACTGATTGTATTTCACCAACTTAATAGACTAAAAGAGAAAAATTTTATAATCATCTTAATTGATATAGAAAAAGCATTTAAGAAAATTGAATATTCATTCATTATTTCAAAAAGAAATCTCTCAGCAAACTAGGAATGAAAGGGAACTTCTTCAACCTGAAAAGGCATCTATAAAAAACTGAAAGCTAATATCACATTTAATGGTGAAAAACTGAATGTTTTCCCCTAATATTGGAAACAAGGCGAGAATTTTTAGTCTTGCCACTTCTATTGAACACTGTAATGAAAGTCCTAGCCAGTGAAAGCAGGCAAGGGGAGAAAACATACAGATTGGCAAGGAAAAATTAAAACTATCTTCTTCAGAGATAATATGATCACATCTAAGTAGAAAATTTTTAAAAGATTAAAAAAAAGGCCTACTAGGGACGCCTGGGTGGCTCAGTTGGTTAAGCAGCTGCCTTCGGCTCAGGTCATGATCCCGGCGTCCTGGGATCGAGTCCCACATCAGGCTCCTTGCTCATCAGGGAGCCTGCTTCTCCCTCTGCCTCTGCCTGCCATTCTGTCTGCCTGTGCTCGCTCTCTCTCTCTCTCTCTGGCAAATAAATAAATAAAATCTTAAAAAAAAAAAAAGGCCTACTAGAATTGACAAATAACATGGTAACAAGTTATAAAACTACGATATTTCTGTGTACTAGGAATGAAAAATTGGAAATTCAAAATTTTTATTTTATTTTTATTTCTAGTCCTTTATTTCTCTGTGAAAAGGGAAAAAGGAATAAAATAAAATGGCACAGTTGATACACAATATATCACTGAAAGAGAGGGGGAAATCCAAATTTTTAATAGCCACTTACAATAGTAAGAAAAATACTAAATACTTTCAAATAGATTTAATAATATATTCCAGTTTCTGTACATTAGAAACTATGAGATATTGCCCAGAGAAATTAAAGAAGACCTAAATAATGAAGAGACATACCATGTTCATGAATCAGAAGACTTGGTCTCATTAAGACACTAATTCTCCCTAAATTGTTCCATATGTTGCCTGAAATCCCAATCAAGTTCTCATCAGGTTTTTTTTTGTAGATATTTACAATTTCATTCTAAATTTTACGTAGAAATGTAATGGATCTTAAAAAGCCAAAAAGTTTGAAAAAAAGAACAAAATTGGAGAGCTAAAACTACCTGATTTCGGGATTTATTATAAAACTATAGTAATCGGGGCACCTGGGTGACTCAGTCAAGTAAATGGCTGCCTTTGGCTCAGATCATGATCCCAGGGTCCTGGGATGGAGCTCCACATGGGACTCTCTGCTTAGTTGGGGAGCCTGCTTCTCCTTCTCCCTCTGCAGCTCCCGCTGCTTGTGCTCTGTCAAATAAATAAATAACATCTTTTTTTAAAAAAAAAAACCTACAGTAATCAAAACATTATGAAATTGTCTTAAAGACAGACAATACTCTTCTGAAGAAGAGTCCAGAAGAAGAACCACACATATGGGAAACTTATTTTTCCAAAACAAAGGCAAAAAGGCAATTTAGTAGACAAAAGATATTCTTTTCCACATATTGGACTGGAACAATTGGATATTCATATGCAACATTTAAAAAAACCTTTGACCCATATCACATACAAATATATACAAAACTTAATTCAAAATGAATCATTTACCTGAATGTAAAACCTAAAACTATAGAACTTCTAGAAGAAAACTTAGAAGAAAATCTTTGTTATCTTCAGTTAGGCAAAGATTTGCTAGACGTAATATGAAAAGCATGATCCTAAAAGAACAAATTGATAAATCTGACTTCACCAAAATTAAAAAATGTCTCTTCCTCAGAAAATACTCTTTTTTTTTTTTTTTTAGATTTTACTTATTTATTTGACAGACAGAGATCACAAGTAGGCAGAGAGGCAGGCAGAGAGAGAGAGAGGAGGAAGCAGGCTCCCCACTAAGCAGAGAGCCCGATGTGGGGCTCGATCCCAGGACCCTGGGATCATGACCTGAGCCGAAAGCAGAGGCTTAACCCACTGAGCCACCCAGGCGCCCCCTCAGAAAATACTCTTAAGAGAATGAATAGACAAGACATAGACTTAAGGAAAATCTTTCCAAAGCATTTATCTAATAAAGGACTTATATCGAGGATAGTTAAAGAGATCTTGAAACTCAAGAATATGAAAACAATACAACAAATAATTTGGAAAAGATATTTGTGAAATCACTATTTCATTAAAGAAGATGTGTGGATATCGGGTAAACACATGAAAAAAATGTCCAATATCATTTGTCCTTAGAAAAATGCAAATTAAAACACAATTAAGTACCACTACATACCTATTAGAATGGCCAAAATTTAAGACTGATTTGAGGATGTGGAGGAAGTGGGACTCTCATACATTATGGGAGGTAATATAAAATGTACAACCATTTGGAAAAGACTTTGGCAGACTTTTGACAGTTAAACATACACTTTAGTTAGGCAAAGATTCGCTAGACAGGACACCAAAACCATAACCCATGAGAGAAAAAAATTAATACGTTGGACTTCATTAAAAATTTAAAATGGTTGTTCTTAAAAAAAAAAAAACTACTCAAAAGGTGAATATACAAGGTACAGTCTTGGAGAAAATATAATCCAGCCATCCCACTATTGAGTATTTATCCAAGACATTGCATATGTCCATACAAAGACTTACACATGAATACTGCAGATTTGAACTCGGGTTCAAACCTTAAGTTTCGTGATTCTGGGGTTTATAGTTTTCATCAAATTTGGAAAGTTTCGGGGCACCTGGGTGGCTCAGTGGTTTAAAGCCTCTGCTTTTGGTTCGGGTCACGATCCCAGGTTCCTGGGATCAAGCCCCACATCAGGCTCTCTGCTCAGCAGGGAGCCTGCTTCCCCCCCTCTCTCTGCTTGCCTCTGTGCCTACTTGTGATCTCTGTCTGTCAAATAAATAAATAAAATCTTTTTAAAAAATTTGGAAAGTTTCTGGACATTATTTAAAAAAAAAATCTTTGTTTCCTCTTTTTCTGACTCAGATTGATTGAAAATGTTCCACAGCTTTTGTAATTTTTCTGTTTTTCTTCCCTGTGTGCTTCATTTTGTATTGTTTTATTCCTATGTCTTCAAGTTTACTCTCTTTCTTTAGCAACATCTACTTTGCGGTTAACTATACCCAGTGTATTTTCAGATATTAAAAATACAATGAAATTTCAGATATTGAATTTTCATTTCTAAAAGTTCCATTTGGGTGTATTTATAAATATATACACAATTTCAAGATTTATTTTAGAGAGAGTGCAAGCACAAGGTTGGGGGAGGGGCAGCAAGAGAGGAAGAGAGAAACCCAAGCAGATTCCACGCTGAGCATGGAGCCTGATATGGGAATCAATCTCACATCTCTGAGATCACAACCTGAGTCAAAACCAAGTCTGATGCTTAACCAACTATGACACCCAGGAGCTCCTCCCTACTTTTCTCTTCATCATGGCCATATTTTCCTCTATCTCCTTAAATGTATGCAACATATGCACAATAGCTGTTTTAATATCCTTGTCCACTAATATGTTCTCTCATTTCTGGTCTATTTCTAATGTTTGAATTTTCACCTGGAATGGGTCATATTTTCTTGCTTTATTGCATACCTGGCAGAATTATGGCCTCCAAGAAGATTCTATGCTCGAATCCAGGGAGCTGTGGATATATTAACTTATATGGGAAAAGGTGCCTTGCAGATGTAATTAAGCTTACTCATTATTTGGCCTTAAAATAGGAAGATTATATTGGGTTATCCAGGTGACCTCAACATAATTACATGAGTCTTTAAGAGCAGAAGAGGACGTCAGGGAGATTCGGAGCATAAGTAGAACTTGATGCACCATTGCCGGTTTGAAGACAGAGAGGGCCTCATAAGAAGAAATGTGGGAAGCCTCAAGGAACTGAGGGCAGCCCCTAGCTGACATGGAAACAGGGACCTCAGTCCTACAACCATAGGAACTAAGGTTAAGCTGAAAGATATTCCCAACCTCCAGAGGAGAACTAAGCCAACTGACATTACTATTTCAGTCATGTGAAGCCATCAGCAGGGCACCCAGCTGAGCTATACTGTGTCCAGACTTCTGATCCACAGATAGTGTGAGAAAGTAAATGAACACTATTTGAAGTCACTGAGTTCATGGTAATTTGTTACGGCAGCCATAGAAAACTAACGCATCTGGTAATTTTCAGTTGGATGCCAGGTATTGTGAATTTAAACTTGCTGGGTGCTGGTATTTATGTATTCCCATAAATATACCTAAATTAGGCTCTGGAACATAAGTAAGTTACTTGAAAATTGTTGAATCCTGGGCGCCTAGGTGGTTCAGTCAGTTAAGTGGCTGGCTTCGGCTCAAGTCATGATCCCAGGGTCCTGGGATCAAGTTCTGTATTGGGCTCCTTGCTCGGTGGAGAGCCTGCTTCTCCCTCTCCTTGCTGCTCTGCCTACTTGAGCTCTTTCTTTGTCAGATAAATAAATAAAATCTCTAAAAACAAAACAAAAATAGTTGAATCCTTTCAAGGGTTATTTTATTTCTTTTAGGGTGATTTCAGAGCACCCTTTATTCTAGGGCTAATCTAGCCCTACAACTAAGATGATACCTTTCTGGAGTGTCTAGCTGATATCTTCTGTATTATAAGGTTTTCCCACTCTGGCTTGGTTGATGAGCAATTCCCAGCTCTGTCTCAGCTCTGGAAATTGTTCAGTCCATTGCATTCTAGTGGTTCCTGGTAGCTTTCTTTCACATGCGCTCTGATGAGTTCTTAACCAAAGACCTGAGGAACCCCTTGCAATGCCTGGCAGCTCTCTTTGCAGCTCTCCCCTCTCAAATACTCAAATTCTAGTCACTTTTGTTTCCTTAACTCGGAGTGGTAAGTTGATGAAATTGTAGGGCTCACCTTCTTTGTTTCCTTTCTCTAAGCAATTACGATCATGTCATGCCTGTTGTTCAATGTCTGAAAACCATCATAACCTGTATTTTGCCCAGATTTCTAGCTGTTTAAAATGGAGAGGTATATTCAGTTCCTATTATTCCCTTAGGGTCAAAACAGAAGTCTCTGGGGGAGCATTTTAAATATTGAAGGATGGACCCCATCTCAGGATGTCCTAGGGGCAGACCTGGGCATTTTTTAGGAGCTCCTTTAGTAGTTCTAATGTGCAACCAGGGTTAAGAACCATTGACCTGTATGATCTATAAAAACAGTTTTTAATAGAAAGTATGCCATTTGCTGAGTACTTACCATGCATCAGGCATTCTTCTAGGTACTTCCTTATCTATCTTCTCTTGTCCTCCCAATCACCCTGTGATATGGGTTTTATTGTTGTTGGTTTACACATGAGGGGGCTGAGGCTCAAGGACCTGTGCCTAGTCACACCACCAGGAAGCAGAAGAACTGGAAAGGGAAACCAGCTGGCCGGATTGCACAGGCTCTTCCCGCTCCATAGCACTGCCTCATGTCTCTGGACCACTGGATTCTGAACTGCCCTCTGGGGGTTCTGTGCAGGTTGGATAGATCCATGGGTCAGGGTTCCCTGGACAGAAGGTGGGTTCTCCTCTTGACTTTCCAGTGGCCCTACTAAAGGGCTGTGAAGTGAGGGGACCCTTCTTACCTTCCTCTCAGTTCCGAACCTTCCTGGTACTTCAACTCGCATCTTTGCTTTCGCTTGAAGCTGCTGAGAAAAATCGCAGTTGGCCTTTAGGACTCCTTAGTCCCTAAAGATGGGGAAGACTTGGTCACTATGAAGGTGGCCCAGCTGGAGCGATCGGGTCGGGCCAGATTTGCCAGCAGAATGACAGTCTGAGGTCCTTCATTCCACTCACACTTTTGGGCAGGGGGTCTGGATGGGACAGGAAAGGGGAATTTTCTCAGGAGAGAGTCCTAGGATGGCTGTGTTCCCTAGAGAGGCTTGGTCCGGAGCTTTCATTGTACAAATGGGGAAGCAGCACCCAGAGAGGCAAAGGTAGGATCTCAACGTCATTCAGAGACCTGGGCAGGGCGTGGTGTGGTGGGAAAGAGCCAAGTTCCCTAGCCACCAGCCCCACTCCTCCTAGGACCAGGTGCCTGCTAAGGGCCTGCAGCAACCACGCCAGCCCCTCCCCTGGCATCCTTGCCAGTGAAAATTCAGCCTGGAGGTAAGTGACCTGCCCAGGGTCCCTCGGCAGGCTGAATCAAGTGGGGCTCAGGGTTCTGCTGTGCAAACTGCTGCTCTAAGGGGTGGAAGGGCTGCTTCATCTGGCTCACCCTCCCTTTCAGGGGACTTGATTGAGCCATGCGGTTCCCTTGGAAACAGAGCTGCTTGTCTCCTGGGGTCAGCAGCACTTAATCTTCGATTACTGCAATTCTGATGTTAGTGGGGGAAGGGACCCTGGGCTCTCCCCACATTCCTACAGCACCCTCTCTACCTGCAGGTTCACGAGAGCGTGCATACTTTCCCTCGTGCTCATACTCAGGTTCCCCACATGGGGGGGGGGGGCACATGAGCGTGCACGCACACACGCACACACACGCACACAAGCACACTTTCTCCCAAGCTCAGAGAGCTTTTAATCACTCTGTTTTCTAACCCCCAACTGAAAAGGAACAGTCATGTCCTTACCAATTACCCACTCTTTGTGCCCTGAGGTTTCCTAAGAACCAGAATGGGAACCCCCTTTCCTTTCAAACGATCTCCACAGCATCACAATCAGATTGAGAGTGGGATGGGGGAAGCAGGCCAGATGGTCCATTTTCCTTGCCCCCCGGCCCCCAGGAGATTTCAGTGTCTGCAAGGGAAGTCAAGGGTGTGTTGGAGCATTACTGAGGACAATGAAATTTTAAATAATCTGCATTATGATTCATCAGCATGCACTTTGCTTCCGGTGGAGTCCTTTGAGGGCTGGCTTCCCTCTAATACCCACTGTGGCTCCCTAGTCCCCAGGTGCCCGATGGATTTGTGTTGAATAAAGATATCCTTCACTTCAAGAAAGCGGAGATGAAAACTTTCTGAGCAGAGATGGATATGGTCCCACATCCCGTGCCCTGATTCTAACCCAGGAAAACAAAGAAGATATCAAAGAAGAAATGGAGAGACTTCTAAAATATCAATTAAGGTTTACCAGGGACTTAGGCAGAGGATAGAAGGAGAAATACAGCTAACAATGGGAAACAAAAGGTTTGAAATAAACCTAGAATTTAAACGATTGTGCCCAGAATGGGGAGAAATTAAGGTGAAAAAACTCCACCGAAATAATAGAAAAACAAAGGCAACAACAGGACTTTTAACCACATTCAGAGCCTGGGGTCACTAGAAGGTCCAGGTGGTGCTGAGTTCAACCAGGGCAGAGATAGGAAGAGCTTTGAGCCCTATCTGGGGTTCTTCTCCATCAGGGAGAGTGACCGGGAGCCCAATACACATGCTCTTGGTGAACACCTGGATGGTAAGGACACCCAGAGACAAAGCAGCAATTTTTAAAAGACTATAAAAACAAATATAAAACAAATACAAAAGACTATAAAAACAGCAGTTGGTATGGATAAAGAAATGAAAACCATATACAGAGATACAATACAAAGATAAAATTTCTCTCCCCTTCTCTAAACCCCAGTCATCCTCTCCAGAGATATTTGTAGCTTCAAGATATTTCAAGATATTTCTATGAATATATAGATATATAGATACACAAACACACACACATTTTTTACACAAATAGAATCAGACCTCCAGACGGTTCTGTACCCTTTACTCTACCTACTGTGTCAAAGCTCTTTCCGGATCAGCCTAGGTGGGTCTACTTTCTCCTGTCCAATAACTGAATAGTTTATTTTCTGGCAGTGTCAATGTGACCAGCTGCCTGGTGACAATCTCTGTTTCTAATGACTTTACAATCTTGCAATAAATATCCTCGTACATATGTGTTTGAGATATGTGATCAAAACCCTGAAGACAAAACAAACACATTTACATTTTCAATAGGTCTTATCAGACTATCCTTTAAATATATTGCCATGATTTACACGTTCGTTAAGCATGTATGCAGATGCCCATTTCTCTGTGTCCTTGCTGGCACTAGGCTTTGTCAAATTTTAACTTTTGCTAAACTGTAAACATACAGATTTATCCTTGCCTTTTCACATTATGTGAGAGTAATTGTATTTTCATGTTATTTAGCCTTTTGTGTTTTTTTCTATAGAATGCTTATTCATAGCCTCTCATTTTCTACTTTTTTAAAAATCGATTTCTAAGAGCTGCTTGTATGATAGAAAAATTAGTCTCATGTGATATTTGTGGCAAACATATTTGTAATTGGCTTGTTTTGGAGAGCTATTTTTCTCCTAGGTAGGATGTTTACATAGTCAAACACAAGGACAGTTTTCCTTTATGGTGTTCAGGCAGTGAGCTGCTTTAAACAAGTTTGTCTTTTAGCACAAGAAAGTTATCTTTGAAGCTTCTAAAAGAACTAATGGACATGTTTCCAGTACCTGAAACAGCAATCCTTGACAAATCACAGGAAACAAAAGACAGGCCAAAAGAGGTCAATAAACATCCCAGTTTTCCCAAGAAGAGAAAGACAGATTCTAGAAATGTTAGACAAATTAATTTTATGCTAGTTTCATCCCAGTACTGATGGCTAAGGAGGTAATTTGGAAACAATTATTCAAAGGTACATGGGCAACAGCAACCAGCCTGGATTCACCAGGAAAAGGTCATGCCAAACCTTCTCAGTCTCCACCTTTGCTGGTCCTGGACAGATGAGTCAGAAAACTGCTGTAGACTAGCCCTTCTGGGTTTGAGGAGGACAGTTGATATAGACTCTCAGACTTCCCTGTGCATAGGATGCTAGCCAGATCCATAGCTGATTGAACAACTATGTCCAAGGAGACTAATTAGTGAATCGATATCAAATTGGAGGGCTCTCTAGAGGCTACGGGGCTTTCTCTGAACTTGACCACGTCTTGTTTAATGCTCTTATCAGTGGCTTGGATAAAGGCACAGAAGGCTACTTATCAGATTTAGAGAAGACACAGGCTAGAAGAGAAAGCTAATACAGTGGGATCTTGGAATCAAGATACAAAAAGGTATCAGTAGCTTAAAACAGGGTTAAGAGGGTACATGGAAAACCCTGCACAGGGGGGAGGGGTATAAATACGCAGAGCTTGGAGAGAGGTTGGTTAAAAGCAGTCGTCTAAGGGGGAAAAGTCATGCAAATTCCAGATGTGCTGGCTGTGGAAGAAACTTCTTAGGGTACCCCTCCGCCAATACCCAGGAACTGTTTCTACTCTGCTCCATGCTGTTCTCCTGGCGAGGAATGGCTCCAAGGAATGGTTCACCTGGAGCTGACCTGAGGGGACAGACTGCTGACACTAATGGTGGCAAGGCTGTCCAGAGAACAGAGAGCATGGAGGCCTTTTGGATCCAGTTGGCTGAATGAGATCCAGCTGGGACAATTACAAGGAGGAAAACTGAGCTCACAGAGAATTTTCTAGACAGCAGCTTGCCCAGGACTCAAAGATCCATGCCCGGGCTGGGAGCTACCTAGCCACTTCTGGCCCGGGAACAAGGCTGGAACATATCACTTGGCTGTAGCCTTGGATTCTATGAAAGTTCAAGGTCACCTTCAAATGCAAACATAGCCTCAAGACAAGGCCTGGCCTCCCTCTCTGACACCTTGCTGCCCCTAAATCCCTACTAAGTAGAAATCCTGGGTCTCCCATTGTGCTTCTCAGACACATGCTCTCTCCTCTTTACCCACTGTCTGGGAGCCCCAAATTCATTTCTGGGCCCAGTGCTAGCACAGTAACAGAGACGAGGTCCCCAGCATCAGGGGCCTTCTGATCTCCGTGGATGTAGCAGGGCCCAGAGCTCCCTGCAGCAGAGCCAGGACTGGGGATGAGTTCGGGGTAAGGCAGCCTGGGAGAAGCGGTGACTTCTGGGAAAACAAAACAAAACAAAACAAACACCTTGATCTTCTGTTCCCTTTGGGCCTCGCTCACATCACGTGACACCCCCAGAACCCCAGAACACATTGGTGTCCAGGATGCATGGTGGGACTCCAGCATTAGCTTGTCACAGGAACCACACACCCCAGGCCTAGTTGCGGCTCAGTCACCCTGCAGCCTTGGGGTTCCAGACACCCACGGCCTTTCAGAATACATTTGAGGGTATGGTCCCCCAGGAAGGTCCGTTCGCCCAGCTGGCTTCCAGGCTTCCAGGCCTACAGCTAGGATGCCAACACATGACATCACCAGCTGCTTCCTGCCTCACAGGCACTTCCTGCCCCAAGCTTCGAAGCCCAGAGTGCCCTCTGAATGGGGAGGGGGGCAGCCCAGCTCCCTCCTCTCCTACCACCGTTTCCACTGGCCCCTGGCATCTGCTTCCTGCTTCCTTCCCTCCTCCCTTCTGCTGCTCTCCCAGGGGCCCAGGCCTGCTCTGGCTCTGAAGTCGCCCCCCAGTGTCCCTGCTCCTTCTGTTTGCTGGGGGAGGAGGACTGAGGAGCACTTTGCGGGCTCTTCTCAGACTCCTTTGTCTCGGGTTTTCAGAACCTGCTTTCTCTGTACAAAATGAAGGAGCTCTTTCAGATTCCTTCTGTACCCAGGAACTACTACACTACCATTTTATAAACTTCTGCAACACCAAAATTCAGATAACAAATGGCTTGCATGGATAAAGCGCTTCTCACACACCAGGCTCCGCGTGTAAGTGGGCGCCCTGTCGTGCATGCCTCTGGGAAAGCTGAGAAGCTGCAGGGTTCACAGTCCCGTCTTGCCCCGGGGTGTGAGGCAGCCATGAGGGCTTCCAGAACTTGCCTTTGGAGAGCCAGGACTGAAGCCGGGTGGTGTGGCCCGGGGCGCACACTGGGCCATCACTGTCCCAGCATGGCCCAGGCCCCCCGCAGGGTCGGAGCCTGGGCTCTCCCGTGGGGCTCATCAGGGTTGAGGGACTGGAGACCAAAGGACAATCTTCCGCCATGTTAGCCGCGAGCTCAGGGGAGGGACGACACCCCCACTGTCAGCCCTGGGAGCCTCAGAGGAACCCCCAGAATCATGGCCCACAACACCCCACTTGGTCCCAGGAACAGGATAACAGGAGACAGCCTCCCAGTGCAATAGGAAGGATTTGGGTTAGGCAAGAAGGTTTGTTAAAAAATGACTTTTCATTTTTGTCAAAGTCAATGAGTCAGACGGTGCCGATGGGCTTTAATGAGAATGGCCTCCTTCCTTGAGCCCGCCCTCGGTTCGGCTGCCCGGATGCTGCCACGGGCAATGCCTTTAGCTGTTCCCTTCAGTAGCTCATCTTCCTAAATGATCTGCTTTTGCGACTAGTTCTTACTCACTGATGTTAGCCAATTTCTATGGACATGGACTGCCGGTTTCTGGCAAGATCTGTACAGGTGACCCAAGAAGGGGCAGGGGAGGAAGACTGCCTTTTCCTGAAGAGGGCAGTTGAGGGGCCAGGGTGTAGAGACAGGGACTAGCCCATTTGCACACGCGATAGAGGGACAGCCCTGCTGAGGGGCAGCTGCAGGCCCAACCCTCCAGGCCTGAGACTCCACCCCCCACCCAAGGCCCCAGGGCTTGAAGAGCAGCCTCTCCCTGCTCAACTCTGATAGCAGACACATATACTTTCATCTCCAGGCGAGCTGGGACAACGCACTTGCTTCCCCCATTTCCACCTGGAGTCCCCCTTTGTCCCTCGAACCCTAGCTTTGTGCTCCCTCCTCCAGGAAGGTTTCTCGGCCTCCCTGTCCTTCCCATTCCTCCAGTTTCTAGAGGCCGGGCCCTCAGAACAGCCCGGCACTCCCTTCTGGTTTCTCTGCCAACTCAGGGGCACATAATTGGCCTCTCTGGCCAGACCCCAGGACCCCAGGAAGGAGGAACGTGTGATGGCTCACGGGCATCCCCAGTCCAGAGCTTAGCCTCTGGGTGAGGGCTGGGCCCCAGGGCCGCGGTGATTACCTCAGGCTCTGCCAGAGGCCCTGCTGCAAGGAGGGGATGAGCCGAACAGATTCCGGGTGAGGTCCAGGCCCCACTGCCTTGGGTTCTGAAAAGAAGAAAGTGCCCACATTCCGTTGTATGGCTTACCAACCGCTTTCATAACCACCCTGCACGCCGTACATCATCACCATCCCAGCTTGAAGGATGATGCAATGGCGATCAGAGGGGCTCTCCAGAAGTCCCACAGTTAGAGGGAGAACTGGCCTAGAAGGCCCGGTCATCAGACTCATTCCTCTGGCCCAACACAGGATGGGGGGCTGCCCAGGGCAGCTGCCAGATTATGGAGGGGAGGGGGTCATCCCCTCCAGGCTGATGGGAGGCAGGGGGCCAGCTACTTCCTCCTTGCGCACTGGGAGCTGAGTCAGTGCTCCCCACCACCTCATCACACGGCTTGCACGGCCAGGCACTCATCCCTGAGACCCGGCTGGGCCCAGCTCACTTGCCGGAAACAGGCCTCACAGGCCCCTACATCCCAGGGTCACACCTGTGAACACCGCACTGCAATCTGCCAGCACAGAAGGTCCTCACAGATGGGGAATTCGCCCAATGCCGAATGGCCGGCTGGTGGCAGAGTAAGAACTTGGGCTCCTGACTCCCCACGGAGGGGTTACTCAGGCTCCCGTGCAGAGCCTGAATTGATGGGGTTGGGGGGCTCGTGTCCGATGGAGGGGGAGAAAGTACAGCGTAAGCCCCTGGGTGCTGTGAGACATGGTGCCCAGAGCAGGACAGGTGTATCGGTACGTGGGTTTCTCTTCACTAGAAGACAACCAGCAGAATGAATGATGCCTGCAAGTCTCCTAGAGCAGCAAGATACAGGGGAGCGCCTGATCCTAATTAGATACACACACACACACACACAGATCAGGCTGCTGAAACAACACACTGTAGGCCAGGTGGCTGAAACAACAGACCTTGATTTTCTCCCAGTTCTGGAGGCTGAAAGTCTGAGATCAAGCACTGCCGAGTGAGTTCCTGGTGAGAGCTCCTCCTGGCTTGCAGATGTCCCCTTTCTGGGTATGTCCTCCCCATGGCCTTTCCTTACTGTGTGCAAGGGGGTGCGGGGGCAGGACACAAGTTCTCTGGTGTCTTTTCTTGTAAGAAGACTTGTAACACGAGTCCTCTAGGATCAGGGCCCCAGCCTCACAAGCTCATTTCCCCTTAAGTACTTCCTTAGAAGCCCTAATTCCAAATGCAGTCCGGTCGGCGGTTAGAACTGGGAAGGATGGGACCACGGACAATGAGTCCATAACAAATGTCTAATGAATGTGTGTCTGTGTGTTGTGCCAACTCCTCCCTTTATCACTGCACTGGGTCATCTGTGACAACATATTAAAACTTTAAAACTTAAGAACATATTGAGCACAAAGCTGGCAGGACAGAACGGGGAGGAGAGAGACAACATGCAACCTTAAAGCCCCTCTGCCCATGCCCCCCTCCCCAGCCCCATCTTACCAGCCCCCTCCTCTCCAGGCTCACAGACAGCAATTGCAGACCCCTGCTTAAAAAGTAAACATCTGGATGGGCCCAAATAAAACAGGGCACTGGGCACACCAAACATCTGATGGGCCAAAAGACCCCGTCCCTGTGGCTGGGGTACAGCCACCCTCAACCTGTCATCTACCATCTTCCGTACAAGAACCTGGGTGGAGGGCTCCGTGTGGCTCCCTCCGGGCCCAGCAGGGCACCAACAATTTAGTGCTAGCTCTTGGAGTGTTCTCTGAAGGCCCATCCGGAGGCATGAAGGAAAATCAATGTCCCATTTATCCGAGGACTCGAACTCTCCGTGTCTTAGAGATGAGTGGTCCCTAACCGCTGTACTTCCCTGTATGGGAGGGAACCTGGAGGCCCACAGAGGGAAAATCCATCACTTATGACAGAGCCTGACAGCTCCCGCCTCCCTTCCTGCTCTGTCATGGGCTGCCTCCTGGCTCTGGGGAGGGTGCCCCCCCACCCCGCTGGCCCCAGAACACGGAGGATAATTTCCACCACCGTGTCTCCCTCCCCCACCCCCAGCAGCTCCAGACGCGCTTGGCAGCTGGAGTCCCAGAGAGCGGCTGAATCCATCACCGGGGTCAAAGACAGGGCCTGGGGTATGTGTTAAAACAAGAAAACCAATCAGAGCTGAAAATGAAAGGCAGTGGAGGTGTGAAGCGAGGACAGAGACCGCCAGACGGGACGCTGGGTGGCTGGCTGCCCACGGGGCCCAGGCCCGCACGCCTGCCCGCAGTCCATGTGGACCCTCCCGGGGGCCCGGCCACCCCAGGAAGCAGCGGCCAGTGGGAACCGCGGGCCTGCTCCCTGAACCTTAAAAGCCGTGCCCGGGCTTAGGGCCGAAGTCACAGGATGTGGGGGGTGTTCTGTATTTAGTAGCCTGTCAATCCTCAAACACCTCTCAGAGCCGGTTCAGAGGCACGTCCTACGGTGACAGGCAGGAGGAGCAGGTCCTCCCTCAGCAGCCTGGGGTCCTCAGAGCCTGGGTGGCCTCCAGATTCCAGGCTCTAAAGCCTTCTCCCTGTCAAAGCTATCATGAGGGTACCAGGTCCCGGGGACATGGGGCTGTTACTGACCAGGCAAGTGTCTGGGGTCTAGCTCACTTGGCATTTCACTGAATCCTGGGTCGCACCTGTGAGGTATACTTTTATACCCACAAACTCTGGGTACTAAAGTGACTTGCCCAAAGTCATAGAGCCATAGAGGCAGACTGAGCAGACAGCTGGGGCTTGCCAGGACTGAACTCTCCCTTCCAAGGCAGCCAGTCCCCTCTGTGCCGTGACCATCACCCAGGTCTTCCTGAGAGGTCCACGGCCCTCCGTGTTCAGGCCCTGGGGCAGGCCTTACCAGGGTGTCTATTTAACTGATAATTATGGAGCACCTACAGTGTGCTGGGCACACAGCCATGGTGAAGCCAGCAGGGTTCCTGTCCTTACGGAGTTTACTGCCCAAAAAAGTAAAAAGGACAGAGTCCTTCCCCTAGTGTCACCTCATTACCGATCACCCATGGTGGGACCCTGTGGGAGGAGACAGAGTCAGAAGAGTCCAGATCCTGGGCCCCAGGTACTAGCTGCCCACCGGGATCACTACTCGTCCAAGCCTGTGTCTTCCAGAACACATGGAACAAGATGGGGTCCACTGTCTTTCAAAGCTGCGTGGCTGCATAGGGGCTCCTGAGCCTCCTGGGACCACATACCACAGGCCCTCCTTGGTCATGCTCCCAGTTGACTGGTGACTGAGGGTAAGGCTAGTCCTGGGGCAGCTGGGACACAGCCCAGCAGGGAAGGAGGAGAAAGCCAATGGTGGGTCGGGAATGGGGGATGGGAGGCTGGAGGCGCTGTTGGGGGCAGGCTTTGAGCAAGGGCCAGAGGAGAGTGAGGGGAGTACACGCAGTCCAGGAAAACAGAGGGAGAGGGTAGAGTGAAGCCTGAAGGAAGGACAGCACACAGAAGGCACAGGCCAGCAACTGGGGGGCTGCCAAGAACGGGCCAGGGCACCTGAAACTAGTAGAACACTGGGTTAACTGGAATTAACATAAAAAAGAACAGAGTCAAATTTAGGGGAGTTGCAGGGGGCTCTGGGCTCTCACCCTCACCTTCCTGGAGCTCTAGACAAGGGAGCAGAGCCAGGGGGCAGGCAGGCTGACAAGGTGACTGCCTGCTCTCAACAGAGGAGGAGGGTTGGGGGCAGGCTGGCCCACTTTGGGGCCCTGCTTCCCTCTGCTGGGCCACTCTGCTGACAAGCCCAATTGCTCCACTGGCCTTGGGCTCCCAGCAAAGCCCGGGAGAGGGCCAGCAGCCGCTCTATTAACACGCAAACGGGTAGCCCAGCAGCTGCTGACACTGGGGTTAATTAAATCTATCTCCCCATCAATTCTCATTCAACTACAATCGACGGCCATTGGATGGGTGACAGAGTGACAAGGAAACAGTAATAGACTTGTCTTAACCCTCACGCCGCGTGGAGAGGAGCGCTGCGCTAGGGTCTCCCAGGAGAACCCTCCCACCGTCCCCCCAACCCCCTGCAGTCCCAGGCCCCCTCCCAGGTAAAGCTGGCTCAGCAGAGAGGCTGTTCCCCGAAGGCCCCTGAACTCGGCCACCAGCCAGGCTCACCTCACCCTTTGTCCACTTGGCACATACTTCCCGGGCTCTCCTCCAGGCCTAGGCAGCAGGGCTTCTTCCTGCTCACCCCAGCCCTTCCTCCCTCTGCCAAGACCATCCAAGGCTGACCCCTCCCCAAAGCCTCCGGCCAAGCCCAGCTCCATGGCCCTGATGGTCCCTGCCACCCAGTGCCTCTCTGAAGAGGTCCTCATCCCGATCCCGGGGACCATGTCGGTGTCCCCTCATTTGGCAAAGGCACTTTGCAGACACGATGGAGGATCTTGAGATGGAGAGATTATTGGGATTACCTACGTAGGTCCGATGTCATGGCAAGTGTCCTTAGAAGCGAAGGAGGGAGAGAAGGCAGAAGCGACAAGAGGCCGTATCAGAGACAGGCACGTGAGAAAGACTGAGGAAGGCCACGCTCCCCCAAACGCTGGAAGCCTGCAGATGCTGAAAAAGGCAAGGAAAGAGTCTCCCGTAGAGACACAGCCCCACCAATGCTACATTTTGGCCCAGTCACACCCATGACAGACTTCTGACCTCCATCGCTGTTAAGAAAATAGTGTTTTGGGGCACCTGGGTGGCTCAGTGGGTTAAAGCCTCTGCCTTCAGCTCAGGTCATGATCCCAGGGTCCTGGGATCGAGCCCCGCATGGGGCTCTCTGCTCAGCGGGGAGCCTCCTTTCCTTCCTCTCTCTGCCTGCTTGTGGTCTCTGTCTGTCAGATAAATAAATAAAAATCTTAAAAAAAAAAAATAGCGTTTTAAGCCACAAAGTTTGCGGTTTGTTACAGCCATAAAAAGTCTCATACCACACCAGGCCACCTGCAGCTACATAAGGCACCCCCCATTCACATCTCCCTGCTTTTGCACAGTCTGGGAGGCCTGGAGTCCCTGACGGAGGGGCCACCAAGAACAAGGCTGACTGGGGACCTTGGGGCACAGGCTGGGCCAGCAGAACTGAAGGATTGAAGGACTGTTCCTCACTAGTTGCCCACGTCTTACTTTTAAACTACCCAACACCTCCTCTGTGAAGCCTTCCCTGATTTCCCCCTCTGTGGGCAGCCTCACCCTCATGTTTCCCCTTCACTCACATGTTCCTGAATGTTGCTCAGTTTTGCACTCAGCGTGAGCCCCTTTCATGGGGGGAGGGGGGCAGGGGGCGGGTGGGTCATCCACCTACATAGCCCCCAATCCTCCTGTTCAGCAAACATTTGCAAAAGGGCCACCTAGTCTGTTTTGTGCTACCTGTGTACAGAAAGAGCCCTGCTCATGTCACTTTTACATCAAAAGAACAAAGTAAATATTAAACTCTCGCTAATATTCTTGATTCAGGGGACGTATACAAATATCTACAACTTGTTTCTAAATGCATAAAAACAGGGGCGCCTGGGTGGCTCAGGGGGTTAAGGCCTATGCCTTCGGCTCAGGTCATGGTCCCAGGGTCTTGGGATCTATCCCTGCATTGGGCTCTCTGCTCAGCAGGGAGCCTGCTTCCCACCCCTCCCCCCGCCGCCTGCCTCTCTGCCTGTTTGTGATCTCTGTCAAATAAATAAAATCTTTAAAAAAAATTCATCAAAAACAACGCTGAGGGGTGGTGGTGGGGACACAGCCACATGATCCAACAAGCTTGAGATGTTAATATATGGGCATTCACTGTAAAATTCTATCAACGGGGCTGTAGGTTTGAATTCGTAATATGGGGGAAGTGAACACCTGTGACAGCTGATTTTATGCCAGCTTGCCTGGGCTAAAGGATGCCCAGAGAGCTGGTAAAACATTCCTGGGTGTGTCTGTGAGACCGTTTCCAGAAGGGCTCAGCCTTTGAATCTGTAGACTGAGCAAAGACAGTCACCCTCACTGATGCCAGTGGGCACCATCCAACCCCTCACGGGCCTGAAAAGTCAGAGAAAGGGCGAACGTGCCGTCTGCTTGACCTACAACGTCCATCTCCTGGCCTTGGACAGCAGCACTCCAGAGGCCTCTGGACTCTGACCAGGACTAGCCCCCACCACTTCCCCTGGGTCTCAGGCTCTCCGCTGGGGACCGGAACTGCACTCAGCCATACTGAGTCGCCATTGGGCAGATCACGGGACTTTTCCGTCTCCACGATTGTGTGCACCAGTCCCTCAAAATAAAGCTCCCTATCGTATTGGTTCTGTGTCTCCAAGGAGCATGAATGCCTAGGACCAAACCTTCTGAAATCAAATCTCGGTTCTACCGCTTTTCAGCTGTAGAGGCGTACATGGCTTAACCTCTCTGGGCCTCGATCTCCTCGTTTGTGAGACCACAGCACCTCCCGTGGGGTTATCAGGATCATGCATGCATACGAAGCACTTAGGGTGTTCCTAAGAGCCGGGTCTGTTTTAGTCATCTTGGGGCCCTCCTCTCGATAAGACCATTTCATTCCCCTCCCCTTCGCGAGTCTCCCTGAGCTGAGGCACGGCAGCCACTTGGGAGCATGGTAGCCTGGGGAGAGGCTCTTCCGGAGCTGGGGACACGAGAGAATTTGCCAGTCTGCTTTCCTCCATCTGGAGGAGGGAATTCCATCTTCCCAAACTACACCCCCAGCCAAGGGGAAGCATCACTGTGCCTGTCTCCTTGGCATCAAGGCTGCCCTGGCTTTGAGGCCAAGGGAACAGCCCAACAAGGTAGAGGGGCAGGAGAGTCATTCCTGAAAGGACCAGTTATTGGAGACCAGGGTGCTCCTGAACAGACCAGCTGTGTTCCCACCAGGGGCCACAGGCTCCATCGGGAAGAAACACACCGGTGAGTGCTTAAGTCAACTACACCGGAAATATGGCAAACAGATTGCAGGGATCGAGAGAGGAAACCCAGAGACCGGTCAGGGAGCCCTTGCAGGAACCAGGGCAGACAGAAGGCAAGCCATGGTGGAGAATTTGTGCAGGACTTCCCCCTGCCTCTGGGTCTACAAAAAGGAGCTCAGTGTTCTCACTGGAGGCTTTATTCCGAGTCTGGCCCATCAAGTTCACACCAGCTATTAAATTTGCTCTGTGATCTTTCACCCCACCTAGCGCAGAAGTCCTCAAACACAGGAGTGATCAAATCCAGCCACAGACCTGAGTAGGAGCTTAGAAGTTGGAGAGAATAAGCAGACCTAGCTAGAGGGAGAAGGGCAAGTCTGTCAGGGTCCCAGTCTCCTGGGAGGGAGGAAGAGAGTAGTGGATTCTTAGTGCCCAAACCTCTCACAGTCCCCAGGAGCCCGGGAAGGGGGTGCCAGACTAGACCGCTTCTCCCCGGTCTGGGTTTGGAGAAGGGCTCAGCATCTTTCAGCCAAGGTTTGAGCCATCAAGTAAGTGCACAGGCAGCAATGAGGCCTCTGGACCAGAAGAGCCCAGAAACCCAGAATGGTCGGGAACAAGAGGGATATCCAGTTCCCATACTCCCTGGAAGCTTTACTCCAGGTAAAAAGCAAAGTACAGTTAGGGCTTGGAGCCTGGGGGTTAGGAGGGGTACTGAATACACAGCTTTTCCATTTCAAGATGAAGTAAGGTCCTATACCCATGGAAGTTTCATGAAAAGGTCCAGCCAGGACCGTACAGAGGTCACTGATGTATAGGTACCCACGTTAGACAGCAGGAGGAGCCCAGCTTTTGAGCTAAGAGCCGGGGGCACACTGGCCTGAAGGGGCAGGCTGGCCTCCAGCCAACTAGAGAACAAAGCCAGGGCTTTGTCAAGGCCAGAGAACACATAGCCAGACCATCTTAAGTGTTTTTCCACATTAGCCATATCAACCAGAGACCAGTGGATTTAATCACAGAGGAATTTATTAGGGAATACATAGCCCAAATAATCACTCAGGGGCAGAACAAAGCTCAGCCAGAAACATCACCCCAAAAAATCATAGCCTAGAACTGCTTCAAGATGCTACCACTACCCCTGAGCACAAGCTACAGATTCGCTGAGAAAGCAAGTTCAAGGTACTTTCATTTCTAGGGTGGGAAGACACAGATGTATCTAGGATATGCCCACATCGATGTTTAAATTCACAGCAAAGAGATATTAAGTGTTCACCAAGTCTATCCCTTTTACCACCTAACATCAATATGTACTCTTTCTCTTATACTTCAAGTACGATGCCATTATTACTCAGATGCCCATCCCTCAAGTCCAAGGACAGCCATGTGGGCTGCATTCCACTGCAACCCAGTATAAGAGGATAGCCGGTCATGATGTTGTAACTTGGGGACTAGAATACAGTCTGTCTCTATCTACCTCAGAGGGGTAGACATTTGTCCCTCCAGGGGGGATAAATGCAGATCATTGTTCAGGACCTTAATTAGAAAGGTTACAAGGCCAAGGTTATTAAGATCCATCTTCCAAAACCAACTCCTTTGTTTCCCTTACTCTAGAACCCCTTCCCTTACTCTAGAATCCAGCTGACTGGATTTCAGATGGTGGAACAACCCAAATGGTCATTACTGAGACACATACACGCTTGGCATCTGGAGTTCTGTCAGGAGGTTCCTTGGGCTAGATCTAAGCTTCTCCAGCCTCTCCTGCACTGGCAGGGGTTGGGAGTCTTGTTTTGACAGTTACCCCAGCCGGCATTAGAAACGAACCACAACCTCCCCTGTATTTGCCTGCTCCAAGGAGCAAAGAAGGGACCAGGGGCAATTTCCACTTCCACGGGCAAAGGACGTTCTTCTGGTAGCCTTTCCTTCTCTAGTTACTCAGGCGTCTAAACCTGCTGAGCCCAGAAACCCAGGAAGGGCCGTCAAATTTTGGGGGTGGCACCTTAGAAGGTACAGTGAGAGGGCCCACGATTGTTTGTCACATCGTGTCTGGACCCAAGCAGTCTGGCAATGTGGGAAACCCCATCCCCCTCATCTCTGGCTGAGAATGCATGGTACACACTCCAGGAGAGTATTCCAGCCTCCCGAGGCTGTGAATCCCATGTGGTACCAGGGTGGACATCTCAGTAGGCTAGTCCAACATCTGGGAAGGCCACAGCTGCTGCTGCTGGGAGCCAGTTCACGCTAGCACCAGAAGATTCCAAGGGCTTCAGCCTGTTAATTTTGGCTGAGAAGCAAGTTCCTTCAGTAAGTGCAATACAGCATGGGGACAAGGCTGAATGTTGTATCTGAATGCATGAATCGTTTTGACGTACTTGCTGGGCAGGGAAAGGTATATAAATGCGGGTAAGTATGGGTTTTGGTGATAGCAAACAGCCGCCCCCTCCATGATCAGAGTCCAGGGACTGGGAGCCCACGGTGGGGTCGTTGGCAAGCTCGTCTCTGAGCTGCTGTCCATGCAGCCTTTGTGGGAAGTTCAAGGGGATCCTCTATGTGGCCTTAATCTTGCCCCCATAGCACTCCATTCATGAGTCCAATAAGCAAGCACTGGGGTGCCTGGGGAGGGAGGCTGACCTGTCTCAGGGCAGACCACCTAGCTTCCCTGATGGAGAGCCTCCTCCGGGGGGGGGGGGGCCTTATGAGCATTTTCAGGGGTAACTCCACACTGAAAACCCTTGGAATGGACCCAGTATACTTTCTTCCCTAAGCCTCCTTGTTACCCATCCTATAGTCTGGCTCCCTCTAGGTCCATGACCAGCCAGGCACAGCCTTAGCCTCTGACCACAGATCTTGTAGATCTTTTAGACCACGTGCCTTTCTTTCCAGGCAAAGGAAAAAAAAAAGCTTGACCAAAGTCCTACTTGTTAAGATGCCTCCCCTGTGGTCCTTCGTGGTCACCTTGAGTGGGGCTAGAATGCCAGAGTAGTCCATATCCGGCTGATCCCAGCATATTGTCTGGCTCTTATGGTGTCACAGGCAAGGACTGAGGGATTAGGTGAGCAGGGACAGGTTGGTCCTGCTAGGTTAGCCAACTGTTCATGGAATTCATAAGTTTTCGTGGGATCTACTTGGGCCCTAGGACTTAAGATTTCTCTGGTGTACCACTGGACATGCTCAGTGATGGCTGGCTTCATTAGCTACCCCGGGTCATGGAGGAGTATTCGCTTCCACTAGGGACCCAAGAGCAGGTCAAGCACCCTTTAGAAAGTAGTTCCTTGCAGAAGGCAGCCTGGATTTGCTCTCAAACCCTAGGGGCCTCCACAGAGAGTCTCTGGTTAGGGCTTGCCAAGAGTTCCATCGAGCCTCCCAATTCACTACAGGCACTGGGACACCAAGATCCTGCTATGCTGGGAGCCAAGGGGAAGAGCTGCCAACCACACCACGTTCTGGCAACTCATGTCCTGGGTGCCACTCAAAAACGAGCTTTTCCCGTCCCCACTGAAGCCGGGGCAAACCTAGTCCCTGCAGTCTTCGAGAATCCAAGCAGCCTACCAAGTACTGTGCTTCTTATGGACCAGCAGATCAAAGCAGGGCCCACAGCTTCCATGCAAGCCCGGCTTCCGGTGGCTGCCTGCCTCCTTTGAATAGCCTGGAAGGTGCGACAAGTCCAGACAGAGCTGGAGGGGTTGCTGGGGAGCTTTACGGACGTCTCATTCTTGTTAGTGATTTTGTTCCAACGTGCCACTGGCTGAGACCCACCTTTCATCCCAGCTGGGCTATCGCTGCCTTCCATCCCAAAGGAGCCAGCATGCCCGTGCGCTGCCCTCAAGGTCTCATTCTTGCAGCGAGCCTGGCTGGTGAGGTTCTCAGGGTTCTCAGTCATGGCAATGAAGCCAATTCTGGCCGTTAAAGAGCAAGAGACTGGACTCCTGAGGAAGACTGGAGGTAGCGTGTAGAATCCTCAGGAGGGCTGGAGGGTGGGGATCCCAGGTCCCACAGCAGACCTGCCTCGTAAGGACCCCTCAGCCCCCAGCCCTGAACACCATAGGCTATAGCCAGGATGACGGATGAGACGCAGATGAACCCCTGGCGACAGTCAGTTAGAGAGAAGGTCAGTCCTTTGCAGTCCTGGCAGCTTTGCCTCGTTGCTTCTAGTCCACCAAATCCAGGGAGGGCAACTCCAATTAACAGAGCTGCATCCCGCACCTATAGTCTACATGCAAGAAAGATCGGGAAAGAGTCATTAGTGGGTGCTGCTCCCCACTGGGACTGAGGGGTGGAGATTTCCCTAGCCACTGGCAGAGGGACCTGGACACAACCTGGACACAAGGCTGTCCCCGTTCACAGAATTCCCTTGCCAGCTCTGCCACCATGTCTAAGGGAAAGCCACATGCCAAGGGTTCCAGCAGAGGCTTCCTGGCTTGTGGTCCGTGGGAAAGCCTTTGCTCAGAACCACAGAGAGAACATCCCTGAGGCTACATCATGACTACCAGGAGAAGGCCAGCTTCCACATGAGGCCCGAGCTGCAAGGCTGGCCACCAGGATCCCAGGGCATCCTGGTTCTGAGCAGAGAACAGGGCGAGGGGAAAGAGAAGGCTTTTCACAGTCCTGGCAGGAGGACACCCAGGGGCCCACACGGCCACCTTCAGCCCCCTTCCACCCCTGCACTTCATGACCTAGCTCTTCCATTCCATCTGCAACCCTCCTGCCTGGGACTCCTATGCTAGCCCAGAAGCGGGGGGATGGGATAGGTTATCTACAACTGCCCTCCTGCAGAGGATGGTCTCACTCATAGACCTCCTTCAGCTGGAGACTACAGTGGCGGGGGGCAGGGGGCTCACACCCTCCAGGCATGCCTTCACAGCTGGGGAGTGGGCAGCCCATGCAGTCCTGGGTCTGGTCTACTCTTTACCCTTGGCCTCTAATGGGCACTTGCTGCCTTTTTTGTCCTTCACCTTTGTTCTGGCCCAAGTCTTCCCTCCCATGTTTCCCCACGAGTTCAGGAGCCTACAGAGGAAGAGCAGAGGCCCGGGGTCCCAAACCTGTATCCTCTGTGCAGAGGTAGCCTTCTACTTTCAGACCAAGGATCCAGCACCTAGGGACACTGCAGAAACCCGGATCCCACACCAGATACGGGGGAGTTTTTACCTGAATAGTCATCCACATGCTGCGACAGCATGCAAGGAAAGTCTCAGGCCAGAGTCGGAAAGGCACTTCTGATAGCAAGAATCAGGCCTCCAGGCTGAAGTTCTGTTCTAGCACGCTGTTCAGTCTCTGAAGTGACCCCAGGTCCTCAGAGCAATCAGGAGCCCAGTGTGTAGAACTGGTCCAGGGCTGTGCCAGGGCCTGGGAGCTGGGTGACTTAATCTTCTTGGCAGGTCCTTCTGGGGCCAGAAGGCCTCAGTATCACGTGGGCCAGCCTGGTCAGACGGGTACGTGGTTTGCTCAGTCACCGGCTTGTCCTGGGTTCTGCCAGAAGGACGAGTCCATCACCACTCCCAGGAAAAGATGAGAACTAGGGATCTTGCCCTCTGTGCATGCTTCATGCCTGCTGGGAAGATCTTTTTGCTGCTGCATAGCCATGGCTGTTGTGGAATGTACTGTTTATTCTGCTCAGTGTCCTGAGGTGACAGTCAGCAGCAGGGCCACCATAGACCAAAGGGATATGCTGCTTTGCCTACATATGGACCAGGGGCCTCTATCCAAGCCCAGTTGTCCCCAGCTCAGCAACCCCAGACAAGTTCTGGTTCAAAAGGGGACAGACTATCGCCTTGAAAAGACTTCCACAATGCTTCAGAAAAGTTCTAGTGGCTTCTCATAGCTGTCATTGCCTCAGGCCAGACTGGTTCCCCCAGTGATCTTTGCTTGGCTCCAAGCAAGGTCCATGAGTTGGAGGGGCGGGGCTAGACAACCCAAGATGGCAGCACTTCCCTCCACCATCCGGGTTCCCACTCTCAGCTCTGGCTTGTGTAGAGGGTTGGTTCTCCTTCCTGCCTACCTTCCTTACATGAACCCCATCTCTCTGAAATGGTCATGTTGGGGAGGAAAGGTACCCCCCATGTTGGAGGGGTATTGCACCTGTAGCCTCAGTCCGATCACAGGTGGAGCAGAGGCTCAGAGACAGGAGGCCTTGGATGGATCTCACTCAGAGCTGCCTTCTACTAGAGACGCAGGCCCTGCTCTGACCCATGCTGCTAGGATGTCATGGGATAGAGTGGTCTCTGCTTCACTGATCTCCCTGTGAAGTGGAAAGGTTGGCAGATGACAGTACCCAGGAGAATGGCCCTGAAGCTCATCTTTACAGAGAAGGGTCTGGCACTGGGACTTCTTGCCCCTCAGGCAATTACATTGCAGGGCTTGGAAGCAGGACTGGGACACTAACCTTTCAACATATCTCAGGGCTAGAGATCATAGGGCTAGATCCTCAGGGCTAGGATCAGAGCCCAGGAAAGGTCATCCCCTTCCTTCTTGGCACCTACACTGCACTGATGCCCTCTTCTTGAGTCATTGTTCCTACCTCAACACATCCTAATACAGGGATCAGAAGTAGCTTGTAGAGGTCCTGTCTCCCCAGAACTCCCCAGGCCTGTAAAGCTGGCTGCCTGCAGAGGTCAGTCTAGAAGCCAATAGAAAAACTACCTTCTACCTGGAAATACACACCTACTCCACTCTCCCTGTCTTCTCGGCCTCTGTGCTCTCTAACATACTCAAGACCATCCACTGAAGGTATAGAGAGGGTAGGGAGGACACAAGGCTCAAAGGGATACCAGCGCCAATCTGTCTCCACGTTTTCCCTGCAGAAGATGTAAAGATACCTCCCAGTTCTGGCTAAGGTTAGCTAGTCACACCCACCCTGCACCTTCTGCATCTGATCTATGTCCTTCCTGGCCATCACAGACCAACAGACCCAGCTGCTGTGGGCCTGGGCACTGCCTAACCTAGTGTCCTCGAAAAGAGTCCTGTGACCCTTGGGAAAGCCAATGATCCCAGAAAGGCTGTAAATGTAGGGAACCTCAGTCTTAGCCCCTTAATGGAAGGGAAGACTGCCCAAGGTGTGAAGCAGGTACATTTGACTTGATGCCTGTGAGAAGAGCCTGGTTCTCCGGGAAGACCTGATGAGACCTTGATCATCCTAGGACAGGTCCCAGCAGGAAAGCCAGAGGAGTGAATGACCAGCAAGGGGCCAAAGAAGCCTGAGAGGACTGCAGCAGCAAGACCCAGCAAGTGAGAGACCTCAGAGGCCACAGGTAATGTGTAGTCAAGAGTTCAGATCCCAGGCCACAGAACATCAAAGTCCAAGGACCTCGGAGCAAAGGAAAGCAAAGGAAATGCTAGGGCCCTAGCAAATACTGTACAGGTGCAGCAAGGAATCTGGATGGGTCCTGGGATAGAGAGAATGCTCAGGTGTAAGAGGACAGCCAGATGCTTGATCCCAGGACCACGGTCCCTAGCCGAAACACGCAGGGCAGCCAGGAACCTAGAGGCAAGACAGGCATGGAACTTAAGCAACCTGAGGGCAAGTTCAAGCGGAGGCACAGATGATAGACAACGGAGGGGAACCAGGGAAGCTGAACAGAGGATGGAAACCTCAGCCACATGTTTCCAGAGGAACACTGCCATATACAATATACATTTATTAGGAACACATGGCCCTGGAAACCAGTGAGGGCCTAAGTATTACCACGTCAAATCAAAACCTCAGCTGGGGACACCTGGCATTGAGAAGCACTCCCAGAGCCCTGAAGGAAGCTGTGCAGGGTACTGGCAGCAGCTCCCCTTCTGCATGAGGCTTCCACTAAGCTGTTCTTGCCTGAAAAGAATGCAAGTCCAAGCCCTGATTCAGAACTTCAAACTCCCATGCCAAATTGATTATAGCCCAGAGCCATCATATACTCCCGGTGACCTGTCCCCTCCTTACGCCGGCCTCCCTGCAGGGACAGACTGGGCTGTCTATACCACAGGCCGTGACAGCCGGTGCAGTCATACAGAGTTACTACAAAAAGTAGATTGCCCAGAAGGTCTCCAGTGGCAAAAAAGAGCAAGGCCCTAAGTGATGTGTTCTATGGTGACAGACTTAGAAAATCCGTGGGATGGCTTAAGGGGCCATAAGTGACCATGGCTGTTGATTCTAAGTGTGAGGCCGGACAGAACAGCTCCTAGGAAGGCTGAAACGAAGTGGCATGGACCCAGGCTAAGGGCTGCATCTGGCCTCTGTCCAAGTGAACACCAATGCTCACCTGCTGGGACCCTGTGGGAGCTCCCCGGTCAAGGGAAATCCTTGAGGCCCATCTGCTCTGATAGGACCAGGTACCAACAGCAGTATTAAGGAGACTTTGACTTTATGATTTTCATTAAGGTGAAAATCTAAGCATGCTAAGGTGACCGTCTACTGTTTCGGCTATATAATAAGTAGACATGTACACAGCTGCATGACCCATATGTGAGGGTCTCCACGTGTAGAAATTCCAAAGCAGCTCCTGGGGTCAAGAATTCTCAGGAAAGACAGTCTGGGAGGAAAGGCAGGGAGGAAAGAATGCTTGGATAGAGGAGTCTAGCCAGGAGGTAGACATGATAAGTCCTAGCCACATCGATTTCTGCTCTCCAGAACCTGGCCTACAGGACTAAGGGATGGGGAGGGAAATCTAGACAGATTTGGCCTAGATGAATTCATCCTGTAGGTTAGGAGCAAACAACAACTGGTGGGAATTAGGGCTCAGAGGAAGAACAGGAAAAAGAGCTCTGAAGAGAGAAAGCCCACCGCCAGGTGAGATTTGCGTGGACCTCACAGAGGAAAGGTCCCACTCAGGATCTTTTATAGGAGGAGACCACATATTAGCAGTCTGAGTGTCGAGATGCCAAGGTCCAAAGCCACCATCACCCTGGTCTCCACAGCTGGTGGAACAGAGATCCCGGGTAGAAGGGAAGGTGAACAGGTTTGAGAGGATCAGGGAAAAGGTCCTGAAGACCAAGTTCCACATACAGCACTGAGCAGGCCAGGAGCCAGGATGCTCACAGCTAGGGTCCCCAGATGCCACCACCTGCTGTGGTTAATGGTAAGAGGAAGGAAGTAACAGAAGCCTTTAGATTAACTTCTGAGACCCACAGCTGGAATGAAGCCCTGGTGCCCAACCAGATTTTAGAACAATCAAATTATCTTCACACCTTGGCTCTTAGGAAGTCCCCACCCACCCAAGAGGTAGGCTGAAGGGGCATCCAAGGTGGCTCCGGGGCATTCTGGAGGATGCCTGAGGTGCCCTTCCCAGATACCCACATGAGTCCCTGGCTGGACATTCACTGAGGCAGGATGCTAGGTGGTCTCCACAGAGCAAGGCCAGCAGCCAGCTTCTAACCACTGCCTCTAGCTTTAAGGCAGAGACAGGATCAGACAACAGACAGCTGAGCTGCTAAAGCTATCCCTTCCTACTCTTGGGAGAGCCATGCTACCCGCTAGCCTTCTCCCCTCCCTTCAACTTGCCCACCACTGGACATTTCCCATCTATAGTTGTAGAAGAGCCTGGTTTCTCTAGAATCAGACTCTATCTCTCTATACCCTATAACATTTTCCAGTAGAGACTTCATAGCTAAACCACTCACACTGCTCCAGCTCAACATTTTGCCTGCCCTACTCTGATCTAGCCCCAGCTTGATATTCTTCCTGAGGTCCCCAGGAAGCCCAGAAGTAGCAAGTCCCCAAAGATATTCTTGTTCTCGTCTTTGCTGTTCAACATTTAGCTGTAAACTCTGGAGATAGATATCCATGTACAGGGTTCATGGGCCAAGTTCAGCCTTCTGGATCTTTGGTTATCACCACTGCATCAACCACTGAGCTCTGCACGCCTGCTGGATGTCCTCATTTGGAGAATCAGTCAACCTAAACCAAGATGGGCCTACACTGAATGTTTATGGCCTCTAACAGACTTAGGAGAGCAACATCTTTGCCAAGGTCATGCTGTAGACCGAAAGAACACCTGGTAACCAGAAGTTTTTTCCTGCTTTTCTCCCTTAGTGTTGTTCAATTCCACCTCCTAAGCATATCTTGAACTCCTCTGCTTCACTCTACCTCAACTCCCCTGCCCCAGGTTCTGACCTCTTGCCTAAAAGGCCCTGTAAGTTTCCTTCTAACCAGTCATTCAACAAACCTTCATGCTGCTTTCAGGGTAGTCTCCAGTGTGCAGACCTGAATGATTATCTTGAAACTCACCAGATCACCTATTCTCGTCCTTGTAAATCTGTTCTAGGGCTTCCTAGAATTCTAAGGGTGTACAACCAGATCTTCAAGTTGGCCTCAAAGTTCTAATGCAGTCTGACCATGGGCCTAGGTCTCCAGGGTCAAGTGGGGCCACTTTCTATGTTTGAGTCATACTGGCCTCTTATCTGGCATCCACATGCCTAGATACCTTTGACCTTCAGGGAAATGGAGAACTGTTAGCAACGTAATTCCAATAAGTCACTGAGCAAGGAACATCCTGGGAACTAGGTTATTTTGTAGCAATTCCAGATCTCGAATTCTTTAACGAGATTAACCCAAATGTTCCAGCATCTAGACCTAGCTTCTGGAGAGTCACGTGGTTTGGGAAGAAGGAGACTTGTTCCTTCTCTAGTACCACACCTCTGGTCTCAGCATCCAGTGTCCAGTGGTGCTATGCCTAGACTATGGAGCTGGTCTACCACTTGGGTGAGCTGGGGCCTCAGAGCTATGAGATTCTTATGGGCATAGCCTGGAGGTACCAGGATGTGGCCCATGTGAGTTATTAGCACATGTCAATACAGCCTGCTTAGCTGTTTTGGGGCCATCCTTAGGACTGATGGAGATGCTAAGAATCCCCAAGCTCATCTTTTCCTGACCACCACCCTAACTCCTTACCCTCAACAAGCCAACTGCAAATGCAGTCACTCAAGATTAACTCATTCCCTGTATATACAGTGTCTAGTCCCTGAGTAGTCAGACCAGGTCATACCCTTCACCTGCCAGACTAAGTCTTGTTCCCACAGACATGGCATCTAAGGTGTCAGGTGTGTATGATAGCGGTAGGGGAAGTAGGTGTTGATGTCTCCGGGTCTTAATATTGAGTCCCTATCCTGGGTCAGCCTAGAATCCTGATACCCCCATGCCACCTTTTGCTATGACAATTACAGCACCTTTCCCCCCAGACCTCTGCTTGCCACAGACTTAAGTTTTGGCTAATATCAGCCCCACCTGCTCTCCTGTTCACCTAGCAACCCTGGGGCAGGATTCCATTATTTTAGCCAGAAGCTTCTGTTAAAGAAGTCACGTCCCAGAGTCCTAAGTTGCCATCTGACTTCCAGATGGATCTCTCTGATCTTTGCTGACCTGAATCATTACCAACCCCCCAGTGCTATGAAAGAAGTGATAACTCCATAAATGGTCTTCTTGCTAATACATCCAGAGATAGTTCTGTGATGAAGAGGCACCTGCCAGGCAACCTAGGCCTTACCCTACCTGGGCCCTCAGTGCCCTCTAACAACCTCAAAGTCCACTGGGCAGCTAGATCCTCCCTGGATGAGAATCCTCCAACCCACTTTGGTCAGGAAGCCATTCCTGGTCTTTGATGGAAGTGGGGCAGTGATGGTCAAACTGATACATTCATGGACTTAATCTGGGTATATAGAGAACAGGAAGTCTGATCTACCAAAGTCCATGTCTAAAGGACCAGGTCACAGGAAAGTCATTCTTTGAGCCCATATTCCATGTGGGGAGAGCTTGTTAGGTGTAGAACTCGTGGAAGCTTCTTGGAAGCCATGTATAGGGAGTAGTCTCATCTGAAGGGCTTGTAGGATTCCTTATATGACCATCCCCCTCCTGGGCTCACAGCCACCTGAAACAGGTACACAGTAGCCATGCATGCCTGGAATTAAATAGCAAGGAGTACTTTTTGTGAGGGAACAAAGATTGGGCCTGAGCTTCAAGGACTGACAGAAGAGACAGAGGACTTTGAGAAGGTCATACCATAGGCAAGAGGCAGGGCCATGTTGCGATGGACAGAACAATAAAGGAGTGGAGCTCAGGAGGCCACAGCAGACCCCAGGCTCAAAATGAACTCCTAGTCAAGCTCTTGGCCCCAAAGTTCCTACAGCTACAATAAGGAGCAAGAAATAAAGTAAAGGAAACCTAAGGGGATCCACACCCCAGAACAGCAAGGATTCTGGTTGGAGTGGATCTCAGGGGAGACCCTGGTTTTCATGGGCCAGAGCTCCCCAGCCAGGGGAGCCAGGCAGCCTTGGTTCTCAGGGCTCAAGCCTGGCGAAGGCTTGAGGCCTGCAAATACGCAGGGGCAAGAATGAAAGAAGAAAACACCACAGTCCTGCGGTTCTCCCAGAGAACAGTGTCTGAGGATTCCCATTGCCATGGAGCTGCAGCACTGGCTTGGCTCTGGTGGCTTCTGATAGGGCAGTCTAGGAAGATGGCCAGCACCCCAGCCCTCCCAGGAGGCCACAGAGCAGGCTCAGGTAACTCCCAAGAAGTGACTCTGACATCCCCCAGCCTCCAGCCCACAGCTGCTCCGCACTCCGATCGCCCTGGTACAAGGATCCTCTGTAGAAGATGCTTTTCCTAGGATGACAACACCTTTCTGGAAGGAGGGTCAAGGGCAACAGACATGTGGCGGGGGGGGGGGATCCCAGAGAACTGCTCCCAGTCCCAGGCATCCACCTCATTTCAACAGAGGCCCTGCACTCGGTGTTTGTCAGCCATGAGACTAAAGCCCCTGAGAACAGAGCCCATAGGTTTTGCCGCCCTAGGCCAAGTGCCCATCGGAGTGTGGGTGTCCTCGAAGCAGCCGAGGAGATCCCTTCTGGGAGTGGGGCTCAGAAGAAACAGATGCCCCAACCCCTGAGCGTGGCCCGGACCCCTTTGTCACAGAAGCAGCAATGGTGGTCACAGTTGAGGCTGCCGGGATCAGTGGAGTTGGTAGGGACGACATTGCCCAGTCCACAGGGGACACAGGTCAGTCCAAGGAATGCTATGCTATGGTCTCATAACAAATCCTTTCTAGGCGGCTTAACATGAAGGTTCACTTCTGGCGCAAGTCTTGCGGATAAGGTGGTTTGTACACTGCTCTCTTCCTAGGGTAGACCCAGGTATTGTTCCATCTCGAGCTATACCATCTCAAACACAGGAACTTCAGGGCCATCTCCACATGCAGGAAGCACATGGGGAAGGCACACCTACCCTCCAAGGTTTGAGACCAAAAGTGAGGTCATTTCTACTCATACCAGTGAGAGTTTAGTTAAGGGACGCATGATGCATGGTGACTGGAAAATAAAGGGCCTGTAGATGGGCACGGAGCATTAATGGATGGCAAGATGACCAAATTCCTGTCGCAGGCACTACAGGCTAGACTTCTAAGAGAAGCAGCATCGTTGTTCCACACTAATTAAGGATTTGAGGGGAAAAAATAGTTCCTGGCATTCCAGGAACCATGAAGGATGCCCAAGCTGGCCTCACACATGTCACGTTTCACCTGTCACCCTTAATCCTAGAAATCCTGGCACAGGAAGACCTGCTGGTGGCAGTGATATTCAGAAGTGGCCTGGAATACAGATGGACCGAAGAGCAAATCTCTCCCTTGGACACAAAGATAAGTCATGTCAGGGGAAAGCCTATCCGAGCATGTGAGGCTTTGCCAAAGCCTACCAGTCCTCTGAGTGTTTGCTTCTCCACAATCTGACTGACGTCACCCATACAACAACAGCACTTGGAGTCGAAAGTGCCAGCCTCCAACGTTCCATGGCTTGCAGTTAGCATTGGCCCCACAGAAGCCACAGTAGGGCCAAATATTCTGTGAGACCACCTTTAGGCCCTGGCTTGACTCTAGTCTCGGTGGTACAGTTGTCCTAGGAAGACTACAAGTCCATAGTCTCCTCCACCCGGAGGCAGAGGCCCTCTGACCATTTGCTGCCACAAGCACTGGCCAAGGTCGTGCCACAGCATGGACGCCCGTGCACGTTTAGAGAGCAGTCATTAGCACAGTCAAGTGTAAGCTCACTCATAGTTCATAGTGGTGGCTTTGCCCAGGATAGCACCCTTGGGAACCTCAGATTATAAATGTAAAAATTACTGAAGTCTTTAATAAAAACAAACTCCTGAATATCACCTAGGTGCTGGTCAATAGTAAATCTGAGCAAATTCCCTGTTGGAATAAAAGGACCCCCATGTGAAATAGCCATTCACTTAGCAAAGATGGAAGGGTAGATAGCATCCTCCTTCTCCAGTACCACCCCCTCCAAAAAAGCCAGGATGTAACTCCTCCTGCAGGTAGGGCAAATCCCCTGCAAAGGATGCTGGGAGCTAGTGTTGCCCCTAAGTACAGCACCATAAATCCAGGCAAGAGTCGTCTGTGTAAAGATAGCTAGGAAATGGGGATAGGACACTGGATATTTGTGTCATGCTAAGTTGAGTACCCTGAATTTCTTTCTAATCACAGGGAACCTATGATCAAGGGAGACTGCCACCTTAACCCAGGGGGAAGTATTATCATTTGATGAGGTCTTCTGATGTGATGAATATTAACATTACCTATGATAGATTCAAGTTCAATATTCAGCTGGACCATAAACCTATATATTTTTTAAAAATTTTGTTTATTTATTTGACAGAGATCACAAGTAGGCAGAGAGAGAGGGGGAAGCAGGCTCCCCGCTGAGCAGAGAGCCTGATGCAGGACTCGATCCCAGGACGCTGGGATCATGACCTAAGCCGAAGGCAGAAGCTTTAACCCACTGAGCTATCCAGGCACCCCATGGACCATAAACCTTTAGATTCAAACCCTAGACACCAGGATATACAAAGGATACAGGGATAAGCTAGACAACACTAAGAAGCACCAACCAAACCCATCTAGAAGGTGGGGGACTCTGCAGGAGGACTTACCTGGTATCTCAGTTGGAAGGGACTATACTGGATATAATGAGACAAGGCTTGGTGTTAGATTGAGAAGTGTTTATTTAGACTATAGAGGACCTCTTGGCGTTAAAAGAAAAGACTGAAACAGGAATTAAATGAGCTCTTACTGATAAATGACCAAGACTGATTAGGAGATAAGGTCCATTACATATGCAGAGAAAGATCTGGAAAGGACAGTACTAGACCATTGCAGTAGCAATCTCTGGTGATCAGAGTGATGTTTTTGCTTATCCACTTTCTATAGTAAAAGTGTGCTATTTCTACAACAAAGTTAAAGCTTACTGTAAGAATCTGGAAGAGTTTGTTATACCTTATTTGACTTGATAAAGTTCCCACAAGCTCAAACTCTTCCTGTATCTGTATGAACACAAAGAACTTATTCGGCTCTCTGGAGGTAGTATTAGATGTTCACTGGCAAGACAATTTCCAAAGTAGCTCTAGTCAGACTGACATGGGCATCTCCACTCTACTCACAGAAAGCCCACCATGACACACAAATACCTCTGATGCTGTAGATGAACTTTGAAAACCACTTTCTTCCCAAGCTTGAGTATGTTCTAGGGCATTCTAGAAGGTGTAAGTATCAGAGAACTTTGTAGCTGAGGATCTCTTTAATTCTATGGAAGGCCAGGTTAATTACCAGCCAGGAGAGGTCCTAGGTCCATTCTGTTTACAAATATGGATGCAACAGACAAAGAATATAGCTAATGGAATCCAACAGTGTATTTAAGTTTACTATATGATCAAGGAGGTTTTATCTCAGGAGAAAAGGAGAGTTTGAATTAAGAATCTAAAGGGTTTTTTTCCCCGTGTATTAACATAATAAACATCAAGTGAATAGTTTACCTGTTTAGAATTTAATAATTTACTAAGGAAAAAAGAAGGTCCTTAAGTGTCTAGGAATTAACTCAAGAAGGTTCTAATAAGATTCGAATAAGTGAATAGTCCAAGAATTAAAGACTTTTGTTCTCTCTAAATTAGTTCATAAATTCAAAGTAATCCCCAAATCCTTGCTTAATTTGAACTCAAATTTACTTTAAAACCTATAAAACGTCCTAAAATAGCTAAGTCAACTGCCAAGTATAAAGGACTTGTTCAAGCCATAGATTGCTGTAGTGAGGCACTATGCATGGTATTTGCACAAAAGCAGACCAAGCAGCAAGGCCCAAGCATGCATAGGAACAATGAAAAAGGGGTCACCATAGACCAGTGGTAAAGGAGAAACCTGTGCTAGTATGGGGAAGAGCAGTTTACGCTTGGTAATAGCTGAATACCATACCATTGTTTCTAGTCTTCTAGAAGTAGTCTTTAGCCATGGTTTTCATTGAAGTCTAGATTTATCAGAGACCTACTAGAAGGAAAATACAGATTATGACCTGGTGATAGAAAAGGGCTTTGAAAGACCCTACTAGCACAAACCATTAGGGCAAAGTTTTAGTTTGATCAAAGTTTCCATTCAAGGAAAGATACTGTGAACGAATTTATGTCAGACAAATTGAGTGCAGTATAAAACCAATGAGGGACTACTTGAACAAGAATTCCTTAAATAAGACAGATGGGAACCCCAAAAGGAAAAGCAAAGTCAAGGGTACCCTAATTGCAATCACAAATGTCTAAACTCAAATGCAAATGACAGCTGCCTTCATGCCCATTAAACTGGCAAGTGCTAGAAAGCTGGGATATGAAATATTGATAGGGACACAGGAATACTTGTGCATTGCCCTGGGACCATGTACTGGGACAGCCATTCTGGAGAACAATCTGGTATCACTTAGTCAAATTAAGCAGTTCTATTCCTGGGAGTAAAACCCAAGATGTTTGTCCTACAGGTAGATAGGGGCACATGTAGAAGGATGTTCTTTTCAGAGCTGTGGTAACAGATGGAGACACAATTGGGTGTTCATTCCTGGGAGAGCAGCTAGAAAAGGTGTGGTAGCCACATGCCGTGTAGTATCAGTTAACAGATAAAAACAGACTGGGTATACATAGAACAGGAGTATCAGAGCTAGTGGGGAAGAGACAGGGTGACCCATTAATATACAGAGGCCTTATATAATCCTGGAGGAGAATCATTCAAATGCCTCGCACCTTGGATTGGTTGCCCCTGAGTAAGAGAAGAACAGGTCTAGAGAAAAAGAAGGATCCTTATGTAGGCTAATGATTCTTGTGAACCACAAACTAGTGGGTGTAACTCAACTGTTTCCCCCCAGCCCCCAGGATTTAACAACTAAAAGATAGCATCTTGGAGGAATGTTGGACATATGAAGGGCCATGGCAAGGTAGGAGGCTAAACCTGTAGGCTTGGGCATCTTTAGTACAAAAAACAAGGATCCTAAGAGCACTTGCCTCGCTTTGTAATTGTTCTGGTTTCTTCTGCCTGAACAAGGACTCTTAGTATGGACACTTTGAGCATGTTTCCTATTGTGCCTGATTCGAGCAAGCACGCCGTTTTCTGGGAACACATTCCTCTACAGTTCTTGCTCTAAGTAGCACAAGCCACAAGAAGAATCCTCCCTTAAACAATGGGTCTCCTCTGGCTCCTTTATGTCAACTTAAATAGAGCCTGTTCTCCCCATTGGCTCTTGAATAAGATTCTGGTACCTCTGGGAGTTTAGAGGGAACATACCTGATGGGAAGTGAAGGAACATACCTTAACCTGAGGACATGAGAGGCTACAAGCAGGAAGGGGGAAGGTTTAGAAGACAGGTACAAGAACTTACAAGCTGTATTGTCCCTTAGGGGTAGTCTGAAGAGAAGCCTTTTAGGAACCTGGTGCTGATGCCAATCTACATTGCTGAAGGTTCCAGCCTCATCCTGCTCTTAAGTTAGCTCTCAATGAGCTCAAGTCAGCAAGAAAGCCATTAACACCACTATGAATGTCTACAGAGTACCCTGGCTGGATTCATGCTCTTTTGTGTTGACCTGTAATCACCGTCACCATGTACCTACTCATGCTGCCATGTGGAATTGAACTCCGAATCTCCCTGAAAACAGGCAGTACTTCCAGGACCACTAGACGCCCCTTTCATGTATCATCTTAACCCAGATAAACCCTAGGTTATCTAGAAGCAGATGTTTCTGGTCCCTTCTGTATTATCTCCCCCGCCCCATGCTGATTCAGATGTGTTACAGAACACACACACACTTCCATGCGCCATGCTGTCTCAGGCTTTCCTGACCAGCAGACAGTGCCCACGATAGGAAGGGATCCAGAATCAGGAATCCCATAAATTCAGAGCAGAGACATTCCTCGACGGGAAGGGGTTTTGTATACATCTATACACTTAAGCTCCCATCCATGAGATTAAGTTAAAGAACCCCTGTTCTTTGTCGTGAACTTGGCTTTGCTGCAGGAGTTCAGTTAGTAGAAGTCCCCTCTGAGGGCCAATGCCAGCTTCTGCTAGCAGACTTTATGCTTTGGTCCCAGGAGGAATCAAAGCAAGATCTTGGTCATGTTCTCACAGATATGCTTGATCCAGACTATGCCCAGAATTCCAGTGCTGCCTCTACTTCCATTTCCATATAGTGGTATTTGTGGTAAACAAGTCTAAGTATGATTCACCTACAGTGAAGTTCACTTCTGCTGCATTAAGTGACCAGACACCATGACTTAGGTGGTAGTACAAATCCTTTGCATACCCATACAGCCTAGAGTCCTGACCATCTGCTATAGAAAATCTAGGTCAGGCCATGAGCCACCCAGACTTTGCTAGGCAGATCTCAAACTCTGTCAGAGACCAGTATTTTTATGGTTTCCTCACTCTATGAGCCCAGAAAAACAAAAGCTGAATGTCAGCTTAGGAGAACCAAGAGAGATCAGAGTTAACCAGAAGACCCAAGGGCAGGTGTTTCTGACCTTCGGCCACTGGCCATGTCTAGGGGTCCCGTGAATCAGACTGTGATTCAATTCAGTGGAAAGGGATGGGGGCCTGCAAAGGTGCTTGGACTGGGAGTAAGGACAGCTAAATAGCTGACAAGACCCAGTCAAGCAAGAGAAAATGACCATGGCAGCAAGTAATAAAGGTTTATTCATGTCGCCTGTCAGCCAGAAATGGCTGGCGAACCCAGATGCCATATGCAACAGCCTTTCTGGCCAAGGGTCTATTCTTTACACATAGGACAAGAGTTAGATGGAGTCCTGGAACCTAAGGATAGGGTATGTAAAATGTCATGTTCAAAAGGTCTAGAGATCCATCAGGACCAAGGGAAGAGCAAGGCCCCATGCCCTGCTGAACATAAGAATCTAGCTGCCAGTCTTAACATGAATGCTTGCAAGCACCATTTCTATTCTGTTGGCAATTAAGGGCTCAGATAGCAAAGGAGGTCAGGAAAGAAGACCCCGCAAAGACAATGGAATAGAGCAGGGCACCAGAACATAATAAGCAGCAAAGATGCCCAGATTCAGGTTTCTGCATTGGTAGATACTCTTGCAGAAATTTGAAGCCCCTAAAAGGAAGTGAAAGTCCACATATCCAAATATACTTTATATGTTGTGTCTTATGAAAAGCAATCTACAAAGCTCTTTAGGTACTCAACTAAATCCCAGGAAGCTTCCAGCCTAAGGGAGGCCTATGGCTGGCTTCCAGGCAATCCCTCTAGTCAAGGACATTGATTAAAGCAGATAAAGCCAGGCCATAGCTTTTTTTATAAGCATGTTTATCCCATCATTGGGACCAAAGCCAATGGACAGTATGTCAACTGGCAACTCAAGAGGAATTCACATGGTTAACATGTGAATATTCTACCATAATAGAATCCATTAGATTCTATGTATTCTAGATATTCTCTCTGTATCTATAGATCTATAGATTCTATTCTACCTGAATAGAATCCCAACTAAAGATAGTAAGTGTATGAACTAAAAGCTTAGGATTCGATTTGGAAGGATCTGTTCTACAAAGAAGTAGTTAGGTCCTATTTCCTTTCAATGTAATAGCATATTCTTGAAAGCCCATAGCAACCAATACATTCTTGAAGTTAAGGAACCATTGATGTTCATCATGTGGTAAGAGGCTTCTATCATGGAAAAGTCATTTACTATGTTCTTGAGACAGTGGTCAAAATCCCCTTAGAAGTTAGACCCTTGGATTACACCATAAGCAACCACAGAAAGCAAGCTCTCCACAACTAGAAGAGCACAACATACATCTCTTTTGGAAGAAAGAACTCAGCCTTACCATATGTGCAGATGCAGCAGAAAAATGGTCCCAAGGAGCAAAAGGTGGAAGCTAAGACAAAAGGGTCTTGAGTATAGACTCAGTAAGAATCTACCAGCCTAAAGGTCCAAGCCAGGGGAGAATAAGAAAGGGACTCCCATTTGACCCTGCTGTGGAGCCCATGCCAGGGTGCTATTGGGGAAGGGAGGGTTAGCAGGACCAAGGACAGCCACATGAACCTGACCAAGAGGCCGAAGCTAGGTTACAGAAAGCAGTGACAAGGCTGCTTAATTGAAACAACATATACACATTAATAATGGGTAGTGCCAAGATAGAACCACCCTGAAGCAACCTGATAGGCAGAAATCCTAGAGAATCAGGACAGAAGTCCTCCAAATGGGCCTATTTCACAGGATGGCAGAGAATATGAACAGGAGGGACTCCAGAATGAAAAAAACCCTGAGACCTAGAAAAGGAAGAGAGCTCCCAGCAAGAACACAGCCGACATCTACCAAGAGACTAGTGACCGCATCTATGACAAAGGAAAGCAAGACCATAGAAGGGATACTGTAGATCTCATGACCCCTAGAGATGGCACACTACTGGTTATCATGAGCCAGATGCTTTGCCCCACATAGCCATGTATCCAAGTATACTGTCCCACCTCAAAGGCAGGGAAGAGTCTTTCTAAGACAAAACTTAGCATTGGACTTTAAGGATCTCAAAAGACACTTTTATAGCCTCCCCAGATGTTGTTCCTAGAAATAATCTTTCAGGTGTTACAGAGGAAACTCCTATGATATCCTCTTTATCCAGGTTGATCAATAAATCCAATAGCCAAGCTTTAAAGGATTCTAGAAGTAGAGTTTCAACCTTATAGACCCAAGTCTTACATGTATCTTCCAATTATCTTCCTGTCAATGGGACAGTTCCAGGTCCCATTTCTGGCCATAAGCCAAGCCTTGCCCCATGAGCAACTCATTTCTGTGGTCTCTCTACATGGCAGACTCCTCTGAGAACATGGGATTCTTACCTCATTTAGCTTCAGTCCCCTCTGGTGACTATTAGCAGCCTTTGTCCTGTTAGTCCTCCTGAAAGGCTAGAGCAAAAGTCTAGATTTTTCCTGGTTACTGATTGACCAAGATGGCTACCCCCTACCCCCACCAGAATCCCAGTGCTGCTGCCTGTTAGGTCTTCTATCTTAGCTTTCAGACAATATCCACAGAGGTGAAGCCTGCCTCTAATGGGTGGTAAGTATAAAGCTTTCAAGGGGAGCCCAAGGAAACCAACCACCCAGCAGAGTCAGTTCTTCAGCATCAAGTCTAAAAGACCCCAGACCTGCCAGTGTACTCCAAGACGCCTTTCCATGAACCATCTGAGCCATACTCGGGGCTGCCAGAGGCTGTCCTGTTTGCCGCCCCCTCCACCAGTCCTGCCAGAGAGGGATAGGTCAGGAAGGACCCTTGCACTGCTCCCAGGACTCCTTTCCACTTACCCCAGGGACTATGAGGTCAAGTCAGTGTTCAAGAACTAGCAATGTCTAGGAAAGTACATGTTGGCACACCCAGACCTCTGACTGGTAACACCAGCCACTTCTGAACAAGTTATGTTCTAATGTCCCTTTTGTGTCTGAGTTGGGCTTTAGGAAAAAGTGGTTCAGAGATGTACCTATATCCTGAGTTTTAATCTCTTATTCTCGGGTTAGAGAAAGGAAGGTAAAGATAGAGCTCATGAATAAGTCTTGGTCATGCACATTCTGGAGGAAGTTGATGAAATTGTGAACACTACTCACACTCACATCTGCCAGCCCAGACCCTGGCTACCTACCTAGGTGTGGAACAGCAGAGAAACTAAGCACCTTTACCAGCAGTCTCTCCTGACAGACTTTATGCCAAGTGCCTATTTTATACATATTGTGTAACAATCTATATGGAAAGGTAGACCCTATAAAAAAGCAAAATCCCTTATTTAGAATCACAGAGAACACCATCTATAGGACTCAAGTTCACACTGAAAGATCAGACCTATGTTCAATAGGCCAGAGATAAGCAATACAAGCTACACACCATCCTAATACCACAAGACCCAACGACAGGGGTTCACTGAAGTCAGGGTTCCCAGAGGTACTGGGATCTCAAGCCTAGGCCTCCCAGTGATACTCCACCAGAGTCCACATGAGCAGAGCCAGCTGACTTCCACATTTTACCTTAACAAGTTGCACTAGAGGATAGATGGGGCTCCTGAAGTCCCCCTCCCCTCCACTAGTATACTCCAGGCTTTGATAAAGGAATGTTCCTCACCCTACCTCCAGCATGCCATTCCAAATCTGTGAAAGCAGCACCTTAGCTCTCCAGCCCAACTTTGGAACCAGTCTTGTTCCCATGGACCTCTGATTCCAGGGGTAAGAGGGAAAGATGGCAAGAAGATATGCTCCTTGTTTCCCTTAGCCATCAGGTTCCTCTCCCTCTCATCCTTCTGAGGTCACATGGAAGAAGACCAATAGCCTTCAGTGGCCATGAAGGTGGTAGAGATACCAAGGTCTAGTTCTGGAAGAAGGTCATGGTTACAACAGAAAATGAGTGAGCAGTTGTGGAGAACACTACTCTAGAAAAAAAAAAAAAACAACAATGAAGGCCCTCCAAGTAGATAGCAAGAATGCAGATCCCATGGCCAGGGTAGGGAAACACAGCTTGGGGAATATGTGAACAGAGCAAAGAAGGGCCACGGTTGGATTGATCCTGGAAGAGCTAAGTAGAGACAGGATTAGAGGCTTTGGAGGCAGCAGCCTGAAGAACCTGGGTGGGGCAGCCCAGAGGCCAGCCCAACTAAAGGAAGTACTAAGAAGCCTTACATATCTGGGCCACTTTGGCATAGAAAGTGGAATACAAACAGAAGTGCACACTGCGCAAAGATGGCACAGGCCAAGGAGAAGAGTCTGAAAGGATGGACCTTCAAGTCAAGGGAGGAAGATCAGGGAGAAGTGCTGCTGAAGTATTAGGGTTTGAGATGGACTTTTTGCAAATGTTCAGTGTGCAATACAGAATTTCATTGTCCCCCCCCCCCCAAAAAAAAGGGCAGCTATGTGAGGGCCTAGAGGTGGTAAGTTGATTGTGCTGATTATTTCTAGGTATATCAAATCATGTCATATGCTTTAAATATTCGATTTTGTCGATTTCTAGAAACTCTCTTAAAGGATGTTAAGAAGATGTCACATAAAGGCAAATTTATAGGAAGTTGTCATGACAAAAAAGGGTAAGTAATTCCTCAAGAGGAAAGGGAGATTTTAGGCCATGTGATGCTTTCTAGAGTTGAACATAGAACTTGGCACCATGAGCCACATGCCTGGCCTCCCACTGCCATTAAGATAATAGGTCTGCTTTTTTTTTTAATTCTGATTTTTTAAAAAGATTTTATTTATTTATTTGACAGAGAGATATCACAAGTAGAGAGAGAGGCAAGCAGAGAGAGAGAGAGGAGGAAGTAGGCTCCCTGCCGAGCAGAGAGCCCAATGCGGGACTCGATCCCAGGACCCTGAGATCATGACCTGAGCCGAAGGCAGAGGCTTAACCCACTGAACCACCCAGGCACCCAATAGGTATGTTTTTAACAAAGATAGTGCTTAAAAAAATAGAAGCTCTGAAAACTATAATGTAGGTCTTGTGAAACAGGCCTTTCTATGTATGTGATGGGTGAGGAATAGACCCCCAAAACGCTTGATCCCCCATAAACTAGATTAGAAGGATATATTCAGCTTCTAGTTTTTGGTTCCACATATATTGAGCTTGATGTTGTCACTTTTTAATTTTTAAATTAAGTTTAAAAAACTAGAAGATACCCACTCCAAAAGAGTTTCCCCAAAAGGGGAGGACACAGATTAAAGCACAGTCCCAAACACTGGGGAGACAGGCAAACAGAGTCAGTTGCCATTTACCAAAGCAGAGACTCAGGAGCCAAAGAAAACTGGGGTAGGAAAACCACAACTGGAATTGATGAGTTGTTGCAGGTTCAGTGTGGACAACTTGGAGACTTAAAATCTCCAGAGGGACCCACTTACAGAGGAGCTGTGCACAACATTGTAAGACCTGTAGGAGCTTGACCAAGTTTCCACAGTACACATCAGAAAAACTGGCTCCAACAAGAAGGGAAAAGGACCCATTTTGAAGTATGCCAGAGTACGTATCTGCCCTTGGGGGAGCGAGATGACATGGGCCCTAACTTGCCTAACTGGGTATCAGAGCCTAACTGGCCTGAGGAAATACTGTGCCATTTAAAGGGGTTGGAGTGTGGGGGTGAGGAGACTGAGAAACAGTTGTGAAGTTCAGTCCATAGACACAGGTTCACTAAGGGACTGAGACCTAATCACAGGAATGTAGAAAGTTTGCCCACACTCCTCATTACCACATTATTAAAAGCCTATTTACAGCAGTTCCTTTGTACTTAGTACATCATGTCTAGCTACCAAAGAAAAGTTGCAAGTCATACAAGAAAACCACACATTTTAAAGAGACAAAGCAGATGTTAGAACTAGACCTGGCAGGAATGTTGGAATTACTAGACTGATTAATATGCTGACTCTAACAGACAAGGTAGGACTGATGGGCAGTATAGTCAAAGATGGAAATCCTACAGAAGAACCAAAAGAGTGTCAGAGATAAAGCCACACTAACAAATAGGTAATGACTTTTATGTGCTTATTAGGCTGGACAATAGGGAAAAAATTTCAGGATGGATCAATAGTACCCTAAGGGGGGATATAATATCTGAGGACTAGGAGCAAGACATAACATACATGATGTGGTTACTAGAAGGAAAAGATTTAAACAAAAGACAGCAAATGTCCCCAAACTCAAGTCAAAAACCAAACCAGAGATCTAGGAAGCTCAGAACACCAAGCAGAAGAAATGCTCAAACAAATGTACTTCATCAGTTTCAAGTTATAGGGGGGGAAAAATCAAGATTCCTGGAAGTTTGTCAGGGATGGGGTCAGGGGTGCGAGGAAGAACATGTTATAGACAAACAAATGAGAATTACATCCTACTTCTTAGAAACCATGCAAGAAAATAGAGGGAAATATTTGAAATATTGAGGAGGGGAAAAAAGCCAACCTAAAATTCCATAACTAACAGTTACCTTTTAAAAATGGAGAAATACTCAGATTTGTTGCCAGTAGACCTTCCTTTCAAGAAATGTTATTTCAAAAGCTACAGAGTCGTTAATCCAGATCTATATAAAGGAAGAACACCAAAGCAATAAGGTAAAAATTCTCATTCTTAATTGTTCAAACAGAAGACTGTGCTCAGAATAACAATGTATTCAATTATGCATGCTATGGGTACATGCTTAAGAAGAGACAGCAATAATACAAGGGATAGGAGGGAGAAGTTAGGGTTGTTCTGTTACAAGGTTCTCATACTACCTGTGAAAATTCTGTAGTGTTATTTGGAAGTGGACTTAGTACTTGCAGACATAGATTTCAAAACAGAACAACAACAACAACAACTGTATAGGGCAACCACTAAAGTGTGACTGACTGATGCCCTAAGAAAGGGCTGAACAGAATCCAAATGCTCAGTTAAGACAGAAGACACACGAGTTGGAAGGCAAGAATAAACATGAAGAATGAGGGCAGCAGATATGGTATATATTAATCCAGTCATCATTACATTGACTATCAATGGTTCAAAGGTACCAAATGAGAGGCACATTTACAAAGTGGATCAAAACACATGACCCAACTATGTTACCTACAAGAAACCCACTTTGTGACATTAGAAATGGATAGAAAGATATACCATGCTAACACTAGTCAGAAAAGAGCAGAAGTAGATGTATTAGTTTCAGCCAGAAAGAGACTTCAAAGGAAAGGTATTAAGGATAAAGAAAGGCATTGCAGAATGCTAACAGGGTCAGTTCTCCAAGATAATACTACTTATATATGTACTTAGGAGTGTCAAATTATACAAGGCAAAAACCTGGTGGAGTGGCAGGGAGAAACAGATGAATCCACTAGTATAGCTGGAGGTTTGAACACCCTGCTCAGAAGTGGAGAAATCCAGCAGATAGGATAGTTGAACTCCAGCACTCCTCAGCTGGATGCTAAGGACACCTGTAGACTGCATTTGACACCAGAACAGGTTTTTCCTCAAGCTCCCAGGGAGCCTTCATCAAGATAGACCACATTCTTGGCCATAAGACACACTGTCACAGATTTCTTTTAAATTATGTAGTGTCTACTCTCAGAGCACAATGGGTTTAAATTAGAAGTCAGTACCAGATATTTAGCTGCCAGATTCCAAAAATACTTGAAGATTAAAACGTACTTTGAACATGGGTCAAAGAAGAGTGTTATTTTGAACTAGAAGAAAATGAAAAATTAGAGTGTGATATAATGAAAGCAGGATTTAGAGGAAACTTTAGAACATTGAAGGTACATATTAGAGAAAGCTCTAAAGTCATTTAAGTTTCCACCTCTGGAAACCAGAAAGAGCAAATTAAATTCAAAGAAAATTAGAGTAGAGATCAATGAAATTGAAAACATTAAGTCAATGGGGCAAGGGTATTAAAAATCCAAAAAAAAAAAAAAAAAAAAAGGTGGTTCTTTGAAAAAAAAAAAATCAATAAAATTGATAAAGCTTCTAAGCCAGGCTAACTAGGAGAAGGCACAAATTAATATCGGAAATGAAAGAGGAGACACGACGTAGAGGCTAAACATAGAGGCTAAACATTAAAGGAAATGATATCAATTCTCTAGTCTTTCAGAGGATAGAGTCAGAATATTCCCAAACCCCTGTAAGGCCACCATTACCCTAACATCCGAACCAGACAGACTTCTTCCCATATGCCACTTCCTCTAAGAGCTGCTGATGACCAGGATGAACAAACCAGCCTCCAACATGGGAAGGTATATAGAATTAAGCTTTTTTAGTTATCTGGTTGCTATGGAGCTAAGATGGGGGAGGGGATTCAGACTCAGGAGAGACCCAAGTGCTGTTCTGTTCTGTGAAGCAAGCAGGCTTGGCAGGAGCCCTCAGTCTTGCCCCAGTCTCTATGCATAACTGGCTCATTTGAGACAAATACAACTACTCTTGGTTTCTTCAGTTTGAGGCTGCAGCTCCTCTCCCACAGCCCTCCAATGCGGTCTCCTGCGAAGGACATTTCTTAGAGCAGAATCCTTGAATTTCCTCTTTCCAACAGGAAGTGACTTAATCCCCCAGAATCCTAGTTCTGCCTCTCTTCTAGTACATTCTACCAGCCTGCCTCTCTTTTAAGAGCTATAGGAAAGTAGTTTAGGTCTAGCTGGCCCTTTGAGAAATTCTTAAATCCCTGTGGGAATCCTGGTAGAGACCAGCCACCATAACTTAGTTATCTTCTTGGCACCTTCGAAGTTCAAACTCAGGTTCTTTCCAGATAGCACATCCTGACAGTTTGAGCCACCTTCTTCGAGAACACCTGAGCCCTGCCCAGGCCACCAGGTTCTGCAACAGACCACCTTTGACACTCCTGGGGGGAGGGGGCCTTTGCACACACCATACACCCTTTCCTAGGATTATATGCCACTTCTTCCAGGAAGTTAAAGTCAAACAGCTCAGAGAACTACCATAGACCAGTTAATCTGACTGATCAGCTGACATGGGCACTGCCTTAATGTAACATTTCCTGAATGAGGGGAAGCTGAGGGCCCACTGCTGGACCTGTGTTCAAATGTGGGGTCAAGTTACTTAGTAGATCCTTCAGCCTTGGGCTGAAGGCTATTGCAATGTTAGGGGTTGGATTGTGTCCCTCCAAAAATCATGGAGTTCTACATTCCTATTACCTCAGAACAGGACTATTTTGGAGATGGGGCCAGTGGTGGGGGGGGGGGGCAGTTTCCTAAATATAGGCACTAATGCAATAGAACTAATGTCCTTATAAAACAAAGTCTTGGACAGGCAAGGAAAATGCCATGTGAAGATTATGGGAGATCCAGGTGATACAAGCTAAGGAACTCCAAATTGCCAGCAACCCAGCTGAAGCTGGGAGAGAAACATGGAAGGTATCTTAACACCCTCAGAGGCTACTAATTTGATCTTTGACTTCTAGCCTCCAGAACGGTGACAAGAGTCTTCTGTTCACTGAGTCACCCAGTTTCTGGTGCTTTATTATGGAAGCCTGAGCAAGGTAAAAAACACAGGAAGAAAATAACCCAACAAGTTTATCCTGCTCAGCCAGGAAGACAAACTGGACAGCAAGTAAGATCTGATACCAATTCCTTTCAGCCAGAGCACTGGCCAGCCTTCTGGATATGGAATAGGAGAACCCAGGGCCCCAGAGTTTTTCTGACAGACCACAGATGTCAAGAGCCAATTCTAGAAGTTTTATGGCATGTTTGAATGGACCTAGATCCCAAGAAAAACTCCATGTTCAAAAGAAAGTCTTATCAGGACCATGAAGAGACTTTCCTATAGGAATAAATGGGTTCTAGGCCTGTTCCTTAGAGTTGGCAGAGTGTAGGGTGCCTCCGACTACAAATGCCATTGGTCTTTTCTCTGAACAGCTTAGATGGAGTTCTCAGGGAGGACAGTAAAAAACTTCTACATATAACCTCAGACAATGCAAAACAGGGCAAGAGACAGCATGAGCCACAGAGACCAAGACCACCCACAGTAACAGCCAGCAATTCATAGGTGAAGTCCCAGTAGGAAAAGAGAAGCTGTATCAGGACTTAGACTTAACCAAACTTCACATGCAGGTTTAGACCCCAAGACAGGCTAGGGGAAGGTCCTACTGTAACTCATGCCCTCATACCAAGGACCACAGGCTCCATGCACATGAAGCCCCAGCATGAACCTCAGACCAGAGATTTGTACTCTTCTCAGAACTTCTCTGCTTAGAGCTTTCAAGATGGTGGCTGACTTCAAGACTCTCTAGCTGTTGGGTCCCTGTAAACCTCCAGGGTGAGGGAAACCCTCAACAACATCCAAGGATTCCCACTTAACTCTGGGCAACCTCAGAAAACAAGCCAAAAAGGGAAATGATGGAGTCTAGAAGAGAATCCATGCTACTTATAGGGCCTCAGAGTGGGGCACCAGGCTCAAGTATGGGACTAGAAGCCATTAAGGATCTTCACACTGAGATTTCGGCCTCTAACATAGTCCAGACCTTATTCTCAGCCAAGAACACTGGCCATATGCCTGGAAGTGAAAAGAACTGGGCACTATGCCTCATGGCCGGTGCTATTCCAACCCAGGTGTCCTTGCCCATTTCATATCTATGGTGAAACACAACTGCCCCTCACAGAACCTCATGTCCAAAAGGCTGAAAACTGTTAGACCAGAAATGAGACTTCACTGGAAAACCCAACCCTGAATATAGCAGACAGCTACAAGCTGCCTTGAGTATGGAGAGTTACCACCCATGATGTTCTCAAACAGGAATAACCAGCAAGTAGGAGGAAGGAATAGTAGATCTTAGACCAAGACAGACCTGAGGATAAGCTTCAAACAATCAGGACAAGGAACCAGAATGAGATCATTAAGACTATCCATCTGTCTTCTGTAGCTACTGGGTAGAAGGAAGAGAAGCAGTCACATCAGGCCTTATAAAATGGAGGACAAGTGCTAGCAAAGTCAACAATGATCTATGGCAAGAGCCCAGTAGGGGCATATAGGTGCCTGCCTCCTAAGCACCACTGGTGCCCAAGATAGAGGCCCCCAATATAGATCCCAGGCTCCAGTTATTTGCTCCTCTCAAGGCTCACTGCACTGAGCCTCCTGAACAGCCAGCTTCATACCAACACTAAGAACCAAATCCCAGCATCACTCAGCACAAGGGAGACGCACAGCCAGCTGGCTACCAGGCAATTCCCCAGTCATAGGAAGTGAAGGATGACATCACAGGTAACAATTCCACAAAGACCAATGTAATGAAGGAGTAGCAGCTAGAACCTTGAGATTCACTTGGCCAATAGACAAGCCATCAGATGATCAGTTCCAATTTAAGAGAAGGCATGTACCTGGGTAGGCCTTGGACTAAGTCTCAAAGTACATACAGCATTATTTTGATCCCAAAATCAGACAAAGGCTCCACCAAAAAGGGGAATTACAGACCAATGTCCCTGATGAATATGGATGCAAAAATTCTCACCCAATACTAGCTAATAGGAGCCAACAGTATATTAGAAGGATTATTCACCACAGCCAAGTGGGATTTATTTCTGGTCTGCAAGGTTGGTTCAACACAATGTGATATACTACATTAATAAAGGAAGACAACAACCATAGGATCATCTCAGTAGATGCAGAAAGAAACATCACAAAGTATGGCATCCTTTCTTGATCAAAACTCTTCAGTATAGGAGGAGGAGGAGCAAGAGGGTAGAGAACTAGGAGACCTAAATATTGTCAGGTCCCAGGAGTTCAGCTAGATATCAAACCATTCTGAACACCTACAAATTCAACAGGAGATCAAAGAGAAGAGCAGCAATTATAGGAACAGAAAAACAGCCACTTTCTGGAAGGTAGGACATGTGGAGAAGTGAATCCAAGGTGATAATTGGGAAGAGAGGCCACTTGGTCGGGGGGAGGGGGGGCAGGCCTGGCTCCTGGCAAGCAGTGGAGCACAAAATTGGAACTTTAAGAAGTCTGCTCCACTGAGGGATGTTGCTCCAAAGGCTAAGTGGTGGGGGGGGGTGGTGGAGGCCTCGTGGGGACAGTGTGGTCTCAGGGACCCATGGGGACACAAAAAGACCAGGGGTGCCTGAGTGTGGCAGAGCTCCCAGGTATCTGAGTGGGGAAGCCGGCTGCAGAGGCAGAGCCAAGGAGTGGGCTCTCAGCTTGGGGTTACCTAAAACCATGATCAGAGGCACATTCAGGCCACTGCTCTTCAAGCAGGGACCCCACAATTGGCAGATCTGGGGAAACTCACCTTCCTCCTCTGGGAGAAGAAGTGTGGGAGTGCATGGCTGGAATCTGCTGGGTTTGGAGACTCCAAATGGGGCCATGTGCCAGAAATAGAAATGCTTGGTCACAGGCCAGGTGAGCACAGCCAGAAATCAGGGAGACAAGAGTGATTGACCCCTTTTCTCTGAAAGCACACTGAGGAATGGGGCCCCGAGCTCTTGGCTCCTCTGGGCTGGAGATAGGGAGGCTGCCATCTTCAATTCCCATCCTCCAGAGCTCTATGGAAAGCATTCAGGGAACAAAAGCTCTGGAGAGTGAACCCAAGCAGATTTCTTAGCCTGGCCCTTGGCAAGGGCAGTGCAATTCCACCTTAGGCAAAGACACTTGAGAATCATGGCAACAAGACCCTGTCCTAGAAGATCAGCAAGAACATCCAGCCAAGACCAAGCTCACCAATCAATGAGAACTGCAGAACTCCAGAGCTAGGGGAATACAGTACATAGAATTCATGGCTCTTTTCCCATGATTCTTTAAAACATTTAACTTTGAAAGACTAAAGTTTATTTTTTTCTTATTCTATTTTTTAATTTCTCCTCTTTCTTATTTTAACGTTTAACTAGCTTATCAATACCTTTTTAAATCTTTAATTTTCATTGTTATAGTCCTATTCTATCCCTTCATTATATTTAACCTTATTTTTTGTGTCCATATAGGTTTTTCTTTCTTTAAAATTTTGGGAGGCAGTTTCTTCTAACAGATCTTCTAACAGATCAAGATACACCCAAAATCAATATACCTGAAATGTGTGGCCTCTATTCTAGGTTCTATTCACCATCTCTCTCTCTCTCATATATATGTGTGTGTGTGTGTGTGTGTGTATGTGTATGTATATATACACACATATATATACATATATATATACACACACACACACACACATATGTATAAATATATACTATATATATATGGGTTTTTTCTACTTTTCTTTTTTCCTTTCTACTTTTCTACTTTCCTCTCCCCCGCTGCCCAAGTTTCCAAGTTTCAGGTCTCTTCTGATTAGGTTAGTGTATATTTCTCTGAGGTTGTTACTACCCTTTTAGTATTTTGTTCTCCCATTCATCTATTCTGCTCTGGATAAAATGACAAGGCAGGAAAATTCACCTCAAAAAAAAAAAAAAAAGAAAAGAAAAAGAAACAAGAGGCAGTACTGATGGCTAGGGACCTAATCAATATGGACATTAGTAAGATGTCAGAACTAGAGTTCAGAATGATGATTATGAAGGTGCTAGCTGGGCTCAAAAAAAGGATGGAAGATACCAGAGAATTCCTTTCTGGAGAAACAATATCCCTTTCTGGAGAAATAAAAGAACTAAAATCTAACCAAGTTGAAATAAAGAAAGAGATTAATGAGGTGCAATCAAAAAAGGAGGCTCTTACTGCTAGGATAAATGAGGCAGAAGAGAGAATTAGTGACATAAGAAAACCATAAAAAAGCTGAGCAAAAGAGAGACAAACAACTACTGGACCACAAGGGGAGAATTCGAGAGATAAGGGATACCATAAGACAAAACAGTATTAGAATAATTGGGATCCCAGAATAAGAGAGAGAAGGGGCAGAAGATATATTGGAGCAAATAATAGCGAGAATTTCCCTAATTTGGTGAAGGGAACAAGCATCAAAATCCAGGAGGCACAGAGAATCCCCCTCAAAAAATAAAAATAGGTCACCACCTCGTCATCTACTAGTAAAACTTACAAGTCTCAATGATGAAGAGAAAATCCTGAAAGCAGCTCAGGACAAGAGGTCTGTAACCTACAATGATAGAAATATTGGACTGGCAGTAGAACTATCCAGAGACCTGGCAGGCCAGAAAGGACTGGCATGATATATTCAGAGCACTAAACAAGAAAAATATGCAGCCAAGAATACTATATCCAGCTATGCTGCCATTGAAAATAGAAGAGATAAAAAGCTTCCAGGACAAACAAAAACTAAAAGAATTTGCAAACACCAAACCAGCCCTACAGAAAATATTGAAAGGGGTCTTCTAAGCAAAGAGAGAGCCTAAAAGTAACAGACCAGAAAGGAACAGAGACAATATACAGTAACAGTCACCTTACAGGCAATACAATGGCACTAAATTCATGTCTTTCAATAGTTACCCTGAATGTAAATAGGCTAAATGCCCCAATCAAAAAATAGAGGGTATCAGAACAGATGAAACAAGACCCATCAATATGCTATCTGCAAAAACTCATATTAGACCGAAAGATACCTCCAGATTTAAAGTGAAGGGGTGGAAAACCATTTACCATGTTAATGGGCATCAAAAGAAAGCTGGGGTGGCAATCCTCAGATAAGTTAGATTTTAAGCCAAAGACTATAATAAGAAATCAGGGAGGACACTATATCATACTTAAAGGGTCTGTTCAACAAGAAGATCTAACAATTTTAAATATCTATGCCCCTAACATGGGAGGAGCCAATTATATAAATGAAGTAATAACAAAATCAAACACATCAACAATAATACAATAATAGTAGGGGATTTTAACACCCCCCTCACTGAAATGGACAGATCTAAACAAAAGATCAACAAGGAAATAAAGGCTTTAAATGATACATTGGACCAGATGGATATCAGACATATTCAAAACCTTCCATCCCAAAGCAACAGAATACACATTCTTTTCTAGTGTACATGAAACATTCTCCAGAACAGATCACATCCTGGGTCACAAATCAGGTCTCAATAGGTACCAAAAGATTGGGATCATTCCCTGCATATTTTTAGACCACAAGGCTTTGAAACTAGAACTCAACCACAAGAGGAAAGTTGGAAAGAACTCAAATACATGGAGGCTAAAGAGCATCCTACTGAAGAATGAATGGGTCAACCAGGAAATTAAAGAATTTAAAAAATTCATGGAAACAAAAAATGAAAATGCAACTGTTCAAAATCTTTGGGACACAGCAAAGGTGGTCCTGAGAGGAAAGTATATATCAATACAAGCCTTTCTCAATAAACAAAAGGTCTCAAGTACACAACCTAACACTACACCTAAAGGAGTTAGAGAAAAAACAGCAAAGAAACCCTAAACCCAGCAGAAGAGAAATAAGATCAGAGCAGAGATCAATGAAATAGAAACCAAAAGAACAGTAGAACAGATCAATAAAACAAGGAGCTTGTTCTTTGAAAGAATAAGATTGATAACCCCCTGGCCAGACTTAATTAAAAGAAAAAAGACCCAAATTAATAAAATCATGAATGAAAGAGGAGAGATCATAACCAATACCAGAAAAACACAAACAATTACTAGAACATTATGAGCAACGATACACCAGCAAATTTGACAACCTGGAAGAAATGGATGCATTCCTAGAGACATATAAACTACCAAAACTGAACCAGAAAGAAATAGAAAACCTGAACAGACCCATAACCAGTAAGGAGTTTGAAGCAGTCATCAAAAATCTCCCAACAACCAAGAGCCCAGGGCCAGACAGCTTCCCAGGGGAATTCTACCAAACATTTAAAGAATTAATACCTATTCTCCTAAAACTGTTCCCAAAAAATAGAAATGGAAGGAAAACTTCCAAACTCATTTTATGAGGCCAGCATTATCCAATCCCAAAACCAGACAAAGACCCTATCAAAAAGGAGAATTACAGACCAATAACCTTTATGAACATGGATGCAAAAATTCTCACCAAAATATGAGCCAATAGAATTCAACAGTACATTAAAAGGATTATTCACCACGACCAGTTGGGATTTATTCCCAGGCTGCAAGGTTAGTTCAACATCCATAAATTCAATGTGATACAATACATTAGTAAAAGAAAGAACAAGAACCATATGATACTTTCAATAGATGCTGAAAAAGCATTTGACAAAATACAACGTCCTTTCTTTATTAAAACTCTTCACAGTGTAGGGATAGAGGGTGCATACCTCAACATCATAAAAGCCATCTATGAAAAACCCACAGTGAGTATCATTCTCAATGGGTAAAAGAAAACAGCTTTTCCCCTAAGGTCAGAACACAGCAGGGATGCCCACTATCACCACTGCTATTTAATATAGTACTAGAAGTTCTAGCCTCAGCAATCAGACAACAAAAAGAAATAAAACACATCTAAATCAGCGAAGAAGTCAAACTCTCATTCTTTGCAGATATGCTACTTCACGTGGAAAACTCAAAAAACTCCACTCCAAAACTGCTAGAACTCATACAGGAATTCAGTAAAGTGTCAGGATATAAAATCAAACCACAGAAATCAGTTGCATTTCTATAAACCAACAGCAAGACCAAAGAAAGAGAAATTAAGCAGTTGATTCCATTTACAATTACACCCAAAACCATAAGATACCTAGAAATAACCTAACCAAAGAAACAAAGAATCTTACTCAGAAAACTAAGCACTCATGAAAGAAATTGAGGAAGACCCAAAGAAATGGGAAAACGTTCCATGCTCTTGGATTGGAAGAATTTTTAACTTGACAGATCACAAGTAGGCAGAGAGGCAGGCAGAGAGAGGGGTAAGCAGGCTTCACCAAGCAGAGAGACCAACGTAGGACTTGATCCCAGGACACTGGGATCATGACCCGAGCCAAAGGCAGAGGCTTTAACCCACTGAGCCACCCAGGTGCCCCTGGAAGAACAATGTAGTGAAAACATTTATGTTACCTAGAGCAATACACATTTAATGCAATCCCTATCAAAATACCATCAACTTTTTTCAAAGAAATGGAATAATCCTAAAATTTATATGGAACCAGAAAAGACCCCGAATAGCCAGAGGAATGTTGAAAAAGAAAACCAAAGTTGGTAGCATCACAATTCCAGACTTCAAGCTCTATTACAAGGCAGTAATCATCAAGACAGTTTGGTACTGGCACAGTAAGACACATAGATCAAAGAAATAGAAGAGAGCACCCTGAAATGGACCCTCAACTCTATGGTCAACTAATCTTCAACAAAGCAGGGAAGAATGTCCAATGGAAAATCGACAATCTCTTCAACTTATGGTGTTGGCAAAATTGGACAACCATAGGTAGAAGAGTGAAACTGGACCATTTCCTTACACCACACACAAAAATAGACTCAAAATGGATGAAAGACCCAACTGAAATAGAAATCCACAAAAATCCTTGAGAACACAGGCAGTAACCTCTTTGACCTCAGCCACAGCAACTTCTTCCTAGAAACACCTCCAAAGGAAAGGGAAGCAAGGGCAAAAATGAACTATTGGGACTTCATCAAGATCAAGAGCTTTTACACAGCAAAGGAAACAGTCGACAAAACCAAAAGACAACCGACCGAATGGGAGAAGATATTTGCAAATGACTTATCAGATAAGTTCTTTATAGATTTTGGATATTAACCCCTTATCAAACTCAACACCCAAAAGAACAAATAATCCAATCAAGAAACGGGCAGAAGACATTAACAGACATTTCTGCAAAGAAGACACCCAAATGGCCCACAGACACATGAAAAAGTGCTCCACATCGCTCGGCATCAGGGAAATACAAATCAAAACCACAGTGAGATACCACCTCACACTAGTCAGAATAGCTAAAATTAATAAGTCAGGAAATGACAGATGCAGAGAAAGGGGAACCCTTCTACACTGTTGGTGGGAATGCAAGCTGGTGGAGCCACTCTGGAAAACAGCATGGAGGTTCCTCAAAAAGCTGAAAATAGAGCTACTCTATGACCCAGCAATCACACTACTGAGTATTTACCCTAAAGATACAAATGTAGTGATCTGAAAGGAGCACGTGTATCCAAATGTTTACAGCAGCAATGTCCACAATAGCCAAACTATGGAAAGAACCTGGATATCCATCAACAGATGAATGGATAAAGAAGATGTGGTATATATACACAATGGAATACTATGCAGCCATCAAAAGAGATGAAATCTTGCCATTTACAATGACATGGATGGAACTAAAGGATATTATGTTAAGCGAAATAAGTCAGAGAAAGACAATTATCCTATGATCTCTGGTATGAGGAATTTGAGAGGCAGGGCGGGGGTTCGTGAGGGGTAGGGAGGGGAAAAAAATGAAACAAGATGGGACCAGGGAGGAAGACAAATCATAAGAGACTCTTAATCTCAGGAAACTAACTGAGGGTTGCTGGGCAGGGCAGGGGCAGGGGAGGGATAGGGTGGCTGGGTGATGGACATTGGGGAGGGTATGTGCTAGGGTGAGTGCTGTGAATTGTGTAAGACTGATGATTCACAGACCTGTACTCCTGAAGCAAATAATACATTATATGTTAATTTTAAAAACACTCTTCAGTGTAGGGATAGAGGGTACATACCTCAATATCATAAAAGCCACCTATGAAAAGCCCACAGCAAATATTCTTATTGGGGAAAAATAACTTTTCCCCTAAGATCAGGAACATGGCAGGGATGTCCATTATCATCACTGCTGTTCAACATAGTACTAGAAGTCCTAGCCTCAGCAATCAGACAACAAAAAGAAATAAAAGGTATCTGAACCATAAATAAGTAGTCAAATTCACTCTTTGCAGATGTGATACGTTATGTGGAAAACCCAGAAGACTACCACAAAACTGCTAGAACTTACACATGGGTTCAGTAAAGCAGTGGGATACTTAAAACACACACACACACACACACACACACACACAGAATTCCGTTGCATTTCTATACACCAACAATGAGACAGAGGAGAAAGGAGTCAATCCCATTTATAATTGCACAAAAAAACCATAAGATACCTAGGCATAAATCTAACCAAAGAGGCAAAGCATCTGTATTCAAAACTATAGAACATTCAAAGTATTTACACCTTTCTTTTATAGGCCTTTCTAAAACTTTTGAAGTTAAAAACAGAACCAGTATCGTTTAGTGCTTTCATGTGAAGGGTGACATTTATATGTAGGAAAGACCTTGATTCTTAGGATAATATACAAACTTATGTAAGACATTAAGTCTTCAGTCTCAAAATGCCACAGGAAGATTGTGGGGAAGACCTAGGGTTCTCTAACGGGGAAGTAGTTTCCTTCTCTACACAAGTTGGGACCCAAGGCAGTATAGAATCCTTATGGGATCCTCCCATACCCAAGGATGTAGGCCTTCAACTCCATCCAGGCCCAGGAAAGTAACCTCAAAATCAAGCTCCTCTGAATGGAAAAAGGATGCCTCTACAAGATATTTCCAGTATAGCCCCAAACTGGGAACGTTCTTCCTGCTCCTGAGAATGTCAGTGCTGAAGATCACCCAAAAAACAGAAGTGTACCTCAGGAATAGGTATGTTGGACCTGTGGGAATCCTCAGACATCATGCCCCAAGATACCAGTACAGCCCTTGGTCACATCCAAATGTGGTTTCTATCTTGCCTTGCAAAAGTTGGGTACTCTTGGAGTTGATGGGTCCCTGTGTCCCCTCAATTCAAGATTCAATGTAGGTATCTGGAGGGAAGGATCTGGTCTTCTCCCACCAATCTCCCCATAATTCCCAGATGCCAACTCAAACCAAATGTAGTCATTCCAGTAGCAAAGAACTGAAGTCCACCCATTTCATGCCACGTGCCCTCATTAGCACTTGTTCAACACTCAGCAACAAAAGCCTTGCCTGGTGACTGGAGGTTAACTGGTGCCATTCCCATGGGCCTAGGACTATATGACCTTAGGGGTGGGGGGGTGGCTCCTTGCTGTTTCATTCTTAAGCCAGGTTCAGACTTCAAGGCCAAGAATAAAGTCTCGAAATAATGGCATAAGGTGGCTGGAGATCAGGGACATTGAGATCGTTTTATTTCAGAATAAATTCATGACTATGACAAGGGAAGACAGACAACCAGCTGCAGAGAAGGATACAACCCTAGGACAGAAAGGATATGGGGGAATAAGATCCTAAAACTAGATCCTAAAAATAGAGACCTGGTGGTTAGAGGAAGGGCCACTTGAGGGCACCCTGCTGACCAAGGAAGGCAGCAGGTGGATGGAGGGAAACAAGTGGAGATTGAAGGTAACTGATGGGACCCTGGAGCAGGGCAGAGGTTGGGCCCAAGACAGACTGAACCCAAACCAAGTTGAGGGCCCTAGAGTCAGACCCAGAGAATGAGAAGACCTATTGAATGAAGGTGACCCAAGGGGTACAGTGGGAACAATCCTAGGATGAGAGGCACTAGAACACAGGCTAGAAGCCGTCCTTCTCATGGGGTGAGCACTCCCAGATAAAGGTAGGCAGGTGGCCTGGGTTCCTGAGGCCCACACCTGCACAGGGGTACCCTTGCCAGAGGGAGGATGAAGATACTGAATGGGTAAGAACAGGGAAGGACACAAGTGGCCCTGAGGCAAGGGGAACAACTGTAGGCCATGTCATTCCCTGTAGAGCAAATACTGTCACACACAGAAAAAGGCAAAACCACAAGTCTCTTACCCAGAAGTCAGAAGGTGGGCCCAGCCAGGGAATCCAAACACTTTAGCAATGTGCACAGGGGCCCTTGCCACATGGACCCTAGCAGAAGGGAACAAGACAGAAATCAGGGAGAACCATGACCACCCAAGAAGTCCTAGAGGCCAGCACATAGGAAGGGGTTCCTACCAAGTTCTCTTCAGAGGAAAGCCTGAAGGACATGGTCTTCTTAACCAGATGCAACTGAGAATTAGGTTACACCAAGGTCCAGAGAGAAGTGCCAGGGGGGAAGGACCCCAGTTGCCTCAGAGCCAAGAAAGTGGCTTAGATTCTCTAGGTCCAAATCTACCAGCAGGAATACCAGCCCACATAGAAAAATAGGTACCAAGACTATTTTACCACCAAACCCTGGATCCTAAGTGTCAGCGGAATAATGCTAGTAAAGACAGGTGGCCAAGAATGGAGCTTCTCCAAAGGCAAAGGAAACAAAGGAGTTTGATCTATCCCAATCCAGCAGGACCCTTCACTGAAGATCTGATCCACGGGCTCCGGCCAGTCACCAGCTCACAGACCAACCTAGTTCTATGGGATGTGGCTGTCACTCCAGCTACTTTGGAGCTGAGGAGGTCAGACAGTCCGACTAGAAAAGGAGACTAGGAATGAAGGAACAGAGTTACCCAGACAAGGACTCCCAGCCAGGAAGAAGCTAGGGGCAAGCATTGAGGGCCCCCCGAAGACAGGCTGTACCAAGCCATGGAAACAAAAGTTCTGAAGGTGGCAGGATATCTGGGGCAAGGAAGCCACCTGCCCAGCCATTAGAGACCAGTCTGTTTGCAGCACACACACAGGACCCAGACAGCCCACCCCTGCCCACTGAGCCACGGATCTCAGAGGCTGCCCTCTGACTAAGGTCCTGCCTCATACCTGTTCTTCCTTAGGCTGCCAGAACACCTCCACAACCCCCGCCTTCCAGTCAGTTCCCACTATTTCCTATAGAGTCCCCAGATAGGAAATTCAAGAGTCCAATAAGTTGGGCAGTCAACAGTCTATAGAGTGGTGGAGTCGTCTCTAGCAACAGGGGCTGATGATTATGGTCTTTCATACCACAGCTAAAGCCTCAAGAATGAAGAGTGAAGCACAGAGGCTTTCGTAAGCTCAGAGGGGCAAGACTCAAGCTAGGGTTTTTTGTTCTGTTTTTGGTTTTGTTTTTTGGGTTTTTTGTAGCAACTGAGCTGCTCTCCTAAGCATCAGGGGCTCAGATAAGAGGAGCAAAGCTCCAGAAGCATCAGGAAAGCTTTTCCACCAGACTCCAATTGGTCACAGAACCTGAAGGTCAATGAATACAGAGCTGACCAAGTACAGGCACACATTTGGTTGTATTTTGTAGATACAGCATTTTCTTTTTGACACACAAGTTGGAAGTTTGTGGTGACCCTGCATCAAGCAAGTCTGTTGGTGCCATTTTTCCAGCAACCATTATTTCCTGTCACATTTTGGTAGTTTTTAGGATATTTCAAAATTTATTGCTATGTTTAGTACAGTGATCTGTGATCAGGGATCTTCAAGGTTACTGAAATTGTCTTGGTGTGCCATGAACCACGTCCATTTAAGACCATGACCCTTGTCAATAAACGTAGGCGTTCTGACTGCTCTGCCTGCTGGCTGCTCCCTCACTCCCTCTCCTCAAGCCTCCTTATTCCAAGACAAAACTGAAGTTAGAGGCCACTGGATGGTCATTAATTGGCCTAAGTGTTCCTGGGAAAGGAAGAGCCACAGGTCTCCCATTAGATCAAGAGCTACAGATGAAGGTTAAGGAGGATGGCATGTCAAAAGGCAAGATGGATATAAAAGGTCTCGCTTTGGGCCCAACAGTCAGCCAAGTTGTGAAGGCAAAGGAAAAGTTCTTGAAGTTAGAAGTCCTACTCCAGTAAATACAAGACTGCTAAAGCAAGAATACCCTTGTTGCTGACATAGAGAAAGTCTGCATGATCTGGATAGAAGATGAAACCAGGTACAACATTCCCTTCAACTAAAACCTAATTCTGAACAAGGCCTAATGCTCTTCAATTCCATGAAGAGCTGAGAGGGGAAGAAGCTGCAGAAGTTTTCTTCTGAAGCTACCAGAGGCTGGTTCTTGATTTAAGGAAAGAATCCATCTCTGTAACTTAGAAGCACAATGTAAAGCAGCAGATTATCCAGAAGATCTAGCTAGGATAATTCATGAAGGGGGATACACTGAGCAGGATTTTCAATGTAGGAAAGAGAAGCCATCTGTTGGAAGATGCCACCTAGGACCTCCCTAACCAGAGAGAAGTCAATGCCTGGCATCAAAGCGTCAAAGGCCAGGTTGACTCTTGTCAGGGGCTAATGCAGCTGGTGGCTAAGTTGAAGCCAATGTTCCTTTGTTGTTCTGAAAATCCTAGGGCCCTTAAGAATTATGCTAAATCTACTCTGCCTGTGCTCTATAAATGGAACAAAGCCTGGATGACAGCACATCTGTTTATAACGGGATTTGCTGAATATTTTAAGCCCACTGTGGAGACCTACTGCTCAGCAGAAGAAAGTTCCTTTCAAAATACTATTGCTCCTCGACAACGCACCTGGTTACCCAAGAGCTCCAATGGGGGATGTACAAGGTAGTTAATGTTTTCATGCCTACTGACACAACATCCATTCTGTATCCCAGTCTTTTTAGAAAGGTACTTTCTAAGACTACAGCTTCCATAGACAGGGATTCTTCTGATGAACCAAAGTAACTGGGCAAAGTAAATTAAGAACTTCCTGGAAAGGATTCACCATTCTAGAGGCCATTAATATATGTTGAGCCCTTCACATGAATCACACATCCATGTCTATGTTAACAGGTGCTGGGAGGACTGGATTCTGACCCTTATGGAGGACTTTGTGGGGCTGGAGACTTTGGCAAAGGAAGTACCTGCTGACATGGTAGAAACAGCAAGAGAACTGGAAGTGGAGCCAGAGATGGGACTGCATGGCTGCAACCTCTTGACAAGACTTGGAAGAGGAAGACTTATGGAGAAGCAAAGAATGCTTTATGGACACAGAATCTACTCCTGGTGAAGATGCTGTGAAGACCACTGAAGTGACAAGGGGTTTAGAAGATATCATCCTCTTAGTTGCTAGAGCAACCCAGGGCTTAAGAGGACAGACTCCAATTTGGAAGAAGTTCTGTGGGCAGAATACTACCAAACATCATCACACACTACAGAGAAGTCATTCGTGGAAGGAGGGGTCCATCGATAAGACCACAGTAGAGTTTGCCATATTTTTAAGCAATCGCAGCAACCTCCACTCTGATCAGTCAGCAGCCATCACCATGGAAACACGACCCTCTACCAGCAAGAAAGCTCCAATGGTTTGCTTTTAAATAATAAAGTATTTTTAGGCAAAGTGTATACATGGTTTGACATTGTGGTATCACAGACTCTAGACTAGTGTGACCAGAACTCTTGTATGCACTAGGAAACACTCCTTTGATTTGCTTCATTGCAGTGGTCTGCAACCAAAACCCCAGTATCTCCAAGTTATGCCTGTACATCAATTTCATCAAGGATCTCACCGTGGGGCAAGTCAGACAAGAGGATAGAGCACCACATCCTAAGAGGGTACAGTTCAAAGGGTGCCAAAAACCTAGATGCGAGTCCATCTTTTGCCTCCAGTCATTTCTATCTCCAGATTCCGCCCAGGCTGGACATAGTTCAAACTGAACATCCGTGGTGTGAAGCTAACTATCTGAGCCACTCTACAAGTGTGATTTCCCCAGTCCAGGGGTTTCTGCCAAGATCTAGATAAAATTTAAACAGCACATTTCTATGAAGTTCAAGAATCAAGTGGAGGGAGAGATTTCCACTAAGGAAGTGGATACAATTGTAGTACTTACTTCAGCCTAAAAACGCCACTTCCCCCTCAGGCATAATAGGGAGTGAGGGAACCCAGGGCAGCAGCCCTTGATCTCTCCTGAGTGCCACACAGGAGCCTCGGTGTCAGGTGGCGAGCAGTAGTGTGGGGAAAGTCTCCCTGTTAGGACTGCCAGACTTCGTGGAGTGGAGGAAAAAGGCTGAAGGTGGAGTTTCACATGAGCCACAGGTAAGGTTTTAGGATGACTGTGTCCCATACAGACCTCCTGCATTGTGCCTGCTAACCCTGTCCCCTGAGGACAAAGTTGGTGGTCACCTGCGGTTTTTATTGGACAAACCCAAGAAATTGTGTACAGAAAGATACCTATAACCTGCCTGTAGTCTGCCACACCCTTTTGTGGAAGGCAGGGGGTTCCTCGAACACATTTGGAATATGCTGGATGACAAACTTCCAATAAACACAGGACCCCACACAAGAGGATGACCAGGACACTTTCTTGGCTCAAGACCGTAAAGAACCCCAAAGAACTCTAGGGCCTTTGGCCTCTGGGCTCACCCCTTCACCAGGGGCTTCTACTCTGCCAGCCATGGATAGAAGGCACATTCTCTGAGCTCTTGACTTCGAGTTCCCCAGTGGTGAGCACTGTGTGAGCTGGAAAACAGGAACCACTGGAGAAAGGTTTGTTAAACTGCACGTCATCATTTATCCCAGTGCAGGCTTGTTGCACAGCCAAGGTCTTCACTGTTCCTCTGAAGAGACAAGTTCAGTGGCCCTTCAGTAGGATCATCAGCTGAGCATCATCAGGGAATTCCAAAAGGAAGGAAGCTTCCTTTGGTTTCCCTGCTCAGAAAGCACTGTACTTCAAAAGCTGTTCCTTCTCAACTGACACATAGTTGGTATCACTAAACTGTTGTATTAGAAGAAAAAAGAAGGGCAAGTATGTATATACATGCTAATCATGGTCCTTCATATCTAAAGCAGCCTTTTCTAGTTTCCTGAACGAACTAAGTTCTGCAAAATTGGCTCCAGGGTCAAGACAGGACTCCCTTCCATGAAGCAAACCAGAATAGAGCAAGTATATTTTCAGTGCCTAAAGTTAAGTCTTTGGTTTATTCCAGAGGACTTGATTACTATTTTTATCTAAACTAGGATAGTTCAGGTATCCTACTGGCTACATAGGAGTTCTCCATCCATAGTACTAAGCCAGTGAGCAACATCCTAGGGTTTTATACCCACTTCTGGTAGCCAGGAAGACATCTCCTGTACTTGTAGGTTTCATTGCTTGTTCTTGGTTAATTTCAGTTAGGCATTTCCTTCCACAGAATAAGAACAGCTCAGCTCTACAGGAAAAATCCAAGGTTCAGATTTCCAGGTTAGAAGTAGCAGCACAAAGATGGTCCCAGGGGAACCACAAGGTTGGGCCCTTGATGGGGGGAGAAGAGAATAACCTCTAGTAACCTTTGTGTTTCAGTTTCTTCAACTGTAAAAAAAAAAAAAAAAAATGCTACATATGCATATGTTCCATATCCCTGGGATGTGTTAGTTCAGTTAATCTTTAAAACATGCCTAAGACACTTCTGCCTCTGTTCTCAGGTCTGAAGTAGTTTGTTCTCACGTTTGAAGTAGTTACAGTATCTACCTTTGAGGGCTTGAGAAGAAGCAGTTAGACACGTGAATTGCTTAGTATTCCCTAGCATAGAATCTGCATTCAAATACTAGTTAACACTTGGCAAGCGAGAGATCTTAAGTCCCAGTTCTAGGAAATAAGAATATTCCCCTAAAATACCAGGGCATAAGATACAAAAGGCAGTGAGAAACATTAATCTGTACCCATAGGAGTCACCCAGATACTGTTACCTTGGGGTAGTGACTTTCCCTCAGGAAGGGAATTTAGGGGAGCTCCTGGGGATGCCAGCAAGGATTGATTGATTGATTTTTTTGCCCTGAATGTCAGTTACAGGAATATTTACTTTGGAGACTCATCCAGCTGTGTGCTTAAGAGGCACGCAGACACATGCAAAATTCATATGCACGAGGTTCATGGCAGTCCCCTCCAAAATGAACATATAGTTCCTCGCATCTACCAGTGTTATAAAAGGGAGAAACCCTCTCTTTAGGAGTCCAGCTGTGTGACCACTAAAGGCAGTCAGGATGTAGTAGTATGGGGTCCTGACAGTTCTAAGTCTTCCTCTGGTAGTATTCTAACAGACACCTCTATTTACTGTCAATGGTATTCATGAATTGTTAAGTTAGAGCTCCTTAGAAAGCAGAAAAGTATTCTAACTTAGGTTACCCACAGTTCCTGGACTGCTTTGCACCCAGGTGCACTAGGACTTGAAATGGCCGATGGGTAGGAAATGAACATCAGGGGCTGATTTTCCTTCCCACTTGAGATGGTGCTAAGCAAGCTAAGAACGTCTTCCCTTTCTTATGGACAGCTCTCCTGCAGGAAGCTTGCTGGACCCACTCAGACCCTTCTGAAGGGATTGAGCTAACACTCCCCCTTTAAGAAGTCCCTCAGGCAGTTTAAGGTCTTAAGAGATCTAGTTTACTTTTAATGGCTAATGCTTAATACATGGAGGTGATCAGCTTAGGAGTGGCAATTAGAAAAACTAAGAGGAAAATAAGCATTTCATGGTGAACAGTATGGGAGGTCGTGTTAGTAATTAACACCAGCCTTTTTAAGGGGCTTCAGCCTCCGCGGCTGACAAGAGGCTCATTCATGTCACTGACTGGGTACTCCTGGTCCCTTTGTACCAGCCTAGGGACTGGGGCTCCCTAGGGAGCCACTAGGGTTTACCATTAAACCAGCAGATAAGGGAAGAATCATGAAAGAAGTATAGGCTAGGATCCCACACGTAGTCAACATTTCTGGTCCTGCTCTACTGGCCAGAGCTCAGCACAGGACCCTAGCTAGATAGAAGGAAGGCTAGAAGCTGGTCAAGCCGGGGGCCCAGGAGGAAACCCACATCCTGGAAGTACTAGCAGTCTCCACCACAAGTATACACCCAGAAGGTATGCATTTGCAAGAATCAAGTCTGAGGTCTCCGAAAGCCAACCATGTTTAGTATACCACACTAAGTCCTATTTAACAGAACAGGTTTTAAGAGTCATCGACTCTAGGATATTTAGAAGAAACTGGAATTTTACTGATAGGATCAGTAGGATCTTTTTAAACAAATTGCTTGTCTGATTGGATTACTACGAGTATGAAATTAAAGGACTTTAGAAGTCAGGACCAATAGGTCAGTGCTTCAGAGTTGTTTTTCCCTAGCATGATCATCTTGACACTGGCATTTCAGAAGGTTCCTACCGGAAGATGCTCTTATAGGTGCGTGTATATGTGTTTAACTTGACCACATTCTTTAAGGTAGGTTTTAGTCACCTACCTATTCTTTTCTCCAAGGCTAACGACTCTATTCCCAGGCAGCTTCGACCTACACAAACACCACTTTACAGGTTCCTAGAGGAGCACTCTATGCTCTGAACACCTGGAAGGTCATGTGTCATTGCTGCAAGCCAGGCATCTCTGGGAGACCATGCTCTGGGTTTATCTGACCACCACAAGGATGTTTCTGTCTAGTTCCACCAGATAGTTATTGGAGGAGACCATTTTTTAAGATACAAGAACTGGTAGGTGAAGGGAAAGAATCATGCATTTAGGCTGTTTTTAGTGGTCTATCTCTTCAGATGGATCAGCTGCATCGTTGCAACCCCTCCTAAGTAGACCCAGATCCTAATCCATGGCCATGAAGCTCAACACACAACTGTACACAGCTCCTGATGGTAGTACATGGCTCCATAAGAGGTAGTCTCGCCAAGTAGACTTAAATCTCTTAGAGCCAACCACAGACTCATAGGAAACACAGGAGAGAGGGAATGTATTAAAGCACACTGCAGAGATGCAATTAGCAGTCCCAAATGAGGAGGATTCTGTAGGACAAGAGACCCTGCTTCAAAGAATTACAAGGAAAAATGGAGAAACCTATACACTGAGATAGAAGACCCCACGCAGGATAACATACAGACCCTACCCGGATCCTAGTTCCCACAAGGAGTAGAAGGAACTAGTGTAACTGGTAAAATGTGAACTCTGAATATGGTCCGGGATTACTTGGTTTGGGTTGTATTGTTAGGGTTTCCTGCTCAAGCTCCTGTCTGGGAATTTATGTAAGGTATTTATGGAAAGTTTAAGGAAGAGCTATTTTTAGAGATAGGTCTACTCATCTTTTTGTTTATAGGACACTAGGACAGGAGATAACCAATTCTATAAGTTCCCACATCTTCATAGGAGGGACTTCCCAAAACAAAATCTAGAATGTCACAGCCTATCCTGGATCTTCAGAGAAATTCTTAACACCCTTAAGCCAAGTGAGGCTAGCTCAACAAAGCACCCTATTGCTCTGTCTGCCTCCAATAAGAAGATCCTGCTTCCCCTCACCCAACATCACGAACAAAACAAGGACCACCCAATTGAACAAGTAGGAGCCTAAAGCCCCCTGGGAAGAGAATAACAAAGAGCCCCCTGGATCTTACACTACTAAAGGCTAGTACAGCTCAACCATCTTCTCCCATCCCTGGCACCCACCTCACGTTTGAGACCAATGAATACCCATGAAGGCAGGTGGGAGAGCACACAGCAGGTGTGCATGCTGGCCTCCATTCTCAGACAACAGCACGCTCATTAAGATGGCAGGAAGGACTTGCTCACAGCCTACAGGTAGATCTATAATCTAGACCTTCTTACATGAGGTTCTCCTGTAAAGGCTCGTTGTCCACCTTTGTCAAACCCTGTACTTTTCTCTAGACTCTCATGCCTTAAGTAGTCCATCTGTCTTAAGGATAATGGGGAAGGTGATCCAGTAGATTAGGAGGTAGCTCTCATCTTAAGGTGGAAGGTCTTATGGAGCCTTATTCTTCCCCCTTCCTCTGTTCCCCTCTACTGTGTAAGTCGTCCCTATTCCATCTCTGCTGCTTTATGTGGTCCAAACTTCTCTTTCCATTGTTTTAACAGCTTCTGTGGGCACTAAGTTACCCATTTTGATAAGCACAAGACATGATCCCATTCCACTTGCTAAACACCCACATTTGACTTGTCTTGCTTTGCCTGTGATCACCTTGTTCCCACAGACCGTTTTTGCTCTTCAGTCTTTGGGATCTTCCTACTTCCCAGTCCCCCTTTGCCCATGTGCCCACCCAGCCATTAGGTGCTGAGACTCCTCTGGACACCCCAGTTTGGCCCATGGGCATTGGGTAGTTATATGCTCCCTAGATGACGAATTCTAGGTTTACCTTCAGGGAACTGCCCTTGCTTTGGGGAGTTCCAGTTTTAGTAAAAGTGCTGCTGAAGTGAGCAGAAAGAGCACCAAGTTCAGCTGTCCAACTGCCTATTTGAAGTTAGACTCTCTCATGGGCAATGCAAACCAAGTTTGCCCAAAGACAGAATAACCTTCTCCAAGAATCCTCTAACCAGACGGATATTCTCTAACTCATTAACTGAGCATATCCATGTGCTTAGTTTTGATTGCCCACTATTGGACACTTAATTGTTCCTTTGCTTCTAAGTTTACTACCAAGTCCTGTCCTTACTACCATTCAAATCTTAAACCCTTTCCATTTTTTGTTTCCATTATTTCTAGCTCATATGAGCTAGGAAGCCAGTCCTTACCTGCTCAGCCCCTACAGGGCTTTATCTTGCCACCAAAAGGTCCTTTAATGTCACAGAAGACACTTACTTACTTCAATGGCTAGGCATTCCTAATATGGGCTTAAGTCCTAGATGGGATTCAAGGCTTAAGAACCAAGCCATTCTAGCATCCTTAAGCAAAAATAAGTTTACATACAAGGTCTTTGAAGACCAACAGACTTTAGACTTCTGAGAATGATGGTCAAGACCATACCCTGGAACCTGCCCATGAGGAGAGCCCATACTTTTGCCACAACCTAGAAGGGGAGGAACTAAAACTACCCAAATTCCTTGACACTATGGTGTCACAATGCTAGTGCTGATGCTCGAAAACCTCTGCGAATGAGAGTAGTCCCAGATCTTGGCTTGTCAAGAGCAGAGGGACTCAAGTGCATCTAGTTGGCAGGATCTGATTGCATCTAGTCTTTGCTCTAGGATTGTGAGAAAGTCAAGCAATCTGAAGAATATGTTTGCCATCTTCTGTAGTATAGGGTAGTGGAATGGTCAGTAAGGAAGGTGGATCTACCATGTAGACCACTGTGTACGTGGACCTTGTCCCGAATGGCTTTTAACCTCATTTTATGCTTTGTCCTCTAAGATTGGTGATACCACCTAATACCACCACCCACCCTCCCATCTCAAAGACCAACTGGAATTAGATCAGCTTTTGAACTGAGTGGACTGGCCTCGAAGACTGGAGGTAGGTGTATCTAAGATTTGCCAGATAGCCTTCAGGACCCAGTTGAGAGGCTATGTCAAAGAACAGAAGGTCCTAGTCTACCTAGATTGGTAGTCTACAAGATTCTAACAATACCATTATTTGTTCTATGACCCAGAGTAGTTGTGGCTCTGTTACTCCTTTAGGTAGAGGAGATATCCAGAGACCTCACCCTCATCCTTAGAGACCCACAGATGCTTTCTGGTCACAGGACAATTGTTCAACAGCTATACTATCCTATAGTTTTAATAGTGATGTATGAGGATACTTGGCTCCCCCTACCTCCTTGTTTCATTATCCGTCTTTATTGGCAACCTAAAGAGTGAAGTGGTATTGACATAGGCGATCCACTTGGTTCTTTAAGTGGGGTGTAAACACCCTTTTATTCCTGATTTTATCCCCTGTCTTTACTGCCCATATCAAGGCTGCCCCTGAGCCCTATTTCTCTTATTCCTAAGATAGTTCAGCTGATGCTTTTATTGGTATAAAGCAAAGCTGATTGAATACGATCTTGTAATAACAAATCTACTAACAAGATAGCAGTGTTTGGCAGTACCTACCAGAGATTTTTGGAAGTGAAAAACATAATTGTTATAGATTGGCATTGATGAGTCATCTAGTGCAATCGATCTGGTGGGAACCATTGACTTTGAAACCCTGATCTCCAGAGACAAGTTCAGTTTTCTTTAAGAAACTTTTACAGGTTTTTGCAGAGGTTAATTTTAAGTCTTGTGAAGTTTTCATTAGTACCACCATAATATCTTCAGTCATTGCCCCTTAGCCCACAAAACCTAAGATGCTGGCAATCCAGACCTTTATAGAAAGTTTGCCAACCTATTTTCTAAGGGAAAGAAACCATAAAACTTCCAGCAACGTAATTATTAAGTTTTTCTCTTCTAGAAAGTGAATAGATCTCACCTGACTCCAGACAGGTAGGATATTGCATTTGAAAGGTGATCACATGCAAATCCAAGTTCTCTTTGCATTTAACAGATGAGGAACAGAAACTAGACAGCTAATTCAGCCTGGAAAGAATGGTGACCCCAAACGTTAACATCCTTAGCTAAATTCATTGCCTACATTTGCTGTTAAGCAGTCTCTTACTGTTTCCCTAAGCCTCCCATCATTAAGTATTTCTAAAGTGAAGATTCAGTTATGAGCAGGCTGTGAAGATACCACAAATGAACATAGGCATAGTAGGGACTGCTGTCACACAGTCCCTGCAGCCTTATTCACTAGAAAGGTTTTAAACTTAGGGGTTAATTCTAAAAGTTAACTACTGGCTAGGGATTCACAAGATTAGCTCACTTAAGAGCTGGAAGGTCAAGTGGTAGGAATTAAGTGTTGCATAAATAGACTTGTTACATTCATTTATAGTCACTAAGTAGATCTTGACAACTCTAGATCAGGCTTTCTCCAGGAGACTGGAGGTTTTGTCTTGATGACTTGAAAACGTAGATTCAATTCCTTGCCACCTTCTACCCCAATCCTGATTACCAACTCAAGAGATCTATAGCCCACCACTTTCAGAGATTGGTTAAGATGGCATAAAGAAACAGACAAGACAAGCATACATTTTTAGGTCTTTGGACACAGTGAAGTAGAATCTAACAGTATTTTGAGAAGTCCAATTTATGTATCCCCCCTACAAGTGGGATACATGTCTAATTGAACTACTACTTGACATATTAATACTTTCTAGAAAAGCTCCTAAGTCCTGAAGCCCTAGGGTACCAAGTTCTTAGTGTTCAGAGACAGAAGCAAATCTGTAGCTCAAACATGGCATTTCAGGAAAGTTATGGGAGCATAGATTTAGTGTGCTTGAGACAGAATTTTGGGAAGAGTGAGATTGTTAGCTTTTACCCCAGACTTGATCAAGGCCAAGGAAGAAGGCTGGCATTGACCATAGCAATAGTTATGGCCCAAGGATGGTAGTAAGAGCACTAGCAGTTAGTTCCACAAGAACTTGAGCTACTGGTATACCCTAATTTTGTAGGCATTTGAAGTTCTGTACTAAGTGTTAAAGCTAGTTTGACCTTGAGGGTAAGAAATCCCCATTAACACCCAAGTCACAAGTCATGAGAGGATGAAACAAGAATATTTAGGGCTTATTCTTTATTGGCCATAAAGATTAGACTGGTGACTGGAAAGAGATTAGCAGCATTTAAAAAAGGGACAAGGGAGATCTAGAAGATACAGGAACTCCTCCTACCAAATGAGGGGAGAATGCTAATGGAAGAGATTAAATACAGCAACAGGAAGTTCAGAAAAGGATTTACAGATATGGTAGCCTGTTACATTAGTCAGAAATAAGTTTCTAGTGGTCATCTTCCACTGATCACCAAGAGTGTGCTTTGGAAATATGGAGGCAGGAATCTTTCTGCTCTGATTAGTGGTTGCCCTTAGTGACACGGGAATACGCCTGTGTCCCAGCATTCCAAGGTTAGGTGCATACCTCAGAATCTCAAATTCAAAACCCTCCATTCCTCACAGTAGAGGAAATCAAGCATGCACAGGTGATCTGCTCAGAAAGACAGGCTACACTCTTAGCGCTTACCACCTGGACTTCAGCATAGCACGAGAAAGTCACAGAAGTAACTAGAGGAGACTGATGCATGGTATCCTTTATGTAGATACGTATTCTAACCACTCTCCAGGATAAGCTCTCTCCCCACAGCGTAGGGATTCCCCTACCCAGACATGGGTTTCTAATTATTTCCCACCCCAGCAGAGGGAGGGGAGCATCCCTGCTGTTCCAAGGTGTAAAGGACACAGCAGCCCCAGATGCTGCTGGCATTGCCCATGACCAAAACACAGGCCAAGAGATAGCCACACTCACCTATTGACCTCTGAACTAGAATCATGTATCCAGTCTCTAGAGACCCAGGCCCAGCTTTCCAGAGCCACGAGTCATCAGATTGCTTATTTTGTATCGGAGGTGTTCCTGATGGCTGTACATTCCTGAAGCTTCCACAGGCATCTAGAAAGAGCTAGATGTTTTAAGTTTCGACATAGCTGAAGTAATCTAGACAATCCTAGTCTGTTCCAAGGAACAAGACCCAAACCAAATTCATGGGCACCATGGGCAAGAAAGCCTTCTACCTATTTATCAGCTCAAGTCACTGAGCGCCTGGGGTTACTAGTTTGTCCTCTGTGTTCAGGGACTCAACCAGATTTCAGGAAAACACAGGTCAGCAGGGAACAGCAGGTCTTCTGAAGAAACCAAACCAAAGCAACCAACTCCATCCACACCAGAGACCATTCTTCCCCCACACAGTCCTGAGAGGTTAGAATTCCAATCACAAGGTCATAGAAAACATACTCAAAGTCCTCTTTAAAAAAAAAAAAGTGGTCATGGAGCAGACCCAGAGTGAGAAGAGGACAGATTGCCTCGCCTCCTCCACTTAGGAACAAGCCAGGCCAGTGCCGGGGGTGGGGTGGGGGGGGCTCCAGGGCTCACAATATGCTGTATGTGAGGCAGAGCCCCAACCCACACTGGGAGCAAGGGAAGACAGGAAACCCACCTCCTGGCTTCTCTTCGCCTTAGCCACAGGTCCTGTCACACGGATATGGCTTCATCTCAGACCTAGACAGCCGCCAGCTCCACCCCAAGAGGCCAGACATAGCCAGGACACTTTCGCTGCCTGAGCACCCCCCCACAATCAAGAGCAAGAATTGCTGCGTGCCATGCTCAGTGCTCATTTCTCAGGCGGAGAAAGCTGTTCTGATGAAAGCCAGTCCCAGCACGTGAAGAGCTTGGAGGTCATGGTTCTCCGCACGAAAAGAACGCTGAGCAAAGTCAACAACTCCTTAGGCCTACTAGGAAATTAGGGTCAGAAGGCAAACCACCACCCCAAGAGATGGAGACAGATATACAGAATCGCCGCCAAGAGCAGCTTCCCTGAAGAAGCCACCAGAACAGGTAGAAACACGTTGGTCGCTTGCTGGAGGTCAATTTGCTGGACGAGCTTGAAGCTAGAAATTCTAGGGTCTGTGGTAGTAGGGGGCCCTGTACTGTCCTGAGGAGTTGTACCTCCAAAAATACCACCAGGTTCTCATGGTGAAGGTCAGACAAAAAAAAAAGTCCCCTCATTTCAGGTCAGTTCAAGGGAAGGGAAGAATTACCATTGTGAGATATGCCCAAAGCATCCTCCATGACAGAGGCCGGGCTTCTGAGGACAGCTGCATTATCAGAGTCTTGCCTGACCCAAGAGAAGGCTAGTTGGCCAACTCCAGCCCTTTCAGCCTTCTAGGAGAAGGCAGGCCACACTATTTCTGAAGTTCAGCCTAGGCACTCAGGCCCACTAGAAGCTCTGAAGCTTCAACCTGGGACTACACAATGCTCCCCACCCCTACACACTCAGGGATCTAGTGTTGAGTGGCTGACAATGGAGAGCCACAAGACCTAGACCCTAGCTAAGAAGGAGCTCATAGGGAAACTGAAGAATAGTAAAGAAGGATTAGAGGAAACCAAGACTTCTGGCCCCCACAGATACCCCATCCTCAGCCCAGCTGAATTATATCCACTCCTACTTTCACCATCCACCACCCCCTCACACGGCATGCCAAAAATGCATGCCACACAATCTGCAGAGTAAACACCAGCAGCAGGTTCAGACAGGAGACAGGTTTTGGGTTATCAGACACAGAGTTCAAGATCACTGGTTAATAGGGTAAGGGCTCAAAAGGAAAAGGGCAACAGGCCAGAACAGAGGAATGATAGACCAAGATGAAACTCCAAGGATTAAGAATAATGATCAGCAAGAACAGAAGAATGCCTTTGCTGGGCTCGTCCATAGAGCAGACAGCAAGGAGGGGAGTGGAGAACTTGAAGTTAGGCAGAAGTAGAAAGCTTTGTATTTAAAAAAAAAAAAAAAAAAAAAAAAAAGGACCCAAATTTCTGACTAGTAGGTGTTCAGATTTTTCTTCCCCTAATTTCAGGGCTAAGCATCCCAGAATGAAGGGGCTCCTGGACGAGCCACCCATCAGGTACTCCCTCCTCAGTTCCTGTCTATCCACAGCCAACAGGCAGACCTCCTGAGGCTTCTCCATTCTCTCTACACATCACCGCTTCTCCCGCTGCACATGGGAACAGCCCGCCTTCCCTGCCAAGCCGTAGCTCCTTGTTTGCATGGGCACTGGCCCCTCTCCTTCCAGTCTGCTCTCAGAAGGAAGAGGGAGCATGTTAGGCCCTGGGTCCCTGTACTTGTTGCTTTCCCCATAGCAGCACGATGTTCTCGACGAGCTCTCAGAACCTTAGGGCTACTGCCCAGTTGCCGTGTGTCCCAATCCCCTGAGCTCGAGGCAAGGAGCTATTAGAAGCACAGATCTGGCACTCTTCTTCCCAAGGACTCTTACGCAGAGGATTATTCTAAGTGGCCAGCTGTCCTAGCCTTGTTAGCCCCTTCCTGAAGCTTCCTCCCCAGCAAAGGGAGGCTGGGGAGGCCCAGATGCCCTCTCCAAGGCCAGTCGAGTTATCAGCAGGTAAAGCAGGTACTCTGCCTGCTCAAGATGGCCCCTGGTAGGCCTACTTCTTCCCTTAGCCCCCGGTCAAAGCAAGCCAGGGCTAGATAGTCCAGAATCGCAAAGAGAACCTAAAGTCTTAGCTATTTGTTTCACTTGGATTCTCTTGCCAAATACCTATACTTTGCCACAGGGATTCACCCTTCTTATCAAGAAGGCAGCATCTTCACATAAGATCCAACTTTTAAAAAGCTAGGAATTCTTAAGATGGAAAATTCAAGAGAAACCAGGCAAGGATTGAAAGTTCCCAGAGCACCGGAGGTTATAGAACCACAGCCTTTTCACCAAGAACAAACAGAAGAAGCCAACTTTCTTCCTTCAGGTATTGAAAGCAAGAGACTGTGGACAGAGGATAAGGGATTAGGGCCTCCTGAATAGGCATCGGGGGCTGTGACTAGGGGTTAGGGAACAGACTTAGGAGCTCCAGGGAGTGCTCGGATGTTTGGGAGCATGTGGGTTAGTCCCTAACATAACCAGAGCCTAAAAGGGACACATAAGCAGGAACATGTGACCAGTGCAGACACCCACAGAGGGACCAGGAGGTTCAGGTGACTTATATTTTGCTGGCTAGCAGTCCACCCTGACTTGATCTAGAACACCTTTGTGATCTTAACTGTCCTCTGGCCCCTTCCCCATGAAAGCAGCCACAGGGTCTAGATGAAGGACCTTGGTTTTTCCCTCCACGTCAAGATTCCAAGTCCCACAGAGAATATAGTCTTTGTCCCACCTGTTCCCTCGAAGTTCTGTGAAGCAGAAATGGGCAGATAAGGGATGAAACATTCTACTTTCTACAGGTACTGGCACCCAGCCTAGAGCCTGTGTGGTTTTCCTTCTTGCCCTCCCACAGCAGGAGACACCGGCTAGTTAATTGTACCCTTCAGGTTCCTAAGCAGCTGTCCCAGCTCAGGGCAAAGCTTCCCACCTGTTGACCCTAGTATTAAAAACTTCACTGCGTCTGGCTCAGGGTGAGAGGTTCAGCAAAACCTAGAGTTGAAATTGCCTTCAAGACTCCAGTTGCCTGTTGCCTAGAGCAGAGATTTGTGGAAGCTTACCAAGATTAGATTCAAGAGAATAGGACAAGTTTGAAAGTGTCAAGAACTTTCCAAATAGGACACAAGCCCAGAGATCTAAGAAGTTCAAACTTCATGTAGATTAAGAGTATAGGCACATCAGTTTTGATCGTCATGGATGATGATAAATCCCAGAAGCAGTCAAGGAAAAGACCATGAAGGTTCAGAGCTGATTTCTTGGTACGAGAAAAGCCATGAAGGCTGGCACAACATCTTCACTGTCTGGAGGGAAAACATCAACCCAGAACTCTAGCTGACAAAGATCCTTCAATACTTAACATGGAATAAGGACAGACAAAAGCGAAGAAAGTCACCAGCTGAGCAGCACTAAATACTGTGGGAAATTAAGCCAAGAGGCAAGGATCTCCGATGGAATCCCAAGCATATAGAAGGAATGAAGTTCACAGGGAAGGTCTGCAGTCAGAAGGGTCATGATTCAGAGAAAGTAGTAGGACCGTGTAACCAAAGAGGACCATAAAAAGAGCTAGCATGAACTCAGAAATCCCTGAGTTAGGCTAAGTTGCATATTCAAAGAGCCAGTTACTAGAATGGCTTCTCCCTCCAGGATTGAAGACCCTGGTGGACCTCAACAGGACTGCTGCTACAAGAGACAGTAGTACTGGGCTTCCAACAGTAAAGGCGGTTTTAAAGTTCCTTTGGATCTTGCAAAGGACTTTGCATTCCCCAAAGAAGAACTAGACCTGCTTGTAGAGACAAGACTTACATGGTCTTCTTTCTGGGCTTTTCCCAAAGGCCCCCCCCAACATTAGCCATTGGCCAGTCTTTGCATTTGGCATTGAGGATTCCAGGAGTGGGTCTGGATGTCCTCACAACTCAACACTCTAGTGAGCAAAGATTAGAACATGGAAATAAAGCACGGAAAAGATAGACTTTAGGATCAAAGGTAGACAGCCTTACCAGTGAGGCAGGCAGAGACAAAACCTTCTGTAAACAGTTGAAAAGGTAGTACAGCAAAACAGCAAGGACTTAGGACCTCATAATACATTCTTATTAAGTATCTGGTTAGTTTCCACTTGCTAAGAAGGCCACAACCAGCAGTCAAAAGAGTTCACTGAACTCCTTTAGGAAGAAAGAAGGAGTTGGGTCTCGTTCCTGCCCTAAGAACATAGATCACAGCTGCTAGCTCGTCGTACCAGGACCAGGCCCTCAAAGATGAACAGGGAAGGAATGAAGAGGAGGACCCTCAGGGTGAGGGCTATTTGGACCTGTGAGGGGGTGGCTCTTCTCCAGGGCAGGAGGCAGCCTACTGACAGTCTAAGTTAGGAACCAAGGTTATTCAAGTTTTGCTCCCCCTTCTCCCCTATTACCTTGGGACAGGGCCTGCCTCCAGCCACAGTTTTCTCCTCTGGGCCAGGTGTCTCCAGAAAGGAGGTCAGGACTTGGTAGAATCCCTGAGCTAAGAACAGATGGGAAATCGCTTGGGAAGGGAACCTTCCCCCCACCATGGCTGCCCATGCCTTGTGCCCCCTTCTCTGTCACTTTCTCCCTGTGGCCTAACATCCTTCTGCCTGGCAAGCCCTGCCCTAAGAAGGCCTCGGTGGGGTGAAGAAGGATTCACTGTGCTCCTAGCACCTGGATGCTCCATCCTGGGGCACTTTTCCTTCCCACCCACCCCAGCTCATCGAGCCCTTTGAGCATCTGGCCTGCCCCGCCCACCGCAGACCTTGCTGGAAGTAGCCACCGCCACCAGGGACAAGGAATTCAGCTAGGTCAAAATGGTTAATTAAATCCGACTCCAGAGAGCAAGGGTTTTTCACAGTAGTTGTAGTATTAAATTAGGGATGCAATTAGTTACTAGACCACAACAGAGCACAGAACGGACTCCACTAAGAAACACACTACAGTCACTTGAAGTCCAGGTTGAAGAACCTCCCAGAAGGGCAAGGGTCAACAGAGAAGCTAAGACCTGGAAGACAGGCCAAGATCCAGGGAGGAGCCCTCGCCGAAAATGGAAGTATCTGGAGGGCAACATCCAGAGGCAGAGATATTGAAGACCATGACCCTGGCCACAAGAGAGGAGAGAGAAGGAAGAGCCGAGCCTGAGAGAAGTGAGCTGGGATCCCCTTTTACTTTCCTAAGAAGCCAGAAGCTGGAGGAAAGCAGATCACACAGAGGAACAAAGTCAGACTCCCACCACCCCGGCTTTGGGTGGAAGGACAAGACCAAAGGGTCTGGAGGAGGCGATCTTCTAGAAAACAGAGCGGGGAGCAACTCTCAGGGTCCACACAGAGCTACACCTGGGTGCAGCCCGTGCCTCCCGAGGGAAGTCCAGGGAATGGTGGAGACTACATCCAGACACCTGAGTGAGGGCTCATCACTGCAGTGCTGTGGTGAGAGGGGCTCGACCCGGGCCAAAGCAGGAGTGCCCCGATTCCCATAGCCAAAGCAGAGACCGCCAGGGGTGGTGTGAGGAGAGCAGCCCAGGTCACGCAGGCCACGCTGCCGGCCCGGGCTTGGGAAGGCTGGGGCATCCTGGCTCAAGGGTCTGCTTAGCCAGCTCGGGGGGCGGGGGACCCTCAAGATGCTGGAGGCCACTGAGCCAGCCTCCCCTGCCGCTCGTCCTCACGGGTCCCTTCACGCACGGTCTACCCACTCTCCTAGCCCTTAGTTCTTCATCCTAGACAGACCCCAGGCTTCTTGGCAGGGCCTCAGCTGGGTCCTGCGCCCACCACAGCCTGTCGCTTTTCACAGCGAGGGGAGGGGCCTGACACCCCTCGAGGCTGCCAGGGAGAGGACTGGCCACTCCTGCCCGCAGCCCGTGTTCCTGATGCTACCCGCCTCCTCTCTACTCCGAGTCGAGTCCACTCCAGCCTTCCTGCCGCCGACAGTCAGCTAGTATCCGGCCTCTCCGCTCACTGGTGCTTCCCCTGGTAGCCCACAGGCCTCACAGCAGAGCAGCCTGGCCCAGTTCGTCTGGCATGCCTACCTCTCAGGGCCGGGATCACACTTCCTGGAGGAGGCAGCCTCTGAGGCCGGGTGGGATGGCTGGAGGGTGGTCCTGTCATGTGACCCTCACTGGGTGTGGCCGGGGGCAGGCGTTTGAGGGGCCGCTGCGGCCAGGCGGTCATCTCAGGAGCTGGGGCCTGGATCCAGAGCCCGACTTGTGAGCCTTCCCAGGGCACAGTCCCCGGAAACACCCCTGTAGCCCATGGCATGGGCAGGGCCCCCAGAGCCCTTTTCTCCTTCCCAGCAGTCGGAGGGCCTGCCCTGGGCTGCACACCAGAAACCTGGAGGAGTGGGGCGGGTGGAGGGCGGGGGGATAGAACATCAGAGCTGGGGACCCTGCAGCCTAGCCTCCTCTGTCATGCCCTCTGGTTTTAGATCGAAGGCATTCCTTTGGTTGAAGCCAAAGCCTAAGGAGGGCCTCCATAGATCCACCTGAGGGGACATTTCCCGGCCTCAGTCTCGGACTAAGAAATCCTCAGGCAACCAGTCTAGACTCCTAAGTCTAGACTTAGGTGGCCCTGGGTGGCACTGGAGAACAGATTGGGGCACTTGGCCTACGCCAAGGTACCGCATACACGCAGCTGAGCCTGGATGTTTGGGCAGCAGGTCGTCCAGGACTGGGGCTCCCACACAAGAGACGTGCACCCAGGGCTTGGGTCTCCACATAGCCCCTCGTCTCAAGCGCCAAGGCTCCTAGTGCCCACCACACAGGGGTGCTGAGCCTTAGCTTATCAGCTTCCACCTGAGCCACAGACCACACCAGACCAATGCCAGGTGGAAGTCTTCAGGACAGATTCAAGGGATTCAGGTGAACTTGAGGCTGCTGGAAAATTCCAGGACCACCTAACCTTAACAAGCCAAGCAGCTGCTCAGAGAGGCTAATCTCTTTTTCCAGAACCCAGCCCTGCTCAGAGGGCATTTAGCTCCAACAGACCCCAGGCACCACTAGGATCCTGCCTGGGACAGGCCTCAGACCCCTGAGGCAACAGTAAATGACAGCCCTTTAAAGAACGGGAATGCAGGTCTTGGCACCAGTCTCATTGCCGCAGCTGATGTCAAGACTGCCTCTCCTCCCTGGACAGCCATCCAAGATCTGCCCGCCTCAGGAGCTCAGACTGGCCCAGCCCTCTTTAGAAGGTCAGTCTTCCCCAACACCTGGAGTACAGGGTTGGCCAGAGACTGTACCCAACAACCCCCTTCACTTCTGGGGACCTCTTTCACCCACATACCGTAGCCAGCAGCAGGCTCTCTTCCAGCACGAGCTCCAGGTGTCTTTCTCCTTCCTACCTCCACCTTCATCAGGTGGGAACCCTGCACAGCTCTGCCCCAGGGCTTTTGCATCTCTGTGGTATTTTCTTCCAAGACGGCTGTGGGGCTGAGCATGTCCACCTTCTCTCCTCTGAGCACAGTGGCCTCAGAACACCCTCCCCTGAGAGAGGCTACTGGGTCGCATTCAACCAGAACAACGTGTCAGGGGGAGGGGGGTGGTGGGCGATGGGGAGTGTACAGAGAGAGACAGGACCCACACCCCTCCACCCCCTGTGTCTGGGCTGGCAGCCTCCCACCCTGAGAATGGCGGTGGGTAACACCACAGAGTCCTTATCCCTAGCTCAACTCAGAGAGGCACAGCCAGGCACCAGGCCCACGATCTTCGCCTGGCCCAGAGCAAGCACAGCACCTGGAGAAGCAGGCTTCGGGCCCTGCTCTCAGGATACCCACAGTCTGTGGCTTCGGTCACATCATTATCTTTGGCGTATGTGTACTTCCCAGGTCATGGCCATCCTAGAGCCAGGAGTTCTCTTCAGCCCCAGCCGGTCATGTTCCTCAACCACTGGCCATGGCTCAAGGGGACTAGCACCTTCACCCAGAGTCCTTCAACCCCTCACTGGAGACCTGCTTCAGCCTAGTCCTTTGGGGGAGAGAGATATGTCCCCTGAAGGTCCTGCTTGACCTAGCGCACAGTGAGCTCATCTATCAGCCCAAATGAGGCAATGCCTGATGGTTTTTATAAGGCTCTGACCCTGCCTCTTCTAGAACAGTGGTTCTCATGCCTTTTCACATATATTAGAATCACGTGGAAGGCATGTTAGAGCAAGATTGTGGGGCCCCATCTCCAGAGTTCCTGAGTTAGCAGGTCTGGGAGAAGACTCCAGAACTTGTATTTCAAACACGTTTCCAGGTGGTCCCAATTGCAAGTGTGAGGCGCACACATTGAAAACTGCTGTTCTAGAGTTTTCAGAGATGGGAAGGGCCTGTGCCTCCCCATTTCATGAAGACACGGTGGGGAGCTGGATTTATAGGAAGAGTTTTAATGCTTTGGGGTTGATGCCTCACGGTTGGATCAGGAGAGTGGCTTGCCTTGGGTTTGAAGGGCTTGGGGGCTTTCCCCTACTCGACAAACCCCCAGGGGCTACTGAGGTCACTTGGGAACAGGGAGGCAGTAGTGGGCCTCCTGGTGTAGAGTCCCGGCAGAAGGGAGAAGACGAGCAGAAGAGGGTGTGGGGGATATGGGGAGCACACTCGGAAAATTAGAGGAGAGGGGTGCCACCAGCTCCCCGGGATGTGGGTAACTCACTTGCATTGTTGGATCACATCTGCCATTAGTTGGGCTAACATTTGTCGAGTGAGTGCCTGTCGAGTGGTGGGCCCTGGGCTGGGTGCCGGGAGGTGTCAGGAAAAGAGACAGCCCTTTGCTGCCTGGCGGGGAGTGAGGGGAAAACGAGCAAAGGCAGGCAGCAGGGGGGAGCCCCTCTGTGGGTCCTTCCACCCCAGGACCTGAAGAGAAGGAAAGGCAGTCAGGGGGGCAGGCCAGCCCCGTCCTTGTGAGGCAAGCCATTCACCCAGCTCTGGAAAACAGGCACGGTAGCTTGTCAGGGGGAGGAATGACACTTGGATGCAAAACCCAGCTTCGGAAACATATTCTCCCTACCCCAGCTAGGCTCCTTCTGCGGCACTTGGCAGGCTGTATGTTTTATTATTTATATTGAGCTTACAGTTGACCAAGTGTCACATAGGCAAAGAGCCTGATGCCCAGGTCCCATCCCAGACCTGTGCATCTCTGGAGGCAGGACCCGGGCATCAGGAAGCCCTCGGGGCAGAATCCTTGGTTGACTGTTTGGAGAAGCACTGGTCTAGATTAGGAGGGAAAAGATCTCCAAAGAGACCTGCAGAGATGGGAGGTTCCCCGGGCAGGGGAGAGGCGAGGGCAGACAGGGCCAGGAAAGGTGAGATTCCCATCCCCCCACCACATGACTACTGGCCAGGCAGGAGTGACAGAGAGTAGAAATGTGGGTGGGGCCCAGTTTTGTCAAGGGTCTTCTTTGCCAAGCTGAGGAACTTGGCTTTATCTTCATGGCCAGTAGGAGCCATGGGAGATCTCTGAGGAGGGGTACTCCATGTCAAAGCTGAGTACCAGCTGAAGCAGCCTCAGCTTCCTCCTGCCTCTGCTCTCTCTCCTAGATTTCATTGTTTGTATCATGTGATTTAAAAAAAAAAAAAAAAAGCACAAGAAGGACTTGGTCTCAGGAACCCATCCTATCAGGTGATCCCGCTTTGGGAAGACAGGAAGATCGGAGGATGACAACTGTCAGTGCTGACTCCCGCCCCTTTGGAATCATTTAAAGTCTCCGGTATGGCTTTGGGTTGGTGGGTTAGCGTCTCTGAGCCCAGTGATCAAAGACAGCTCCTCCCGCCTGCCCGGGCCTCCGCTCCAGTGCACAGGGGCGGGCTTTGAAAAAGTGGAAGCAGGGCCCAGAACAAGATGCAGTCAGTATCCTTTGCAGGAGGTGCACAGGGACTGAGGAAAGGGATGGCTGGGAGGACATTTGAGCAAGACCCCCCCCCCGCCCCCGCTAAGTCCCAAACCTGGGGAAAAGCTAAAGGGCAGGGCGGGTGGAATAAACACATCTATTTTTCATGATCCCGAGCTCAAATGTGAGAAGATGGTAGCAGCGGTAGCAGGGGTGTCGTGGGATAGAAAGCAGATGAAACATTGATAAGAGCCAGATTAATATTGCAGGAGGGGCGGTCTGCAGGTGTGGAGGCAGGACCCCAGGGTGCCCCTCCCATGAGAGGCTGACCTGAAAGAATGCAATTGTTCACGCTGCTGGCGGGGGTGGGGGGGGCTCTACCTGAGGACCACCGGCCTGGGGCCGGGCAGGGCGTGTGATAAGCGGGTACTCGTCAGAATTCAGGCCTCCGTTTTGCTGTGTGACCTGAACACGCAGCATCACCTCTCTGGGCCTGGTTAGTGCTAATTCACCAGCTCCGCCTAATTAGGCTAGACCTTGAACCTTCACTTGGGTTGTTAACATATTGCTCTGATCACATCAGCATCGATAAAGGACCATGTGGTATGAAGTGGTAAGAAGAGTCTAAAATTAAGAATGAGAAATAACAAAGCAATTTATATAACCAGAAGCCTTCCAAGGGAGTCCCTAGGCTCCCTGCCCCCACCTCAGCCAGCCAGGGTGCTCCCCAAACTGCCAGCCCCAGGGCAGCCCTGCTTCCCATCCTGCCTGCCCCACCAGAGTCTTGCTCCTGGCCTGGGATGAGTCCTTTGAGGTCTGGCTCTGGAAACTGGCCATCCCCAGATAAAAGTCTTGTTCCCAGGAGGGGCTCACTGGTGATGGTATGGCCTGGGGTGACCCTCCAGGAAACCTCAGTCCCCTCCCACCCTCCCTGCCCCACCCAACCCCCACCCTCCATTCCCTCATTGAGAGTCTGGGAGCTAGAGCCTCATTTTGGCTTGCTTGTTTTTTCTGTCTGCCTTTTCTAACACTGTTTTGTTTTTGTTTTTGTTTTTGTTTTTCAAACCAGTGTGTCACATAAAGCAGCCTAGCAGGTCACCTTCTTTTAACACCTGCCATGTTTCTGTCCCCAGCAAAGACAGCAGGGAAATGGAATGGTCATCCAGACACTTGTCTTCTCTTTCTATTCATTCTCCTTTGCACAAACGGTTCCTGAGAACCTAATATGAGCCAGGCTCCTCTCGGTATGCCATCTGCCGGGGTGGTCCCAATAGCCCAATAGCCCAATAGCCCAATAGCCCTCCCAGGAGAAGGAGCCCCGTCTCTGAGGGTCACGATGCTGGCAGAGGCAGGGCCCTAATCTAGGCTGATGGTGACCAGAGCTGTGCCCTTCCCCAGTGGCTCCATGGTTATGGGGGCAAACCTCCACTGTGGCCTCACTCTTCCCTTCTGAGCAATGGCTCCAGTTTGCTCCGCCCTGCCCCCATCCGGATGGTCTTGAGGAACTTGGGAGGCACTGACATTGAGAGCCCCACAGACCTCCCTGTGGCTTCTTCCCAGGTTTGCAGATGGTGTGCAGGCTTCTCTCCATGGAAATAATGCTGTTCCTCTCCAGCCCATGGGAAGCCAGTCCCACTCCAGACAGGATAAGAAGCCAGAAACCAGAAATCTAAAACCTATCTTGGGGAGGAAGAATGCAGTAAAGGATAGAAATTTGGAACTTGGGACACTTAGGTTTGACTGATGGCTCTCACATTCACCGTCTCACTGTGTGACCTTGGGTAAGTTGCTCAACTTCTCTGAGCCTGAGGCGTTTTTGGTTTTGTTTTTTTTTCCCTCTTCAGTGGGAATCTCTCTTACACGTGGGGGATCTCTTCACTTCCTCACGGGATTGCAGGAAGGCTTCAGCATGACCGTGAAAACAAGCTCAGCAGGTGGAAAGACACCGTTAGTGTTAGCAGTGTCCGTTTCCAGACAGAAAGCGGCCCTAGAGCAGTTGGCTTATATGCTGTCTGCGGGGCCTCATTACCAAAGGCCAAGGAGGCTCAGGGGGTCCCCACTTGTGAAGGGCTTCCAAAGAGTGACGCCACCTGAAGAGTGACCTACAGACACTGGGAGACCGGCACGCGAGTGTGTGTGCGCGTGTGTGTGCATGTGTCTGTGAGTATGTGCATGTGTGTGCATGTGTGTCTGCGTGTGTGTGTGTTGCTGTCCCTTCCTCTACTCCCAGGAGGCACATCTGAGCCCTTTCTTCCCCAACCCCAAGCTGTCTGGCTTGACACCTGCTGAAAGCCAAGCCCCAGACTCTGCCACCCTCCCTGTCTGGAAATTTGGAATAATTCCACACGAGCCATAGAGCCAGCAGGAGCCTCATCAAACATGCATCCCGGACTCCTATTGTACAGAGGGAACAGGAGAGTCTAGAGAAGAGAAAGCACGATTCAAACAACCGGGTGGGCCGGGACCAGAGCAGGGTCCCCGACTCCCATCCCAAAGCTCCTTTTGTTGCTCTGTGCTGGTTCGAACTGTTCTTTTCTTGGAAAAACACAGAGAAAGCAACAACTTTGTAGGCCAGACTAATAGCTGGGGCCAGATTTGTCCCACTGATAGATTTGCTTTGCCAGCACCCGTCCTTCCGATGTTTTAAATTTTTACCCCATATTTAGAAGTCAGAGATGTTTCATAGAAAGCCACAGTCGCGCATCTCCTTGGTCGCTAAGTGAACATGGTGGCACTAGACCCATGTCCCCACGCGGCATCTTTTGTGGTATTCGAGTGGTAGCCACCTATTCAAGATGGAATGTGCATCTCCACATCTCCACAATCCCCACTACTCCCTATAGTCTCACACCCAGCCAGCTTCCTTCACTGGACATTGCCTGTCCCCCAGAAGAGGGCTTTTGAGGGCAGGTTCTGTGTGTTCCTGTGTCTTCTCTCCCTCTCTATCCAGCCTTTAAAGTGTCTGGCCCACACTCAGTCATGTGTCCCCTCCACAGGAATGCTTGCAAAGTGCTTCCCCAGCTTTCCAGGGCAATAGCACGCCTGTGTCCCAAACCACAGTGAAGTGTGGTGGCAAGGGGACCAGAGGATGGTGGCAACCCCATTTCACAGGGGGAAAAACTGATTGGCAAGTGGGTGTGGGATCAGAGCTGAATAAAATGGCAGATGCTTGCTGGGGTGGGCTCTGGGACTGCTCCCTACCTGTTGGAATATTAGAACTGAGAGGCAGGCTCTGCCTGGAGCGCTGGAAGTGAGGCCTGGTCTGGTCACAGGATCTGGAAGAGGCAGCTTGATGAAGTGGGCAGAGGCGGCCTTCCAGCCTGACACTGTCCCTTCCCACTCTGGCCAGCCCAGCTCTTCTCTTGAGCCACCGAGCGTCCTGCTGGGGGAGGAAGGGCAAGCAGCTCAGGCCAGGACCCAGCCCCGTATACGAGTAACACAATTGTGTGAGAGTGTAGAACATTATTGCCTGTGCATTATTGATAGTTATTGTACCCTACAAACCATAAATTATTGACAGGACTGAGAGAATGGCGAGGTGGGGGATGCGGCCAGGGCCGAGGGACAGTGGTGGGAGAGGGCAGGGTAGCACGTGTATAATGCCTGCCACAGTGAGGTGTGGTGGGTTCGGGCAGAGGACCCAAGCAAAGGGGAGAAATACCTATGTGCACCCCCAGGCAGGAAAGTAATAAAAGAGGCCTTAAGGACAATTCCAGGTGCTGGCCCCCCAGGTGTTGGGGGCACAGTGGCACAAGATGGGGGAAAAGCTAAGGAACAGACATTTGGGTGGGGGGACCGGGGGTCCTGTTCTCACGGGGTGAAGTTTGAGGAAACTGTCCGCCATCCAGGTGGAAGTGGAGAAGGGCTTCATTACTAGGACAATGGTGATCGCTCAGCGGGGGGGCAAGAGCTTCAGGGGTGCTCCTTTCATCCCACAGCAATGATGGGAGGGAACTACAGAGGGGTTAAGGCACTGGTCCAAGGTAACAGGACTAGTGAGAAGCAGAACCGGGAGCGCAGCCCAGGTAGTTAGGCTCCAAGCCTGGGCTCTTAACTATCCCATGGGGTTTGTGAGTGACTGTCCCTGAATGAGGAGCTAAGGAGGGGGGTTTTTATTTGCTTTTTGTGCTTATCTCTATTTTCCAAATTTTCTACAATGAATATGCATTAGTTTGTAATCAGAAAAAACACACACAACAAATAACTTTTTTAGTAGTGTCTCCCCTCCTCCCAAGTCCCTTGATGCCAACCTATCCCCTCCCCAACCCCTTGGTAGCCCCAGGGGGCATTCTCCAAGCAGGCAGGAGGAGGGGGAAAGAGGAAGCTGACCCCACTCGGACCCCCTCCAGTAGGCTGGAGCGGGAGGTAAACACAGTGTCGCCACCTCCGACTACCTCATCCAAGTTCAGGGCCAGGAGCATAGGTATTGGTCACGGGGCACCTCTGGCCTCCCTGCCAGGCCTGGCAGCTTCTCCTTTGGCTCACTCAAAGACTGAGGGTCAGTCCTAACCTCGGCTCTATCTGCCCACAGCAGCTGGACCGACAGCTGGGCCCAGGGCCAGGCCAGTACTGCAGAAGGAACCCTGTAAACCATTCCCCGCCCCAAACTGTGCCCCGAGATCACCACTCTGTTCTCCCCGTATTGAGTTCCCCGGATTAATGAGTGTTCCCAGCCTGGAAGTGCGGGGACTTGATTCCCATGCACATAGTTCCAGGAAAGAGAATCTCCTACGCCTCACTACTCCTGGCTCTCCCTGGAAAGACGGCAGGCGTCCAGGAGGGAGTGAGAGCCTGGGCGCCGAGGCTGCTGCCGGCAGCGTGCACCTTCTCAGCAGCAGGCACGAGGCCAGGCACCATCCACACCCTCACCCAGGCTTCTCGGTGGGCATGTCAGAGAGGGCGTAGATCTTCATGCACTGACCTCAGATAATATCAGTGTGGTAATGGTAAGTGGAAAAACAGATTGCATCCCCACGTAAAGCATATGCCTGTTTTGTTTTTACAAATATTTTAGCCAGGTTGATAGCAATGACATGTCTGTGTCATCTTCGGCTTCGAGACACGCCCCCTGAAACCGCTCATAGAGGTTAGGAGGGCGGTTGTCTGCAGTGGCGGGCTGGGTGAGGACAACAGTAAGAGAGAATGAACACATCTTGTTTTACATAAGCCAAAAAAAGAAGTGATGACATTATGGGTTATTTTTTCCCACCCAGAATAAATAAAACTTTAAAAAGAACTAAACATGGTGGGCACGCTTCTGCCTCCAGACTTGGGCGACTACTAGCTGTCCTCGTGTCTGGAGAAGGCGTGCTCTGCTGCTCCCGCCTGGGAGCTGTGTCCCTCTCCAGCGACGGCTAGCCAGAGGTCACAGTGGCCAGGTGGCTTGGGGCTCCTGGACAGGACCAGCCTTGGCTCTGAGAAGACTGGTTCAACAGTGACCTCAGAGACACCCCCTAGATCCCCACCTCCCTCCCTGGATCCTTTTATGGCATTGCCACCCAGTGCCTCAAGGATCCATGCTGAGGATGGGGTACCTCTACTCCTAGGAGACCGAGTCTCTGCCTTCCTCCCACTCATCAAGCCCCCAGTATGTGCCAGACGTTATGCTGGGTGCCTCCATTGCCCCATCTAAACATGCTTATGTCACTTTTCTCCAGGAGGAAGGATGAGACAGACAGAGGCACAGCCAGGAATGAGGTCAACCTGTCCAGTTTGGAAATGCACAGGAAACATATCTATCGTTATACGTATGTCTGTCTTCCCACAGAAGACAGAGAGAGAGTGAGTATTTCCTTGAAAGTCTTGGAGACAGCGATCCATCCATTCAATGTTTGGAGCTGGTAGGACACCCTATGAGCACATAGGCCAGAATGGGGCACAAAGTCCCCCAAGGGGAAGAAACTTAAGGAGAGTGTTTGTCCTTTTTGGATGGGGAATTGACAGAGGAAGAGCTGGTGGGGCTTTGGGGGAATATACATTCCAAAAGGGCCTGAGCTTCCCTGGGGTTGAATGGGACATCTGTAGCAATGGCCTAGGGCAGGGCTGAGGTGTGGCTGAGGGCAGCCACAGGTGTGTGCTGGATTTGGCAGGCCTACCCTGCTGTCCCCACGCAACACAGGTTACCATCTGCAAAGAATGAGAAGATCCCACTGGGCAGATGGAAAGATGGAGGCCCAGAAAGACTGTCCTGGGGCAACTACCACACCTCTCTGGGCTGACTCATGCTTCCTGTGATCCCCGACCATCCCCCCACTGCTCCCCTCTCTGCTCCTGAGTTCAGTCTTCTGGAGGAGGGGAGCAAGGTGTGTGGGCCACTCCCCTCTGCAGGCAAAGCTGGAAAGCCCTAGAGAAGGGACTCCAGAAGAGTGCTCAGTGCTAGGTCTTAGAGCATCATGGCTGTACCAGCACCCCTCGTCTGACCCATCTCCAGGAGGTTGCAGGAGACGGGGTGTGTGGGATGAGATCCGGGAAAAGGGAAGGGAACTCTTGGTCCCAGCTCTGCTGCCAACTTTCAGTGGGGTGACAGAGGGCCACATTGGGACAGGAAATGACAGGCCACAGTAGGAGGCGGGGACTGGTCAGCCTGGGGGTGTGCGTGCCACGCCCCCTGCTGGTGGGGGCGGCCAAGGTGGGGGTTGGGAAGGGAGCCAGGCCTACCCCTGTGGAAGGAAGGAGAGGGAGCATCTGTGTGAACCCACAGGAGGGCTGATACCTGGGCACATTCAGGGCTGAAGGGAAGGGGAGTGTGAGCCCTGGGTCGGAGGCACACTGTATCTGTGTCATCCCATATGGCAGCCACTGGCCACAACTGGCCACAGAGGCACTGGAAACATGGCCACAGTGACTACAGTACTGAAACTTCAGATTTCAATTTAATTCATTTTTTTAAATTTAATTTTAATTCATCTCAATTTGAAATTGAATTTAAATTGTAAAACATACTTAATCCACTTATGGAAAACTTTTTAGTATGTTTAGAACAACATGGGGACCCTGCCACGGTCACTTGTATGAACTATAAACACTGATCAAGTATTTCCGTTGAAAATGTAGAGTTCAAAGGGAGACATACTTTAAGTATAAAATACATGCCGGATTTTGAAGAGTTAGTGTTTAAAAAAAAAGAACTGAATAACTATTACCAATTTTTATATTGCTTACACGTCGAAACAAAATCGTGTTGGGCATATTGAGTTAAATAAAATATCTCAAATTAATGCCACTTGTTTCTTTCTACTTTTGAAAATGTAGCTGCTGGAAAATTTTAAATTACGTATGTGACTTGTGTTACATTTTAGCTGGACAGAGCTGAAAGTCGGGAATGCTAGCCTAAATTTAACAAGAGAATATGCATTAACCATTATGCGGCTTTCCTCTGAGGACCCCCTGGGACATTGTCCTTGCTCCTTAAGACTCAGTAGGGCCTCTCTGTGTGCTTCTGGAGTACCTGTATGTATCTAAACATAGGAAAAAAAAAAAAAAGGCACCATGACTTTAAGGCTTTATACATGTATTTTATTCAAGATGCACAGAGTCTGTGTGAGAGTTGGGGTTCTGCTTCTAGGCTCTGGTGCCCCGCACCACACCCTGAGCTGTCAGCAGTCCCCATGCCCAGAGTGTCCTAAATCCAGCCAGGCGTGGAAAGCAGGCATCATCTATGTCTCCTGCCTCCCCACACAGACAAGGCTGGGCCAGAGTCACCAGCCTGGGTCTCTGCACACTTCCAGTGGCCGGGTGCTGGCAGGGATCGGGGGGTCGGGGGGGAGCGTCCCTGGGGAGCACCTCATGACACACGTCAGACCTGTCAGTTCTGATGCTATAGAGGGACATACAGGCCAGTGAAATATGACCCCAATTCCTGCCTTGGAATCAGGGCATGGGTCACCAGTATGCCAGGCCCAGTCAGGCTCCCAAGCCTACCAGAAACTCCCTAGCTCCTCACAGATTTGCCTGAGGGGAGAGGACCCTGAGGGATGAGGAAGCTGGGCCCATGTCTGCCCCAGGTCCAGGGAGGAGCCAGATCAACTTGCCGGACTTGATACAGTTCTCTCCTATCCCTAGTTTCTCCAGATCGTTTTCATGGGGCAGGTTTTCACATAGTCCTTGAAACCACCTTTAACCTGGTCTTTGTCACAGAGACAAAGATAAAGGCCACAATTCCAGACAAGGCAGTTTCTTGGGGCTGCAGGGCGAGACAGGAATTGTTGTGTGGCCTTGGGAGAGTCACTTTGCTTCTCTGTGCCTGTTTTCCCAGGTGGAAGACAAACCTGGAATTCCCTCTCTGGCCCCACACCTGAGGTGGAGCAGACCTCTGTGGAGGGAAGAAACGCTGGGGAAGAAGTTCTGCACGTACAAGCACGTAGAGGGAGGAGACCTGAGCCCGTGGCCAATGACCTGGTCCCAGAGCCATAAGGCAAAGGAAACAGATACTCCGCGAGGGAGTTTCGCAAAGCAAGTTGTTACGTGAAAACTACAAGCAACCTGTTTCCCACTTTTCTTCAAAGATTCCATTCTCCTTCTCTCTTTCTCACTCCCCCCTCTCTCTTCCCTTCTCCCCACTTTGGGCACTTACCTGCTTCTCTGTACAAGAATAGACTCATCTTTTCATTTATTCAGTCAACAAACATCCATCTAATATTTATTATTATGAAAATTGCCTGGTACAGCATTCAGAGCACACTAGATTTTATAATTATTATAATCATCTTCTTCCATGTCAGGTGCCGAGCACACTCTTCCCCTGTAGACCAAGTACTTCCCTGAGGGCTCTCCCTACTAAATATCCTTGGACCGAACTATCCCAGGGGTGACCAGGATGATGCCTGCACAGCCTTGCAGAGGGGCCCCTCCTGCCTCCTCCATCTTTGCAAAGCTTCCCCCCCATACATGCCCCCTAACAGGATCACTGTGGTCTCCAAACTTCTCTCTCTAGAAGTGGGACCCTCACTTTAAACAGACGACTTAATGTGTGAGCCAGCTCCTGGTGACAGGTTGGGATTCTGGAATCTTCCTACTCAACACCCGCCCCCATCCTGTCCTGTGGCAGCTTCTTGGGTACCGCTGCAGACAGGACTCTGGGACTCTCCAGAACACAGTTCGAAAGCTCCTGCTGTGAGGAAAGACTGGGAGTCAGAAAGATAGGGCTACACAGCACAGGCCATTGTCATGCTGTGTAACTTCATGCAAGTTACTATCCTCTCTGAGCTTCCGGTCCATTTTGGTTCATCGAGGAGGCTGGGGTGGATGAGTCAGAAGAGATGGCCATGATCCTACAATGGGGAGAAGGGAGAGAGTTAGCATGAGCAGGGGTGAGACAGCCACCCCGCCCTTCCTGAAACAGGTGACCCCAGAGCAGCCTCATCTCTGCCCCATCCGGAGTGAGTCTTCCTCTGGAGTGAGTCACTGCACACCAGGAAGACTTTGAGGTCCTGCTTCGACACTAACTGCCCCAAAATATGTCTCCTCTAGTCTTTCACAACGTCTGAAATTCCACCATTAGCACTGCAGCCCTTTGGATCCCTGGTACTTTGTGTTCCACTCAGATCTCAGGAAAATATGGATCGCTATATATAAGAAACAGAAATAGCTCATCAGATAAGACCTTGGTGCACATAAGCCGGCAGAGATGGGCTTGGTTTGGCACTCGAGGGGGTCAGCCCAAGAACCAAAAGACCAAGTTTGCCAACTTCATCATGACCATTGGGCAGACCAGCTTGGCCGTGACCTACTTCGAGACCCACTCAGTGCAGCCAAGCTTGCCCTTCAAGCTCTCCTCCCACCGCAGGCCTGTTCCTGCCTCTCTGCCCGGCCACCATAGCAGCTCCAGAAGGGAGGGCTCACCAGGCACCATTCTCTGTGCGGGGGACTGGTCCCTGAAAGCACAACTGGCCCCCTGCCCTCCTCCTACGATAAACAAATTAGCAAATAAATAAGGTTGCCTTCCGGGCAAGTGGTATGTTCAGGTTTACACTTTCAAGGGTCACTTGTCGCTGGCTGAACAAGGGATTTGTAGGGAGACAAAAGGAGAGCCATTTGTCTGGGAAGCTGGAAAAGGGGCTGATAGCTGCTAAGTCTGATCCCCCATTTCACAACTGGGGAGACTGGGACCCAGAAAGGGAAGTGGCAGCAGCTTGGTCTAGTGAAAGCAGTCTGGGCCAATTTGCCTCATCTTAAACCCCAGCCTAGGTGTTATTCACGGGGTGGCCTCATTGGAGTTCTCCAGCCTCCCCAAGCCTTACCTTCCACATGTGCTCATGGGGCTCCCACTCCCCCTTTTGTAGGGCCCTATGAGCATAGAGAGGTGACACATATGGAGAGCCCAGAGCGTAGTAGGTGTTCAGTAAACAGGGATGTTAGCATTGCGATCAGCAACGGGGCAACCTGCCCAAGGTCACATGGGAGGCAGCAGACAGGCCAGAACGGGACTCCTGACTTCCCAGTGCCCTGTCCCCCCCACCCCCCGCCCCCCAGCGAGATCCAGCCAGCGATCAGTGGAGTTTCCAGGGCAGATGATGGAGGGTGGAAAAAATGAAAAGGATGTTATGCAATTGACTAACATCAGGATAAGCGATTTTTTAGAAGGGGGTGGGGAGGAAAGTGCCTCAGAGGACACGCTCTCTTCAGGAGGTGTGGCTCTCTGTTTCCTAGTGTGTTTTTCCTTGAGGTCAGCCCAGTGGGAAACACAGTAAATTACTGTTCAACAGGAAAAGACCATCCCAGCCAGGGGAGCCATCCTCCCTGAGCAGAACTACCAGGAAGGGAGCTCGCTTCTCTAGCCAGAATGCCTGAAGTCAGCAGGAGAGGCCAGCCAGACCCGCAGGCCTGCTGGGACAGCCTCAGGGAGGACGGAGGTCCAGTGCGGGGCCAACTTGCGCCACGGCACCTGCCTGGGGCCGTGCGGAGAGGATGGTGTTGAGTGACCTCGGTCGGAGCCTGGCTCCTGACACTCCCTTCATGAGCCCGCTGTCTCTAGCCTGTTCCCCAACTGCTGTGAGCCTCAGGGTCTCCAGCTATAACCACTGGGCCGGCAGCGCCCTTCAGTGCAATGAGGCTGCAAGATCCCCTGGGACCATGTACTGAGGTGCCCAGGAGCCCAGGAAGGACTCAAGCCTTGTTTGCCCCCCTGTGGAGGGCACCCCTCTCTGGAGAGTGAGGGGAGACATGGTTCCTGGAAGGTGAGAGCAGGATGGGACCAGGGAGTGGGAGCAGAAGGAGCGGGGGGACTGGTATCTGCTTCTCTGGGTGGGCCAGGGGATGGGTCAGCTGCTGAGCCCCTACCTAGAAGGGACCCTGGAGAGGAAGCTCAGATATTGAGGGAGAACAGAGAGGAGAGAAAGGGACGTGTGCTTGGTTGTACATTCAAGTTAATAAAGTAGCACTTTCTCAAGGTGCATGGATTAGCTTCCGGGTGTGGGGGGGCACCATAACAAAGTGTCCCAAACAGGGTAACTTAAAATGACACTTATTGTCCCACAGTTCTGGAACAGAAGTCTGAGATCAAGGTGTAGGCAGGGCGGTGGTCCCTGGGAGACTAGGTAGAAACACTTGTGGGCTCTTCTTTGCTTCTGGGGGCGGCCAGCAGTCCTTGGACCTTCCTGGCTGTGGCTGTGTCCCCCCATCCTCCATCTTTACAGGGTGGGCTCACAGCCCCTGCCTCGTGTGCGTCTATGTCGGGATTCCTCCTTCTTGTAAGGACATTGATCATGCTGCATTAGGGCCCACCCAAATGACCTCATCTTAACTTGGTCACAACTGCAAGGTTGGGGAGAGCGCTAATCACAGGTGAACTCATTCTAATTACCACTGAAGCCCAGCACCTGTCAATTCAACCCAGGAAGAATCTGGTCCTCACCCCAAGAGGGAAGTGTTGACCTGCTCTATGAAAGATACAAGCACACAAAACAAAATTATATCTCAGTCCTCAGATTTTTTCCAGATAGTATTCATGAAAAATAAAAATACTTAAACACACAGGGAGAAGTAGGAAAACCTGCAGCAGTGTGCTGGGACCAGCTGTGCTCTGCTCAGTTTCGTTACTATGTGATGCTGATAACTTGAACTCAGCTGTGGGGGGAGTATTTACACAACCGACATTGGCAAACACTGCCAATCAGGGCTGCTGTTTGTTCTTTTTCTTCTCCCCCTAAGTTCTGGCTTTAGGCTATTGTAAATTATATTTTTAAAGGTTTTTTGATTTATAATCGTTCATTGCCAGTGGACAGAAATGCAATTGATTTCTAAATATATGGATCTTATATCTGGCAACCTGCTAAATTTACTCCTTAATTCTTGTAGCTTTCTTTACTTTTTTCTTTTTGGAGAGGAGGAGGAGTTGGATGGGGAAAGGGAAGAGGGAGAAGGAGAGAGAGAACCTTAAGAAGGCTCCACACCCAGTGTGGAGGCTGACATGGGGCTCGATCTCACAACCCTGAGATCGTGACCTGAGCCAAAATCAAGTCAGATTCTTCACTGACTGAGCCAACCAGGTGCCCCCATTCTTGTAGCTTTTTTATAGATTCCATCAGATTTTTTGCAGAGACCCTATCACGTTGCTTACAAATAAAGACAGTTGTATTTACTTCTTACGATTTGCTTGTCTTTTATTTCCTTTCCTTGTCTAGTTGTACTGGCTAGAACCTATATAATTTTTTCAGCTTTATTGAGATCTAATTGACCTACAACATTGTGAGAGTTGAAGGTGTACAAACTATTGATTTGATACACTCTTATATCGCAAAATGATTACCACCTTCACTATGTCATATAATTAACATTTCATTTTTTTATGAACATTTAAAACCTACACTCATAACAACTTTCAAGTATAGAATATAGTAATATTAGCTATAATCACCGTGGTGTACATTACATCCCCAGAACTTGTTCATCTTATAAGTGGAAGTTTGTACCCTTTGACCACCATTTCCCTACCGCCCCCCACCCCCACAGCCCCTTGGCAACCACCACTCTACTCTCTGTTTCTATGAGTTTGGCTTTGTTTAGATTCTCCTTGTAAGTAAGATCATCTAGTATTTGTCTTTCCTCATCTGACTTATTTCACTTAGCATAACGGCCTTAAGATTCATTCGTATTGTTGCAAATTGCAGGATATCCTTTTTTCTTAGCCAGATGCATATATATATATATATATATATATATATATATATATATCTCAAAAGTTTATACATATTTCAATTATATAAATGTATTTCTCTCACATCTCAACAGTAAGAAAACAGCCAATTGAAGGAGGAATGAAAAGCTTAAACAGATGTTTTGTTATACGTGTCTAGTAGAATGGATACAATTAAGATCGACCTTCCCGAACATTGGCAAGAATGTGGAAAAACTGGAACTTTCATGCTCTGCTGGTGGGAATGGAACATGGTACAACCACTTTGGAAAACAGTTTATCAGTATCTTTAAATATACACCTAATGTATAATCCAGATATTCCATCCCTATATACTTACCTGAGAGAAATGAAAGCACATAGCCATATAAAGACTTGCACATGGGGGAACCTGACTGGCTCAATTAGAGCATGCAACTCTTAATCTTGGGGTCATGAGTTTGAGACCTACATTGGGTGTAGAGATTACTTAAAAAAAAAAAAAGACTTGCACACAAATTCTTGTGGTAGTTATTTTAATAATAACTAGAAACAACCCATACATCTGGCAACAGGTGGTTGAATAAACAAACTATATTATGTCCGTATAATATGTTACTACTCAGTAACAGAAGGGAATAGGCTACTGATACACTTAACAACATAGATGACTCTCAAAATTAGTATATGAGAGAAAGAAACCAAACAAAAGAAGAGTACATTTTGTGTGATTCTGTGTTTTAGAAAATGAGAACTAACAGACTGTGAAAGAAAACAGGTCAGTGTGTGCTTGGGAGGCTGAAGAAGACAGTGGGGCAGGAGGGGACAGATTATAAAGGAGTATAAGGAAACTTGCAGGAGTGAATGCAACGGTCACAGTCTTGACGAGGTCATGGTTCCATGGGTGTATAAGGGTCTTAATTTACAAGATATACATATCAAATGTGGGCAGTTTATTATACATTGACATATATTTAGATTTCAATAAAACCATTGAAATTGTTTAGAGTATATGCTATGGTCCATAGGTATAACAAATATGTAAAGTTTATATTGATTAATTGGATAGATTTGTTTGCTTTTTCCTCTTATCGCTCAAGGCAACTCTATTTTCTATTTACAATAGTGTGCTGTAACTTATAAAACAAGTTTTTCTTATCATGTAAGAAAAAGTTGTTGCTATGGTAATACCAGACAAAATAGCCTTCAAAACAAAGTGTTAACAGCATTAAAGAGACATTACACCCTGATAAATGGTCAATTTATCACAAAGACTTGACCTTCCTAAATGTCTATGTTCTCAATAATGGAGCTTCAAAGTACATGAAGTGACTACTCCGAAAATTAAAGGAAGAAGTAGAAGACTTATATTTGAATATTTTAACATTCCTTCAACATGTGAATAAGTAGATTCAAAAGGATTTGAACAAAGGAGATGGATTTGAGCACAACTGTCAATCTGTTAGTTGCTTTCAATAAACTATCTGATATATGTAGAATATTACATTTAACAATTACAGAATATACATTATTTATATGTGTACACAGGATATTTAAGATATATATGATATATTATTATTATAGATATTCATATTCATAAAGAAAAATTGTAATAAATTTTAAAGGACTGAAGTTATGAGAAGTTTGTTCTGTGACCACACTTGGATAAATTACATATCAATAACAAAAAGGTATCTGGAAAATATCACATATTTGGAAATTAACCAGCACGTTCCTAAATAAATCATCGGTCAAAGAATAATGCCCCGGGAAATTAGATAATATTTTAAACTAACTGAAATTGATTCGAGATCTTTTTCTCTTTTCCAACATAAGTATTCAGTGTTATAAATTTCCCTCTCAGCCCTGCTTTAGCTGCATCTCACAATTATGTTGTACTTTCGTTATAGTTCAGTTCTAAGTATTTTTTTTTTTTAAGTGTTAGGAGATTTTCCTGTTCTCTTTCTGTTATTGGTCTCCAGTTTGAGTCCCATTGTGGTCAGACTACATGATTTCAATTCTTTTAATTGGTTGGGATTTGTTTTAAAGTCCAGGATATGGAATACTTTTGTGAATTTTCCATGAGCCCCTGAAAAGAATGCATAGTCTACTCTTTGGGTGGAGTGTTTTATAAATACCTATTACATCTGTTGGCTGATGCTATCTCTCAGTTTTTCTATATCCCTCTTAATTTTCTGTCTGGTAGAGAGAAAGGGATGTTAAAGTCTCTGACTGTAACTGCAGGTAGGTCTATTTCCAATTGACCTTCCAGTTTTGTCAGTTTTTACTTCATATATATTACAGCTCTGTTGTTTGGTGCATATATATTAAGGATTTCTATATATCCTTGGTGTGTTGTCCCTTTTATCAATATTTAATGTCCTTCTTTATCCCTGGTAATTTATTTTGCTCTGAAGTCCACTTGATATAAATATACCCACTTTGCCTTTTTTTTTTTTTAAGATTTTATTTATTTATTGAGAAAGGAAGAGAGACCACAAGCAGAGTGGAGGGGCAGAGGCAGAGGGAGAGACAGAATCTTAACCAGACTCCACACTAAGCACAGGGCACAATGCGGGGCTCAAACCCAAGACCCTGAGGCCACAACCTGAGCCAAAATCAAGAGTTGGACACTTAACCAACTAAGTTACCCAGGTGCCCCCTCTACTCTTCTTTTTTTATTTTTATTATTTTTTTTTATTTTTTTAAAGATTTTATTCATTTGACAGAGAGAGAGGGAGAAATCACAAGTAGGCAGAGAGAGAGGAAGGGAAGCAGGCTCTGAGCAGAGAGCCGGATGCAGGGCTGGATCCCAGAACCCTGGGATCATGACCTGAGCCAAAGGCTTAACCCACTGAGCCACCCAGGCATCCCTCTTCTTTTTTTAAATTAGTGTTTGCACAGTACATTTCCCCTCCTTTTTACTTTCAACCTACCTATATACCTACATGTGAAGTGGGTTTCTTGCAGACAACATATAATTAGGTAATTTTTTTGTCCACTGGGCAAATCTCTTTTAATTGATATATTTAGATGACTTACATTTAATTATCGATATGTCTTACATCTACCACTTTACTATTTGTTTTGTTTATTCTGTTTCTTATTCCGTTGTCCCCGCCCTCTTTTCTTCCTCCTTGTAGGCTATTTGAACAAACTAAATGATATTGAAAAGAAAACATATCCAAATTAATGGAATGCAAATAAAGTTCTGCTAAAAAGAAAGTATAGCTTTAACTGCTTATGTTAGATGGGAATAAACCTAAATACCAATGATCCAAGCATCCATGTTAAGAAGTGAGAAAAGAAGAGCAAATTCCACAGTAAGTAGAAGGAAAGAAATAATAGAATGAAAAGCAATCACTGAAAAATAGATAAGAGAAAAAATCATCAAAGACAAATTTGTTCACTTGAAAGATTGAAAAAGTTATTATCAAAAGATTGACAACCCCTTAGCTGGATTGAAAAAGCAAGAAAAAGAGAGAGCCCAAGGACAGTCAAATTACCAATACCAAAAACCAAAGAGGGCATATCATTATAAGTTCCATCCTAAAACCCCACACAAATAAATATGATAATTTAGATGAAATGAAAAAATTCCATCAGAGTACAGCTTACCAAAAGTGACTCAAGAAGAAACAGCAAATACTAAAAATGGGCCTAAGTCTGTTAAAAAATTAGATTAACAAGCAGAAACTTCAACAAAGAAAACACTATTCTCTCAACTATGCATTCTCTCAACTATGTAAGGAAGAAAGGATATCAATCTCACACAAACTTTTTCCAAAACTAGAAAAGGAAGAAATGCTTCCCTAATCATTTCACAATACCAGCATGACCTTCTACTGAAACCTCACAGAAATATTACACAAAATAAAAGTATAGACCAACATTCCTCATGAACATCAGTGTAAAGATTCCTTAACAAGATATTGGCAAGTTGAATTCAGAAAGATATCAAAAGAATAATATATGATGACAAAATGTGGTTTATCCCAGCAATGAAAGGCTAGTTTCTCACTTGAAAAGAAGTCACTGTAATTCACCACATTAACAGAAGAAAGGGGAAAAAATTATGATCATCTCAATTCATGCAGAAAAAGTATTTGACAAAATCCAATACCCATTCAGGATACTTAAATTTTTTTTTAATTTTTTTTTTTTAATTTATTTGACAGAGATCACAGGTAGGCAGAGAGGCAGGCAGAGAGAGAGGAAGGAAAGCAGGCTCCTTGCTGAGCAGAGAGCCCGATGTGGGGCTCGATCCCAGGACCCTGGGTTCATGACCTGAGCCGAAAGCAGAGGCCTTAACCCACTGAGCCACCCAGGGGCCCCCCATTCAGGATACTTAAAAAACTCAGCAAAGTAGGAATAAAATAGAAGCTCATTTCCTCAAGATGGTAACAGCTAGCAATGGAAAGCTGACAGTTAACATCCTACTTATATGATGAAATATGAATGCTTTTCTCCCGTAATCCAGAACATGTGAAAGAAGGCCTGCTCTCATCTCATATGAACAGAATCCAGAAGGATTGAGAATAAAACGACTAGTATTACTTACTGAATTTAGTAACTCACAGTATACAAGGTCATTATACAAAATCAATTGCATTTTTATACAGTTAGCAAAAACCCATAAGATATATAGGAATAAACTTAATAAAAATGTACAAAGTCATTACATCAAAAATGACAGATTAATGTTCAGAGAAACTAAGACTGTGAAAAGATATGCTTTTTTGCAGATTGGAAAACTTCGTGTTAAAATGTCAGTTCTCCCCAAATTGATCTATACATTTGATGACATCTTATCAAAATCCTAAATATTTTAATGGAAATTAACAAGTTGATTCTAAAGGTAATGGAAATGGTAATGATCTAGAAGATCCAAAATAATATTGGGGGTGGGGGGAGAAGAAGATGGTTAGAGAGCTAACATATTAACTATAAACCCCTGGTGGTGAGGATGGTGTGGTATTGGGGTAAGGACAGACAAATGGATTAATGAAACAGAACAGAGAGTCCAGAAATAGATTCATACCTGCACAGTTCATTGATTTTTGGCAAAGGGAGTCAAAGCAATTCAATGGGGAGAGGAAATTCTTTTCAAAAACATGGTGTTGAAAAAAACAAACAAAAAACGTGGTGTTGAAACAAGTGGATAATGAGATGGGGAAGAAAATGACCCTCGACCTCCACCTCACACTATACACTAAAAATAATTAAGGACAGATAACAGACTTAAACATAAATGTTAATTACAATAAACCTTCTGGAAGGAAACAGGAGACTATCTCTTTGACATAACGCAGGGTCATCATAAAAGAAGAAGTGTAAAACATGGATCTTTATCAAAAGGGAAAATTTTGGCTCTTTAAAACACTGTTAACAGAATGAAAACCCAAACAACAGGCGACTGGGAGGAAATATTCACAACACATCCACCTGACAAAGGATGTGTATTCAGAACATTCAGGAAGTCCTACAAATCAACAGTAAAACACGAGAAACATCCCAATAAAGATTGGGCAATAGGTTTGAACAGCTCTTTCATAAAAGAAGACATACAAGTGGCTAATAAGCACATGAAAAGGTGACCAGCATGGAGAGTCATCAGAGAAGCACCAATTAAAACTAAATTGAGATACCATTTCCCACCCACCGGCTTCATTAAAAACACCAACAATATCAAATGCTAGCAAGGATTGTGAACCTGGAGCTCTCATACACGGAAGGTGGTGGTGCAAAGTGAAACAATCACTTTGGAAAAACAGTTTGGGCAGTTTTCTATAAAATCAAATATATACTTACCTGAGGACCCAGCAATTTCACTCCTTTTTACTGCAGGAAAATGGAAACAGGTTTCTAAAAAAGCAAAAATTTGTCCAAGAATATTCATAGAAGCCTTATTCGTACTAGACTAAAATGGGAAATAATCCAAATGTCCATTACAAGAGAATAAATAAACACATTACGGTGTGTTCAAATAACTAAGACTATTTCATAACAACCAGGAACACACTTCCGTTACCACAACAACCTGGAATGGATCACAGTCATTGTAGTGGGCAAAAGGAGCCAGTCACAGAAGGCTACATATTATCTGATTCCATGCATGAGGCATTCGGGAATAAGCAAATTTCATTTATGCTGTTAGAAATCAGGGGGAGGATTGACTGGGAAAGAGGTAAGGGCATTTTGAGATGCTGGAAATGTTCGTATCTTGATTGGGATTGTGTTACTAGGTGTGTTCACTTGTCAAATATCATAGAACTATACACTCCAGATCTGTGTGTTTCATTGTATGTAAATTACACCTCCACCAAATTCTTTAAAAGACACAAGAGGAAGTAGGGGGCAGGAATGTGGGTGAGCTGCTAGATCTTGAACCTTCCTTTCCTCGACCTTGAACTTCCCCACCATCTGGGATCTCGTGAGCTGGCTCTGTTCATTTTTAAGGCAGTGGTCGCGCCTCTAAGCCCTGGTCAGTCCTGCATTCACACAGGTCTACAGATCACCCCAATTAGGCAACACTGGTCTAGTTCCCAACTTCTGCACAGGTCCTTGAGTGATGGTATCTAGACAGCAATCATTGGAATGTTTTACAGCTCTCTTAACTGGGAGCAGAAGTTTTGACTTGTTTAAAGTCTCTCATCCTACAACCTACCTAACTACTTGAAAAGCATAGCCATTTTAAGAAAGAATATTTATACACGTGCACACCAACAGAGTCTGCTTTAAAAGATGTTGGTGGTGGGGCGCCTGGGTGGCTCAGTGGGTTAAGCCTCTGCCTTCGGCTCAGGTCATGATCTCAGGGTCCTGGGATCAAGCCCCGTATTGGGCTCTCTGCTCAGTGAGGAACCTGTTTCTTCCTACCCCCCACCTGCCTCTCTGCCTGCTTGTGATCTCTCTCTCTGTGTCAAATAAATAAATAAAAATCTTTAATAAAAAAAAAAAAAAGATGCTGGTGGTGATAGAGTCATCAGGAACAGCAGATCTAGAAGCAACCAATGAAAAGCTAAATAGGCCCAAATTCATAGTTCATGCTGAAATCGATTTACGGCAAAAGAGTGGAACAAAGAGAAATTTAAATATCCAGAGCCAGATGAGCTGACTGCTGATATTACGAAAAAGAGCAGAGGACGTGACGAGGACTGCTCCCCATATGGTCCTTCACGGTAGAGTCAGCATTCAACAGAAAGGAAAGGTTTATACTATCCTTCTCTCCAAACACAAAGACACACACTCTCTCTCTCTCTCTCTCTCTCTCTCTCTCTCTCTCAGTCTACCCCACCCTGCTCCCAGATTCTCTCCTTTCCCTCTTCCCCCAATTAATATCTTTGTGGCGCATCCATGCAGTTTGCAGGAGGACCTCCTCAAGTAAACTTTCTCCTGAAGAATGTCTTTGGCATTTATCCTGAAAATCATAGTGAGTTCCCTTCAAAAGTTACCAGCTACTGAAAAACCAGAAGAACAGAATCCCAGAAACATGGGAGTGTTGTCTCTCTTACAAATTAATTTTGAATTAGCTCTCATTTTTGGTTTGAGGAACTGCTAGACTTTAAGCAATTCTACTTTTGCCCAAATGAAAACTTTACAGAATTATAATTACCAAGATAGTGATTTGTAAATAAAGTTGATTTAAATATTAATCTCAGCGAGTGAATTATCTTGTACTCTCTGGGTAGCATAAATATAGTATTCAATTCGATTAGCAGCCCATTATTACATGAACAATACTGGAAGCATCACATGAGCCGTTCTGAAATTGGACATATTTGCAATGGCCAAAGGCATTTCTATATGGCAAGTGCTGTATTGTTATAGCTTTAAGACAAATGTCAAGTGCTTTGATGTTTTCATTAGACAATGTAACTTGGTGTTACCTGAATACATTTAAACTGGAATATTTAAAAGAGAGTACAAGAGAGTTTAAAAGGTCTATCTTGCTATTTTACTTTTTTTAAAGATTTTATTTATTTATTTGACAGACAGAGATCACAAGTAGGCAGAGCAGCAGGCAGAGAGAGAGGAGGAAGAAGGCTCCCTGCTGAGCAGAGAGCCCGATGCGGGGCTCCATCCCAGGACCCTGGGATCATGACCTGAGCCGAAGGCAAAGTCTTTAACCCACTGAGCCACCCAGGCGCCCCTATCTTGCTATTTTAATCATCTCCTTAGACAGTATCCTCTCCTCTTACTCCTCCCTCTACAGAGATTACTCCCCAGAACTCCAGACAACATCAGAAGAGGCTGGTAGTGTGGACCAGTCATAGAATATGGTTGCAAAGCTCCAGGTCAGTCCTGACCAGCTGTCCCTGTCTCTCCCCCAGCCTCAGTTTCCATTTCAGTGAGTCCGGAATCAACACTGAGCTCCAAAAACAATGGAGAGGAACGAGAGGAACAACAGGAATTCACACTGTTAAAAGATCTACCCGGGGGAACTGAGGGGGTCCCTTGTGTGTGTGCCAGCCCTGCGGGCTCTGAAACCAGACAGCCCGGCCCTGGTTTCAGTCTGGCCTCTATCTCCCGCTAAGCAGGGAAATCTGAGTCACAGTTTTCTCATTTTTAAAATGGAGATAAGCATAACATCTTCACGGGTTATCATGGAGATGGAAGGAACTGATTCGTGTACAGCTCTTGGCACGGTGTCCGGCTCGCTCTCCTTGCTTAGTATACGTTGGCTGGCTTTGTTCATTTTTAAGACACTCCTCTAAGCACTGATCGGTCCTGCATTCACACAGGTGTATTGAGAAGTCCACAGACACCCCTAACTCACCACATCCAAACCCAGATTCTCCCCAGTCTCCCCAGCCCACTCCATCTCGTCATTTCACTATTCCTCCCATTGTAACCCTGCCTTCCCCTGTTGGGCTCCCCCAGCCCCCATTCTCTCTCGTACCCCCAAGTTCCCACACTTGTAGAGGCCCAGAGTCCAGAGTCTTCTTTTCTCCCTCTGAGTCTTCACCCCCTGCAGCCTCAGGCACAGACTCCCCTGGCTTCCCTGCCCTGGGCTGTCCCCCTCGGTGTGCCCCTACGCCCCAGCCCGAGATATGCTCCCACAGCTGGGCTCTCATCAGGCCTTTCTACAGCTCAGTCAGCACCCATGACTCCCTGTTTCCTGCAGAATCTATCTCTAGCATAGCAGGCCCTACCTTTGCTGGGAGGTTTCCCCTCCTGCCTTCTCTGCCCTTTTGTCCCCTGCTGGAAAGATAGGGGCCTGGCCACACCCTGACCACACCATCCCCATTCCTGGCCCGACATCTTTCTCACACATTACCCTGGAATGCAAGCCTCTTCCCGGTGTATGGTTTCCTTCCCACCCTGGGTCTGGAGTCCAGCATTCCCCCTTCAGAGCTGATAAAGTCCCTCTGGGCAGTACTGAGACTGGCCAGCCAGACTGGCGGCATATCCCACGCCCTGCTTCACGGCCTTTTTCCTGTCCCATAAGCAGGACAGGTTACTTAATTTGCAGGACCCAGTGCAAAATTATTTTGAACAGGGCTCCTTGTTCAAAAATGATTAAGAATTTGGGGGGAGCTGGGTGGCTCAGTTGGTTAAGCACCTGACTTCAGCTCAGGTCATGATCCAGGGGTCCTGGGATTGTACCTCTCCTTAGGCTCCCTGCTCAGCCCAGAGTCTGCCTCTCCTTCTTCCTCTGCCCCTCCCCCTGCTCAGGCTCTCTTGCACTCTCTCTCAAATAAATAAGCAAAGTCCTTAAAAAAATTATTAAGAATTCTAAGATGGAGAAGTTCCAAATGAGGGACATTCTACAAAATACCTGATCAATAATTCTCAAAACCATTAAGATCATCAAAAACAAAGTATGAGAAACGATCACAGCCCAAGAAGCCTTTGAGGTCACGATCACTGTGTATAATGGGGCATGCTGGATGGGATCCTGGAACAGAAAAGGATATTAGGTGAAAACTAAGAAAATATGAATGAAGTTTAGTTCATAATAATATATCAGTATCAGTTCGTTAATTGTAGCAAATATACTACATACAGATGTAAGATATTAATAGTAGGGGAAATAGGAACTTTCTATATTATATCTGCAACTTTCCTGTTTTCTGTTTTAAAATTCAAAGTGTTGTTTTTTTTTTTTAATTAACAGTAGCAACAAGAAAGAATTTTGAGAAGGCAACAGCAGAGAAAATGAGTAAATTGTCCCAGTCAGAGCCAGGATTTAAACCTGGATCTGCCTGACCCCAAGGCTTTTGTGACTAACTGCTTCTGTTGCCTGAACCCCAGGGAGAAGTCCCTCCCTTGGGGACAAGAGAAAAGATGTGGGTGGGGTGGGGAGTAGGAGGGGGGCTGTCACAGTATTTCGCTGAGGTTAAGAGCCCAAGCTTGACGGTCACGTAGTGTTATGATTCCATTTATATGAAATTCCCAGAATAGGCAAATGCACAGAAACAGGAAAGTAGATTCATGGTTGCCAGGGGCTGGCAGAGGAAAGAAAGAATGTACAGGGGAAGCGGGGGGCGGGGGGGAAGGACTGTTTCATGGTGTGGGATTTCTTTCTGGGACGATGGAGATGCTGCTCTTAAATTAGATAGTGAGGACCGCATAACATCACAAATATACTAGAAAACACCGAATCATATGCTTTTATTTACTTATTTGTTTAATTTTTAGTAATCTCGATGCCCATTGTGGGGCTTGAACTCACGACCCCAAGGTCGAGAGTTGCTTGCTCCGCTGGGCTGAGCCAGCCAGGCACCCTGAATCGTGCACTCTGAGATGGTTAAGTTTTATGTTCGGTGAATTGACTCTCGATGGAAAAAGAAGAGTACAGACTTGAGATCCAGTCTGTCTGGATTTGCATCTCCCTGCACCGTTGACTAGCTGTATGTGACCCTGGCCAAACCACCTCTCTGTGCCTCAGTTTTTCTATCTGGCAAACAGGGGTTGTAATAACAGTACCTATCTCAGAAGGTCATTGTCAGCATATAAAGGACTGGGGACAGCACCTGGCACATAGAAAGCACCCCACATTGGCTATAACAATAATGTGGTAGAGCTTCAAGGGGCTTCAACCCTACGCGTCTCCCTCCCCAGGATCCAAGTGTTTGGGGTCCGCAATGGACTGGATGGTCAGGGGAGGGAGTGTGAGCTTATTCTCAAACCTTCCCTCCCAAGATCCTCCAAACGGTGTCATCTGAGAAACCCCGTCCACAAACAAGCTGGGGGTCCACTCCCCGGGAGGCCCCCCGCGGTGTGGAGGAGGTTGCTCCTCGCTGGCAGACCCACTGCCTTAGGATGGAGGTCGCCTCAGCGGCCGGGGAGGTGTGGAGCTGCAGCGCGCCGCCTAGTGGCACCTGCGAGACACGGGTCCCGGCTGCCGAGGGAGGTGCCAACCCAGAAGCGGCCCGCCCCGCCGGCCGGGAACCTCCTAGCTGCTTTTACATCAGCATTGTTATTAAAGAAGCAGCCTGTATTCAACCAGATAAGGGGCCTTCTGTATATTCTTTTCAATTCGAGGAGGTAGTTAGTGTTTCCAGTTCAGAGTTGAGGAAACCGAGGCTAGGAAGGGCTCAGCAGCCAGCCCTTCTCCCAGCCCCTAAGCGCTGTCCCTGACCCATCAAATGAACATTAGCTCAACTCCAGATTCCAGAACTCTTGTCTTCCTCACGTGGCTTCTGGTTTGGGAGAAACGAGGATAGCCCGTGGAAGCATCTGCAGCCACCACTAAGGGTCAGAACTGGCTCTGGGATTGTTTCCAAGCAGCTAAGCTGTAGGAAGGCAGCCCCACCACCTTGCCCCAGACCCCAGGCCCCCAGGAAATGGAGGGGGAGGCGGGAGGCTCCTTCTAGGGCCCCTTTGACAAGGTTATGGGCCCTCTGCTCATTAACCCCTCTTTTTCCAGCCTCGTTGATCTTTCCACTCAACCAGTACTGATCATAGGCCTCCTGTGTGTACGATGCTGTCTTCCAAGCAGGATATGTAATAGTAAATGGGAAAGGAGGGACCCTGCCTCCCAGCAGCTCACCACCTCCTCCACCTTCTTAACTCAAAGCAGGACACCTTTGCTGTGAGTCTGGTGGCACTGGTTTTGGGAACACCTTGATAATTCTTAATCCAGTTATTTCAATGAGTCATCCCAGTTCTTCACCCATCCCAGGAATAGGTGCGGGCTCAGGGTATTATGACTTCCCCCAGAGTCCTTTCCCTGGCCCTGACTGAGGACCAGCACTCACACTGTTACAGCATGGTGGCGGGGGGGGGGGGGGTGGAATTACAGAGGGAACCCAATGTGGTAAGTTCCTCACCCTGAGGCTGGAGCCCTGGAGGGAAAACAGAGCCCAGGATGCTCCCCCCACACCCCTATTGGCATATTTTAATAGTTGAAAGAGTTTGTAGGCTTGGGAGGAAAGTGGGACAGACACCTGCAGGAGAGGGGGAAATAAAGAACCACTCTTCTATGGCTTGTCCTCCCATCCCCCCTTCCCTGCTGCCAGGAATTAAACAAAGTCATGAAACCTGACATTGGACTAGAAGGGCCTACCTGGTACAACAACTTCCTGAGCAGCAAGTCCAGCGGACTGTCATTTTTGGAAAAATCTCCAATTCCCACTGGCCTCTGATGAAGGCAGGGGTGGGGGGAGGGGGAGCACCTGCCCCAGTCCTGAGGTTCCCCACAGGCATGCCATGTTTCTGCTGAGGTCCCTGCTGAGTCGTTCAGCATAGTGTCCTTGACCATGAGTCTGTGTCTGTCCGGGGTTGGCAGTCAGCTGTGGGTCTTGGTACCTGTGTCCCTGTATGTGTTTCCTTGGGGAAGTTAGGTATCTAAATATCAATTTGTCATCTTCTAAAGAGTGTATTTGCATTTGCACAGGTGTATGGTGTTGTATGTGTTTGTGTCTGTGACACGGGTTATGTGTGTGCTTTTTTTTTTTTTTCTGGTCTCTTGTCTCAGGTATATGTTTTCTCTGCAGCTGGAGACCTATTTGTAAGGGTTTCTAGGAGGGCCATTTTGCACCAGTGGGTCTGTGCTGCCTGTTTACTTGTGCGTGCTTTTGTAGGTGTCTATCGGTGAGGCGTGCTTGTGACTGTGTCTAGGGGTTTGTGTATGTATGTATGCTTGTAGTTGTGTGGCTGCGTGGGGTTGGCTTGGTGTGATGAGCTGTTGACTCTTATTCACTGCCCTTGCTGGGGCTCTCCTGGACCAAGCTAAAAATAACCCAACTACCTTTGTCCATAGGGACCTTTCTCAGTTGGCCAAAGTTCTTTGCAGGGAGTCCTGCTCCACCCACATCCAGCCTCCTGATCTGGGAATACCCAGCGGGGGCGGGGGGGGGGGGGGGGGGGGGGGGGGGAGGTGGCTGACGACAGGCACCTGGGGCCCAGATGCTCCAGACCCCAATCAGTGCAGGAGTGTGTGGGGCAGAGGATATTGGGTGGTACTTACTGCTTCTCTGTCCCCACCAGGTCCCCTTCCAGCCTGCAGGGTCTGGTCCACAAGTCCTTCTCCTCTAATCTAGGAAGCATCCCTGGGGACACTCCACCCTATTCCAGCCCATCTCCACGGGCCTGGCTGGAACAACCTCTGACTGCTTTCACCCCCACTGCACCTGTATTTGAGGATCGATTCTAGATCTCAGCTCCAGAAAAATCCGAAGTAGAGAACAGATCAGAGCAATGGGAAAGAGGCATAACCTGCCAGCTGCCAAGTCCAGTCCCAGAGGAGGGCTGGGGGGGATGTGCCCCAGCTCAGAGACTTTCTTTCCAGTGCCATCTCCCCTTCCCCCTTCAATCACTAGTTCTTGCAAAGCCGGGTTATCTTGAGCAAATGACTTTACATCTCTGTGCTTTCATTCCATCATCTATAATATGGGGATACAATTGGTGTAACTCAGAGTTGTTGTGAGGACTAACTCAGATAATGCGTACAAAGTACTTAACCCCTTTCCTGGGGCACAGGGCTTTGCCAGTATAGTAGGCTGACCCCTCCTAACACCTCTGTGTTTCAATCTCAAGACATTACTGTCCCTCAGACTTTCCGGATGTCTTTTGGCCCACCCTTGGGTGGCCGGGACTTTACCCCCCAAATCAGACCGGCAGAGAGGCGAGATCTTGGAAAGAGACATTACTGACGTTTATGCAGTTTCCATACATACTTTTTTCATTCAACTCTACACCCCCTTATGAGATAATTATAATTTTTCTCTATTTTAGACGATGATGAAGAGAGCGTCAGAATGGTTAAGTAACTTGCTCAAGGTCACACAGAAGGTGAGGAGCAGAGCCCAATGGCTGTACCTCTCCCCTCTGACCCCCTGTCCCTTGGAGGGCACGTTTTTAACACTAGTACTGAAAGTGTTACAGGAGGTTTAGAGGGGTCTGGAAAACAGTTCTGCCTAAAGTCATACAGACAAGTAGAGCCACCCAGAACGATCCCAATCTGTGCCCACCTTCACATAGCTGTAAGCCCCAGCCTAAATGGACTTGAGTGTTTGAGGTTTTTCCCATTTAGGGAGTCTTTTTTGGAAACACCTCCACAGGTTGAAGGCATAGGACGCAGTACAGACCAAGGGAGCCAAAAGTGAGGGTCCACAACTTAATCGGATGAGAAAGCTGACACCGCCAAGCCAAAGGAGAGCGTAGATATATTTCCTTAATTTTTGGAAAAGAAAACTGGGCAGACTCCGCTTCCAGCTTTGTTCCAGTGGCCGGGTTTTCCAACACGCCTGGCCCAGCGTCTGGCGAAGACCCCCCCTGAAAGGCCCCCCCAACCCGCTCAAGCAGAGGCGGCGCCCAGGTGGCCGTCGGTTCCCCCCCTCCGGGGGCCCCCTGCCGGCCCCGCCCCCGCCCGCCCAGGCCCCGCCCCGGCAGCGCGCCGTCCCCATCCGTTCGCGGACTGACTAGGGCGAGCGAGCGGCTGCGCTCGGCATTGTGGCAGGCGGCGGGGCCCGGAGAGGGCTCCTGAGCCCCAGGCAGCGACCGGGCGCAGAGAGGCGCGCGCCGGGGTTGTGACGGCGCGGTGCCGGCCGCTGCGAGGGCCGCTGAGTGCACTAACCTTCCGTCGCGAAACTTCGAAGCCAGGGCGCGGGAGCCCGGGAAGCGCTCGGAGCCCCAGAACCTGAGGAGCGCAGAGAGGGGCGCGCGGGAGCTGGCTGGAGGGCGGGCTCTGGGCACCCACTGCGCTCCTAGCGCCGGGCAGCCCTCTGCGCAGCGTTGGCTGCCGCTGCCCCCACGGAGGGCACGGGCTGGCGCGGCCGGGCGCCGGGGAGGACGGCGAGGAGAAGGCGGCGGCGGCGGAGACGGCGGCGGCGAGGCTGGGGCCAGGGAGAGAGCCCCGGGGGAGAGGCGCCCGAGCCTGGCCGCGGGAGCATGTGGGCCCGGAGTGGAGCGCGAGGTGCGCTGCTGCTGGCGCTGCTGCTCTGCTGGGACCCGAGGCTGAGCCAAGCAGGTAGAGAATGATCGGGCATGGGGGCGGGGGGTTAGGGGACCTTTGCGCCCCAATCTTTCCCGAAGTTGAAGTGGTCCATCACCGCGTCGGTGTGTACTTGGAGAGCGCAAGGGCACCCAAGTTAAAAGGTAGATTTCTCCGCCCCACCAAAGTGGGAGATGGCGCAGCCACCTCGCGGGGTGGCGGGGGGGTGGGGAGGGCGCAGGCCAGGTGGTTCAGAGTAAGCTTCTTGCTCCGCCCCTGCCCCTGCCCCTGCCCCTCTCCTAGAAGGGATCGCTTCTTTTCCTTGGAACGGGTGTCCGAGTCTGGGTCTGCTCCTCCCGGAGGACTGGCTCCAGGGACCCCGGGCTCCACGCGCACCGCGGCAGCAAAAAAAAAAAAAAAAAAAAATAGAAAAGACTATTGCTGCTCGGACCAGGTGTGCGCTTGCTTGCTTTTCGCCGGCAACTTCCTAGTCCTGGTTCCCGGCTCTTCCAAGCTCCTACGCGCTGCACCCCCCCGGAATCCGCAGACGGGAAGGAGCAAGAGACCTGCGGAGCAGGGGAAGCGCGGGTCCGCTCCGCTAGCCAGGGGAGGCCGGCTTGAAGGGCTTTGGCTATAGAAGGGGGAAGGGCTGAATACTGCTCATACAGCTTTCCCCGCGACCGCAGGATCCGCAGGTCTAGAAGGATTTTTTCTGGGGTTTGGTGTGTGTGTGTGTGTGTGTGTTGGGTCGGGGGGAGTACATAGTGATCCTGCCAAGTTTCCTTTTAAATGGGTCACTGACATTCTCCCCCGTCTGGGGAGTGGACAAGCGGACAAGATGCGCTTGCCTACTGTGGGCCTGCAAAATGCCTTAAGGGGATTGGTGGCCTCCTAAAATAAAGTCCCCATCACCACCACCACCACCACCACCACCTCGCCCTGGTTGTGTACACCTCTCTCTTGTCTGTTGCTGGGCCCCGCGTCGCTGACTGGACTGCGTTTCTAGGCGAGCCAGCATCTCTTTGGTACCGGAACCCAAGTAGGTGGGCTGGCTGCGGCCGCTGGACACCTGAGCTCCCTGGACGGGGCAAGGTGGGGTGCGGAGGGGGGCGTCCTGCACGGAGTCCTCTGAGTTGAGGCTGAGAATGGGGCAGGAAAGCTGGCGCAGAAAGTAGACGAGGTGACGCAGCCCTCCCCCGCCACCTTCCGCTGGGATGTTGGCATCAGCCCCCGCCCCACCCCCCACCCCCACGTACACCCCAATAGCCCAAGATTCCTCATTCTGGAATTAATGATTCCCACGGCCTAGGAGCGAGGGCTTGGTTTTCGCACAGCCTCCACTTTTTTTTTTTTCCAGCCCTCTGTTGTAAAGTTACGACACAATCATTTGATCCAAGTTAATTACGATTTGGGCAGACTCTGGTATTTAAAGCAGCGTTTTGAAGTTGGAAGGTAATGATGGGGGAGGGGGCAAGCTGCTGAATGACCAACCTCATTTTAAAGAGTGCAGTTGAATGTGGGAGTTGCTGGGCTGGGGTGTTGGTTTCTGGTTTGAGGGTGTTTGGGGGGGTGATTGAAGAGTAGGGTGAAGTCTCTGTAAAGGGCACTTGGGCAACTGTTTTAGAACCAGCCTGGCAATGGGATCAGGAATAAATACTGAGGTTACTGAGTGTAGGGGGTGGGCCTCTGCTGGGCAGGAAAAAGACAAGACTAGTTGGCCTAGAGTTCTCCCAGAGCTGGGTTTAGCTGGGGAGTGGCCTGCCTTTCCTGCTTAACAAAGCACCCAGCCCCCACCTTCCCCAGAGGAAACCCCAGGCCCATGGCTTTGATGGATTTGGGCACAAACGGAGCCCAGCCAGAAATGGCCTCTAATACCGGGCTTTGATTTCTCACTAGTGAGCAGAACCAGTGTTGGAATTGTGCTCATTACTTAGCACGGCAGGGGCTGCCTGCCCACCAGCCTAGAGAGGGGCCAAGTGGTGGGGTCACTGTGCAGTCTTCCCTCTGCCCAGAATGTGAAGCCCTTAGAAATGTGCCTTCAGGAGGGAGAGCATGCCCCTTCCTCCAACGCAGCCCGCCTCCCGAATGCCACAGGCACAGAACATCTTTCAGAACGTTCTTTGGGTCTGGTAATTTGGTTCTTGGTCTTTTCCCCATTTCACGGATGGGGAAAACCAAGGCCAGAGTGTTGACTTTCCTCAAATCTCGCCTTCATTTGACTACAGATTGCGGACTTGCATGTGGGGCTGCTCCTCTCTAACAGCCAGGCTGGTTCAGGTCACCCTGGACTCCTGCTCGTGACCCCATCCACCTCCGCCTTGAGGCTACTGTAAAGCTGAGGGAGACAAGGCTGTCTCCACAGAGGGGGACCCCTTCTGGGGGTGTGCAGGCTCCCCTCAGGTCAGGTGGCAAGCACTTCTGTCTCTTTTATCTCAGCCCCTTCCCTGGTAGATATGGGGATGAGCCCCCTTTACAGCCTCAAGGATTTTTAAGACCTAAAGTTTGATGGTGGAAAAATCAAATCTGGAACCATAAAACCCCAGACCTTTAGAAGGAGGTGTCAGCAAGTGACTGGCCAGCAGAGGCCACTTCAAAAGCCTGGGTCAGACCTGAGGATCTCCTCTCACCTCACCCCTTAGCCTTTCCTGGAGTTTTTAAAGAGTCTTGCCTTGGCCTCTGACTGGGATGGTTGAGAAGGGATCGCAGTATCATGATAACACTTCTTTTTAAGCTGTAATCAAAACCAGAGTTTTCCCAGTGTCTCTGCTGTGTGTGCAGGTGTGTGCATGTGTGTGGGTGTGCATGTGTGTGGGTGTAGGTGTCAGATGGTGGCCCATCAGAGTCTCCAGAGGGAGACTAGAGCAAACACCATCTCAAACAAATGGAAAATCAAGAGTGTCTTAATGTGCTTTCTCATTAAAGTGAAAGTATCACTATAGGGGAGAAATTTCGGAGGTAATTTCTCTCCTTCCTCCACTCCCACCCCACCCCCAACTGGGAATTCCAGAGGACAAAACAATTCCCCTTTCCAACCCCTTTATTTAACTGCTGAAGCTTTGGGACAGGCCCTGACATGCATGGGGGTTACATGGGGACTCAGGGATAGATCTGGGATCTGAACTCAGGCCTCACAAACCTCAGGCTGCTTCTGACTCCTTTCTACTGCTGGGCTGCCCACTGGCCAGCGGCGGGGGCGGGGGGGGGGGGGGGCTCTGGTACTGAGCTGCCCAACGGAGGCCCTGAGGGAAAGCAGGCAGCTAAAGATAAGGTTTGTTTGGTAGTTAGGTCAGACTGGGACTTGTAGCAGGATGGGGGGGAAGAGGTGGAGTCAGGAACCAGGACCCCAGACAGGTGGAACAGGGCCCAGCCACAGAGGTCAGAGGTCAGGCCCGAGACTAGCCAACTGCCCAAAGGTTGGCTCCACGCCTGGTCCTGATCTGCCCCAGGTGAGATAAACCACAAGCCAAGATCCCTTAGGCTGCAGAACTACCTGGTTCTACACTTTAAAGGTCTGCCTTCATATGTGTAGATGGAGCAGAATGTATTTTTACTTTTTATTTTGAAGCTTTGGGGAGCCCATCTCCTCCCCACCCATGTTGTTGAGTTTCTGGCTGTCAGGCTTAAGATGAGATCTTCCCCTCTCCCCTTCCCCTCCTCACCACTGTCTTCTAAGGAGGGTGTGGACTGCCTAGGACTTTGAGGATGAGGGTAGAGAAGGACCCCCTCCTTCCAAGAGAGTAAGGTTGGTGATTCCTGGAGTACCGCCCCCCCCAAAGCATGTTCTTTTGACCCTGAACCTTGGGGTTAGGGTGCCAAGGAGACACCTTGGAGCCCACCTGATGCCTGCAGGGAAGGGAGAGAGACAGGGTCGCCAGTTGGGACTGGGACTGCAGAACAGAGAGACCCTGCCCCCTTGGTTGGGTGGCTCCCCTGGGGAGAAGGGAGGGGAGCAGGGCATCCTAGGCCACAGCCTGTGCCTCTCCTGGCCTCCTCTTCCTTCTCCTCCTCACCAGTTTCCTCAACAGCTTCCACAAATGGAGTCATTAAAGCTGTGAAGCCAAAATGAAACCAAACAAGTGCCTTCTGGGCTTTTCTGTTTCTTGTCTTTATTTTTTTAAAGGGAAATTTAAAATACCGTAACTAGAATAATACGAGGAGAAGGTGGAGGGGAATCGGTGCAAGGCCCCCTTTGATTTGCTTCCCGAGTTGGGGCTGGTGCGCCCCTCCCGCCCCCCCATGGGCCCGGCCGCCTGCGGGGATGTGTCCGGACCCCGACATTCACTTTGGGGAGCCGGGCGTCCCGCAGCTGGCCACGGGTCCCGGCTGTTAGCTGGGCGGGCGGGCGCGCGGCATTGGCACTTGGCCCCGCGCCTTCGCTGCCGCTGCGCCCCCACCGGGCCGGTCTCGCGGCGCCCCTTCCTCTCCGAGCGGTGGCTTTTTCTTCTCGCTAATGGCCGGAAAACACTGGCTGAAGTGCGCGCACAAATCGGCCGCGTCCCCGCTCCCTCCCCTCCCCTCCTCTGCAGAGTTCCCCGGGAGCGCCAACACCCCAGCGCCCAGCCTGGGCGCCTCCGTCCTCACCCCCAGAACAGGCTGCCCCCCCCGGCCCCCCCCCCGCGCCTCACAACTTTCCCCGCGCCGCGTTGCCGGGTTCTCCGGGAAGGCAGGCTATGGGTGTGAAAGTGTGTATTAAGGAGTATGCCTGTTGCTGGGCAGGAGGGGTGGGTGGTGAGAATGTGTATTAGGGGGGTGGGCAGTGACTGTAGGTGCGGTGTTGCACTGGCGTGTTAGGCTATGAGATGAAGGTGCAGGACAGTGAATGGGTATGTCGCAAGGGTTGTGCCTTTTGTATAATGGGTATGTGTGAGGTAGGTGGCTACGTGTGTTTGGGTGTGCGGGGGTGTGTGCATGTGCATATGGGCACAGCTGTGGTGTGTTTGTGTATAAATAGGTATGTGTGGCATGGGGACAGTGAGTCACCACCAGGCATGAGACGCTTCATCCATTGTATTCTGTTGGGGCTGTCTCTTCCGGATGGGACCCAGGCCATCTGCCCTTCAGCACTAAGGAGACCTTACTTTGCTCCGCACTGGGAGTTGTGGGCAGGATTTGGTCCAAGTGCCGGGTTCTGGAGTTGGGAGGGCAGAGGGCAGAGGCCAGGTGTCCTTGTGGTCGTGCCCCCACCTCCCCTGAGGGCAGATAGGACAGGTAGGTCCTGCTGCCCCAGAGGGAGTAAGGTCAGCCATATATAGGTCCTAAAGTCAGTCCAGGAGCTTGATTGATGGCCCCCAGGACAAGGGTCTGGGTCCTCAGGTCACCTGCAGCTGGCCTCCAGCTTACCAAGAACAGCGGCGGCACTGAGGGTTTGGAAATCAGCTCTCTTACCTGGGTCAGGCTCATGCTGTAGCCTTCTAGAGGCAATGGGGTGTCCTCTGGAATTTGCTAGAGAAGAGGCAGGCAGAGCTTGAGCAAGTGGCATCTCTTATGGAAAGCAAAGTAAGCAGGCATGGCTGGGGCTGGGACTCTCAGTGGAAGCAATTGAAAGTGGACACGTGTGCACATGGACACACTCGAGAGCCCTACTCCACTATCCTTACCACTTCCTTGCTCACCAAGAATCCCTCTGCTTTCCCACCTCTGCCTACACTGTCTCCCATTCTTAGCACTAGGATAAAAGATGTGCCAGTGTGGACCAGGGAGATATAGGAAAGTGCCAGCCCCACTGCTGGTGCATACTGCCTTTGTTTGTAAAACCCTCTTATAGATGGGACCTCACTTGGTCCTTATAAGAACCCCACCAGGGAGGAGGTTACCTATTTAGGAAGCTGACGTGGGACCCAGTCAGAGCCAGAGCAGTCTTGGCCCTAACCCTCAAGGTGGTCACTATGCTGGATGCTGATGTCCACTCCAAAACTGGGATGACCTTCGGAGAGTCTCAGATGCCAAGTGAGGGAAGTGTCCGTATGTGTGGGGGAACACAGTCAAGAGTGAGCTTTCTTAGCCTTGGGGCTTCCTGGAAGGGGTGATGGGAGCCAGACCTTGACTCTCTCTTTTTCAGGTGTTTCTAAGAGCCTGCCCTGAAAAGACAGGGCTGGGTTAGCTAGCTGAGGGTACCTGGGCAGGGATGCCCGGCCCCAGGCCTCTTCCACTCTCAAAAAATGGGCCCTGTTGGCCTCTGCACAGCCACCAACCTGGGCAAGCCCAGTCCTTGGTGAGGCAGCCCTTGGTCACATTTCCACTCCTGGGGCTCTCAGACTCGTCTGAAGGGTTGCATCTTGGGGAACTGGCCCCCCCACTACCTCTGACTACAGGCTGGGACCTGGGGTGGAAGCTGGAAAGGAAAAGCTATCTTATTCTCTGACTCTCTCCTTGTGGCTCTTAAAGATAGAGTGAGCCCGGAAAATATTTTTCACACACTAGTAGGCATTACGCTGTGGGCAGGAGCACGGAGTGGTGTCCTCCTATGTCTTCTGCCATGCCCCCACCAGCGTGGACACAGAGGGAAGGACAGAACCCTGGGCCCAACAGCTTCTGCGAGCCAATCCGAGGGGGACAGTTTGTTTGTCATTACCCCCATAGGAGCCCGCAGCCCTCCTCCACCACCCCTCCTCACAGAGGCCCCTCTCCAAGGCCTCAGCTGCAGGCATGGAGGGTGTGCAGCAGGGCCGACTGGGATTTCGAGCAGGTTAACATAGCCTTCCAGCATCACCACCTTCTAACTGTGGCCTTGACCGCTCACCTAACTGTGCCATGCCTCACTTGCCTCATCTGTAGAGTGGGGCTAGTAATACCATCCTCATGGGGTTGTTTTAAGGAGCACATGACCTGATTATGATAAAGCCCTGGCACGGAGATGGCCCTGTGATGCCAGAGTTGGCTTCCTTGAGGGGCGAGAGGGGAGGAGAGAGGAGGGAGGCTCTGGGCCTGGAGGCCCAGCAGCTCCTGGCCCAGGAGTTAGGAGACTCTAGTATTTGCTGACAGCTGCCTTTTCCTCTCCAGGACCTGGTTAGTCTCCCCTTCTGGAAGTTTGGGGTGGGGAAAGGTGGAAGGATGACCTTTGGGGGCCTTAGGGTTTATTTCTGGGTGTTTTGGATTATTTTTTGTTTGCTTGGTTGTTTTTGTCTAGTTCCCTCTCCAGAGGCCCCCGCAGCCAGCGAGAGAGAAGTAGTAGCTGAGGCCCAGAACCACTTGTGTTTACAGAGGCCCCTCTAGAAAGTCAATATATCGACTGGAATGCCCTTGTGAACATTATGTGGCCCTGGGTCTCTCTCTCTGAAGCCATAAATCACCCCGGACTTCAGTCCCATTTTCCTGCTCTGTAAGCGTCTTCTGCCTCAGAGACCAAGAGCCCTGGATGCCAAGCAGGGTCCAGGGGCAGAGAAGGACCCCACTGGCAGAGACAGCCTGAGTCTTCATGAGACAAGGCACTTACTCCCCTCCCCAACCAAGGCTGGGAGAGGGCGCTGTGGAGAGGATGGAGGAACACACTTTCAGAGCTAGCAAGACCTTCACCATTTCATTTTGTAGGGGTGGAGGGTGGCTGATCTCGAGGGTGGGGAAGGAAGGATCCTGTCCCCATATCCTGGCAGGACACCAGCCCAAGCCCTGGAACTCAGTGCACGTGTGTATGTTCTTTCAATCTGAGCTAGCCCTGGGCTCTGTAGTCGAAGGGGGACAGCGCAGAGGCCTAACCCTGACTCGAGTTGCTTTTCGGGGCCCGGGCAAGCCCTGTGCCCGGTGCATGCTGCTGAGATGCGAGAGTGAGGAAGACTGTGTGGCGGGGAGGAGCTTGCTCCCAGGTGGCCCGGGAGGGATCCAATGCAGTGCTAGGAGGGCAGGTGGTGCTGTCGGACCACGTGGGCCAAATTCTGGCTGGGGCCCCATCTGGCTACGTGGCCTAGTTGCCTACCCTCTCTGAGCTTTCTGTTTTCTCATTTGTAGCATGGGACTGCTGATAATGCCGCTTGCATCCGAATGCTATGGGGAAGAATGAGGTATACACACAATGCATCCGATTGCTGTAGGGAAGAATGAGGTAATACACGCAAGAGTGTGGCACGTCCTCAGGTGCTCGTAGCATTCACCGTCCTCCTCAGCATCATTTCTACTGATGCCACGTGTTACGTGGTATAGCAGGAAGCACTGAGGCTGTTGAGAGAAGCCTCCTGTGGGCCTGTGGGGCTGGTCAGGGAGGGCTTCCTGTAGAAGGCAGCATGTTGCTTGGCCTTCAAAGGATGAGCAGAGTTTGGGGAGGCAGAGAGGGCATCCTAATGGGGGTTATGTTTGTGAGGGGCTGGGGCTGGGAGCATCTGGCTCACCCACCCAGGAGACAAATTGCTAATTCAGCACTGATTTGTACCTGATCATCCGGTAGAAGAAGAATGCTGGCGCCGGGGGTCCCTTGGTACAGTGGAAAGAGCCATTTGGGATTAAAAGCAGTCACTCATTGAGTGCCCCACAGATCCCAACCTTCGAGGTGACCTGCCCCCTTCACTGGGCAGTGCTTTGCCGTGAGATGCCATATGTGATCCTGGCACAGGGAAGGTTCTCTTGACTTCTATTGCCTTCCGTCCTTCCTGCCTCTTCCCCACCCTGATCTGGCTGACCCCTGGCTGGGGCTGTGCCTTGCTTTTTCTCTGTGGCCATCTCTGAGCAGGAGAACAAGGAGACAGAGAGTGGCAGCTTCCGGGTTGACTGGAGAGCCAGGGAGAGGGGCAGGAAGAGGGAGGCTGCCTGCCTGTTCTGGTCCCTGGGGTTCACCCAGGGCTGGTGGGTACCAGGAGGCATCACCAAGATCTGGGAAGAACAGCTACTGAGATCACCCAGGAGCCTGCAACCCCCAGAGGCTTCAAGTGGCGTCTAGAGGCATTACCGGAGTCAGGAGACAGAGCTGAAGGCAAGCAGCTCTGTAATGCGATCAGAGGCGCCCGCCTGCCCAGCCTGGGGCCTGAGCACCCAAGGAGGATGCCGAGCTTACAAGAAATTGAGTCAGAAATTCCAGGAAAGTTGTTCCTAGCTCCTTCCCCCATCCCACCTTCAGGCATTCTGTGACGCAGCAAGGCAGAGCAAGACTCACAGAGTAAGCAGTGGCCCAGGACCAGGTGACAAAATACTGCATGGGGTAGCCTCCCACCCTTCCCTTTCCTTGTCACTGAGCCAGGGCCCTGGGGACCTGGGTGGAGGCAGGATGGGCTTGAACAAGTAGGTCATGAAAGAGCAACTCTGACACCAGGTGGCTAGGGGACTGGGTCTGATTTCACTCCCTCCCATGTCCCTGGCTCCCAGCACAGTCCCCAATGCATAGAAAGTGCTTGATAAACACTTGTAGAACAGATGAATGAGAACTCACATTCAGGCTTTATTCACCCCGCTCTTCTCTACGATTCAGCCCCTCCTGTGCCTTGGGCTTGTGGCTGTGGATGTAGCCAAAGAATCAGGAGATTCTGGTCGCTTTGCTTGCCTCCTACCCGTCTTTGCCTACCTCTCTGCATTCTCTTTTGCTTATGTCTTTGAGCACTTCCTCTGTACCAGATGTGGGGAAAGAGCCCAGTCTTCAGTGGTCAGAGCCCCTAGGTGTGAGAGATTTTATTTGCTAAGTCCAAGGGAGCCACAAAGAATTAACCAAGTCTCATCAGTCTGCCCAGGCCCTTGTAAAATGTTTGTTTTCTCCTTGCCTTCCCAAGCCCATTGATCATTCCACTCCAGCCTGGCTTCTCGTGATGGTTCAAGAGAATGCCTATTGCATACGCATGGGCTCTGGGGCCTGGGACTGCATGGAAGCTGAGGGGGTATTTCTCGAAGGCCCACGGGCAGGGTCTGACCGCAGCCCTCAGCCCTCCAGAGCAAATGCTACCAGCTCCTTAGAAGGAGCCGGGTTTGGTGCAGGGGAGCAGTTTTGGCTGCAGGGTCTGACCAAGCCAGGTTCTCCTTGCACTGTGTTTGATGCTAACATTCAGGGAGCCTCCCTGGGAGATTCAACCCCCCTGGGCCCTTGGCAGAGGCAGCGGTAGGCCTGGCCAGTACCATCCTCCCAGCTGGGCATCCACTGGTTCTTGCCAGGAGCCCCTGTCACAGGCTGAGCTGGAATTCCTGCCTGGCAGCCAGACAGCCAGGGCTGCTGGGCATAGTGACCCCTGCTGCAAATCTGGTCTGGCCCCATATTTTTGTGCTGGCGCACCCCACTTCTATACACACGCGCGTGGACTCGGAAGAGACAATAGCAGAAAGAATCCTGAGCTAAGGATTGGGAAGCCTGGATTCTAATCCTGTCTACACAGCTAATCTGCTGTATGGCCTTAAGGTACTCCCTCTCCCTCTCTGGGCTTTGGTACCCTCATATGTTCAAATGAAGAGGATCTGCCCTAGAAATAACTGGACTCAAGTCCTGTCTCGGTCAGTAACTATACCTCCTCACTGTAAAAAAAAAAAAAAAAAAATTAGCCCCAATTGGTTGTCGGGGAGATTGAACAAGATGGGCCATGGTCAGTGAAAGCTGGTTTCCTTTTCTTTCTACCCAGGAAGAAATCCACCTGCAAAGTCGCTTCTTTCTAGTCTGCAAGTTGTTGCTTCTTTCTAGTAGTCCCCTTTTGATGTGGGGAATATCAGACATAAGGTTCAGGGTGGCCCACTGGGGACTTAGTGACCCACCTGGGGTTACAGCAAGGGGAGGAGCCTGCATGGTCTTATGCATTTGGAAAGAGCACTGGACTAGACATCTGGAAGCTTCAGCTCCAAGGCCGACTCTGTACGACCAAGAGCTCACTCACCCTCTTTGAGCCTTGGTTTACCCATCAGTAAAAGGAAAAAAAAGAAGTTGCATGGCAGGTGGGGCCAAAGCAGAGAACACCCAGAGAGATGCTTTGGAAACTGTTGTCCAAATCTGAGAAGCTGATCTGAGGTGGAAGGAGGCAGGCAGAGCAGGGACTCTTGTCCTATGGACCATGTGGTTCATCTGAGAGCTGTTTTGGGGGGTGGGGGGGGAGCACGGGAAGGACCCAGGAAGGACCCACCATTTGTTTCCCTGGCTGGAACCTCCTGCTGGGTGGTGGGCTCTGGCTTCTCCTCTAGCCTGGCTGGTCGTGGCTGTTGAGCTAGATGACAGAGTTTGGGGTCTCTCCCCACCCTTCTCCATGCTGCACACCCCAGAGCAGAGGAGGCTGGGGTAGCACATCAGGGAAGGTTAGTATCAGTGCTGGCTTTGATGTGTCTCAGCTAGCACACCATCTGCCGTGCCCACCAGAACTTACATAATCCCTCGGCCGGCTGCCCGTTCTTAGAAAACGGGGCAGGCAGGACCAGCAGGGAGTGGAGGGGTAGGGTTTCCTTCTCTGCCCTTTCTTCTCTGGCAGCCCACACCTCCCCGGATTAGTGTTCCTTCTCTGAGCTTCTCCTACACCATCCAGAGCCTGAGCCACGAACGCGAAGTCAGCAAGGCTGAGGTTGGATGGGGACATGGCAGGCCTGCAGGGCTGCTTGCTGCCTGGCCTCGCAGACTTCAGGGGCATCCGCAGGCCGTTTGCTGACAGCACCTGGCCCGTGGCAAGATCGCCAGCCCCGCCTCACACCATTTCTCTGCGGGGCTCCAATGGAGTGGGGCGAGGGGGGCAGCTCAAGCTTCCAGGAAGTAAGGATAGACCTCCCCCCACTTCCTACAGAGACGTGCCCCTTCCCACATTTTATCAGGTTGTGAGCATTTTTTGTATATCTAAGTACAGCCAAATAACACTGCCCACTTACAGCCAAGACCCAAGATCCAGTCCTGTCTTTTTTCTTTGCTAGCTGTGAGATGTGGGCCGGGCCACTTCCGCATTGTTGCTCTCCGTTTCCTCATCTGGGAAATGAGAATAATAAAGCCTGCTTCCATAGCTTCAATCCTGAGGATTGAATCAGTTAATAATGCATGTAGAGGACAGAGAAAGGGTTCCATAAATGCTGGCTGTCATCCTTGGTACCCAGTTCCGTTCTCTCTCTTTTTTTTTCCCCTAAGAAAATGACACAGAATGACTAACTCTGGGTCATTCTAGGAATGCAAGGTTGGTTCAAAATCCATTCACATTAATAACATGCCAAATTAATATCATGCACCAGATTAATGAATCTAAGGAAACAAAATCATGTGATAATCTCTATAAATGCTGAAAACGCCTTGGTCAAAATTCAACACCCATTTGTTGTATCAACGCGCAAAAAAAAAAAAAATAGCAATTAAGGGGTTTTTTTTTTAAGCCTGATAAAATACATACATACTCTAGTCCTATAGCCAGTATTTTGTCTAATGGGGAAACAAACACTAACGGCCTTTCCATTAAGATCACTAATGAAGCATGGATACCCACCATCCCTTCTCTTCAACACAGTGCTAGAACCATTCGCCAATGTGATTAAACGAGAAATTACTTAGAGGCACAAAAATGGGTAATGATGAGATAAAACTATCCCTACCAGATGTTAAAACATACTGTTACTGTAGCACTCCCATAATTAAGACTGCAGCATGGGTGTGTGAATTGTCAGACAGACCAGTCAAAACTAATAGAAATTCCAGAATGAGACCCAAGTGCATAAAGAAATGTAGTATATGACAAAGATGCTATCTTGGCCCACGGGGACAAAGACAGACTTTGAAATGAATAGTGCTGGGACACCTGGGTAGCCATTTGGAAAAAAGTAAGCTTTGATTCACGTTTCATACCATAGAGAGAGGGGAAAAAAAAGAAAACACCTCCAAGTGGATCTCTAGTAGATGAAACTGTGGGTGAATTCCTCCTTAATGCTGGGGTGGGAAAGGGTTTCCAACTATGATTCAGAATCCAGAGGCAATAAAATAAAAAAATTGATATTTATTATGTAAATATTAAAAATTTTTGGACAATAAAGCACCCCAGACTAATCAAAAGACAAAATATTTGACAAGCCAGGAGGGGATACTTGTCACACATGCCCCAGACAAAGAACTAATATCCCAATACAGAAAGCACTCTAAAATATTGGGGAACAAAGGACCAAAAACCTGGTAAAAAGAAAAAGGAAGAAAGTAGACATGGACAATTCACAAAACAAGATGTAGGTCACCCTCAAACACATGAAAAAATGTTACAACTCAGAGTTAGAAAAATGCAAATGAAAACAAACCCTGAGATACCACTTCTCACTTTAGGAGACTGAGCAAAATGAAAAGTTAGGACCACACCTTCTGCTGGGAAGCCTTGCAAGGCACACTTGCAGTTGTCACCGGTGGAACCGCTCCTTGGTGCAATCCTTCAGCTAGATGGTTGGCCAGTATTTCATAGCAGTGCGTCACGTACTCTATTTTTTGGTCCAAAACGAGCACTTCCAGAGATCTTCCCTTCAGGTACAGCTTTATCAATACAAAAATACATATGCACGTTGTTTGTAGTTGCAAAATATTGGAAATCACCCCTGTGCCTTGCAGGAGGAGTTTAATCAGCTACAAGCACACATCAGAAATGATGGCATTGCTGGGGACCCGAGGGCTGGGACTCCCAGAATATTCCAGCACACGAAGGAAGCATAACATAGTATCCAGAGGACACTACCTCTCACGTAAGAGAGGAGTAGGTGGGAGACCAGGCTAGATCCGGACCGCTCTTTCTGTTTCCATGGCTGCTGGAATGCTCTCTGCTTCCTCATGCGTGCGCCTACCTGCTCTGCTCACCGGTCCAAGCAGTGGGCTGTTCACGGGACGACGGGTTCCCCGTGCTGCCCCCAGGGAAGATGGAGAGGTCAGGATGCACAAGTGCTAGCCCTGCTCGGGCTTCAGTTGTGACTCCTGGCTCTCTGTGGTCCTGAGCACATGCCTTCAGCACCGTGGGGCTCGATTTCTTCTGTAAGGTGGGGAGTAATGAATTCCATACCTCTTGCCTCACAGAGAGGAGGTGGGATCTTGTCACAGTTCATGTGTGTGCAAAGGGCTTTGTTTATTATTTACCTGCAGGGTCTGCTGGTTGCTCTTTGGGCCTCAGTAAGCCTTGGATTCTCCTTTTCCAGTCCCTTGCCACACAGACACATGCGTGTGTGCTCGCGCGTGCGCGCACACACACACACACACACACACCTCCCTCCATTCTTTCTAGAGCTTTTGAACACCCTGAGGTGGCTGCTCTGTTTGCTTTCTCCTTGATTAGAGAGGGTCCCATCCATGTGCACTCCATCTGTGTGCCAGGTGTGTTGTAGGCCCTCTGAGGCCCAGCCACCCTTCTACTCTGACCTCTTCTCTTGCCTGCATTGAGTCTCACGGAGCCCTTGTAATGACTCTGGGAAGAAGGTCTTATGGGGCTTAGGGAAGTGAAGTGATTCAATCTTCTGTCGGAGCCTGGTCAGGGTGTTACCTGGTCTCTGGACTCTAAATTCAGTGCTCCTTCCAGAAAGCCATTCTGCATCCATGCCCTAGGCTGGGACCAGGTCTCCCCCCACACACCCCCAATACACTTCCCTGGACATCCCCATGAGAGCCGGCCACGCAGCAGTGACTTGTGGAATGATTGCATGTGAGCACGTGTGAGCCCTGGACCACCCTTGTCAAATGCAGCCACCCCAGCCTGGTCTCAGTAAAGAGCTAACAGGCAGAACTGGGCTTTTCCCCCATAGACCAGTCCTGGCCAGCACGTCAGTCTTCTCTTCTCTCTCACCATTTTAAGGGTCGGTCCGAGAGGGTGCACGTTCATGTGGGTGCATGGGGAGGATCATTGGCAGCCCTGGGGGCACCTTGTCTGCAGGCCTCAGGCCCCTATAGGTCAGGACAGGGTCTGGGGGGGAAGGGGCTCAGCCAGACCTGAGCCTCCACAGAGAGGGAGGGGTCTTTGGGCAGGCGGTGGAGGGCATGATTGCCGGAAGGTCGGTCTCCCAGCCCTGAGAACTCTGCTTACCAGTCAATAAGTCGTTTATTACCCCCTCGACAGCATCCTTCTTTGCCTCCGCTCTGGGTCTTGTGCAGTTTGCAGAGGGAAGGGCCAGGCCAGCTGAGGGTCTGGCCTCTCCAGGGAGAGGGGCTGCTGGAAGCCTGAAGTCAGCTGTCTTCCCCACCTTCCCACCACAGCCCACTGGACCGGAGTGCTCCCAGAAGCCCTGGGGGGAGGGGGGTGGCTGATCACCACTGCAGAGCCGGCTGAACAAGTTCCCAGGTGCTTGAACATCTCCACCGCACTGCCCTGGAGTTCATTTCCAAGGCTCCTGGTAGGGAATCCCAGTGCTTATGGGGGAGGGCCGGTCTTCAGAGCCTCTCAGAAACCACGGCCTGGCAGAGTTGTGATGGGGCACACGAGGGCCCGTTTCTGCCTTGCCTGCCCAGCACATGTCAGGGTGGTGCCCATTGCTCACAGGCATGGAGCCCTTGGAGCAAAGAGCACCCTCACACATGAATCTCAGCTTTGGAACAGCCCTGGAGGTCATCAGGGCAAATATCTGGACTTCCCTCTTACAGGTGGGGAAACTGAGCCAGGGAGAGAGAGGAATGACTTACTTACCCAAGTTATCTTGGGATTTGCTTGTGGCCGGCTGAGTTTTCACCCTTGCCAGGCCCTCTCCACCCTGGCATAGTTGAGAAAGATTAAGAAAAGATTGAGAGCTGTTCTAGATTGTCTTTCCAGGGCACCCAGTCTTCCCTCCAGGATTTACCTCTAGGAAACTCCGCTGGAGATGGAGAGGAGCTATCAGGCCTTTAGCTCTGAGTGCTCTCAGTGGTAGGGGTGTGCGCCTCTTCTGGGGCTGGGGATGCTGGTGGCCCCACAGCCTGGCCTCTAGCCCTCCTAGTGACGCCACATTCAAAGGCAGAAATCAGTCTTGAGCAAGAGCAAGGCCAGCAGACGCTTTCAGTGATCTGTTCACACATAGAGTGACCTGGTGGACCCAGCTTGCTTCTGGGCAGAAATGCTCCAGAGAGAGCCAGCTGCCTTCCCTCTGCCTTCCCTCTGCTCTCCCTTCCACATCAGGCCTCTGACTCTGGGTACCTGGGCCACCCGTCCCCTCCCTGGAATATGTCATGCCCTTCCCTTAGACGCTCACCATGGGTGGACAGCTGGGACCAGCTTTCCTATAGGGGAAATTCCAGATCCCACTAAATTCCAAATTCCACAGCCTTATCTGGCACCATTCTGTCTGGCCTTCGATGGGCTTCCTGGTGTGGGTGGAAGGACCTCCCTAACCTCAGAGCAATTACTGGGGGGTGCTCACATTTTCTCACCACCCAAGCTCCCTATGTGTGTCACAGGTTTAGAACGTGGCTGGAACACACAGATTGCTTATATGGGGAGCAATGAATAGTATTTGGGGAGGAGGGAAGAGGGGAGGGGCGGACAGTGGGTTTGAGAGCAGCAGACCAGCTCCATAGTGGGGTCTCACGTAACCCTTTCAGAGTGGAGATGCCACCCCCAAGTAAATCACAGCCTCATGCTAAGCCTCAGTTGCCCCATCTGTTAACTGATGGGGGTTGAACCAGTGAAGTCTGAGCCCCCTTACAGCTTTCAGCTGCACGTTTTCCAAAGTCCCCCTTAGCCCATCAACCTGTAGAATTTCCTGATGTCCCAAGAGTGCCGTTGCAACACTGACTCTTTCCCAGCACTTCCTGTTTAGCCAGGATCCTGTCAACAGAGGGGCTGATGAGGGTGGGCCCTACAGCAGCAGGAGCACGCCATCCCGTGTCAGTAGACAATGCCTCCATACCGAGTCCCCCACCCCATGCTCCTTTCTGCCATCCAGGTCTTGGCATAGATGTCCCTTCCTCAGAGAGCCCTTCCCTGATCCCCTGCCCCTTTTATTTCTCTTCTAGCACCTTCTATGAGCTGGGATGATTATTTGTGCAAGCAATTCCTTGCCGGCTGTTTTCTCATCTGTTACACTCTAGCCTATAAACTCCATGCAGGCAGGCCATTTCACTCACCCAGTAACCCTAACCCACAAGGCCTGGAACAGTGCCTGGCACAGAGTGGGCCCTTGATGAACAGGTGCTCGATGAGTAAAGAATCAGGGCTGTACATGTGGCTCTCCTAGAGTTTTTCCAAGACTCACATGCCTGGCCTTTATCCCTAGCAGTTCCTGCTTAGGAAGTCTGTGCTTGTGAATTTCGACCTCTCAGATGCACAGCGCTTGTTAAAAAGAGATCAGCTCAGTGGTTGTCAGCCTTGGCTGAATGATGGGATCACCTCTGCCTGGGATCCCCCCCAGACTTACTTGGTCTTGGGGTCTGACCTGGGCATTGGGAGCCTTGAAAGCACACCAGGTCATCTGCTGTGCCGCTAAGGTAGAGGGCCCCAGGATTCAACCCTCTCCAAGGCCTTTCTGGTCCCAAGTTCTGCAATTCTTAGAAAGCCCCGTGTTCCACATGGCAACCCCAAGGCTCCAGCAGGGGGAACCTCCTTGCCCTCCCTTCCTGTGCAGATAAAGGAAGAGTAACTCTGTTTGACCCTTGTGGGCAATCCATCAGGGGTGTGCCCGGGATCCTGTGGCCCTTCTCCAAGCGACTTCCCAGGATTGCTGGTGGCTCTGTGCACAGCCCAGTGCCTCCCTTTCCTGGCAAGAGAGCTGAGCTGTGTTGGAACCTGTCTCTTCCCCTCCCTTGATAGCACACAGTTTTAAATAAGATCTTCATTTACCAGAAGTTCACACCACAGCTTATGTGTTATATGAGAAGCGGCAATCTTGTGCACACAGGAAAGAAAGTGCATGGAGATGCAGTCAGGGGGGCTGGAGGCAAAGTGGCCGCAGGGCCAGGGGGGTGGGAGGAAGAAGAAACCCGGGGAATCCGAGCTGGCACCCAGCCCCGGCCCTGGCAGTGCCATGCTCCTCTTGGCTCAGCGTGTGGCGGGTGGGGGAGGTGTCCTGCTCTGCCAGCTGACCTCACGGCTGCTGGAAGGCTTGGAGCTGGGAGCGAGTGTGATGTCACTACCGGCTCTGCCAACTGCCCTCCCCTGCCCCCATTCCCACTGTGCCACTCTCTCCATCATTTACATGTCCTCAGTGGCTGGAGCCCAGGCTTTTGCTATTGACCTGCTAGGTGCTTCTAGCCTTGCCTTGGAGGCTGGGATAAGGAAGGGATTCGGTGGCCATGGACAGATGCCCCTTCCCCCCCACAGTGTCCTGCCTCACTTCTTCCCCCACCCTCGCCCCGCCTATGCAGCATCAAGATCAATAAATAAATTCCAGTTGTGCAGGACTTGACAATTTCCAGAGTGTCGTCACACGCCCCTCCCAACCACTCCTGGCGTGGGTGTGATTACTTTGCTTGCGCAGAGGGAGGAACTGAGGCTTGAGGGGTAAAGACTCTAGTGGCAGAGCTGTGGGCTCGTGCCAAGATCTCTGTGGGTGCTGCCTGGGCCCAGTGGGGGACTGGAGGGCAGGTCGCTGTCACGTCTCAGTGTGGTCTGCAGTGTTTTTATTCCAGTGCTATTTGTCTCTTCCGCTGTCCTGAAAGCTAAGAGATCAAGGCTCAGGTATCAGAGTGCCTGTGACCTTGAGTCAGGCTGCTTCTTTCTCTGGGCCTCAGTTTCCTCGAAGGTAAATCAAAAGGGTTGGATTAGGTGGTTTTTCGGGAAGGTACTACCCTTCAGCTCCTCCTTGCAGGTCATCAAGTGTGCTCTCTCGCTGAGGACATGGGGGAAGAGGGTCTTGTGGTGGCCCTGTCCCGGGATCTGTGGTACAAGGCCAATGTGCATGTAATAAATATTGAGCCGACATATGCTAAGCCGCATCCCCAGCCTCTGAATAAATAAAAAGTTGCCCAGAATAACAGCCCGGAAAATGCTCGGGCTCCAGCCAGCACTCACCTTCACCCCTCCTGCTGGCCAGGCCTTCGTGCCGCCTCCTCCCATTGGTCCCATCCCCCTCCTGTCCGTCACTCACGCAGGCCCCAAAGGCAGGCGCTGTCCCAGACTGGCCTTAGTTCAGGGCTCTGCAGATGACAGCTGGAGGACAGGCCAGCCAGACCCTCATGGGGCTGGAGAGGGGGCTGTACTTTTAATCCCCACTGCCAACCAGAAGTCTTTCCTTCTTTGTGGGACCCCCACTAGCATTTCCGGCCCCCTCCCTGAGAGGTCAGCTCACCAACTCCAGCAGAGGGCTTCTACTCTGACTGCCCCTGGCTGAGGCCAGCAAGAAATTAGGACCAGGGAATACATAGGTGGCCTCAGGTTGCTCTAGGATACCCGGTCTCTCTTAGTCTGATATTGCTTTGATAGGAGTGTGTGTTTCCTTGGTGTTCCAGTTCAAGGTTTATAGTGCAGACACCCAAGTGTCAGATCAAGCATAAAGTCACAGAATGTTAGAGCTGAAAAGCATCTCTCTTTTCACAGACAAGGAAACTGAGGCCCCAGGTGGTCATGTGAGGGGAGGGCGGTGAGGACACTTGCCAGGGACACACAGCTAGGAAGTGGCAGAGCCTGGATTTGAACCAAAATCTAGGGCCTGTGCCCTTAACCCCCACTGATGGTGACCTCCCCCCAAGGCCTTTGTTGGAGCCCCACAGATGACTCCTCATGCTTGGGGTCCAGTTTAGCCCCAGAGGAGAAGTCCAAGCCGGGGGGACCCAGGCTCCTCAGTCCTATTCTAGGTTTACGGACCACCCCGGGAAGACAGTGCCCCATCAGAAAGCCTGCTTTCTGCTTTGTGAAAGGAACCACTGTCATGCCACAGGGTTTCACTGAAAGTGTGGGGGCCAGTCAGTCCCAAGACGTAGAGCTTTTCTGTGGGCCCCCAAGCTGTGTGAGAAGCAGCCAGCAGCCTCTTGAGTGGAAGGCTCTAAGCATCAGGCAGAACACACGCCCCCCTTTCCTGGCCCTTCTTAGTCTTCACAGACAGTGTCTCCATGGAGGGTTCCGGTAGTTCCATGCAAGAGGCAATGGGGCTTTTAATCCCCATTCTACAGGTGAGAGCACCAAGGCACAGCTCATCAGGGAATGTAGCCAGCGTCTGGTGGCTAAGGCCATGGCCCAGCCAGTGCAGGTCTGGGTCTGGATCCCGTGCTGCCTGGCTGGGAATTTGGTGGACTCACTTAGCCCCTACTCCCCTGTCCTTCTGTGAAGGTCCCAGGGCGAGTCAAAGCTTGTGTGGCCTGAGAGCTGGCCTGGAGACTTGGTATCTAAAGCCCCTCCTGGGCAGGGCCAGATTCCCATTGGTCCTCAAGTTCTGCAGGCCCAGAACAGAGCGTCCTGCCCTCCTTCCTCCTAGTGCCCAGGGCAGGTCCCCTCCTCCCCTGTGGCTGTGAATGCAGGCCTCCATCGCAGGGCTCCTCCCGGCCTGCTGCTGCTGCTGCTGCTGCTGCTGCTGCCTCTGACATTCCGCCCCAGAAGATAAGGATCCTGTCTGGCGCCTGAGTGCTTTTTTCCTCCCTCTTTCCGAATCTGTTCGCTGATTATCTGCAGACAGCCCCTCACTGGGGGGCCACCAGGGAGAGGGCCCAGCCCACAGAGAAAGACAGGAGGGGGTGGCGACCAGGAGGTGGGTGGCCACCAACAGGCCCCACCGACCAGACCCTGCTCACCGCCCCTCCTGCACCCAGCTGGGGGCTTGGCTGCCATTGACTGAGCCCCCCAGCTTAGCAGAGAGCTGAGGCCTGGCTTCCCTGGTAGACTGACCCACTTTAGTAGGAAGAAAGGGTATGTGTCCGGGGGGCCGGGCCAGAGCAGGACAGAGGGTGGGGTCGCTTCCGTGGTCAGCGTTCCTCAGCACTGGGCCTGGACGGTGCCCAAAGGGGATGTGGTAGCGGCTACAGCCAGCCAGACGGCCACATCCTGTGGGAGACTCTGGCCCTTCCCAGGCCAGACAGGGGCTGAGGACACTTAGGGACAGAGGAGGGAGAATGCTTGAGGGTTCCTAGAGCTTCTTCTCCAGTTCTGGGGACAGGACTCAGATGGCCAGAGCTAGCATGGCCTTCTGGCCTCAATCTGGAAATGAGGGACTCTCCATCACCAGGGCTCAGGACCTGGCTCCAGGGGGGCACCCCTGCCTTAGAGAGCCAGGGCCGCCCCTAGAGAGCATCTGGTCACATTCAGGCAATGTCCAGAGAGAGAGACCTGTTCAGAACAAGAAGGGGTCCCACTCCTCTCACCCACTGGCAGGTCGGATGCCTCCCATGGGTCAGGAATCTGCATCATGGGCCTTGGGAGTTGGGAGCCCTAGCGTCAGGTCAGTATGTTATCGCTAACACGCTGCGTGACCTTGGGCGAGTTCCTTTACCTTCTGGGCCTCACGCTCTTCAACTGTAAACTGGGAAGCCTAGGTGGGATGAGGACATACGGCCTCAGGTTGGAGGTAGTACTCTGGCTGGGAGTGGGTGCCCCATAAATATGATCATGTCCCGTCGTTGGTAGCTCTGGCTAGGGACCTCAGGACCAGCAAAGGCCTGCCTCAGGAGCCTGGGCTGGGGGGTGTCAGGAGGCTGAGGGGTCAGCCATCTCTCTCCATGAGTATTAACTTGGACAGGCTCTGGAAAAGGCCCTGCATCTTCCCTGCTCCCAACCTCCACTCACGGTCCCTTCCCCCAACCCCCTAAAACCATTTGGGGGAAGGGAAGCAAGGCAAGATCATTTTTTATGGCTTCCTGGCCCCGGAGCCAGAGGGCTGGGGACTGGGTGGTGTGGGCTGAATTCCTGAGCCTCCCCAACCAGAGCCTCCAGCTCGTAAATATGAAGCCGGGGGCTGGGAGGATCTGGCCGTTAAGCTGTCAGCAAAGCGCCCACTTAGAAAGTCGTAAAGTGGTTCTCAGAGCTCCTCAGAGCTGGGCCCAGGGCTCTCCCACCCCACCCTGGTGGGCAGTGGGCTCCTCTCTTGTGGGTGTGGGGCTCCCTCTGCCTGAGCCTGTATCTGAGTCACTAGTCTCCTGTGCTTCTTCCCTGGTGCTACCATTAGCCATGCCTCAGTTTCTCCTCTGTGCAAGGGAAACCTGCTGTGCTTCTCCTCTCGGGGGGGATGGATACGGAATCCAGGCTCGGGGCTCCCTGGAGCTCTTGGCAGGCCAGTGGAGGCCTCAGAAGGCACAGAGGGACTCTGTTCCTGGATGTATCCTGAGAACAGGGAAGCCCCCATTATTTCTAATTCCCTTCTCTGTGCCTAGCCTAAGGAGACCTCGAACCTGCTTCAAGGAGTGCACAAAATTGCAGTTAGGGAGAGAAGATGGATGCTTATGGAGAAAGAGCTCATATTTTCTCTAGCTCAGAGGTGGAGGGTCTCCATGGCTGGGATGGGGGAAGGCTTCCTGGAGGAGGCAGGCTTGGGACGCGGGGGCTGCGGGAGTGGGAAATGGAGATAGGTGGGCACCTAGGAGCCTGGGGTGGGTGTGCAGTGCAGTGGTGGAGAGCAAGGAGCCCAGGACCCAAACTTGGGGTTGGTGGGGGGAGGGGCAGTCTGTGAGAGCCATAGGGCTTTGTGAACACATTGCCCAAGGACCCCTCTCTCTTGGTCACCAAGACACGTGCTTATGGGGACAAGCTCTGGCAACAGAAGGGTCACTTGCCAACTTTCCCACTGCTTAGTGGACAAGTTAACCCAGCTGAGTCTCCACGTCAGCCTCAACAGGCAATTGATAGCAGTCTACCCCCCGTGACGTCCATTGTCATAAAGTTTAAATGACATTTTGTGTGAGGGGATATCACTCAGTGGTTAGGGGGTCTCTGGAGTCTGGTAGCCTGCCTTCAAAACTCAATTCTACCTCTTGCAGACCATATGGCCTTGGGGGGTGACTTGACTTCTGGTGGCCCCAGTTCTCCCATCTGTGAAATGGGGATTCCACACCAGCTGTGTGCCTGTCTGGTGTCTGTCGCAGGGTAGGGCCCTCCATCCTCAGCCTGTGGCCTCTCCAGGGTCGGGAAGGGAGGCTTCATTGGGAGCAGGAATGGTCTTTATTAGGGCTCCTTAAGTTCTTTTTTTCAGTCTTGAGAAACATTTAATGCTTACCTTAAGGCACGTAAAAACAATAAATGTGGGGCGTTTTCCTCATTTGTGGTGAGCTGGGTGGGTCGGGGGAGGGGGGTTGGTAACCCTAGCTGGGGAGGGTGAGTGAGGTGGGAAGGGCCCCACCAGGCAGGTAATTGGGGCTGGAGGGGACTCTGTCTTCTGGTGGGAGAGAAGGTGCTTCTGTGTCACCTCATTAAACTCCACCACAAATAGCCCAGCTGCCTGTAACGCCCCGAGGCAGAAACTGGCGGCGGGGAGGGGGAGAGTCAACACAAAATAAATAAATAGGAGTGTAATCATTAAAAATAAGCCCTGCCCCAGGTGGAAAGGCCAGTCTCCCAGCAATGGAGCCCCAGGAAGGGCTTGCTCACAGGTCTCAGGGATCAGCCATTCTGCAGGTCGCCTGCTACTCCCAAAGGGGACACGAAAGCCAGGACAGTGGCCCTGCACCCTTGGTTATGGCCAGTGAGACCCTGTTCCTGGACCACTTCCTCCCCACCCTCACCCCAGATGCTCTTGTCTTCCAGAAGTTTCCGCCTGACTGCAGGCTGTGCTGCTCACACTCACTCTGGCCCTCCATCCTCCCCACTTCCTTGCTCCATGTGCTTCTTCCCCTCCCATAGCATCTCCAGTGTCTGTGGGGCTCAGACTTAGAAACCGAGGCCTTGCTAACTTCCCTGCTGCTGAGCTGTCCTGGCTGGAGGCTGGTGGCTGGGGGATGGTGGCAGATGCTGGCTGGTAGCGGAGAGTGCAGGTTCAGGTTTGAGTGGCCTGTCCGCAGGCCACTGTCAACCTACGCCGCTGTGTCCCCACAGGGCCTCTGACCCAGGAGAGGCTGGCTTATCACTTCTCAGTAAGGCAGCAGGTAACTTGATAGTTTGTGGGGTGGGTTTTAGCAGCCCTGGGCAACACCTTCCATGAGTGTGAGGTCAACAGAGACCTCCCACAGGAGAACCTGCTAATGGGGAAGGGGGACCTGAGCAGCAGTAGCCGTCTCCTATGCGGGGTGGGCAAAAGAAGGAACGGCTGGGTGGCAGGCTATGGTTCCCCATAGTGCTAAGCAGTTGGGAGCCTCCCACAGGTGTCCCTGGGTAGATCACTTCGTCTTGTGCCCTGTTTCCCTCTTATCAGCAGCACCTACCTGATGGGAGACTCTGAGGGGTCAGTTGGAGGATCCCTGAGAATTTCAGCCCAGGGCTATTACATCAGAAGTGCTCGGAAGTACACGCCATGCCCCTCCCAATGCTAATAGTATTTGGTGCTAAGCTAGACAGGGCCCAGCCAAGATCGCCAACTCCGCCCCCCCTTACCCACCCTACCTCCCCCCGGCTCCCCCCCCCGCCCCATTCTCTGTTCAGCAGAGGGTTCCCCAGGTGGTCAGTGGGCAGCTGGCTCCCGGGTCGTGACCGATCACCTGTACCAGAGGGTTCCCGGGTGAGGCCGAAGGCTAGATTTATCAGCTCCACGTTCTAGGCTCCTATCCTGCTTCTCCGTGTGTGCCTTGTGCATGTAAACCTCCAGGCCTGCCCGCAGGGAGCCACCGGCTCCGCAGGGTAGACGGCCCTTGGGCTTGAGGAAAAAGAAGCAGATGTCCTATGTAGGTCCTTAGAAGGGGGCCCAGCTGGTCTCCGGGAGCTTTCAGACAGGGGCCCAAGCGGGGCGCGTTGGATGCCCAGCCAGGCCAGCCTCCCCTCCGTTCCCCGCTCCTGCACTGTGCTCTCTCAGTCCCCGCCAAGAAGCTCTGCTTCCAGTGGGGTGCCAGAGACTGAGCCATACTTCTCACGTACCAGCCTCTGCTCCACACCCCCTAGTGGCACTGTCACTCTCCTGCCATAGGGATTGCTCCTTTTGGGGACAACTTGGACAGCTGTTGGTCAGGCCTAAATCTGCCTCCTCTGACTTCCAGCCCCTGGCCCTGGGCCAGCCACTTGCCACTACAGTTCCTCTGCTGACATAACCTGCTGAGCTTTAAATTTCCCTTTGCCCAAGACCCGAATATCCCCAGTCAGAAAGGAAGGCCCTTGGAGCATGGCCAGTGCCCCCAGAAACCAGGGGTCCCAGCCACAGAGGTGCTATGTGCGGCCTGCCTCTGGAAGGCTCCAGCATGGGCACAGGGCCAGCAGGGTGGGTGTGGGTGGTGAGGCCTGAAGGGCCAGCTTTACCCCTCGTCCTGCCTTCTCCCTCTGACTCCAGCCTCCCACAGGGCCCACGCATTGCTTCCTGTGAGGGTCACGGCAAGCAGAGGACAGCAATAACGACTTCCTCCCTGTGCAGCAGAGGCCTGCCTTCTCTCTGACCCAAGCAGATACCCACCCTCCTCCTGCCCTCCCGTATTCCCCCCCACTCCCCTCCCACTACATGGTCTCCTTTCTTAAGAGACCAGGGGGAATATGGGAGCTGGGGCAAGCTGAAGACATATTTGATATTTCTGGCCAGCCTGTCTAGCCTGAGAATGCCTGTGCCTGAGAAATCAGAAGAAAGTTCCTTTGATGGCCCTTAGAAGTAAGAGGAGGTAGGCTCCTGGGTACCAGTTCCCAAGAGCCAGAGACAACTTTGGTGAGGATTCCTGCCTGGAGAGGGGGATTCTGGATGACCGGCTAGACTGCTTTCTCTTTTACAGCCTGGGAGTCCACGAGTCTCTGATTTTCTGGCTTTGGGGCTGGACATTTCTGAGTCCACCATCCACAGGGGCCCCCGTGTAAGCAAGGGACTGTTCTGCACACTCTACGTGCATCGATTCCCATTCGTCCTGGAAGCCTCTTTAGGCAGGAATTCTGGTCCCATCTTCCAGAGAAGCTGAGTGACCAGCCAGCGTGTCCCACTCTGGCAGCATGCCCCTGGACCCTACCCCATAATTATCGCTCTGCTGCCGGGCCTTCCATGATGCCTGGCTGCCTTCTACTGCCCTCTGAGCCTGTTTCTTGAGATTCAGTTAGCTGTGGTCGGCTTTGACTAGAGGAGAGGTTGCCCAAGCCTCCTTGAGAAGCCTGGTGGGCCACAAGTGCCCAAGGGGCCACCTAGAGAGACCGTCACTGCAGCAGGAGTCCCCCCACAGATGTCCTAGACATTGCTTCGGCTTATTGCCAAGGCCTCCTCAAACACACTGCATTTGTACCAGAGCTCAGCCCCCTGGAGTCAGAGCCTTGCGTCATGGAACCTGACCGCGTTCCATGACCATGGCTGACCATGTTCAAGGTTAGTGCTGGCTCTGGTGGCCCTGGTCTGCTCAGGGAATGGGCCAGAGGCCCTAGGGGTGAGAACTGCCCTTGGGAATGGCCTTGCTGTCCTCCCCCCACATCCCCTATTGAGTGCTGCCCAGGTAGCCCTGTATTGTCTGAGTTGGGGGAAGGCAGGCAGGGGAAACGCACTAGCAGGCCTACCTCACTCCGTCCCTGGGAGCAGGGGCTGGACTCGAACAGCCGCATAGTAACAGGCACCCAGATTCGAGGCTCGCCTTCTTCTCTACCTGGCACTGCCCCAGGAGATCTCTATCTTTAAATCACAGGCTGTCAGAGCTGGAAGGAGCCTCCCATTACCATGGCCAGAGTCTAAGTGCCGCCCAAGGACACGGGATCATAACGGTGCTCCTGGGCCATTGAAGGGGGTTAAGGCCAGGTTCATCTTAATAACAAACCTCTAACAATGGGGATAATAACAGCCCTGGCCACAGCCCTGTTATCTCGCACATCACTTCTGATGAGATTATAAAGCAGAGCGGATGTGGGGCTGGCCCGGAGTCTCGGGATTGGGAGACGAGACTTTCCCCGGAGTCCCTGGCTACTCGGCAGGAACTCACACGTGGTCTGGCGCTGCAGCAACTGCCCGCAGTGACGGGCGTGTCCTCCACCTGCACTGTCCTGCGTGGTAGCCTTAGCCGCACGAGGCTGTTGAGCTCTGGAAATATGGCTGCGCAACTAAGGAACTGAATTTTTCATTTTAATTAATTAAAGATTAAATAGCTGGCAGCAGCCGTTTTGGATGGCCCAGCTCTGGAAGTTCTGGGAAGACGCCATCCATCGTGTGTCTATTACAGCATGAGTGTTCCTCCAGGGGAGTCCGTCCTCTCTCTGCTGCCCAGAGGGGTCCTCTCCCCACCCCGGGGGCATAAATGGCCAGGGCAGGAGGACCAGAGAGGCCAGGACGAGCTGGAAGTCTGTCGGCTTGTCTCAGGAAGGCCCTCTGCAGCAGAGAGGGGAGTCCCTGCTGGGGCACTGGGGACGGCACATGGTGGCCACCACTCTTCAGATCTTCCAGATCTCATCTGCACCTGGTAGTAGCGACACTGGCTGAGGGCTAACCGAGCAGCAGGCACGGTGTGAAGGACCTGACCTGTCAGCTATGTCAGCTGAGCATTGTTCTCCCCATTGTGTAGTTGAGGACAGCGCGGCCCAGAGAGGTGAAGTCAGTGGTTATGGTGCACACAGCGAGTGTTCACCGGCACCAGATCTGTGCCCAGGTTTTTTGTCTGTCTCCAGAGGCCATGCCCTTCTCCCAGCCCTCCCGTTGCTCTATTTACTTTCTACCTATTCTACAATGGCCAGTCCTGGCCAGGCAGCTTTGGGGACACAGAATTGTACAGTGCAGGGTGCCTGCCCTTCAGGTCTCCTCCGCACATCACTCACGGTACAAAAAGGGTGAGGGGTGCCCCGGTGCCTAGTCAGGAGTCTCTGAGCCCAACCCTCATGGGCTGCAGCAAGTCTTCTTGTCACCTGGCCCAAAGCTTGCAGGGAGCGGGTGGCTCCCTACACTGGGACCGCTCAGGCATTTTGGCTGCGCCCGAAACCTGGATGCTGAGGTTTGAATCCTCATCTCTGAAAAGGACACCCAGCACCCAGCAGTTTCCTGGCACTACAGAAGGCTTGCAGCAAAACTCAGTTAGATGAATATTCTCCAGGCAGGAGAAGCACATCTCATTTTTCAGGGGAGAAAAGTGAGACTCAGGGGAGCCTCCAGGCTCGCCCTGGGTCATGCCCTTGCTCAGGGCAAGGCAGGAGGGCACCCAGCAATCCTCATGTCTCCTCCAGGGTTCTGTCTACCTCCTGTGGCTGCCTTTCTAGGAGAACCAGGGAGCAGGTGGAAGGAAAACACTCAGCTTGCGTACAGAGGTGGTCATAAATATAATAACATCCAAGAGGAGGAGGAGAAGGAGGAGGGAGGGCGGATGCTGAGAGCAAGGATGTCCGCTTCCGAGAACCTATGTTCTCGGGCCCCGCTGTGAGCAAGGATCCTGCGGGTCACTGGGACTGCTGAGAGAGAGAGAGAGAGAGGAAGAGACAGAGAGTATGCGTGTGCGTGCACGCGTGCCCCAAGTCCCACCGTCATGGCCGTGTGCATCCGTGGGCAGTCGTGGCACACAGATCGTCTCCAGCTCTCTCTGCCCCGCGGCCCCCCCAACCCGCTTCCCAGTTCTCCGGCAGCCAGATGTCTCCCAGATGTTTCTCACTTCCTGCCTGGCTCCGTGCAGTGCGTGTGTGTGTTTATTTTGGACAGCCCACTAAATAATAACCATTTTAAGAAAAGCTTTTCATAACCCTGTTCCCACGAGGAGTCAGAGTTCAGGAAATAATCCCAACTCTATTCACTATTGTCCCCACGCGCTCTTCTCTCTGACCTCTGCTCCCCCACCCTCAGGGACCACTTTTTGAAAAGATTTCTTTTTATTCTACATGACGTGTCCTCTCTCCGTGACGCTGGCCCTCCAGGAAGCTGAGGTTGGGTATTTCTGTGGAGTGTTGTGAAGCTGGGAGCTCAGCGCAGGGAGCCCCATAGAGCTTCGCCACTCCTAGTGTGCTCCCCAGACCAACCTCACCTGAGGGCTTGTTAAGGATGTAAAGTCCCAGGCCTGCCCCAGACCTCCTGAATCCGAGTGTGCATTCCAGCAAGATCCCAGGTGATTCATACCTGCTTCAAGTCTGAGAAGCACTAGGCTGGGCTTCTTGTTGGGAGGGTATAGGAGCTGAGTAGGAGGGGGTTGGAGGTCCTGCCATCAGGAGAACCCAGGTGGGGTCTAGTGGTACAGACTAGGAGACCCAGAGCCCCCAGTGCTGGAGCCTGAATTGCATGTCTGTGTGGGCTTGGGGAAGAGACAGCTTAGCTAGCCCCTGGTGGGGGAACAGAGGAGGCAAATGGGTCTTGAGAATGTCATCCCATCCCTGGCAGCCAGTAGGGCAGCAGGCGAGGTGACTTCCCAGGCTGGCCACACAGCATGGTAGAGAGGTCTTGGGCCAGCCCTGCCATCTGCTTCTTGGGCTCCTGTTAGTCCCTACCCTGTGCCCTCTAGAGACTGGCGGTGGGCGTCTGCATCTCCAGGCGATCTGGGCCCTTCAGGGGGGTGGCAAGAGTTTGTGTTCTGTGTCTACGTGGCCCAGCTTGTGGTCCTGCCTCCTATGAAAATAGAGCAAATAATGTCAGCCCTGCTTGCCTCACAGGGGACCTGTGATGGCTCCATAAACTCTCCAGCCCTACCTGGGTCCAGTGTTAATGCCTCTCAGCGAGGGCTTATGGAAGGCATGGCATGCCTGGCTTGGGGCAGGGGCAGCGGGTGCCCTGAGAGGCCTGAGACCCAGGCTTGGGCTAACTTCAGGCAGCCGGGGGCTTAAATGGGGAGACAAGACTCCCGCCTTTGGAAGGTTAAAGAAAAATCTGACCCCAGGGCAGGAGACCAGCTGCTGGCAAAGGCTGCTCCTCAGGCAAGAACAGAGCTTACAGGAGTCCCTTCCTGGCCAAGAGGGGGTTACAGGGAAGGGGTTGCAGGCAGGCTGGAAGGGGTGAGATTCTGAGGGGTGTGAGGGGACATGGGGAGGTCCTAGCAAGGACCCCAGGGTAAGAGGCCTGTGCGGGTTCCTTGTAGTGGGATAGCTCCCAGGCCTAGTTGAGTCCCTAGTGGGATAGTTCTTAGGACGGTAGGGGAGACCTCCCTGAGGAGTTGGGGCCCAGACAAGGACCATGTTGTGGGCACCTTGGGCTCCTTCCACAGAAGGTGACCCCATCGTGTGTCACAGTATGTGCCCATTAGATTTTAGTAATCAGTGGGTAAGTGGCCAGGTGACTGGAGAGGAGAGGGAAGGAAGAAGGGAGGGATGAATGTAATTGTCCTAGATTCTGTATTTGTCAAAACCCTTTCCCATCCATCATGCTTCTGCTCCCATGCTTGTCCTTGGAGGGAGAAAAGCTGTGAGTATTTCTCTGTAGGATCAGTGAGACTAAGGCCCAGACCCAGAGAGGCACAGCCCTCAGGCCAGCAGTCTCCCATGAGGAGTGTTTCTTGAGCACCCCATCTTCCTGGCACTCCGCAGCGGCAGGGCTGGACCCTGTGTCATCCATCATCCCTGGCCCATTCTCTCCATGACCGGGGACCCGGCCTAAGGCCCTCCACATCCATCTGCTCATGCCTTCACTGCTCATGACCCCTGTACCAGGGGCGGCCCAGCTCCGCCTTCCCCGGATTCCAGCACAAACCAAATAAGACAGTCCATGGCCCTGATTGTCCACCAGAGGCCGTCCAGGGTTGTCCAGGAAGCTCATCTCTGAATATTTACTGAGCCCCCAATTGTTTGGCCACAGTTCCTCAGGACAAAAAAAGGATGGTAAAGGTCAGTTTTTGCTGCAAAGGTGCTCCTGGTGTCTGAGAACAAAAAGGTCTCACAGACATCCGCAGCACACCAGGCAGGCTTCCTGGAGGAGGTGCTGCTGGAGCTAGGCCTGAAGGGAGGGCTGGGGCCTGTGGAGAAGGCACTTTTCCTTCTGGCCAGCCACTTAGCAGGTCCCCACCACCCTGCCCCGGGAACATGCTGTAGAAGAGAGATGAATGAACAGGTCTGCCTTGTTTTTCTGTCCCGCCCACGGAGGGCTCTGCTCTTGGATGAGCTCCCACTCAGGGCACTGTCTGCTGAGGCCCTCGCCCTCTGAGCTCCCCAGACCTGACCCTCTGTACTTCTAATCTGATATCCATCCCCAGACCAGCTGAGATGTTTCAGGGACATGAGAAGACTGGGTCTTCCCCATCTCTGCTCCCCAGCCCCCCAGGTCCTGGCAAGGCTGTGAACCATGACCATACCCCCCAAATTAGAAGCTGTACGTGGTTGGGAGTTCTTGCCATTCAGGTCGTGGAAAAACCAGGCAGCAAGTTCCAGACATCAGACAGAGGACCTTAGGAAAGACATGCTTCCTTTGGTTTGCCCTGGGGTCTGGTGCCAGGGAAGTAAGGCTCCCTAGTGATTTGGGGTCTTGTGTCTGGGAGATCCCTTTCAAGGCCTCAGGGAATAAGAGAGAAGATGGGGAGCACCCCCTCTGCCTTTAGCTAGCTGCTGATTCCCTCCTCCTGTGTGTCTGTCCTCCTTGTCCTCTAACAAGGGGTAGACTCAGTGAGCCCCTACGGGCCCTCTGTGAGTATGGCCCTGCCAGGGGGGTGAGATCTTAGGGGAAGAGATGCCAGGTTCACCCTGGGGACCTGTCCGAGGGCCCCGAGCCCCTGGACCTGCTCTCCTCTCCTAGTGGCAGAGCCTCTGAGCAGGAGGCAGTCAGGCTTCCCCACCCTGCTGGGCAACCAGCCTTGCCTCTGGCCTCGGCAGTGCTTACCCAAGCAGGAATGCCCAGGGAGGCTGCCGCTGGAGAGGAACAAGGAAGGGAAGGAGGGCGGCCATACAGACAGTGCAGAGAGCCATCCTGGAGCAGGAGGAGGCCCTCCCCCTGTCCGGGTTGCTCTTGGGACCTGCACATCCTCACCCCCACCACCCAGGAGGGCTGAACCAGTGGGGGGACCCACCCTCCCCTTCTTCCCCTGAGTTGGCACTTTTTTTCTCCGGGTGTTAAACTCAGCTCTTCCTTTTTTCTCCCATTCCCTACTGCCTGTTAAATAATTTAAATATTTGGGCCTAAAGGGCTTCAATTATCCTTTAATTTACATTAGTAATTTATGTATTAGGCAGAATGGACACGCGGTTAGTGTAACAACCCCCAGTAGACCGGCAAGTATCTGCTGCTCTTGACGTTCTCAAGAATCTCATCATTTTCCTTTGCAGCCCAAGCTCTTTGTTTTAAAAAGCAGCTGCTGTAATGCGCATTTACACAGCCCCGTGTCCACGTTCCTGTGGGCAATGGGAGGCTCCCTGAACTCAAGAGATTGCTGACAGGCGTCCGCTTACAGGTGTGTACACCGAGGCAGAGGACACAGTCACACACACACACACACACAAACACACACACACACCAGGGCATAAAGCACACACGCCACTGGCCTGCAGTAACCACTCCCCCTGTCCATCCTTCCTTATTTCTATATATACGCTCATATTTGCATCAGTTGGTCAGGTGGTCCCAAACATAGCTCCTTCCAGGGGCGCCTGGCTGGCTCAGTTGTTAAGCATCTGCCTTCAGCTGAGGTCATGATTCCAGGGTCCTGGGATCGAGTCCCGCTCCCTGCTCCGTGAGAAGCCTGCTTCTCCCTCTCCCAGTCTCCCTGCTTGCGTTCCCCGTGTCACTATCTCTCTCTCTTTATTTATGTCAAATAAATAAAATGTTTAAAAAACAAACAAAACCATAGCTCCTTCTAGTAAAGAGGTGGATAGGATCCAGATGGCGTTCTGGGGGACCCTTCTGTGCCCTAGTTTTCTATCCCTCCTGTGCAGCCCCACACAGGCACCTGACTGAGCCCAGGGTTGAACACACACATCAGAGCAAGATCGTGGCCTCCTCTCCACCCAGCTCACAGACTGTGGGTTGCCACAAGTTCCAGACTCCTTTTAGGCGTCTCTGGGGCCGTCCACCCAGTCTTGGCGCCAGAACCTTCCAGCCTGGGCATAGCAAGCAGCCTGAGCCCTTGACCCAACACGGGCTGCCAAGGGGAGCCCATTCGGGATTGCCAGCTCCCGGCTGCCCTTCTAGTCAAGGGCTGAGGGCTGAGAGAACAGTGTTCTTATGTGTGGTTTCTGAGCTTGTCTGCTGAGATAGGCCCCTAGCCCTGCAGGAATGTAGCTTGTAGTTTTGTGCTGAGACCATGCTTTCCAGGCAAGGCTCTCTGAAGCCAGAGCTGTCTAGGAGGATGTGGCTTCCCAGCTGTCATCCCTAACTCTAGGAGAGCCCCCAGCATGGTTCCTCCCTCCCATCACTCCCCATTTGTCCTCCATAACTCCTAAAGCCCAAGGTGGCCAGGAGGCAGTGGCCCAGTGAGCAGTGCAGACTTCCAGTTGGTGGGAACAACCCATTATACAGACGGAAAACCAAGACTACACCTTGGGTCAGGGGAGAGTACTTCGAGAGTCCCCTACTAAAGTCCCTCATAGGGTACTGGCCACGTGTCCCAGTGCCCATGGGGCCTTTTGGGGCACAGATTTCTCTCTTTCCACTCTGGAACTCAGACTGTTCCCTGAGGCATGGGACGGGGTCTTGGAGATGTGGTTTTCTTGCCTGAGCACAGATCTGGGCTCAGGAGAACAGTCCAAAGGAACCAGGTGGAAAATGTGTGGGCCTCGGGTGCCCGTCTCCTGCCCCCCTCAGAGACTACCATGGCACAAGCATCTCCCATTCCTGAGTGGGCAGGGGCACTGGGAGCCCGTGGTACATTGGGCCTGGGCCTCCCAGTTGCCAAAGGCCTACCTTGTGGGGGCCCAGGCCCCGATCCCAGAATGCCTTTAATGAGAGGGCCTTTAATGCCAGTGGCTCAGACACCAGAGTCCCTTTGACCTGGCTCCCAGGATGCTCCTGACCTTCTAGCCGTTCTGCTCTATCCAAACACAATGCTCCCTGCCTTGGCCGGCGTGCTCCCCCCCAAGCCCTCCTGGGAATCCCCGCCATCGCCTTTCTCCCGGCCTTGGCCTCTCTCTCTTCCTCATCTGTCTGCTCTGGCTGGGGGTCTGGGTGCTTCCCAAATTCCAGCCTAATTCCTGCCTCTCCCAGGAAGCCTGTCCTTATAACCCCAACCTCCCTAGTCCTATGGCCCCTACCTTAAAGTCTAGGGCAGCATTGGCAAAAACAGTTCACCTCTGGTGGCTGTTTGCAAGCAGAGGGTGACTACCTGACGGGTTACATTTAGAAGAATTGTAGGGCCACAGCTGGCGTCGTTTGTAAACTGACACCTGGTGTCAGTTAGGAATGTCTGCTCTGGGCACGGGATTGGAGCTAGTGGTACTGAGGCCTGTATTTGCCATCCTGGCTCCAGGGCTTTGGTCGCAGCCTTGTTATCACGCTCTCATGGCTGCACAAAGGCTTCTCCCCCTCCTGACTCCCAGCACAACAGCAAAGGCTGTACTTCTCCCTTGAGCAGAGCCTACTTCTCTGCCCCACCCCCACCTGCCCCTGGATTCTAACATAGGTCTGGATCTAGTAGACCTGAGGAGGGGGATGCTTAGCGTATGCTCAAGGTGGAAGGAACTCCAGAGACCATCCATTTCAGGGATGGCAGACAGACGTCCTCTTGCCTGCCAACCCTGAACAGACAGCAATGACTTCCAGGAGCTGTGCCGATCCCGAGGTGGAGATCAGGCTCAGCTGGAGAGAGTGCTGGGAGCAGCTAGTGATGTCTGTCACGGGCTCAGCCATGGCAGCCATCCTACCAGGTATGGCTGTCTGGGTTTTAGTCAGTCTTCTGAGCAGACTGATAGGGAGTCAGGGAACCAGACATCATCCCATTGCTTGGTTGAATGATTAGAGAATGCTAGCTCCTGCTAAGAGAGTCAAAGTAAAAAAGGCAGGAGTTTTCCTAGCACATTCTCGTGAGTTTTCACTTGTGTTTATGATACTCACAAACACACTGAAACACATACACCACATATGCACATGTTCCCAAATATATGCAAACACACACACAAACACACACACACAAACACACACACTCCTTTGCCTTCTCCCCAGGCAAGCCTCATCCTTGCTTGACCGATCAGTGGGACCTAGGGGCAGCTGAAGGGAGCCTTGGCAGACACACTGACCATGTGTCTGTCTGTCTGCTCCCTGCAGCCACAGTCTTCATATGTTTTCATGCAGTTTTTAAACTTTTGAAATCTTACCTCTTACCCTTTAATGTCATAGGCAGTTGGTGTGATAGAAACACTCTGTAGATGGCATTTAAAGGCAAATCGGATTTTCTTTTGGCGTCTGCCCCAGCCTTGCGTCTCACAGGCCACAGGACCCACCTCTCCATCTGCGAGAGCAATTTTCCATTTGCCCCATGATGGGCGATGGAAGCCATTGTGGGCCGGTGTGTCACAAAGGTGGCCTGTACCATAATAAGTTTGCTTTTAAATGCTGTCTCTCACTTGTGTTGCACGCACCTGCAGACAAGGTGATGTAAGTTGCAGAGGGTCCCTGTGAAGACCCTGAGCTCTGTCTCCCTCCAACCTCCCACCACATGGTCCTGGGCAGACAAAGGGTCAATGAATGAACCAAGAGAAAACTCCTGCCCTGTCGGAATCTCATATGCGAGTCTTACACAGGAGCTCAGGCGGGGAAGAAGTGAGGATGCTATTTATTTTTCTTTAAGCCTTTTTTTTCCTCTGGGAGGAAAAAAAAATCCACAGGCTGGGGGTGTATATTTCCAGTCTGTCATTTCGTTTGTTGTCAGATTGACTAGACTTTTCTGGAAGGCTGCTGCTTGAGGTATACTAAATATGCGGGGTTTGTAAGTATGGAAAGTGACATGTAGTGAGTTTAGAACAACAAGAAGTGAGTGCTTTTCTCCCCCTCCTCAGAAGAGTGAGCTGTGATCTGGCTTAAAATAACTATCTTGTAGATTACAATGTGTTTCTAAATGTCCGTACTTTAAAAAAAAAAAAAGGAAAGGGGAAGCAGTTTCTGCTCTCTCAGAGGCCCCCCTGAATCTTGAGTTTGAGCTTTCTGGCTCTAGTTCCTTCAGTTGTTCCCTCGCTGCATAGTGTGACTGTGAGCTGGTCTGTTGCCAGAGGCTCTCTGGGCCTCTGTGTTTCCATCCGTCAAATGGGACGATGTTGGGCCTGGGGCAGCAGAAACCGTCACAGAGCCCCTGGCCACACAGTACGTGGCTCCCGTCTGTGACTCCGTTCTAGTGTAGAGACACCTTTGACCTGTACCTCATGGGGGCCTGGCGTCAGTCCTGAGCCCACAGCCTCCGGCCCTCCGCCCTGCCCACTCCTATTGGCAGTGTACATCTGTATGTCTCACCTCCTTTTAATCTCAATCACCCCATGAAGGTAGGACTTGCATTGCATTGTACAAAAGAGGAAATCAAGGCTCCAAGAGGCTGCTGATGATAACAGCTGCTGGCAAATTTTAAGATTTTTGTTGTGTGCCAGACACTGTGCTGAACTTGTATTAAATCGCCCCCTTTAGCGCTCAGAGCAACACAAGAGATAGGCATCCTCTCTCCCATTCGGAACGGAGGAAGCAGGCTCAGAGAGACGGAGTGTCTAGCCCCGGTCCAGAGCCCTTCCTGGGGACTGGCGTCACTAGACGGCAGCGCTTGTGAACTCTGGGGAGAGTGAAGACATTGAAAGCATGATAGTACATTCCAGAGACAACCAGTCAGACCTGGCAGTCTGTTCTTCCCACAGGAGCAGAGGGCAGGCAGGGAAGAGGGGCGGGGGTTGGGGAAAAGAGGGGGCTTTTCCTGGAGAGCTCCAGGCTGGGATGAGTTGGGCAGAGCCCAGGCTGTGGGGTCCCAGGGTCTAAGGGCTTTTCTACCCTGTCCCTCTTAGCTCTTTGCCTCTGCAGCTCACACCCTGACTCCTCCATCCACACCCCATCCCTCATCAGCTGTGGGCTTGGGGGATCCACAAAGCACTATCAGACATGCCACACCCCACAGTGAGGCCATCTTAGCCACCCCGCTGTGTGGGGCCAAGGCCTGGGAGCCGAAGTAGACCGTTGCCTGAGCTTCGGCCCTTCCCGTGGCACCGTGCCCCAGAGATCCTGATGCAAGGAGCCGCAACAGCACTTCCCAGAGACGAGGCTTGCTCTCCACCAGCCCCTTATCCATCACCCAGGCCCTTGCCTGCAGCAGGTGGGCAGGCTCGCCAGCCCAGCCCGAGTGGCACATGCCGGGAATGGCACTGTTTTGTGGTTTTGGTTCAGGCTATGGGGTGGAGTGGTGTGTGTGTGTGTGTGTGTGTGTGCGCGCGTGCCCGTGCACGGGTGCATGTATGCTGAGTTTACTCAGTCCCTGGACAGCTTGGGCTTTGCATCCTTTTCCCTGGGGCCCTGCCAAGCTCCCTAGCACCTGGTTCACAGCATTTTCAGGCTGTCAGAAGCTGGGTTTCCCCAAGGGCTGCCAAGGGGAGGAGGGGCAGGAGTGCTGGGTGGGGCAGTGAGCACTCTGCCTCCCCAGGGACCCCCATAGCCTGGGGATGAGAGGTGAGCACCAGTGGGGTGAGGGGCCCCCAGAGGCTAGAGCAGCTGCCTCAGGAATGTCTGCCGGGAGGGATCCAGGCAGGTCCTGTGGCTGGTGCGGGGGTGGGGGGGGTGTCACATCTCAAGGACCCCCTCCCTGCTCCATGTGTGTCCCTATTTACCATATCATGTCAGCTTACAGACCAGCAGCGTGACCCCCATTCAGCAGGTGGGAGACTGATGTCTAGAGAGGACAGAAATCTGCTCAAGGTCACATCCAGTTAGTAGTATTGTTAGGACTGAACTCCGGGGTTTCTGACTCTTGGTTCAGTGCTCTTTCTGTGAAAGCAGGTGGTTATCAAATTGATGTAAATTACATGCAAATGTCCATGGCTCTCTGCACCTAGCATGGCAGGGTGTGTCCTAGGGGAGCTGGTGGGGATCTCTTCCCTTCACAGACTATCAGATCCGATAAGGCCCGTGGAGATCATCCTGCCCACCCCAAGGCTTGGGTCCCAGTGGTCTGTGGTTAAAGGGGAGGGGTGCAAGTTGGCTCTGGGACTGTGGGCGCCTGTTGTCCTGCTGCGGTGGCGGCGTGGGGCCGACAACGCCAGGAAATAGCCAGAGGAAGCCTCCAGGATGGGCCCCCAGAGTCTATAAGACGCCATGGGCCCAGCACAGAGAAGTTTTCTCACGCATCCTGGGAAGGTGACTAGCTCTCCCCAGGCCCCCTGGGTCCCCATCAATAAGCCGTCCTGAATGGAGAGGCTGGGTTGGGGAGATTTATTTCCTGGCTTTGGAACCAGCCATTCTCCCTGCCCCCACCTTCCTCCTGGCCAGAGAACAATGGGACATCCCCAGAGAGGCCTTCCTGGAGCAACAGGTGCACAGAGCAGGGTGGATGGCCTCTGGCCCCCACAGGCTCCCCGCCCCCAGGCTGTCACACACTACATGAGCCTAGAATGTTGGCCAGGCTTGCAGAATAGCAGCCTGAGGGGCACTTGTTAGAATCCCTGAGGCTCTTTGAGAGATCAGGCTCCGTTCCTCTCCCCAATCTGGACCCAGTACGTCTGAATCCAGGATGCATTTGTTTGCTTGCTTGCTTATATCATCCCGATAATGTTGCCATATTGCCCCCCATAATCTCCCCATAATCCCACCCCACCAGACCCAGCCACTGCTTTCCTATTATATCAGTGTCTTTCTCTCTGTATTTCCTTCCAGGCTCAGGCTTGGGTTTGTTTTATGGCCAAATCAAAGTCAGTGCTTCATGTCACACTCAGGTCTCCTCGCTTAACCTGATTGTGCGAGCCTTTCTCATGCGGTTACATAGACATCATCGTAGCCCTGTTTCCACCTCAGAATCACCCACATATGGGCAATGGATATACTTGAATTTACTCCACCAGTTCCCGCTGTGGGGGTATTTCTCCCTGGTAAATAGCACTGCGGTGAACATCTCCATGAACCCATCTTGGCTGAGTGCTTCGGGAGAGCTTCCCAGAATGGAATTCGGGAGAAGACATGCTGTCCTTGACTCTTGTGGCCACATAGCTTTGTGGACTGGGAGCAAGAGTTATCCCCAAGTCATCATTCTCCGAAGATGGCAAAAGGTGTTTTCCAGATATCACACACTTCACCAGCTACCCCTCACTGTGGGGGAAGGGAATGTGAATTGGAGACAAAAGGAGCTCTGGCCTTGGCTTCCAGAGTCCCTAACTTAGAAACACCAGGGGCCCTTAGGGACCTGCTTTACTAAGCGGTAATTAGCGCCATCCATCTGCAGTGAGATCTGGAATGAGCGGAAGCCCTTTCAAGCAATTTGCTCTTTTAATCTCACCCCTGTGATCTCATTTAATTTTCTCAGCCAAACTTTGTTCACTGAGGGTGCCAGAGGCTCCCGGCCGGGCTGAGTTCTCACCCTCCCCAGACGGGGTCGACGGTGAGCTCTGCTGGCATCGGTTGATTTCACATGGGCAGTCTGGATCCCAAGCAAAAGGCCGGCCTCCGTCCAAGCAAAAGGGGATCGTGTAAAAGACAGAGGCAAGCAGGGCATCTTCTCCTACCACAGGGGAGACGGGATAGTTTACAGAGTTATGCTCCTTGGCATTGTGTGTGTGTGTGTGTGTGTGTGTGTTTGGACTGGCGTGGGGCATGGCGGGGCAGGGTCCTCAGGTAATCCTCCCATGAACTCTGTAGGGTTGGTGTATGACCACCCCATTTTACAGACTGGGAAACTGAGGCTTTGAGTCTCAATGACTTGTCAAGTTCCCTACCATGTCCTGGGGCGGGGTGCTATGGTGACAATGTCACGGTGACTGGGTAAGTGGTCGTGTGCCTACTGTACCCTGTACCACTGCCACTCACATAGCCTCTTCAGCCCTGGCTGGGCGTCTCCAAGAAGGGAGACTCCGCTAAGCCAGCAGAGCTCCTAGGCTGTCAGCAGCCAGGCTCAGAGAGCGCCACGGTGATTTATGGCTGCCTCGTTCCCTAGCGCCCTGCCTGGGTCTGCTGTACTTACTGACTAATGGAAGCCCAGCTCAGAGGGAAATAATTCCGCCAGGAGTTGGCTTCAGTGACAGGGGCAACCTCTGCTGCCTGAGGGCGAGCACAGGATGGGGAACAGAGGGAAGTGGAGCAGAAGCCCGAGACAGAGGCATACAGGAAGCTCTGAGAAAGCAGATGGAGCCCAGACAGGGACTCAGAGGTGCAGAGGATGGCCCCGTCTGGCAGCCCAGTCCCTGGACCAGCTTCTCCAGGGCCGCAGTGGGGAGCCAAGAGGTGAGCCGGGAGTCCAAGGTCCCAGATGTCCACCAGCATACCAGCCTGAACATTTGGTGTGGGTTTTGATATTCATAGAACATCAGAACTTCTCACCTAACTCCTCAATGACAGATGAGCAAGCAGGGGCCCAGAGGGGGTCGGGGATTTGTTCAAGGTCACACAGCAGTTGATTACTAAGCTGAGACAAGAGCCCAGGTTCCCTGCCTCCCTGGGATGTCACAGGAACATTCCATCCAGAGTTGAGCCCAGGGGAATGGAAAGGAAGGCCAGAAAAAGGCATAGATTGTGAGGCAAAGTAGAGAATGTGGAGCTGGGGGGCCAGTCCGGTCCAGGGAGAGGGTGGGGCACAGGATTAAGGAAGTATATTAAGGAGAATTGGGACAGCCCCAGTAGCAAGAGGGGAAGGGGTCCAGCAGCTAACATAGACCATCCTGGCAGGGGCAGGTTAAGGGGGAACCCTGGAAAGCTACGTCTCATTGGATCTCCTCTGTCAATTAGCAAGTGCTCCCTGAGGTTCTTTGCTAGGCACAAAGGGACGAGCAGGAGGAGAGTCAGCTGTACCCCTAGATCTTGCCTTGCTCCTCTCCACCTGCATCCCCCAACCAGCATGTCTGGCCTTATAGTAGGAAGAGAAGGGCCCTGGGCTCAAACCCTAGCTTCACTGCCAACCCTGCTTCTGAGCCAGGCATGCCATTCAACTCTGAGCCTGTTTCCTTACCTATTAAGTGGGACCATTCTTTTCACTACCAAACAGATGGTGAACTGGGAAGTTTGGGCTGAGAGTTGCCGCTGGCCTCCAGTCAGGTGTCTAAGGACCCCTTTTCTGTCTGGGACCCCCTTCCCTGTCAGGCCACCCAGACCAGTCACATGAGGTGGCTAGCGCCTCGGTAACGTGTTCAGTCTGTGAAATGGGCAGAATCAAGGCCGCCGCCCCGGGCTCCCGGCTCCCCTCCAGCCCCAGGCTGGAAGGCATCCCGGACTGGGTGGTGAGCTCCCGCCTCCGCACACCAGGTGCTGTGCAGAGGGGCCACGTGGGTGTGAAAGGTGTTGGCCCTGGCTGGGGACCCAGCAGCAATCTGGGGCTTGACAGCCAGAAGGAGTGAGGAAACCCGTGTCTGTTGCAGGGCAGAGACGAGGCTCTGTTCCCTCTCTGGAACCGGGGTAGGCCACGGCCAGGTGTGTGGGGAGCCCTGCCAGCTCTCCCGGCCTCAGCGGCTCCCACAGACAGCCCGTGAGCCTGCTGTGCTCCGGGCCTGTGCTGAACCCCGTAGTACGTGTGATCTGCACCAGGCACGTCCTGATATCCACCTTCCAGATGCAGCACAAAGGCCCGGAGACCCGAAGCGATGTTTCCAAGGTTGGCGCTGCATTAACTGGGCACTGTTGGTGAGCGCTCACCTGAGCCAGGTGCTGGCCTAAGTGCTCCACACACAGTCATGCTCGTTCCTCCCGGTTATCCGCTAGGTGAGGGACTCCTCACAGCTCCATTTTCCAGGTAGAGAAAAGAAGGAAAGGCCTAAGATCCCACAGCTATTGATGCCGCTGTTCTCCCCCGGGTGCGTGCGGGAGCTCTTTCCACTGAAAGCAAGGGCCCCCACCCCCCTGGTGAGACGTGTGTGCCCTCAGCTCCAGCTCCCATCTCTAGGTCTAGGCTGCTCCATGCATTGCCTCATGCTTGTCTTTGACGCCTGCTGGCCAAGCGCAGGATGGGAGGGGAGGGCTTGCAGATCAGGAGAGCCTGGAATGAAGCCCTGGTGCTTTCAAACACTCTTGCTTCATGAGTGTCCAGAAGCCAACCCGTGTTCCTCCAAACACAGCCCTGTGGCCCCCAGGACACCTGGCTTTTCACTGAAGCCAGTGAGTGAAGTGTGGAGGGGCTGGTTTCGCTTGTGCCTTTCCCGGAGCCCTCTACTCCAAGCTTCAGAGAGCAACAGGACAAGCCATGTTCTTGGAGAGTGTCCTTTTAGAGGAAGAAGGTGGTCCAGAGAGAGGAAGGGACTTAACCAAGGTCACACAACTTGGGGCATCCCAAGGAATCTTTGGAGTTCCCTCAAGAGAAGCAGGAGGAAGAGCTAAAGGTGGGTTTTGCCCACCTGGCTCATGCCATCTGCTCGCAGGGTCGCCCAGGTCCCCACCCTTGTCCCACCCTACCTACCCCAACATTGTCTTTTCTCTTGAGGTTGGTGGCCAGTCGAGGAGAGGATTCACCAGTGGGTGAAGACTTCTTCCCCAGAGACCTAAACATCCAAAGCCTCTCTTCCCCCTGCCCGTCCAAGAACCCGCCAGTCACCAACCTGTCCAAGAGCCAGCTGGCAGATGACAAGGGATAGGCTGTGCCTCAGGGTGGGAAGCTGGGATAGAAATGTCCCAGCCTTACCTCGTGGGCAGGGTAGAGGGAGGGTACATGTAGCTATTCATTAGGAAAAGAATTGTGTGTGATCTTAGCCTTGGACAGCCCTTTACAGGTTATAAAGGTTTCACTTCTATAAGCAGAACCTACTGTTCACCCCGTCTGGAGATTAAGAAACTGAGGCTCCCAGAGGGGAAGTGGTTGGCCCAGGGTCACATAGCCCATTAACGTATGAGCAGGACTTGAACCTAAACAAGGTTTTCTGGGCACGCCGGCCAGACCCTGTGCTGGTTACTTTCACGTAGGTGATGGTTTACCTGAACGGCAGGCCTGGGAGATTCCTGCAGATCTCCCCATTTTATAGAGGAAGAACTTGGGGCATGGAGATGACCTACAGTGGGGTGCCCTGGCCCCAGTCCAGCCAGGTCAGTGGGCCTGGGCCCTGTGTGTCCACTCCTGATGCTCAGGGGTGGACAGCCCCAGGCAGCTGCACATCTGCCCATCTTGGATGTGGGAACGCAGTGCTGGGAAAGACGCCGGCAACAGCACGGTTTGGGCTTGAGCCAGAGCCTCCAGGGGACAAACCAACCTTTGTCATCATCCCTTTCAGTGGAGAGAGGTGAGGGGCACCCAGGGTCAGGGGTGGAGGCTCTAGGGCCCGCTTCCTTCCGTGGCCCAGTGGAAGTGGCTTAGAACTCCTCCTGCCTCCTGCTCAGAGGACGGCTTCTCTGCTTTGGTCAGCTGTCTCCGGCACTTGTGTTTCTGTGCCTGAGATCCAAACTCAGCTCCGAAAAAGCATACCTGAGATTTCCGGTGTTTCTTTCCAGGGGCGCCGCTGTAGGGACGACAGGCAGAGGTGCTCAGGGACGACCCCCACCCCTCCGCCCCGCCTCACTTTCCTCACAACTCCAGGGAGGAGGTGGAGGCAAGACAGGCAGCCTTGGCCCAGGCGTTGAGAGGCCTCTGATGGTACCGGGTGTGGCCCTATAATCCTGCTGGCTGGCCGCCCTGTTCCCTAATTAAAGTGTCCTTTTGAAAATGCCCTCCGGTTCAGGCCCGGCAGTGTTGGAAGAGGCAGGCACCTCCCAGAAATCTCAGCAGCTTTCTCACCTCCCCTGGAGGGCCTTGAGGCTCAGGGCCTTTGGTCATCCTGGTGAGGCTGGGGGAGTCACACACACTAAAGCAAGGACCCCAGGGCTGTGCCCGTCCCATCTTGGTCCCTGTCCTCCCCAAGCCACTTCTGTCCAACACCCCTTGCTGAAGGCAGCCGGCTGTCCTGGTCCAGGAGCCTGGAGAGCGTGGATCAAAGGCTCTATTCAAGAGGCTTGTTAGAGCGGGGGATGCCAGGGGCAGAAGAACGGCTGGGGGGAGGTAACCCAGAAGACTGAGTCACCGAGGGCCAACTGTGGTGAGTGGGCAGTGGGTGGCTGGAGCCAGCTTTTCGGGCTGGGAGGAGAGCCCAGCCAAGAGGCCCAGGAAAGGGTTGTGCTGGCAGCTCAGGGCTCTGTGCAGAGGTTGTCACTCCTGCGTGGGGACCCCTCCACCGGCGAGCAGTCCTGTTCCTCCGCAGTCCCTTACGAAGGTGGCCTTCTGGCCTGGTCGGTGCTGCGGGGGCGGGGCTGGGGAGGGCTCTTGCGTCTCCGGAGTCTTTCCCACACTGGAGGCCCAGAGTCCGTGGGGCTGTGCTGAGGGTGCAGGGGGAGTGGCCGATCCACACCCATGGAGGCTGGTCAGGAAGGAGCCACTCCGTTACTGGGCTAAGTCACCCCAGCTCTCTGGGCTCCGTTTCCCCCTGGGGTTAAGTTGGGGGTGAGTGGAGACAGTTCAAGTCAGGGATGGTGAATTCTTTTTTTTCATTACTTGATTGGTGTGTCTGGATGTGTCCTGTGTTGAGAAGGAGTCTGAGGCCCTGTTCAGGCATTGATTAGTGATGTCTGCCACAGCCTCTGGAGAGGCCCTGCTGCTGCATGCTTGAACCTGAACTGGATTTTCTCTATAGCCTTGATACTCTCTACCATCCCAAGACTCTGAGGCAGACAAGGACTCCCTCATCCTAGCTCTGCCTGTGGGTCCTGAGATGCCACTGGAAATTAGTCTCAATTTCTCCATCTTCAAAAGGGGGAGAAGGACTTCACTGAACTTCCCAGGCCTTGACTCCCAAAACTCATCATTCTCAGGGTTCCCGAGCCCTTTCCTACACCACCCTGTGCAAGGTGGAGTGTGCCCGTGCTCCAGAACCTTCTCCCAGTGTGGACCTGAGCCCTAGATTTTCCCTTTCACTGGCTGTGTGATTTAGGGCAAGTGTGTTAAGCCCTGAACCATGGTTGGCAAAGTTGGGGCGACAGTGCCTGGGCCCTTGGAAGCCACCTGTGTGCTCCGAGTGCTCAGCCCCAAGGTGCCATGCTGATCAAAGTGTCAGAAGAGCTGGTTGCTTTGTCTGCCCCTGACCTCAGCTTTGCCTGGAAATTTTGATGGGGCCGTGAGTTGGGGGGAGTCAAGGAGACTTTCAAAGCATCGCAGGCCCAGACTTTCTGCTCTCCACCACTCTCTGCTGTGCTGAAACCGCAGCCCCAGCCCAGGCTGGCTTCTCCCTAAACTCTCCGTCCCTACCTCTAACCAGCCCCATAAAAAGGGAGCAGGGCAGGAGGGAGTCCGGCTGCAGACTTTGTAATTTGGCTTGGAGGCGGCTCCTGTTCGTTTTAACCAGGCTGTAATTACCGCTGGCACCCGACACCCCTCATTACCGGAGCCTGGAAGGAGGACTGTAATTATAGCATGCTGGGTCCGGGCTGAAGTGGTGGGGGGCCAGGCAGAGTGGGGGGCTGCAAGGCCAGCAGACAGCCCTCCGGGTTGGGGCCCTGGGTGCCTTCCCCAAGGCTCCTCATTTCTCTTGCTTCCAGAGCTGTTCACAGGAAGGGTGGGACATAAGTCAAATAGAGGCCTCTCCTCAGGGAGAAGAGGATCCACAGGAGCCCAGGTAGTCCATCCATTCATGCAAAGAGCACTTATGAAGCACCTACTGTGTGCCGTGCTGGCACTGGGGGTCGGCAGTGGGCACACACATGCCATCCCGCCAGGGACAGTGTTCAGGCAGCAAATGCCAGTGAGGACATCACACTGCTGAGAACATCTGAGTATGTCCACGCTGGGTGGCAAAGAGCCACCATCCCAAGGCTTGAATGGCCCCGGGGCCCCATTCATTCCCCTGGGACCCCTCCCCAGCCTCACTTGGCACGGCAGGGGCTCTGGGACCCTGGCCCAGGGCCCACAGAGGGGGTTCAGTGTTGTGACTGCGACCGTGCACCTGCCCCCTGGGGTGAGACAAAGATCTGGTGGACACCCAGGCATTCAACAAGGAAATACACAGAGTACGTAACTAAAAATGGTGGCAAGGGCAATAAGGAAAAAGAAATACCCGAGGAAGAGCCAGGGCCCCAGGGTCATTGGGAGAAGCAGGCAGGAGCTGAGCGCTCTGAGGAGATGACCTTTTGGGAAACTTGTAGACAAAAGAGCTCAACCAGGTGAGGGGATTTGGGGCAATGACTCAGCATTCCAGGTGTCTCCACTGGCGGCTTGCAGCTTGGGGTCTGATGCTCTGAGGTGTCCCCACGCTGGCTGGAAGCATGGACAGCAGTGGGATTTCTCCTGCACATGGTGCAAAGAGTGCAGGACCCTTGACTGTGGACCTCCAGTCCAGGCCTAGCTCTGCCAGAGTGCTGTGAGACCTTAGGCCAGTCACACCCTCTCTGGGCCTTGGCATCTACGTCTGTCCACTGGGAGGCCCCGTAGGCCACAGCCCTCCTTCCCTGCCACCACCCCTGGGTATTTGAGGAGCCTGTGACCAGCAAGTCCTGTTTAAACACTACATTTTGGAGGCGTCCTGAACTGTAAAGCAAGGACTCCACTGACAGGATGGGGCTAGGGGCCAGAGAGCTCGGACCGAGAGCTGGGGGCTGAGAACTCCGGGCTGTCCTATTCTCTCTGCTGAGTTATTAAGAGCAACCCGGAAGTAGACACAAAGGCAATTGTCCTGAGCTGGAGTCAGCCCCTAGCCCCCCAGCTGAGAACAATCGGGGAGGAAAACCAAGGCCATTTGTCCAGCACGGAGTGCAGCGGCGGCGGCGGCTGGGAAAATGTCGAGCATTCCCTAGCTAAAATTAGATACCTACTAAACCTTTACATCAAGGCAACCTGAAGCTTCTATTGTTTTGAACTTGCCATCCCAGAGGACATGGGGGCAGGAGGGTCTCAGGAGAAGCGTGTGACCGTCCCCCTCTCAGGGGCTGGACCAGTGGCCAGTGCTGAGCCATCCCCTGATCCTTGAGGGTGCCCAGTAAGGTGGAGCGGACCAGGGCACAGATGGACAGATGGGGGGGGGTGCACAAAGGTCTGACTGGCCAGGGTCACCAAGCACCGGAGGCTGACACAGCTCTGGTTTCCTACTGGAGACATTCTCCCTTCAGCAGTGACACTGTTATTCCCCGGGCGGAGTGAGGGCGTCTAGAAGGAAGTGCAGGAAACATAAACAAGAAGATAAACAAGAAATAAAAATAAATTGGAAAATAACTCTCATCTTTCCTGGAGGAAGTAGGCATCTCTCTTGGCTCATGGGGGACAGGTCCTACCACTGGGCTGCCAAACCTGGCTTCAGATCTTTCCTCCGCCACCACTTGGTGACTTGGGCAAGTTATTTACCCCGCTGAGCAACTTCAAACAATGGAGGTAACTATCACCGCAACCTCATGGGGTTGTTGGGAAGACAATAGAGATGATGTAGATAGTGACAACGATAAGAAAAACAATAGCATAGCTTATGCCCAGTAAGCCCTTTTGATGTGGCACGTACTGCTCCGAGCGATTTGGGCATGTAATGTGTTCAACCCTCCCATTTTACAGATAAAGAAACTGAGTCCCGGAGAAGCTAAGGAATGTGGCAGAATGCACAGGGGACACTGTCATTATCCTTAGCGCCCCACACCAGAGCCAATTTAAGCTAAGGTGGCCGGCCCCACCTCCTACGTGATTCCTTTGGTTCTTTTTGAAAGGTCTCCGGCTGAATCACAGAAGCTCAGGGAAGGGCTGCTGACCACCCAGCACCGCCTGTGGGCTAGGTGGTTTACATTTCTGTTAAGCAAGAGAGCATAGAGCTCTGGGCCAGTGGCAGCTCCTGGGAACATGCTAGAAACGCAGACTCTCAAGCCCCACCGCGGACCTGCTGAGTGGGAGGTCCAGGGATGGAGGAGGAAGGCCATGGCGCCCCGGGTTTCTCCACGCCTTCCGGGGGTCCTGGCACATGCTGCTGTTTGAGAACTACCACGGTGGAGGTTGACAGGTAGGGGCTTAGAGACAGGGAGATCCAGACGTAAGGGCCAACGGCCCTGCCCTGTGACCTTGGGCAAGTTACCTAGGCTCTCTGTACCTCTCTGTCTCCTTGCCCACAAGCTGGGGGTCCTCATAAGAGTACTGGGCTCAAAGGTTGTCAGGGATATTCAGTTGGACGCCAAGTGCTCTGTGCAGTGTCTGGGAGCCGGCTGGCCTGTAACTGTCCTTGTTACCGGTTCCCCATGTGACCCGCTGTGACTCAAGGCCATGGGAAAGGGAAGGTGGGTCTCTGTGGCCAGGGAAGCCCATGAATCGCACCCAGCCCTCCCACCAGAGCAACCTAGCAGAACCGAAGGTGACCCCACTCCTGGGGCTGCGGGGTCGAGGGCAGCTGAGATGGACATCTCCCCGCTACCGGGCTGGCTCCCCATCTTTCAGGAGCCTTCAGTGTTAACCAAAGAGACTCATGAACTACATGAGGCTCTTTGCTCCACCCCTTTCTCAGGGAAAGAGCAAAGGCGTCTCCAGGGAAACCAGGTTTGAGAATGAGTCTGGAGACAGGGCCATCTCCAGACCCTGAGCTCTTGGGCTCAGGGCCCTCAGCTGTACGCAGTTTCCAGGAGTGTGTCTTGGCTCTTGTCCTCACCACCTGCGTGTTTTTGAAGGCTCCTTAGAGGCCTCCGGGGAACCCTGTGCTCCTCATCCGTGCCCTCCTCCCCAAGAGGAGGCTCCTGGGACCAGGCCAGGCAGAGAACACAGCCGCACTCCCAGGCTCCTGGAGAGAACTCTCCCACCGCTGTCCCCAGGTCCTCTGAGCCACCCACATGCCTTAGTGTCACGTCGCACTTTCACACCTCTGGCCCCAGCCGTCACTGAGAAATGAGCACAGTTGGGCTAATGATACCGCGTCCATTTTACAGATAAGCCCAGGGCCCAGGACATGAGGCAGCTGGCCTCCTCACACAGGAACCTTTTCCATGTTTTCCTTCCACGGAGCCACACTTCCCCCCTACGTCTTTTCCTCCTGACTTCTTTATCCCCCTAGCAGAGTGGGGTTGACCCCGCTCCCACTTCCTCCAGGGCCCGTGCCCTTCTTCATGCCATGTTTCAGGCTCTTTCCTCCCCTCTGCTCTCCCTGGAGCCCAGTGGCGCCCCACACCCCACCCTGGAGAAAGGCCTTGTCATGGTGCACGGGGGCCGGGCACCTGCCCTCATACTTCCTGTGGCTCCGGCTCAGAGGTCAAGGTGAGCAGGCCGATCCCTGAGCCAAGGAGGCCTAGTGATTACATCAGCAGGTACAAACAACGTGGCAGCAGCCGGGCTGGGAGTCCCACGGGGCTGGAGGTGGAGCTCCCCCTGCCCCACTCGAGTCTATTTCCTTCCCTCCTTCCAGCTTGCATCAGCCTTTTGAAGCTCCATGTTATCACTGAGTGGGTCATCACCGAGTGGGCTGGGGCAGGGATGTGGGGCAGGGTGGGGAGCGGGGCACCTGGCCCGCACCTGGAACCCAGAGGAAAGCCTTAGGCTATTGATCAAGAAGTCAGCCAGGACTCTGGCAGCCCCAGGAAGGCATAGCCACCATTTCTTACTACAAAATGAACAAACAAACAAACAATTATAAAACTTAGAGCACCGGGCTGCCCACCCGGCAAAACAGTTTCACACTTCTGAGCTTGGTGTTCCTGACAACCCCAGGGGGTTGAAGCAAGTAAAAGTGGCCCCATTTTCCAGAAGGCAAGATTGAGACTCAGAGGGAAGTGGCTCACCCAAGGTTGCCTCATGAGCCAAGGACAGCACCATGGATTTCAGCCCAAGAAAAATATAAGAAGGGATTAGAGGGGCCTGGAGAATGAGCACTCCCTGGGGTCGTCCACTTGGAAGCAGTCAAAGCATGCTTCCGGGACGAGGCAGGCTGGCTGGCTCCCTGACGGAGAAAGAGGGAGCTACAGACATAGCTATCGATTTATTTCTGCACTGATGGTGGGTCCGCAGGCAGAGGGACTTCACTGTGGGGCTAGGCTGGAAGCGGACGGAGCTGGAATCTGAGAGTCAAGATGTGGGATCCCTAACCTTGAACTTTTGCTGGGAGCTTCCCATGGGTGTTACTGAAGCTTGGCCAGAGCTCTCTAAGGCCCTACCATAGGTGTGATCAAAGGGAGATGAGGACATCTGATGAATGAATGGAAGAGTGGGGGTGAGTCCCTGCCCACCACCCTGTCTCCCTCAAGATGTGCCTGAGTGGCCATGGGGGTTTTCCCCTTGGCCTGGGGCACCTGTCTCCCCATGTCTCCACTGCTGAGAACTCAGCTGTTCACCCAAGACCAGGGCCAGAGAGGCAAGGGCAAGAGCACTGGGCTGAGTGCCAGGATGCCCACGTTTCAGCCCCTTTGCTTCCCACTTGCTCTGTGACCTGAGACCAGTTAATCCAACCCCTGGGAGCTCGAGTCTCCAACGTCTGCCTCCCTCGGGACCCATGGAACCCTAGCCCAGTCTGGGCCTTGTGGAAGAGGCAGAGCAGCGATGTGGATCGACACCAGGGCTGGAAGCCACCTTCCCTCGCTTTCCTGGCCTGAGCGCAAACCCAGGTGGATTCCAGGCTCAGAAAAAGGACAAGGAGGAGCCCCGTGCTGTTCACCTCGCCCTCCCCTGCTGGCGCTCTCAGCTTTCTCTCTCTCTGTCCCTCTCCTCGTGACTCCACCTCCACCTCTCATCATCTCTCCTCCTTTGTCCCAGGGCCCGTTTCAGAGATTGGCAAAGGCCAGAGCCTGCTGCCCGTTTTCTCTGGCCCTGCTGTGGTTCTCTTTGTGCAAACGTGATGCCCAGATACTAGGCTTGCTGTAGCCACCCACTGGCGGTTTGCCCTTGTACAAGTCATTGCTCCTCTCCGGAAGGAAGAGTTTGGACTCAGGCCTGAGGCCCCCATAGCCCAGAGTCTGAGCTGCCTCTGGGTGCCTGCCGGCTGGCCCACAACCCGCACTGGTGCAGGGTCTGGCCAGGCGTGGTGATGGTGCTGAGGGAGGCCAGCAAGGATCATAGCCGGTTTTCTGCTTTGCAGTGTATGGGCAGTTGTCTCCCCTTTGCGAGGATGGGTTGTTCAGCCCGTGAGTGTGAGGCAGAGAAGGAGAGGAAATTTGTGCCCTGGGGCGCTCCAAGAACAGGCCTGACCCTGGACTTCCCAGGAGGGCATGCAGACAGCTCACCCGGAAAAAAGGGCAGCAGGGACCTCATCACTGCCCCACCAGGCAGTCCCTGAGCCAGAGGCTATACCTATGGGCTTTTTCACTCTCCCGCGGGACAGGGACGGGACCCTGGGCATCTTTCTGCTCAGCACCCAAATGTGCCAAGCCCCCGATGTCATTGCCCTGTGGCCTCCCGCACCAGCTCTGTATCCTGCTGCTTCTCCGGCGACCCGGGATGCGGTGCGGGGGGGCAGTCAGCCACACTGGCCCGCGCCTGTGCCGTGTGGGACCGTGCTGAGCACCAAAGATGCTTTGTGCATTTGGCTTGTGGTTTCAAAGTCTTCAGTTAAGGGCCTTTCAAGGGAAACAGAATATGGAACTGTATATTGTGGGACCTCGATAACAAATAAGCGTCCTGTCTGTAGTTTGAGAGGACCGACGTCCTGTGTTAATTCTGGTAAACAGGAGGTGGGAATGGGTGGCTTTTATTTTCATTCTTATTTCTTCCTCAATTGTCATCAGAAGAGGCCAAGAGGGGAAAAGAAAAAGTGTTTTCATTAGAAAGACAAGGAGGATTTTTAAAATAAAGTCCCTCCTCCTGCCCTGGGAGTTTCTAGAGCCCAGTTTCTCTACTGGCTTCGCGGCTCAGGTGCTGTGTGATTTTTAGATCAGGCCACACCCTCTCTTCTCTCCATCTAGGAAGACAAGGATTAGATGGTCTCTGAGGTTCCCTGGGTTAGCGGAGTCCTATAGGATCGGGTTTCCAAAGGGACTGTGTGTGTCCCAGGGCTCAGGTGAGCCCAACGTGTGTGCACCCCCTCTGGCTGCTTCCTCCCGCCTCCACCTGCCACCCCAGGTGTTGGGAGAAGTCCTGCAACCCTAGTAGGTCCAGCTAAACAAGCAAACAGGATTTCCAGGTTCTCCAGGAGCTTGCCTTCCAGAGAGCAGACTTGTTCAGACACAGACAGGGAACAATCAAGTATAGGAAGAAGGGATTTCAGAGGGGAACACTGTCAAGAAAAACAGACAAACAAGCAAAACAACAACAACAAAAAAAACCCAGGACAATCTGGGGATGGCACAGGGGAGAGCAGAGAAGGATTGGTGTACACAGCCCAGTCAGGGAGGGACTCACATGGGAGCGGCAGGTGGCACTGAGATCTCGGGGACAGAGAGTTGCTGCAAGAGTACAGAGAGATTGGCCCGTGGTGCGCGTGCATTCCAGGAGAGAAGAGCAAAGGCCCTGTGGTGGCAATAAAGGAGGCACATTCAAGGGGCAGGAAACACGCCTGTGGGCGGGGGCAAATGGCTTGGGGTGCCGTGATGATGAGTGAGCCTCTGAAGTCAGAGGGTTCGGTCCCGGGTGGGACTTCATTCCAAGTGCAAATGGCAGCCGTCAGAGGCTGCAAGCAGGAGAGGGGGATTGACCTCTGTTTCACGAGATGGCTCCGGCTGCTGTGAGCATCTCGGATTGGAGGGGAAGGGGGAAGGTAGGGAGCACAGTGAGGAGGTCCCAGCAGGAGGACCTGGGCTTAGGGAGGGAAAGGGAGACCTCCCTAGCCAGGACTGGAGCCACTCACGTGCACCTCATCCCAACTCTGAATGGAGGGGAGATGACCAAATAAAATAGAGGGTCCCCCAGGGGGCCCGAGCCATGGCCATTGCCTTAGAGCACTGACATAAACAGCCCTAAGAAAGGAGTCACTGTCCCAGCATAGTGGCGGGCATCCCGGGGAGAGGGTGGCCTTTGACCATGGGTGTGATCTGCGGGTGTCTGCTGCTGGGAGTGTATGTGTGTCTCAGTGTGACACCAGGCTAGCAACAGGTCCCTCCAGGCTAGGATGGATCTCTGTTTGGCTGGGCTATCCAGAACAAGTCTGGGACTTGTCAGGCCCCAGAGGTAGGGAGGCCAGGTGCTGGGGTGAGGACGCCAAGACCCTCTTCCTTTCCGGGAAGCTAGTGAACTCTGGAGAGACTCTATTTGCTCATCTGCAAAATGGGCAAGAAACTAGCTACCCTCTGCTCATTCCTTAGGGCCTTGTGAACCAAAGGAGTCCTGTGGTTTAACAAGAAGAGCTTTGGGTTTCTCACTAGCTGTGAGCCTGAGCATGTTCTTTAATTTCCTTGAGCCTCAGTCTCCTCCTCTGTGAAATGGAACACCTAGCTCACAGGATTACTGTATTGATGGTGTTTGTTATCACACTGCTGTTGGTAAAAGGTTATTTTCTGGAATGTGATGCATAAGAGGGCTCTGAGCCCCTTGTCTGGGAGAGGAGGTGGAAGCAGAATGCACCCCAAGCCTCCTTAGGGCCCAAGCCTCCAGGCATAGTAACATCCTGGGACCTAGGGCTTGGAAGGGGAGCCAGAAATTAGCCCTAGAAAGGCTCAGGCTGAGGGAGTCCAATGGCTGAAGGAAAGGTGTGGGAGGAGGGACTCCTGTGTGGAATGCAGCCTCCCCAGGCCCCACTGAGAGTCTGAGGGTAGACCCAATAACCATAGTGTCCCTCCTGACTTTGTAAGTTGTGTGGCCCCCAGTAACATGGGGCCTGGGCTCCATTCTGGGACTCAATGCCTCCCATCAGCTCTTCACTTGCCCTCACTTATCCCTGAGTCCTTCCATTTCTCAGGGTCAGCCAGACACCCCCCCTTCAGGATGTAAGCCACTGCCCTAGCTGGCCATCACGGTGAGGCCGCTTCCTGTGGCCAGCACAGGAAGTGACATCATGGGCCCAGGCGTGTCTACAGAGGGTGTGGGAAAAGGGTTGTGCAAGGGGCCTCTTTTGTTAGGAGTAACTCAGCGTCCCCCAAGCCCGCCAGCCCCCATTTGTCATCGGTAACGGCCATTGTAACCGCCTCTGAGGGGGGCCCCAGCCTGAACCCCACAGCCGCCAGAAGCCAGGGCCAGATGGAAGAAGGGCTTTGTGTCCAGGGAGGGGTCCTTCCATGGGGGGCTTATGTGTTTTTAAAACATAATAATAAGTGGGCTCCTTCCCCCCACCACTCTCCGCATTCCCCACTGAGCACATCAGCCTCACAGTGAATGGAAGAGATTTTCCATGCAGTGGGAGGTCAAGTCTGGCGAGAATCAGCCCGCGTCCAGGGGCTAGAGAGATTGTGATTGCTGATGATGAATGTGCCCAGCGTGGGGTGTCTCTCTGTCCCTCACCTCCCGCCTGCTCCCCTCTCCCCTTCCAGCCCTGCCCCGTTGGCGTGGGCGCCGCCTCAACACCAGCCAGCCCTGGAGACCCACGGCCCAGCTCAGCTACAGATGCCCACCTCCTGCTGCTGAGCCTAGGAGTCTCGGGACTGGCCCTGTCCCCCACCTGGGGGCCCCAGACTGGTGGGTGGGGACGGCAAGGCCCTCCATACCCACCATGGCGGCCTCATGCTCAGGTATCTGCCCTGGGCAAGACCAGAGGCGGCCCTGGCTGATATGGGTGGTGATGACTTTCCATCCCAGGCAGGGGGAATCCAGAGAGCAAACGTTTGCCTCCGGCCCTGCTCTGCCCTTGCGGTCTACCCTTCTCAGCCCCAAAGCGGAAACTGCACTCTGGTCCGCCTTGGCTATTGATTTGCTGTGTGATGTTGAATTAGTTACATTCCCTCTCTGAGCTGTGGAATGTAGGGCTCCAAGCCCCTCTGACTGTGACTTTCTATGCTTCTGCCTTTTCTCCCTTTTATAGATGGCCCCAAGAGGTAAAACAACCTCCCCGAGGTCTTGGTGGCAGAGTGGGGATTCAAACCCGTTCCTCGCAGGGTTACCGTAAGGGAAGCAGGAGCGTCTGGTGATAGTCTCCCTTGTAGGAATGTCCGAACACTGTAGTTTTAGCTTCTCCCTCTCCTCAGGGGTAGCTCTGGAAAATGCAGCTTCTTCACTTTGGTCCTGAAGCCACTTCCTTCACCTCCAACGTCTGGCTCCTGCTTATTCTAGTGGCTCAGATTCTGACACCTCTTAAGCAAGCCCAGGGTCTTGGCTTCCTCCCTGCCAAGTGGGACCCTGTGTCCCCACACTGGGCCCTGCCCAGACCTAGCCCCTGGGAGGGAGTGTTGAACCTAGCACAGCTCCTCCTGGCAGGTGGGGATGGGGCTCGGGCTCCCTGCTCTGTTTCTCCATCCCGCAGCCTCCACTCAACTACTAGAGGCCCTAGAGGCCGGTTACTCGGTCCTAACACCGTAGGAGGACACCAAGGAAGGTGTGGAGGGCTCCCTGCTCTCCAGAGCGGCCACCAAAGCTATTAAAGGAAACTTGGAGCTGCCAGAAGCAGGACGTGCCTGCCGGACCCCCAACCTGACCACCCCCCGCCCTCCATACTTTAACTGGGTTGGGGGCAAAATGGAACTTGTCCACAAGGAAGCCAGGTTGGTGGTGAGGAGGTGCAAAACTGTGTCTCATGACTATGTGAAAGCAAGGCGAGAAGGCCAGGGGAGGCAGCCCCACACTTCGGAGGAAACACTCTTCTGTGGAAACTCAGAGGTTAAAATTGTAGCAATGGCTGGAACCTCAGACGGCAAATTTCAGTTGAAAGTAAGAAGGACTTTTCCGTTAGGTCAGTTCAAAGGAGAACCTGGCAGAGACGAGCAGCGGTGGTGAGTTCCCTGTCCGTGGAGGGATGCGAGTCAAGGTTGGATGGAATGGATGGGGGATGTTGTACAAGACGGCCCTAACAGTAACCTCTCTCCCTGTGACTCTATATCTGTGTGACACACATGACACACGTGACAAAAACCCTCAGGCAGCTGTAGGTAAATTGGAAGTGGGGGTTTGAATGACCCCCACAAGTGGTCCCACCTGGAGGCACGGGTGGTCCTCGTGAGCTGAGGCCTGGGGTGGGAGGGCCTGGGCCTGATTGGGAGAGCACAGGAGCAAATAGTGCCTCCCCCTTCCTCCCTGGGCTCCCCCACACTGTGCCATAGGACCACAGTCTGTGCAGGGGGCCTTTAAGCGAGGAGTAACAGTGGCAAAAAAGTTGACCACGCCCAAAGGAAATTCTCTTCAGCAATTAAAAATGGACCCAGTAGGGGGCGCCTGGGTGGCTCTGTCATTAAGTGTCTGCCTTTGGCTCAGGTCATGATCCCAGAGTCCTGGGATCAAGCCCCGCATTGGGCTCCCTGGTCAGTGGGAAGCCTGCTTCTCCCTCTCCCACTCCCCTGCTTGTGTTCCCTCTCTCACTGTCTCTCTCTCTCTCAGAGAGAAAGAAAGAGAGAGAGAGAGAAGGAAGGAAGGAAGGAAGGAAGGAAGGACAGACAGACACACTTGGTGGGACATCTTCCTGCCAGCAGGAACTCCAGATCTGGATCTGGCCTGGCACAAGCAGGCTGCCCTCCGCTAGGGGCTCTTCTCAGGTCTGAGTCTCCTCTGGAAAGAGCCGTAGCAAAGCCAGGGCAACAGGTGATGAGAAGAGATGGCCTTTTCTCCCAATGACCAGGTGACCTTGCCATGAGGCAAGTCCCTGGGTGCCCCGTGTCTTCATCTGGAAAATGGGAAGATAATCCTCTGCTTGGGGGCTGTGGGAAGTAAATTGGGCAAAATATTTAAAGTTCCTGCCACGTAGTAGAAGCAAATCCCAGTTCTAACCCAGAAGTCAGATTCAGGTACCTGAATGCCCGGGTTATCTCCCTCGCTCTGGGGCCCACTGACTGCATAGCCCTGTGCCAGTGACTTCATCTCTCTCGGCCCCTGTTTCCTTGTCTGTAGTAAAGGCATAATAATAGTACCTAACGCATAGGGCTGTGGTTCCCCAAAGCTGTGCCAAAGCACCCCAGGGTGCTGCGCACATTCCCAGGGCTGCTATGGGAAATCATTCATCTTGAAGGAAAGACAGCCGTGCTGAACAGCTACCAGACATTGCCACAACTGTTGGCTCAAGTCAGCTGTCAATGTCAACATCGTATCCTACTTCTGTCCTTTTCGCAGCATCCTGTCTTTGCAGAGGTGGGGTTTGGGCATTCGGAAGGACTCTGAGACAGACAGTGAGGGTGGTGGGGCCAGTCTGATTCCAAGACTGAAAAGCAGTACCCAAACGGCATGCACACCCCACTCGACTCGTCACTGTGGCTCTTTAGGAATGGACTACAGATCTTACTTTTTCTTTCAATTTATGGGTCTTGTTTTTTCAAAAGGCTGCCAAGTTGTTGGGACACACACACACAAATTGTTGGGACACACACACACACACACACACACAAGCTGTTTAGATCTAACTATTTAATAAAAAGAACCTCTAGGAATTTCTTTTGGCCTTGGGGTAAAAGTTACCAAGATACTAAAGACCAAGGAAGTGTAGGAGGCTGTGTGGGGGTTGTTGCGGGACTGTGAGTTCAGAGGAAAGCTGCGGGTAGAGGAGTCCCCTGGGGACCCTGAAACTCCATCAGTCTTCTCCCTCTAGGCTGGCCCTCGGCCGGCCGGGACGCCTGTGGAGCCTCCCTCAACTGTGACGGCCCAAGCCAGGGGCCAAGCCAAGGAGGGAAAGTGCCCTCTGATGAGGCTGGGGACCTAGCTTAGCTGTTCCCCAGACCCGTCAGCACTCCCCACCCCCCAGCCCCACTTTTATTGAACTTGGATTCACTGACCATCTACTACATGCCGAGCAAACATAGAGTCTGCCGGTGGTCTGCCTAGGGAGGAGTTCTCTGGTCAGACCTGGTCCTTCTTGTGTCGCGGCTGCATCTGAATTCAGGACCCCAGGGGGATGGAGACGTTGTAAGGGGGCACCAGCTACATCAAGGTCCCCCGCTGCCCTGCCGGGCTTGGGGAGGCATCGATGAGGATCCCTGGCTGCATCCCGCCAAGGCCAGAGAGGAAGCTTTGTGCCAGGGTGGAGAGGAGGGCTGGGGTAGGGATCGGGGGGGTGGGGGCTGCCAGACTAGGGCCCTGCTGCACTAATGGACGTGTCTCCTGTTCAGTTTCCTCCGCCGCGTCTGCGCCTGCTTTATAAATGAGCCGCATTAGGGTTATAAAACCAAGTCGTAAATACCGGCTGTAGTGCCGCAGAGAGTCAGAGCAGCCATCACCTGGGGGGCTGGGGGGCTAGAGGCCGTATGGTTAGAAGAGGGAGCTAGCAAGTGATTGGACCCACGGGCTCCCCTGTACCTTCTCTGGTGACCTCCACCCCCCCCAGAGGGAGGCCTGGTCCCCCCATTTCACAGATGGCGGTGCCCGAGGTCAGGAAGGGTGACTTCAGACCCAGAGGTGGCTCCATCTGAAGTCTGTGCCCTGCCTCACCCCCCTCAGGTCTGAGACTGAAGCAAGGCGCTTGCGGCAGGGGTGGGGGAGCGGGGCATGGAGCCTTGCCGGTGCTCTGCTGCCCGCACGCCCTCCTGGCTCCACTTGCTCTCCGGCCCCTGGGGATGCTGTCCCGCTCCCTGGGCGGGGTTTCACCTTGCCGTCAACTGCGCCAGCTCCCAGACCCCAGGGGCTGCCAGTCTTCTACCTACACGGAAGGGGTCTCCCTGCCCGGCAGAGGGAGGTGGGCGTGGATAAGCCCTGGGATCCCCCGTGCCCTTCCCAGTTTAGCTGCCCACCAGCCAGGGAGCTTCGGTCCATCGTTCCCCCATACGGACGGTCTTCAGTTCCAAAACAAGGACAGTTGCAGCCGCTGAGCCTTTAATGAGAGAGCTCTTAGAGTTGTGGGGTCCTGGCTGGTGTCAGGATAGGATCCATCCAGATTCTCAGACGCAGGGATGCTCACCCTGTCCCCGAGCTACTCCAGCAGCAGGCCGTGTGGAGTCCTGGGCAGTATCCCAGATGCCAAGGGTCTGTTTATCGGGTTCAGAACTTGGCTCTGCCTCTTGCTAGCTCTGTGCCCTAGAGCAAGCTGCTTCTCCTCTCCCAGCCTCAGTTTCCCCACATAGAAACCAAAGACTCTCATAAATACCCTACAGAGTTGTTGCAAGAGTGAGGTAAGCTGACTGTGTAAAGTACTAAAAACACAGCCCCTAATGCCAGGCGAGCGCTAGTCGCCATTTTCATGTGATGATGTGCACCTATTATGCGCTTGCCTCCTCCTGGGTGCTCACGCTTGTCTAGCTTTTGTGGTCCTCAGAACAGCCCAGGGAAGGGCGTTGACCTCCCTGCCGTCTTTAGAGACGAAGTACCGTGCTAGGAGTTAAAGGGCTATCCTGGGGCCCCACGGAACATGCTAGATGGAGCAGGAGTCACACTTTCCTGCTGACTTCCCCTTTGCTCCCGTGGGCCACACACACACACACTCCCCCCGGGACTGACTGTCTGGAGCCAGACAACCTGTGCATGTTCTCAGAGTGCCTGAACCCCCTACCCTCACCCCAAGTCTTAGCAGGAGCTCCTGGGCCGCAAAGAGATGGCTTGTTTTGTTCATTCTGCTCTTGGAGAACAGAGAACAGAGTGTCCCCTTGGCCCCTTTGGACGTAGGGGGCTCCCTAGGGCCATGCATGTCCCATTGTGGCCTCCTGGGCTGGGGGCAAGTGCTTCCTGGGACCCCACACCACTGGAGGGACTGGGGTGCTGGGACAGTGACAGGCCGTGGCTGGCAGTGAGGAGCTGGGCGGATGCACACTCCTGCGGTTTAATTCATTGTTCCCTCTGGAGCTTAGCCCCCCCATCGCTCGCCCCAGCCATCTGATTGTTTGGCGCTTGGTGTCATAAAGTCAATTTTCCCAAAGTGGATAGTGAACCAATGGGCTGGCGTGGCCTGGTTTCCCTCCCTCCCAGCGCTGGTTGTGGCCGGACCCTCTCCTTTCCTGTTTGTCTCACCTTGTGAGGCACTGTTCTTTCCAGAGAGGCTGGCGGGCCAGGGTTCCCATTTGACCCCTTGTTGGGGAGGAGTTGTAGCGGGCACAGCCTATCTGTGTTCCCAGGCTGCGCGGTTTTCTTGTCTGCTCTTAGGGTGGAGGGTGTGCATTTGGCTGAGGTGGGAAGGGCTGAGGAGTGGGGCAGAGACAGCCCCGAGGAGGGGAGGCTCTGTGTAAACACTGCTGGGGAGGTGGTCTCCCCCTCCATGCTGCTGCCTGCCTTAGGCATTCAGAGGAGGAGGCCCCGTGGGGGGGCCAAGCACCAAGGAACCAGAGCTGGTGCAGCCACCCCACCTGACCCCACCTCATGCCTCTGAGGGTCCTGGGTTGTCTCCCCACCTCCACCAGCCCGGCAGGCTGGGGCTGCTAAGGGCAGCTGTGGCTTTAGGGCAAAACTGGCTGCTTTGTGATCCATGCCAGCCCTTCATGTCCTGTGGCACCACCATGGGAAACCAGAGGGAGGCTTAGTAGGTCCAGTTCAGCGGACACTGGGGAGGGCTCGAGGGGTGTCCTGGCCTGGACCATCCATTCAGCTCTCTGGGCCACCCTGACATCTTTGTCTGGAAAGAAGGAGAATCACCCAGGGTCAGAGAGCTAGGACTGGTTCCAAAGCACGACCTGGTAAAAGATGGGGGATGGGGAAACTGAGGCCCCAGGAGGGCCAGACCTTGCCCGGGTCACAGAGGGCATCCCGGCTGGTCTCCAGCTGCTCACCGCACCCGCCCCCCACCACCAGCCTCAGCTTCATGAAGCCCGCCCTCCCTCCACAGGCACGGATTCTGGCAGCGAGGTGCTCCCCGACTCCTTCCCGTCGGCGCCGGCTGAGCCCCTGCCCCACTTCCTCCAGGAACCCCAGGACGCCTACATCGTGAAGAACAAGCCTGTGGAGCTGCGCTGCCGTGCCTTCCCCGCCACGCAGATCTACTTCAAGTGCAACGGCGAGTGGGTCAGCCAGAATGACCATGTCACACAGGAGGGCCTGGATGAGGCCACGGGTGAGCCCGCCCCACTTGTCCAGTCACCACCAGGGCCCAGGGGTGCCAGGGACGCCGGGTCCTGGGCCTGGCTCTAACCTGGGCTCTGTGTGAGACTTCACACGGCCATGGCTCCCCTGGGGCCTCAGTTCCCCCTCTGGGATTCATCCTGGATCCGTATCTCCCCAAGCGTTGGCCACATGTCCCTGTCTGACTTTGCGCTACCAAATGAAAGAGCACAGAGTCCTTTTCTCTCTGTCTCCATCTTACATCAGTGAGCAGTTGGGGGCGACGGGGCAAACATTCTTCATGCACACACTCTCACGCTTGCACACTGCAGCACCTGTGTGCACCCTGCATAATGAGGAGGAGCTGCCCCGTCCGCAGCCCCGGCCCCCCAGACATACCCAGATTCCGGGACCGTCTTTAGTGTCAGAGGGCCTCTGGGTTTGTGGGAAGTGATTCTGTTCCTGTTGGCAAGATGCTGCGTCTCCTCCTCCAGCTGTGTTCACTTTGAAGACGAGGTTGGTTTTACTAAGTAGAACACCATGGAGGTGGTGCTGGGACAGAGCCCAGATCCCAACAGGAAGATGTACGCAGGGTCCCGGGCACCCCCAGAGGTGCCCCCGAAGCCAGATGGGGGCTTCCGTGTCCCCAGGCCCCTCAGAGGGGGTCCTTTCCAGGGCTCCAGGGGACCACCACTGCTGGTGACCTACAGGTGGCCAGTGCCAGGCAGCCCCAGCCAGGCCCAGGTTCTGGGGGGCCTCTCGCCTCACAGCCCGCCTCTGCTTTGGTCTTGCTGCCACCACTTCTTCCCTCATCCTTCTTTCCCCCCTTATTCAGCCCTCTCCTGTTTCCTTCTGTCTTTCCCACCTCTCCCTTTTCACTCCTGTGTCCATCTTCCTTCCCCATGTTTCTCGGTCTGTCTCCCCCCACAACATGCTCTCTCTCACTCTCTCTCCTTTCTCCCTCCTTCCAACTTCTATTTTTCTGGGAAAAGCTCGCCGATTTCAGAATCACCCAGGCTTAAAAATACACCCCAGAATGTACTTTAATGCCACTCAACTGTGTACATTAAAATGGTAAGTTTTAGGTTATCTATATTTTACCAACATTTTGAGAGAATTTTAGAAAACAGATCTGGAGTCTCATGCTCCCCCAAAATCTAAAAAATAAAATAAAATAAGGAATTTTTTTTTTTTTAAAGATTTTATTTATTTATTTATCGGAGAGAAAGAGAGCACAAGCAGGCAGAGTGGCAGGCAGAGGCGGAGAGAGAAGTAGGCTCCCTGCTAAGCAAGGAGGCCGGTGCGGGACTTGATCCCAGGACCCTGGGATCATGACCTGAGCTGAAGGCAGCGGCTTAACTGACTGAGCCACTCAGGCTTCCCAAAAAAGGGATTTTTAAAAGAAAGAAAAAAGAAATGTACCCCAGCCACCCCCATGGCTGCGTGACTCTGGGAAGTTCCTCACACTCTATGAGCCCCACTTCCTTCCCTTGTAAACTGAGACATTAATGAAGGTCCCCATGGGGGTGGAACACGGTGGGGCCTGCTCAGTGCTGAGCGTAGTGCCAGGACCCAGCAGGCACTCAGTAGACCCCATTTCTTCCATCTTCTTTCTGGCTTTTTCTTGGCCTCTTTCCTCTTGAAACTTTCCCTTATTTCTGTGTCCCCCTGAGGCCCTCTGGCCTAGATCAGAGGTCAGCGGTTGGGGTCCAAACCAAGCAGAAGGATGGTGTACCCCGCTGGGGCCTCTCAACAACCCTGCAATTAGGAGTGATTGTAACAGCACGGCCCCTACTCCCCCTGCTACCAGGCCCATGAGTGCCCCCTTCCAGCGCTGTGGGAAAACCAGGCTGGGCAGGGAAAGAGAACTGAACAGCCCAGTCATGCTCCATAGGGTACTTTCACAGCAGGTGGTGGGTGGGCCAGAGTCAGAGGGGCCTTCCCTCCAGAAATGAGGCCTGGCCCAAAGCTGATGGTGACTGGGGGTGCATTATGTACAGGGGGAGACAGAAGATTGAAGTTGGGGCCAGGATTCAGACCTGCCCAGCTACCCAAACCCACATTTGACCACCATGCCACAGTACCACGGAGAGTACAGTAGACAATCCTACCCTCAAGGGGCTCATCGGAACCCATGTATAAGCATGAGAGGAAAAACTGGGACATGTGGCAGGGAAGAGCAGCAGCTTTGGGGATTCTGAAACAGGGGTAGTCAGGAAGGGCTTCCTGGAGGAGGAGGGCTTGCAGTCCTCCCATAGGCTTTGGGGGAAGAGCTTTGGATGGGCATCCTAATCCAAAAGGGTTCACTCCTTTTCTGAGCATAAGGGGCTTTGTCAGTGGTTGGTAGGAGAGTGATGGATCCTGTCTGGGTAGGCTGCTGTATCCAGTAGCCAGAGAGGCCTCCAGGCCCTAGTAGGGAGCTGTTGAGAGATCGGAGGGCTCCCAGGAAGAGGGGCCTCCCACCATCTCCAGCTCCTAAGCAGAGAGAGGCCACATGCTGTATTCACATATTTGTGGAAAACCTTTTCTGTGCCAGGTCGTGGGCCCCAGCAGTAAACAGAGCAAAGCCCTGCTTTATTCCCCTGCAGGAAATAATAATTAACACAGGACCACATCAGTAGATGATACAGTTCCAGAGAGTGGTCAGTGCTGTTGGAAAACCAGGCTGGGCAGGGAAAGAGACCTGCACAGCCCAGTCATGCTCTGTGTGGCACTTTGACAGCGTGTGGGGGGTGGGCGAGGGTCAGAGGGGCTTTCCATCTGGAAGTGAGGCCCAGGTGATGGTGATTAGGGGTCCATTAGGCACATGGGGGCCAGAAGAGAGTTCCAGCCAGGGAACTGGGTGTGCAAAGGCCCTGTGGCTGGTGGAGGGAAGATGCCCAGTGAGGCTGTAGCAGACAGACAGTGTAGGGCCTCACAGCCACGTGGGGGATCGAGGTCTTTGTGTTGTGAGGACTGGAGGCACAACCAAAGGAGTGACCTGGCTTTGTGCATTTTGCAGAGCACACCCTGGCTTTAGGGCAGGACGTGGCTGGCACGGGACAGAGGGTTTGCATTAGCCGGGGCAGTCTCCAGGGGAGTGGCATTGGTGGCTCTGGCCAGGGAAATAGATGGAAACGGGAGGCACTTGGCAGAAGAGAAACAGACGTCCCGGTGCCATATTCCTGCTTCCCATGCTCAGACCCGCCCCCTGCTGACATCTGTCTCCCCCTCTCAGGCCTGCGGGTGCGGGAGGTCCAGATCGAGGTGTCACGGCAGCAGGTGGAGGAGCTGTTCGGGTTGGAGGATTACTGGTGCCAGTGTGTGGCCTGGAGCTCCGCCGGCACCACCAAGAGTCGCCGGGCCTATGTCCGCATCGCATGTACGCCATCTGACACCCCCACCCCACTCCGCCCGGGGCCCCTTCCCTGTGCCTCCTGGAGAGGAAGTTCCTCCTCTGTGGGGGCATCTCTGGCTGAAGATGCCCACTGCAGAGACCTCAAGGCCCATGGGTGCCCGCTGAGCAGAAGCCTCTTAGACCCAGAAACGGGGCCACCTCTGGCCTTGGAATTTCTAGAGGCCCCTATCGCCTACTTCTGTATAAAGGAGCTGCCTCCACGTTGTTACGTGCTTATGATCCCAGAGTCAGGGAGGGAAATCTATTCCACCAACTCCACCTGGGAGGGCCCCCAATTTGGAGAAGAGGATATGCCCCAGGTCAAGCCCCTTCCCTTGGTGTGCACTGCCACCTAGTGGCTAGAGTTGGGCACCTCAGGCTTCAGTTCCCCCTCACTGTGCCTGGTGACCTGCTCCTCTTGCTTCTCCCAGATCTGCGCAAGAACTTCGATCAGGAGCCTCTGGGCAAGGAAGTGCCCCTGGACCAGGAGGTTCTCCTACAGTGCCGCCCACCGGAGGGGGTGCCTGTGGCTGAGGTGAGTGGGGACAAGAGGAATACCAGGCATGGCAGGGACCAGCCTGACATGGTATTCACTACCAGCCATGGTGCCTCAGGCTCCCAGAGCTCTCCCCATTTCATAGATGGGAATGTCAAGGCTTGAGACAGAAGGGAACTACCACCTCTGAAGAATTCAGCATGCAGTAGACTCTGGCTAGGGCAGAGATGGGGCCAGATCCCCAAGGGCTACTTGGGTTGATCCCAGGCTCAGTCTCTTGCAAGGGAAGTGCCTGTGACTGAATCCTCCTTCCCCACCCAAAAGCCAAAGCCCCGTTTTATGGACACCGAAGGGTCTCATAATGCATGGGTCTGAGCATGGATACACTCCATGGGGCCTGGGCCTTAATGGCAGAAGGCACACGCTGCTAGCTAATGCTTATTTTGTACTTACGGGGATCTAAGGTCTCCCGCTCTCCACACTAATGTGTTTAATCCTTGCGACAGCCCTGTCGGGTAGATGCTAATAAATGCTGCCCTCTGACTGATGAAATTGAGGCTGTCCAGCTAGTGGGTGGTTGTCACAACCCCTGGGTTCTGTACTGCTCAGCACAGTGCCTGTCCTGTGGAGGGCCTGCCTAACCACGTCACCGCCGTGGGTGGACATGGATAGAACTTCTGTCCTGGTTATGGCCGGGTGTCCTATTCCCTTCACAGAGGGCCCCCTCCCCGGGATGCAGGTGAGTAGGCACTGGCCCTCACGCCCCCCCCTCCAACTCCCCTCCTCCAGGTGGAGTGGCTGAAGAATGAGGACATCATTGACCCCACCCAGGACACCAACTTCCTGCTCACCATCGACCACAATCTCATCATCCGCCAGGCCCGCCTGTCAGACACAGCCAACTACACCTGTGTGGCCAAGAACATCGTAGCCAAACGCCGAAGCACCACCGCCGCCATCACTGTCTATGGTATGGGCCCACGCGGGGGCAGCCTAGCCAGGGGCGCCGGAGAGCTTGGGCCATCTGCCCGCCTCACCAAGGCCTATCGAAGAGGCCAGCAGGGTGCCGATGGACAGCTGGGAGGCTGAGGCCCAGCAAGGGGAGGTGCCTTTACCAGGATCACACAGCAAAGCTAGCAGTCAAGTCAGGCACTCTGGGCTTGGGCTTGGAACAGGGCTCAGTCAGTATCCTCATTCCTCAGCCTGGTGTCCCAGCAGAATGAGAAACCACCACCTTGGCCTATAGGCTATTCCTTGCTGTTCCCTTGGGCATAGGGGGGCAGAGCCATAGCTGAGATGCTTTGAGTGTGCTAGAAAGAACCCTACATCTGGTTTTATTACCGGGTGGCCTTGAGGAAGCATCAGCCCTCTCTGGACCTTCATTTGCCATTGTACAATGAGGTTGGAGATAGAGCTTGACTTCCCTGGCCCCCTCTGGGGCTGACGGCTGCAGCCCAGATCTGTCCCCAGTGCTACAGCAGGAGGGGTCCACTTAGGAAAGGCCAGGCCTCAGCAGAAGAGCCTCATCGGGGCTGGAGATGGGGTTAGGGGGCCCACAGGTGGCAGAGCAGGGCCAAGCAGGTGACACCGCTGCCCTTGCAGTGAACGGCGGCTGGTCCAGCTGGGCAGAGTGGTCACCCTGCTCCAACCGCTGTGGCCGTGGCTGGCAGAAGCGCACTCGGACCTGCACCAACCCGGCACCGCTCAATGGAGGCGCCTTCTGTGAGGGTCAAGCCTTCCAAAAGACCGCCTGCACCACCGTGTGCCCAGGTAAGGCCAGGGGCCGGCCGGCATCCCACCTCCCCCTCCACGGCCCCACCCTGGTTCCCAGCCCTCCTTTCTGTGCCGCTCTGGGGCTGGCCGCTCTCTCTCATTGTGGGGGGCGGAAGATGCTTGTCCTGGGGCCTCTGCCCTCTCATTCTGTGCAGGCTGCTAAAGAGACAGACACAGAAGCTCTGAGCGGCCGTCTGAGGGGTAGGCTCTCCTGCCCTCCAGGCTGAGGGTTCTCGGTGTCAGCCCCAGGGCCGGGGTCCCAGGCTGCCTGGGGTGGGAGGAGCCTGTGCCTCTGTCCTTGACCTAGACACATCTTGACCGCCACCCCTAATCCTGCAAAGTCCCTCTCTTCTCCTCTGCTCTTCACGTCACCCTGTGCGTCCCCGTCTGTGGGTCCCCTGCATGCCTGGTTTTGTCCGGGCTCTTGGGTTTCTGTGTCTTTGCCTTGGGCTTGAGTCCCCGTGAAGGCCCCAGGCTGTGTCTGAGAGAGAGAGAGAGAGAGAGAGAGAGAGAAAGGAGAGAGAGAGAGTATGTGTGTATGTTCGTGTGTGTGTTCGTGTTCTGTCTGCCACCCCCTCATCGGTGCCCCAGCCCCGTGTCTGGGGGTGGGTGTTGCCGTTCGGCTTGCATGTCCGGGGACCCTGTCCTGCCGTAGTGCGCATGCGTGGGTGCGGGTGCGTTGCTGCATTCTGCATCCGTAACCGCGCGTGCCGTGCCCCACGCTCCCGCAGTGGACGGAGCGTGGACGGAGTGGAGCAAGTGGTCAGCCTGCAGCACCGAGTGTGCCCACTGGCGCAGTCGCGAGTGCATGGCGCCCCCGCCCCAGAACGGAGGCCGAGACTGCAGCGGGACCCTGCTCGACTCCAAGAACTGCACAGATGGGCTCTGCGTGCAGAGTGAGTCCTCGGGACGCCAGGGCCCCGGGGTGTGGGCTTGAGCCGGATGGGGGGATCCCCCTAGGCCGCCCCAGGTTTCAGGTGCCGGCCGCAGTGGAGCAGCCCCTGGGACCTCTGCCCACCCGCCCACGTGCATCATCTCATCTGCGTGTTTCCTGTCACCTCCGCCATCCTTTCTCTGCCACCTACGTCATTGTCTTTCCCTTTATTTCCCTCGACAGATAAGAAAACTCTAAGTGACCCCAAAAGCCACCGTAAGTCCCATTTCATGGCTGTCCTCTTTGTTCTGGGGGATCCCTGGCTCTCCTTAGCTGGCTTTTCCAGGGTGTGGGGTGCAGGGCAGTGTGGGAGACAGGGAGACTGGAAGGTGCCGCCTCACCCACCCTCCATAGGGTCCCCCACCCTGGTGCTGCACATGTCATGGCCTCTGTCACATGCAGACACAGGGAGACCCACAGCTGACAGAAAGGACACTGCCCCAACCCTCCTGTGATGGGAGTTGGGTCTCAGTGAGGAAGGGGCTTACCTGGGGATCCAGGTGGGATTTGAACCTAACTAGTTATGTGGCCAATGCTGGTGCTTTTAGCCTTGTGCCCTCAGCTTCCTTTCTGTGACAGAGCCAGCACCCAGGCCCACACTGTCCACCCGGAGCCCCATACTGTACCCCCAGCAGCAGGACTAGATTCTCCAGGAAACCTGCTGCCTGCCGTCAGCACCAAGGGGCTAATCGGCTTCCTCCCCAGGCTGTGCTGTGGCAGCCCCAGAGCAGTAAAGCAGCTCAGGTGGATTGGCCTGTGACAATTAAACCATCATTCCCAAATAATTCCAGAATCATAAAATCAATAGTGAGGCCCTGGGCCTGGCTCACAGTGGTCATGGAGAACATCAGGAGGCAGAACCAAGCTCTGAGGGCCTCCTCCAGCTACTCTCCCAGGGCGCCAGGATCCTCTGGGGAGCCCAAGAATGAGGGCCACTGAGGAGAGGTGGGGCCAGAAGGTGGCAGAAATGGGAGGACACTGGGACTGAACCACCCCTACCTCTCGAAAGCTCTGTCTGCACTGGGGAAGTGGGGCTTGGAAGGGAAAGCTGGCAGGGAAAGCGGGCCTACTTTTCTGAGCTCCCCCCCCCCCCGCCCACAGGAGGAGAGATGGGACATGTACTTCTTGGAAGGGAAGAGCAGGCATTTTGGCTCTGCCTGTGTGCTGTCCTGCATGATAGCCACTGGCCACATGTGGCTCTTTCAACTTCCTGTGAACTTAGTTAAAATTAAATACATTGCTTAAGACTTTGTTCCTCAGGGACACCGGCCACATTTTAGTCATTCAGTGGCCACATGTGGCTAGTGGCTGTCGTCTGGGACAACACAGAGAATGCGCACGGTTGTGGAAAGCGCGGTCGGATGGCACTGCTGTGCAGACCCTTCCTCTAAACCCTGACACCTTCCTGCCTGGCCTGCATAGAATTATTTGCAGCTGTGTAGCAGCCCGCCTGGGGGAGGGAAGTGTGGCTGTGGGTGGTCTCCCTGAGCCCCTTCCTTCCTCTCCACCTGCTCACCTCCTCTCCACCCCATCGCCTTGCATCTCATTCCTTCCTCCTGCTTCCCCTCGGCCTCCAGGCCCCACCTGGCTTAGGATGCAAGTTGAACTCAGGGAGGGCTGCTTGCAGAGAGTTCTGGGCGCTGGGACCTCCCGCCCGAGGGTGGGCTGCAGGCTGTAGCGGGGCTCTCAGTTAACCTCCTGGCTGGGACAGGACAGACTGAGCCACAGCCCTATCCTCTTCTCAGCAGTGAGCCATGAGTTCACTGTTGGGATGGACTACGGGTCATTTTGCCTGTTTCTGCACGGGGAGGGAAGCAGGGCAGGGATCTTTAGACCATTTTACTTGCAGACACCGATGCACAGAGGAGTTCAGGCTTGCCTGAGGTCCCGGCCAGTTGTGGCAGGGCTGAGAGTAGGAGCTAGCATATACAGTGCAGATCTGTCCTGGGACCTTGGTCTCTGCCCCGGGACCTGGGTCTCACACCATCCTCCTGTGCCCACAGTGCTGGAATCCTCGGGGGACGTGGCACTGTACGCGGGCCTTGTGGTATCCGCCTTCGTTGTCGTGGGTGTCCTCATCGTGGTGGGGGGGGTGGTGTACCGCCGCAACCGCCGGGACTTTGACACTGACATCACTGACTCGTCTGCCGCCCTCACTGGTGGCTTCCATCCCGTCAACTTCAAGACTGCAAGGCCCAGTGAGCACCTGGGGATATCTGGGATCGGGGCTGGGTGAGGGGTGGTGGCAGATGCCCGCCAGGGCACCCAGAGAGGCACGACAGCCAGCCAGACCGGCCAGACCAGCCAGACCACAGTGGGGGCTCCTTCTCCCTCCCGGAGTTTTTATAGACTTTGCTCTACAGATAACTGGATGAGCGTAGATCAGAGTGACCCAGAGAAGGGAGGGCGTAGCCTGGGTAGTGGGTCCCCAAAGCTTCCTGCAGGGGATGGCAATTGAGCCTTTGGCAGCTGGACATTTGGGTAGGATTTGGCAAGAGGAGGGCCCCCAGCAGGGGTAGAGGATGGGAGCAAGGCAGTAAGGCACAGCTAGGTCTGATCATAGCCCCAACCCCTGCAGACAATCCACAGCTCCTGCACCCGTCGGCGCCTCCGGACCTCACTGCTAGTGCCGGCATCTACCGCGGGCCCATGTATGCCCTGCAGGACTCAGCCGACAAGATCCCCATGACCAACTCACCCCTGCTGGACCCCCTGCCCAATCTCAAGATCAAGGTCTACAACTCCGGCACCACCGGCTCTGGGCCAGGCCTGCCGGATGGGGCCGACTTGCTGGGTGTCCTGCCGCCCGGCGCATACCCTGGCGATTTCACCCGGGATGCCCACTTGCTGCACCTACGCACTGCCAGCCTCGGCTCCCAGCAGCTCCTGGGCCTGCCCCGTGACCCAGGGAGCAGCGTCAGTGGCACTTTTGGCTGCCTGGGTGGGAGGCTCAGCATCCCCGGCACAGGTGGGCTCCTGCTCTGCTTGCCTTTCAGCCCAGGCTCAGCATGTCCCCTCTAGGCATCCCTCCAGCAGCCCCTTCCACCAATAGAAAATAGGACTTCCCTGATCCCATTCCTCAGATTGGAAACATGAGGCCCAGGGGGAAGAAGGGACTATGAAAGAGAAGACATGGGATCCAGACCTTTCTCTGACCCACTAACGCAGGGGAACCTTGGAGTAGCCACTCTGTAAACCTCATCTTTTAAGTGGGAGAGAATAGCTCTTCGTAGTTCCCCAGACCTACAGAGCAATACTAGAAGGGCAGAGCTGCCCATCTCAGGCTGCAAAGCCATCAGCTGATAGTTTCCCAGTGTGACATGGGTCTGGGGCTGGAGCTGTCATTGGGGCCTTCTGACTTTGAGTCTTTGCCATCTTTGTACCCTGTCATAATGCCAGGGGCCCCCATGTTATCAGAAAACCCCCCTGCTGTCAGTGGCCTGGGCTGTCCTTGTACCTAATCCCCAGAGCTGTTCTCTCCACCTCTTCGTTGACCACCTGGATTTCAGGAGATGGCTTTCTCCCCTTGACCTAAGCAAAGAGCTACTCCCCCACCCCTGTTCTAAGCTCTTAGACTCCATCTAGCTCCTCCCTGCTGACCTCCCTCTCCCCCTAGGAGTCAGCCTGCTGGTGCCCAATGGAGCCATCCCCCAGGGCAAGTTCTATGAGATGTACCTCCTTATCAACAAGGCAGAGAACACCCTGTGAGTAGAGAGACCTCAGTTCTGGCCTGGGCTGCCCTCCTCCTCTTCTTCTTCCTCTTCCTCTCCCTCCTACCTGTCCACCCTGGGTTCAGATACCACCATCCCCCACTCTGCACCTGATCCTAAAGCCAGAGGTAGTCCTCCAAGGAAGACATTGACAGACCTTATTATCTCTACATTTATATCATAAAAATCAGCACCACAAATCACGAAACTGAAAGACAATTGACAGAGTAGCTACATTATGACAAAAGGTTAATATCCTTACTATGTAAAGAGGTTTTGAACATTTCACTGCAAGAAGGGTCAGAGGATATGAAGTGATTGGCACATAGTCTCTTTGATGCACACACCCTCACACACACACACACACACACACACACACACTCCAGTAGATTATGAAAAAACGTTCAGCATAATTTGTAGTCTGAGAAATTGTGATTCAGCCATGAGATAGTAGGGGTTTTTTGCTTTTTGAATTTACAGATTTTTTTCATGCGATAAAAGCTTCATATTGACAAAAGTGTGGGGACTCCCCCCCACCCCGTGCATGCTGACGGCAGCCTAGACTGCTAGCCCCTTTCCAGAGGGCAGTTGAGCAACACTTGTTCAAAGCATCCTAAGAGTACAGAGCCTTTGAAAACGAGAACAGAGATATGAGTGTGAGAATTTTGCCTGAACAACAAAAATCTGAGAACAATCTTAAGGCATATGCCATCCTTTTGTCTCTCCTTGACCCATGACCTCCGGGAGCCCCAAGGGGTGGAGATGTGCCTTCAGCTTCCCAGGAGCCAGGGCAGAGGCAGGAGCCCCACACCAGTCCCAGCCCTTGCTGACCTTCCGGCCTCCCCTCACTGCCTCCGCCCTGCCCTTTGCCATCTCCCCAGCCCGCTTTCAGAAGGGACCCAGACAGTACTGAGCCCCTCGGTGACCTGTGGGCCCACGGGCCTCCTGCTGTGCCGCCCCGTCATCCTTACCGTACCCCACTGTGCGGAAGTCAGCGCCGGCGACTGGATCTTCCAGCTCAAGACCCAGGCCCACCAAGGCCACTGGGAGGTGAGGAGCCGAGGCTGGGAGGCCGGGTCGGCCTTCTGAACCTGCTCTAGGAGGCCTCCGAAGCTGAAAGAAAGACGCTTTGCTGCTGGCCCCGCCTTGGTGGACCTCTCCATGGCCTTGACTGTGACCTGTGTGCCTCACCCTGCAGGAGGTGGTGACTCTGGACGAGGAGACACTGAACACCCCCTGCTACTGCCAGCTGGAGGCCAGGTCCTGCCACATCCTGCTGGACCAGCTGGGCACCTACGTCTTCACGGGCGAGTCGTACTCCCGCTCGGCAGTCAAGCGGCTCCAGCTGGCCATCTTCGCCCCCGCCCTCTGCACCTCCCTGGAGTACAGCCTCAGGGTCTATTGCCTGGAGGACACACCCGTAGCCCTGAAGGTAAGGCCCAGCACTGGCACACTGTGCGTGCGTCAGCCCCGTCCGGCCAGCTGCCTCGTGCCTTCCTGTATCCCCTGCCCCAGAATCGTGGTACCCCTCTTCCACCATCAGCCTCATAAACCCGTCATTCGTTACTCAGACATTGAAATGGCGTCACACCCCGAGATACAGAGAGGAATCAGGCACAGTTCTGCCCTCACCAAGCTCCAGGCTAGAGGAGGGGGAGACAGAGAGGGGGCTCCCTGAAAGAGGGCGAGGGGAGCATCCGCCTGGGAAGGGGAGGGTCTGAGAGGGCTTCACGGCACAGTTAGCCTTAGACCTCTGCTCTGAAAGCCAAGTGGAGGTGCCAGGCAGAGAAGGCTGAAGTGCCTTCCAGTAGGCAAAGCCGCGAATGCAAAGGCAGGTATGTCGTTCCGTGTGACCGAAGCCTGCAGGGGCTGTGCGTATGTGACGGAGGGAGGGAGATGGGGCTGGAGAGGAGGGCGGGGCTCAGCTCCCCAATAGCCTTGGGATCTATGTTCAGGAATTTGGGATCTATCCGGTGGGCAGGGGCATAGGGGCAGTGGACACCTGTACACAGGCACTCCTTTGAAAGCCCCTGAGCTATGCTGCGGGAGTGGGTGGCCAAGAGGCAGGGAGGCCAGTTGAAAGCTTCACCTGGGCCCTGGACATCAGGCAAGGACAGCATCGAGGACAGGGGGTTGGCTACTGTGTTAGTAGAATAGATAGAACCCAGTGACTGATGGGATGAGGGGCAGAGGGGGGGGTCAGGGCTGACAGCCAGGTTCTAAGTATATGCAAAAGGACAGACAGTGCCCCTGAATGAGGGAGGGGTTGTGGCAGGTGCCAGTGGTTTGGGCGGAGATATCAGAGAGGTGAAAGGGTCAGATTTGGGCACATAGAGCCTGATGGTGGCAGGTGTGTTTTAGCACCCTTCCCCCATCCCAGCCTCCAAGTCCCTGCCCATTGCCTCCCCAGTCCTCCCCCGAGTTCCTAGGACCTCAGGCTCATCCTAACACTCTAAGAACACAGCCCCTGAGCCCCATGTAAACCTCTGCCTTCCTTCCATCCCTCTGCAAAGCCTCTAGTCCCTTTTCTGTAGCTCCAGGCCTCCCCCTACCCATGGTGTGTGGTCTCCTCCAGCTCCTGTCTCCCAGTCGCTTGCGACTTGTCCCAAACTCCAGTCAGGGACTAAGGCAGCATAGGCGGAAAGGCCTCATGGGAGAGTGAGCGTCTTCTACCACACCAGGCTGGTCTGAAATTCCAGAAGGCCCAAAATGGGTTGGAGGCTCTGGCCAATGCTCTTGTGGCCTGCATCCCTCAGGATGGGGGCACTGGCCGGGGTCCAGCTTTGGTTGGAGAATGGAGGGAAGGTCAGGAGGGAAGCTGCCACATTTTTGTTTGATGGCATTCCTTATCTCTTCGGTCCCTATCTGTCCGTCCATCCATTTGTCCACCCATCCATCATCCATCCAGCTTGCTTCCCGTCTATCTGTATACTCATTCACTCAGCAGTCCATGTGTCGGTGCAGCCATCACCAAGCATCTATTCATCTTTCCTTCCATTTGTCCTTCTGTTTATATACCCATCCATCTGTATATCCGTCTGCACGTCCATCTGTCTGTCTGTACTTATGCGTCCCTTTATTTATCTATCATCCATATATCTGTCCAGTCATCTCTAAGTCCAGTCACTTACCCATCTGTCCCACTATCTGTCCATTCATCCGTCTGTTCACACGGTGTGTCTTCTCTGAGCGCTTACCAAATGCCCAGGCCCGTGCTTCGATGGGTCCCTGCCCTTGGTCCTGTAGCCCGGCTCCCACGGCCCGCCTGTGTCCCCAGACCCCCAGCTTGCAGCAGGAAGAGCCCATTGGCCGAGGGTGACGGGCTCCCCCTTCCCCTTGCCTGCCGGCCCACAGGAGGTGCTGGAGCTGGAGCGGACGCTGGGTGGCTATCTGGTGGAGGAGCCCAAACCCCTGCTGTTTAAAGACAGTTATCACAACCTGCGCCTGTCTCTGCATGACATCCCCCACGCCCACTGGAGAAGCAAGCTGCTGGCCAAGTACCAGGTGAGCGCTGGTCCAGAGGGCTGCGGGGAATGAAGCTGGGGAGGGGGAGCATGTGAGGGGCTGCCCAGGGAAGACCAGTGCTCCCCCATGCCTCCCCCCGCCCTGTCTCTATCTCCCGCCCACCCCACTCCACGCTCCCGGTCATCCTGAGGCACAGCCCCACGCTCGGTGCCCACCCCATCGCGCACTACCGTCTCTAAGAGTGCTCGTGTCTGGCAGACCATGCAAAGGAATCTCGAATAGTCCCCTCCCCACGCCTGCACCCATCTGTGCAACACCATTAAGTGGGCAAGGCTTCCAGCCCACACATACGTGCGCAGGTGCCCACGTACCCACACACAGACTCACGCATCCACACCAGGGCCTTCTCCCTCGTATGCTCCCTTTCTCAGCTGAGGGGCCCTTGGCCGGCTCTTCTTCCCCATCCGGAGGGAGAGCCCTGCATGGCTCCTGAAAAGTCCCCGTGCTCCCCGACCCTGGCCTCGTTACTGGCCTCTGCCTCCCGTTCCCTGCAGGCAGGGCAGGCTAGCCTCCCATCCTTGACCCTGCCGCCCCTCCCTCAGGAGATCCCCTTCTATCACATCTGGAGTGGCAGCCAGAAGGCCCTGCACAGCACCTTCACCCTGGAGAGGCACAGCCCGGCCTCCACGGAGCTCAGCTGCAAGATCTGTGTGCGGCAGGTGGAAGGGGAAGGCCAGATCTTCCAGCTGCACACCACACTGGCCGAGGTGAGGCCACAGGCCAGACACCCTGTGGGGCCGGGGGTGCAGCGTGATCCCCGTGCTCCCCTCCTCAGCTGGGTGGGGAGTGGTGTCTCCTGTAAAGACGGGTTTCCTTCACCTCCCAAAACTGAGCGGGGACCTGGGAGTCTTTTGCTCAGAGCTGCCACCTACTGAGCGGCCAGTGCTGTGCTTGGCAACACAGATTACCTCCCTAGAGGTTAATCACTAAACACCTCACTAAATTAGAAAGCGGGTCTTAGGGAGGACAGAGACCATCCACCTCGGATCCAGTCAGCACTTGGCCCCGGCCTGTGGTCCTCCCCCACTGTGAATCCAGACTGAGGTTAACAAAACCCAGGCCACCCTGGACAATAGTGCTAGAACCTCCTTGCAGCTCAGTGTCAAGAGCACTGGCTATGGGCTGAGACCCTGCTCTGCCCCTGACTTGACATTTGACCCTGGGCAAGTCCCTTCCCCTTTCTAGACTTCATTTCCACATGTGTAAAAGTGGCTCTGGATGGATTAGACCATGGCTGAGGCTCCTTGTGGCTTTGTAATCATGATGCAATGCTTTAACCCTGGGCCCAGTGCATGAGCATGGTGTGCCCGGAGGGCTGGGTGCTGGGCATGCAGCTCTGTGTCCCTTGGCAACTCCCAGGGGAGGGGGACTTCAACTGAGCAGCTGGAGCCTGCCCAGAGCGCTGGGAGTGACCGGAAGCTCCGTGAGCTCCCAGTCTCCGGGCAGGAAGTTTGGAGGGACAGATGACAGTGGTGTGCATGGGTGTGGGGGGACTCTGCCCCTCTCACCTTGCACCCCCACCCTTCCAGACACCTGCCGGCTCCCTGGACACCTTCTGCTCTGCCCCTGGCAGCACTGTCACCACCCAGCTGGGGCCATATGCCTTCAAGATTCCACTGTCCATCCGCCAAAAGATCTGCAACAGCCTGGACGCCCCCAACTCACGGGGCAACGACTGGCGTCTTTTGGCACAGAAGCTCTCCATGGACCGGTGGGTGTTGGGCCAGGTCCCCCCAGCGCAGCCTCCCTTTGTCCCCAAGGCATAGGTGGGCCAGGCTCTAGAGCCTTCCATCCATGGTAGTAGGAGCTCAGCTCGGGTGTGCTAAAGCCTTGAAGAGTGCCAGCTCTGGGTGCTGGCCTGTGAGAATCCGGGCAAGATAGGACACCAAGTGTGATCACCATCTGCACCCCCCTGCCCAGGACAGAGCAGGTGTTCTGGAAATGTTTGCTCAGTGACAGAGTATATTTTGGTGTCAAAGCCCTTCTGGAGAACTTAAAGAGCTCTTCTGGATAAATACAATGGCAACAATCGTCCTTATTATTGCATTATACTTACTGAGAGACCCTTTAATACACCTGCACTGAGCAGATGCCGTGTACAAGACACCTTACTGGAAACGGGCTTTGCAGAGCATCTGAGGCTTTGTTCCTGCTCTCGGGAGAGTGTGGGGGACAAGACAAGCAGGGAATGGGTGTGGGACGAGCAAAGAAAGGAAGGCTAGGTCTGGATAGACTCTCCTGGGGCCAGTGTCTTTCAGTGGTAGTACTCACAGGAGTGAGACATGATGAGCAGGACAGTTTCCATTTTAGAGAGAAGGAGACTGAGGCTCAGAGAGGAATAGTGGCTTGCCCAGGGCCACACAGACCCCCAGCAGAAGGGTTAGGGGTCAGACCCAGGACTGTGGGATGGCAGAGTCTTCCCACCTCCCGGTGCTCTCTCCATTTCCAAGCTTCAGGTAGGTGCCGGGGAGCCCAATGGCCTTCTCCTTTCCTCCACCAGGTACCTGAACTACTTTGCCACCAAAGCGAGCCCCACAGGTGTGATCCTGGACCTCTGGGAAGCTCTGCAGCAGGACGACGGGGACCTCAACAGCCTGGCGAGTGCCTTGGAAGAGATGGGCAAGAGTGAGATGCTGGTGGCCATGGCCACTGATGGGGACTGCTGAGCGGCTCCGGAACTGTGGGCTGGGAGGGCAGGCAGGAGGTGGGCACAGGGAGACCTGGGGCAGCCTCTTGAGAGGCGCTGGTGAGGCCTCTGCTGCCCCCTGGCTCACAGCCAGAGTCGTCCCCTCCTCCTCCCCTCGCCCGACTCCAGACCGCGACCAGCCTTAGCAAATCCATGTACTCTGTTGTCCTGAGGACCCCAGTGCTCCTTCTCCACCCCCTGCTGTCCCTTTGTGCAGGAACTCTGTGCAGGAACCACCGTGAGGCCTCTGGAGGCAGCTGGGGGGGTGGCCAGGAGGTGGCCTTCCCCACTCCTTCCACCCCACCTGCCACTGCCACCCCGGGAGCTCTGGGTCGAGTTTGTCTTCGTTTCGTCCTTCAGTTTCTCCCTCGGTTCCTGGTTTCTCCCTCCCCCCTGAGCCCTCTTCTCCTTTCACACCATTTTCCTCTTTGAAGAGTCAAGTACAATTCACATGAACTGCTTTCTCCTGTCCAAAGCAAAAAGGGAAAGGAAAGGAAGAAAGAAACTTCAGACCACTAGTCAGGCTCCAAGAAGAAAAAGAGCAACACCAAAACCACAAGGGAAAAGAAAAACCCAGTTTCTTAGGAAACGCACATGATTTATTATCCAGATATTTGGATAAGTCCTTTTTAAGAAAAAAAAAGAAAAAGAAAATGAAAAACAACTCACACAAAAAAATAGAAAACTCTTCTTGAGTGTGGACGCGTGTGGGCTTGCTCGTGGTTCTGGCCAGGAGTGAGCGTGTGTGCGTGTGTGTGCGTGTGTGAGAGAGAGATTTTCAGGGAGAGAGAGACAGAACAGGGCACACCTTGCTGCTAAATATTCCGTCTTAGACTAACTCCTACAAGGCCTCCGTTTCCCCAGTTGTACAGGGTCAAATGGGGTTTTAGCCATGGTACCGTATTTCCCTCTAAAATCTTAAGCAGATGCTAAATCTATAGCATTTAGATGCTACGGGTGGGGGGGGTCCTCCTGCCCACCCACCTCCCCAGGCAGATGCCCCACAGGCTCCCTGGGCTCTGGGGGAGTCTGGATTAAGAGGGCCTGGGATGGAAAGTGTGGGCAGGCAGGGCCAGCTGTGAGCCAGGGACAGTGTTTCCAGTGTCCCTGTCTATTGGCTCCTGGAGAAGGGGTGGGGCCCAGAAATGAGGCAGCGGGAGGTAGAGCCTCCTAGAGACACTTCTCTCCTTCACCCTGGGGTGGGACCAGCCAGGTCACCCCTCCACCCAACTGGCTCTAGACTCGGGGGGGCGGGAGCACACTGGCATGCCGCTGATGCCCAGGACTCCAAAAATTGTCCTTCCCCAGCCTCAGCTGGCTGAGGAAGTTCATCTATAAAACAGAAGGGATGGGTCAGAGGGCTTGTAGCCACAGAAGCCTGAGCTTCCGGGCCCGCAGTGTGGCTTTGAAGAACCTGTCAGCTGTCAGCCCAGTAGGCCGGGAGGCAGGGAGGTGGGCGCCCAGCGTTGCTCTACGCACCACCCCCACCCCAGTGGAGGAGGCCCTGGGGAGGGCTGTTTTCCAGCTCTGACCTCTGCAGGCCCTTCGCTCAGCCCTGTTCTCAGCCTCCCTCTGCAGTCTGGGGTGTCTTGAAGCGAGCTTTGAATGGCAGAGTTGCCAGAATGGGGGGGAGGCTGTCAGTCCCTTGCCAACCTGCCCCGGGGTGCTCCAAGGGGCCATCCAATCTAGGTCCCTTTGTGACTGGCTGACAAGGGCGAGGACCAGGCTCTTACAACTGGCACAGAGGCCTCATCATGGGCCTCTCTCTCCTCCTCGGCCCCCAGGGCAAAGCCAGTGCCAGCTCCCCTCCCCAACTGCTCTGGGCGGGCCTCGACCCCAGGGCTTGCCCGAGCAGGTCCATGAGCAGCTGCTGGGACCAGCCCGAGCATATCCTGGCCTTTGAAGTCCTGGTCTCCTGGGAGGAAAGCAGGTTTGAGAGCTCCAGCCCCAGTGGGTATCCCCAGTCTACTCTTCCCTGCCGTGGGCTCTGGGCTTTATGGGGGTTTTCAGCACCTACGGACTGTCTTGGGGGGTAGCTGAGCCATGGGCAGACAGAGGCCTGCTTGGTTTGAGAGAGGATTTCATCTGTCAGGGCTGCTGAAGGGGCCAGGTCGACAGCTCTTGACCCCAGTGCCTGTGTGGTGTTGCCCCGAAGGCAAAGAGCCTCCCCTGCCAAGGGTGACCATCCCTTGTGGGCTCCGTGTCCCCGATGCCTCCTAGCCTGAGCTGCTCAGGCCTGTGTGACACGAGGCCTTGACAGCAGGCTGACCAGTGCCACAAGGAGCGTTCGCAGTGCCCTGTCCGGCTCTAAAATGCCCCTCCTGGGCAGCCTGGAGGCCAAAGACCAGCCCTGAAACTCCAGCTGTGCCATTAAACTGCTGTGTGACCTCAGTCATAGGACTGCCCTCTCTGGGCCTCATCTTCTTTTCATACCTTCAGCTGCCATCTGACTCCCTTTAGGTTCTGACACATGGTCGCTCTAGGGTTCTAGTGGGAACCCTAGTGGGTGGAGGTTGGCCGAGGTCTGCAATGCCCCTCCTCCCCGCCCTGCCTGCTCAGCACCCAGGGTGGGAGCTCTCGGTGGAGGAGGCCAAGGCCAGCCCCTCACATGCCATTTCTCAGCTGATTTCCAGAAACTGTGTACCAGGGCCTGGAGCACAGAACCAATCAGCTGGAGCCTCCTGGGAGGGTTCAAACTGTCCAGCTTTATAAGAAACGCCTGGAAAGGGTTCACGGGTTCCATCCATCAGTCCTCTGCTGAGGCTGCTGTGGCCACATCCCCACACGACCCGCATTAGGGAAGGATCAGGCTTCTCCTCTTATTCAGACCTAAGTGGTTGCCCCACATGACCCCGGTGCACCACAAGCGTCAGATCAGGAGCCCCTGAGGGCTCGCAGGGGCCTCGAGTCTGTGTTGGTGTCTCTCTCATCGCTGGGGTGTGCTTGCACATGCATGCGTGTGTGTGTGTGTGTGTGCCCCCCCCCAGGAACGTGTCCCCGCCTGGGTGCGCGTGTGTGACCTCTCTGAGTCCACAGGGTCAGTCGGTGTATCTTCTACGTGCCTCTCCTCTGCCTTCTCTCGCAGAGACCGGGATCCTCCTGAGGGTGTGGGGGCCTCTCTGTCTCCTGGACAACCCAGGACCCTCTGGGCCCCTTTCCCCAGCATCCAGGCAGCTGAGCCGGGTCCCTTAGTATGCCCTCTGAGGGAGGGTGATCAAGGGTTTGGGTTCAGGGAGCAGCCCTGTGGGGGAGCAAAAGGGCTGGACCCCCTGCCTGGGCCATGGCCATGTTTCTGTGTCCCGGGGACATAGGGCCGAGGGGATGGCCCGATCCCGCCGCTGTTTATTCTGTAAACTTCAACCTGTACATAACGTTTAGCATTCCTATTGTAACAAAATTAATTTTTACAAAATAAATTATATTTCCTAGTCTAATAAAAAAAATCCAGTTGTATTCTATTGTCTTCTTGACTGTCTTTCTATTAGCAGTTGGGATGACCTTCCTGCTTTTCTCAAAATTCCGTGGATTTGGGATCGGGGGCTCACTGTCAGAGCTCTCTAAGCTCCTAGAAACAATCAAGCTCAATGACTTCATTTTACAGAAGGGAACACAGGCCTAGAGAGAGATGAGGACTTCTCTGTGGTCACATAGCAAGGTAGAGCCTGTGCCGGATCTGGATCTCAATCCCTGCTCCCTGGTCGGCACCCTCAGTGCATAAGCACTTACAGAATATGTTCAGGGGTCAGTCATTTGAGCCTGCTGTGGGCTAGGTGATAGGTGGTGATAGACGGCCATGAGGCCCCCAGCATCTCTTTCTGTCTACAAGAAATGCAGAAGGGCGGAGGCTCACAGTCAGTTTAGAACACTCGCCTGGAACATGAGGGGGCATGCAGAAAGGGATTGACAGATGGGCTGGGATCACGTGACTTTGGACCCAGGGCTGCTATGCATGGTTGGGCAGGTGACACACTGGACAAGAATATCGTTTCTAAGTATCTAAAGGGGAGAATGATGCCATCACCAGAGACTGTAGATCTGTGTATTTACTATGTTTCCAGCAGATGGCAGTAAAGGTCCTGTTCTAATAAAAACATATTGGTGTTAATTTTCCCACAGATGGAAGCATCTTGAAGGGGTGGGGTTTTTTTCTGCTTTGCACAAAGAGACCATATGGCTGGTTGTCAGGCCTCCCTATGAGCTGAGTCTAGTCCCAACATTTTCCAGCTTTGCAGAGCCTGCTTCGTGGTGGATCTCTGAAGTTTGGGATGGAAGTACCCTCTGGTCTCATGAGTGGAGGCTCACAGTGTTGGTCAGCAAACGAAAGGCCCTGAGAAGTCCCACAAGAAGAAGCGGGTCTCTTCATATTAATACAGTGTGCCCCCAGTGTATTTGGCCATGGACTTTTTAACCTTCCCTTTTAACCTTCCCTTGTTCTGAGGTATGAGATTCCTAAAGGCCCTGCAAGCTCTTTCAGGAAGCTGAGGCTCTGGGGTGTATGCCAGGTGTCGGCTGGCTGTCCCACAACAGGTAGGGAGCTCATGTAGGCTAGGTCCTCTGGGAGCTTACTGCCCAGCGGGTCAGGCAGGATCGTTGGCATGCACTCGCACATGCATGCCCACAGGCCCACTGCTCAGACCGTTGTCATTTCCCAGAAATCCCATATACCTGGAGCATTTGCATTCGTCTGCAGGTGTGCATGTGGGTAGAAAGGGAAGGGAGGTATAGCCTGTGTTGGTGCAGCCATGCAGGGAAGGGGTAGACAGAGTCAGGTGGGGGATGGTTATTTTCTACAAGGAGCCCCCACAAGCAGGCAGATCTTCTAGGGTCCCCCCAGGAAACAAGGGTATCTATTTAAATCCCTCACCCTCTGCCTGAGCAGAAGAGCCTCTTCTTGCCACCTGCCCCTTGCTGGGTGTAAAGGGTTCTGGCCTGAGGAGCTGGGACCTGGGTTCTAGTTCTGAAGCTATGAGGGTCACTGTCCCTCTCTGGGCCTCAGTTTCCCTACCCATGAAATGTGGGCCTTAGACCTGCCGGTCTATGAGTTCCCTCTGGCTGCTGTAGTTCTGTAATTTGGGGTCCTGTTTCTAGGCAGGGGCCTGAGAGCTCTACCTGGTACGCCCTCCTCTGTCACAGTCCCTGGGGTGGTTGAGGAAAAACAGAAGCTGGCTGAAGATGGGCTTGTTCCCATCCTATAACCAAGCGGCGGCCCAAGGAGGTGCCCTAGAGTAGGGCAGTGATGTGACAAAGCTGGCACAACCCACGGGCTTCAGGCCACCAGCTGCCCCCCTCCGCCACTGGGGGAGGGGGCATAAAAACGCCCTTTCCAACCCCAGCCTCAGCTGGAGATCACATGCAGGAAGACCTCATTCAGTTCCACTTAGCAAATTTGTCAAAACTCTTGCCCCTGTTCATTCAAAATAGGATACATGCCCAGGGCTAAAAAAAAATGTTTAAGGAACAATAGAATAGGTTGAGAAGTCAAAGCTCCTCCTTCTCCTGTCTCACGCCCTTCCCCTGCTCCCTCCCTATCCCCAGTGCCCCCAACCCAGACACAATTAGTTCATTTTTTTTCATATATCCTCTCAGGATAGATCTATGCAAATACAAACATATATTTGTACATGTAAATATTTAAATATAATGGATCTGATCCAAGAGTCTCAACCCCTCAAGGTATAAACATGAAATAGTTTTATTTTTCCAATAACTGTTTGGAAATTCATTTTGCCAACACTGTGTTTCCCATAGGATAACACGTTCCCTTAATGATGTCCCTGTGGAGGTCCCTAACTTTTCCCTCCCTGGCTGTCATTAAGATGGTCTCTCTCCCTCATTTTGGTTGCTAAGGCTCAACCCATTCTTCTTGGAACTCCAGCGTCCCATTTAACTAAAGCCCTTGGAGCGCCTGGTATAGGCCACGGGGCAGGGTGGGGGGGGGGGGTGCTGCGGCTGCCTGCTCTCCCTGCCCCTTCCCTTCACAGCCTCCACCAGCCTCTCTTTGCTGCCAGCAGCCAGGCACCTTCTTCCCTCCCTGCCCCCTGCCTCAGCCCTACATGGGAAAAGCTGCCATCCAACCTGTCACTCAGCACTGGGCACAGGCATCCCACACCAAGAGCCCTGCCTTCCTAGCCCTTGGTCCTGGAGAATCGGGGTAACTGTCCTCAACAGGAAGCCGTTTCTACCCCAATCCCTGCCCTGGATTCAGCGTTTCAGGAACAGGAGGAGCTCGAGATGAGGGGTTCCCCAGTCTTGATCTTTCTAGACACAAGCTGGCAGGGCAGGGGGTGGGGTTCCACGGCTCATCAAAAACGCTGTGTCTGTCAGTCAGTCCTGCCTGGGCACAGGGGCGAGGTGGCACACACTACCCTCAGAACCAGGGCCCTAACTGGGAGACAGAGACACCCGTGGACAAGGGGGCTTGGCCCACCAGTGGGTGCTCACAGAGGCCACTGACTGAGCTGGACACTGAGAAACACTTTCTGGGACAGTGGTATTTTAAAGATTTTATTTATTTATTAGAGAGAGGTGGGGGGAACACAAGCAGGGTGGAGGGCAGAGGAAGAGGGAGAAGCAGACTCCCCACTGAGCAAGGAGCCCAATGAGGGACTTGATCCCAGGACATCGGGATCATGACCCGAGCCAAGGCAGATGCTTCACAGTAGCGCCCCTGGAACAGTGATACTTTAAAACAAGGGGGTCAGTTTCCCTGAGCCGTAGTTTCTCAGCTGTGCATTTTGGGGGAGATGCTTTGGGCCAAAGTTTGCAGCAACTTTCTTTTACGAAACTTTTGGCTAAGAAGACGCTGATGTCCCACTAGCAGGAAATGGGCCAGATGTCAAGGCCTCTGTCTGCCGTGGGTGCCTAAATGGTCTCGGGGCCCTCTCTGGGTGTGTGTATGCATGTGGGAGTGGGAGTTGGTGACGTCTCAGCGACCCTGACCCAGGAGATGGGGGTAATCCTGGGGAGGGGGCACCGGTGCATCTGTCCTGTTCCAGCAGCCGTCAGGGCCTGACCATGCCCAGGCCTCCTTGAAGTGGCTTGAACTTGCCCACCCCAGCTCCTCAGTCTAGCAAGCTTCCCCAGGGACAGGGTCTGGGATATGTGGACATTCGATCAGTATTTATTGATCTGATACACAGATGGGCACAGCACAGTGGGTGCAGGGTTTGTTCACTGGTCTTGTCCTGACTCTGTGGCCCTCTCTAAGACCACCAAGAAACCCCCACCTGCACGCCCCTTTGCCAGGTAGCATCTGAGGGACACTGGTGCCTGCCTTGGCACCCCTCCTGCATCCCTCCGCGGGGTGGTGGCCTCAGCCCCTCTTCTCCCCAGGAGTTTCCCCACTGCCCGATGAATCCCAGGGCAGGGTTTAGCTGAGCCCCTGGGGTCCCCCCAATTCCCCTATCCCCAGGTCACCAGGGACAGATGCCCAGGGTTCAGACCAGTAAATATCAGGATTACCAAGGAGGTTTCAGTGGGCAGAGGCTGTCCCCAAGAACCGCAGGGCTTCACAGGGATCCATTTCACTGACGCTTAGGATCAGGGGGTGGGGGTCCTCGGCCACCATCTCCTGTGTTTCACCTGATGCCAGAATTCCCTCCACAATAGCCCAGACTTGGGCTTCTCTGGGTGCCCTTGACTACCTCCATAGATGGTGAACAAGTATGTTACTTGTTACTTACTAAGAGAATAGTAATAAATGGAATTTATTAACTGCTTACTTATTTTCACAGTAGGGGCTATTTTTACCCTCACAATCACTGGGGAAACCGATCTCATGCTTCCCCCACAAGCCCTTGTGTGCTCCTTCCAGGTCCTGGTGGCCTGCCTCTGTCCCTTCGACTCCCATGGGGGAACTATAGGGGGGCTGACCTCACAGTTTGGGGGAGGCAGAGAGCCGCGAATAATTGGGAGGCCTGATCTCCTTCTGGCTCCAGATCCCATCCCTTCCCTAGGATGGAGGGGGGTCACACTGCTCTCCTGCTCTGCTGTAACTGGAGAGAGAAAACCCAAAAAAATCATGGGAGCAGATTTGGTGTTGAGAAATGAGGATGTCCCTCCCAGGAGGCAGGAGGCAAGATCGTATAGGGTTGGGGTGTGTCCAGGGGTTTGAAGCAATCAGAGGAGGAAGCTGGCCATAGTTCTTAGGGAGTTCTTAGGGAGCTAAGATGCTCTGTGGGCCTGCTGGAGTCTGGAGGCCCAGCTCGGGCTGGTAACCATGAATTCGGAGCGCAGTCGCTTGCCAGCTGGGGACTTTCTCAGGTGAGGCTCATCTGCTCAGATGTAGGCAGGTGCTTCCAGGGTTGGCCAGCGGGGCCCCTAGGAGAGGGGGACATGGGAGTTTGGGGCACTGCTAAGACGCTACTGCAGTAATGGGCCGTGGGAGCTAAGCGGAGTCAGGGTGGAGGACAAGATGTCTGAGGCATGGAGGGGAAACGGAGGGGTCAAGGGCAGAAATCTCCAGGAAGTGCGGAACTTTCCCAAAGGCAGCCGTGGGACACAGAAGGCGAGGTGGTTAGAGTCGGAGGGTGGATTTGAACTGATGAGGTGAGAGCAGACGGTTCAGCTCAGCTGTTACAGATGAGTCCTTGTCTCCCCTACCCACGTGCCCTGCTGGAGGGCGCTGGGGGTGCCGGAAGCCCCAGATGGCAGGAAGCGCAGCCTCACGGAGCCAGCCAGCCCGTGTGCACTGCAGTGACAGAGTGCGGTCACAAGGTGGCCTGCCAACCCTGTGCCTGGAGGCCCTGGCAGCTGCCTGGCTGACGTCCTTGGCAACTAGCTAGCTGTGTGAATACGTAGGTTCTTCTGCTGCTGGACCGCCTACAGGTCAGCAGGCACTGGGTAAGCCGACGAGCTTCTGTGACCACCCCCTTGGATGATGTCCCCTGACAGGGCTCTGGAGGCGCTAAGGTGTCGATTTGAGTCTTGGCCACTTAGTAGCTGTGTGACTCTGAGCAAGATACTAACCTCTCTGAGCCCCTAGGCGAAATGAAGCTAACTAGCGTACCTACCCCCTGGAGTTGTACATTACACTCGAGTAAGAGTAAGTGGTCCCCGCAGGAGAGAGGCGGTGGGGGGACAGCCAGTGCAGAGCTCTGTGAAGAGCCCCTCCTTCCTTGCCAGGCATCAGTCCTGCTTATTGGACCCCCACTCTCTGCTGGAATTGCTCCATGTCTGGATCCCTCAAAAACATTCGCCCTGCCCTGGGAGGCCAAATGCAGCAAGAGGGACACTGAACTGCTCCCCTCCCCATCAGGGACAGCATCTGGGAAGGTCTTCAGCCTTTTTTGTCATTGTTTTTTGTCATTTCACCATGGACAGTGCCTATTTTGTCAGCTGTACTTAAAGTCTACAGGATCGGAGCGTCCTAGGGAAATCCGGCTGCCCGTCCCGATCTGCACATCGCACATACCAGCTTGCTCAGCAAAAGGAGATTCACAAGTCTTCTGCCTTTCCCCCAGCAGCCACACAGGGGCTCCAAATCCTCCAAAATGGTGTTCCAGCCACCGCCCCCCAACAACTCCCTCCTTCCACCCACCCCTTCCCCACCTTTCGGGTACAGTCCAGGTGTCCTGGGCTGGGTGTTTCAAACTGCCTGAACCTGGGTTAGGGAGGCAGGGTTGGGGGCCAGGACGGTTCAAAACATAAAAGGTTAAGAGGCTAAATGCAAACCTTGCAAATGTGGATCTGTTTTCTTTCTTAGGCTGGACAAGCCAGTCAGATACTGAAGCCAGGTGGCCCCAGCCTCTAGTCCAATTGCCCTGCCTGTGATCAGAGATCACCACGGTCACCCCTCTACCCCGGGTGGGGCCTGTTCTCCTCTCCTGCAAACCCCTTGTGGAATGCAGTTCCGTGGAATGCAATGCCCTGGCCTGCAGGGTGGTAAGACCATGCCCCCAGTCGGGTTCTCAGGGCCATCCCAGTCCCGGCCCTTTCTCAGAGCCTCGCCGCATCCCTCCTTCCATCGACATGGCTCTCCCCCTCTGCCTTCGCTTCAGCCTTCTGCTCCTTCTGGAAGGTCCTCCCTGCTGTCCTCCAGGGGCCACAAGCATACTGAAGACTCAGTTCCAAAGTTACCCCTCCCAAGAAACCCTTTATAGAGGCCACTCCTAGGCCACAGGCTTGAGCAATGGAAACCTGAGTGGGCTAGAAGGGCCTACAGTGACCTCCCAGCTGACTGCAAACGTGACCCACCTGGAAAAAGCCAGAGGCCCTAGCTGACCGATGGGCTACTTACAACTGGGCACAGGTACCGTAAAGGGGAAAATTCTATAGTTCCCACACCTCCTCACTTCCCACCACCACTGCCCCCTAGCAGACAGTCTCTCCTCTACTGTCCTGCCTGCTGCTTCCTTGCAGTGTAGTCAATCACCTTCTATCTCCTTCGTTCTGCCTTGGTGAGTTCTTTAATACCCATGCCACTGGCCCCCGCCAGATTAGGACGCCTCACAACCTTTTCCCGTCATCCCACTTCTTACCCTGTCCTAGGCCCTTAGGAGGCACAGATGGTGGAGCAGAAAATGGGCACCGGAGTGTCTGGGTGGCTCAGTGGGTTAAAGCCTCTGCCTTTGGCTCAGGTCATGGTCTCAGGGTCCTGCGATCGGGTCCTGGGATCAAGCCCCACATCCATCGGGCTCTCTGCTCAGCGGGGAGCCTGCCTCCACCTCTCTCTCTGCCTTTCTCTCTGCCTACTTGTGATCTCTGTCTGTCAAATAAATGAATAAAATCTTAAAAAGAAGAAGAAGAAGAAGAAGGAGGAGGAGGAGGAGGAGGAGGAGGAGGAGGAGGAGAAGAAGAAGAAGAAGGAGGAGGAGGAGGAGGAAATAGGTACCACCTTCAGAGTCAGACAGACTGGAGTCGGGGGGTGGCAAATACAGTCTCCACCATCCTATGACCTTGGGCCAAATACTTCACTTTATGAGCCTGGGACTTCTGCCCTGTGGAATAGGGCTAACCAGGATGTGAGGCCCCAGGGAGGGTGGCCAGGTGGCCAGTCATTGCTGACTCCCGGCACCTGCCTGCCGATGCCCCCACAGCACCGTGCACACCCCTGCAGGGGTTCTCACGCTGGCCTGCCTCCCCAAGGAAGGGTCCAAACTCCTCCAAAACAAGACCTCAGCCCTCCATACCTTTGCACCTCTGCACAGTCTTCACTCTCAACACTTCTGACGCCAAATGTGTGGGGTCTTTCCCCACCAACCACCAATCCTCCCTCTCTCCGGTGTCCTGCAGTTCAGTTCAATTCTGACACAACTACGGGGAGCTGACATTAGTCCTGTAACGCTGTCCAAACTTCAGACGCCAGTCGCACACATGGGCTGCCCAGGGTATCCAAACTGCTGTCCGACTTGGCTACAAGGTCAGGGGTTCCTACTACGACACCCCACCTTCAGTTTCAATAATTTGCTAAAAGGGCACACAGAATTCAGAAAAACAATGTACTATGGTTGGTTTATTATAAAGTATACAGATGAACAGGGTCCAAGGTCCCCAGCAAAGGAGCTTCTGTCCCCATGGAGTTGTGGTGCACCATCCCCTAAACAAGTGGACATGTTCCCCAACTCAGAAGCTCTCTGAACCCCATCATTTAGGGGTTTCTATGGAGGCACAGAGGCATGATTAACGAACTGGGTAGTCATTGTGATTAAATTAATCTTCAGGTCCTCTTCTCCCTAGAGGGGGGCATGGTCCTGAAAATCCCAACCTCTAGATCCGTGGTTGCTTCCTCTGGAACAATCTGACCCCACCCAGAAGCTATCTTGGGGCCCGGCAAGAGTCATCTGATTAGCATAAACCCTGGCGTGGTCCAAAGGGGCTTGTTATAAACAAACAAACGAACAAACAAACCAACTGCTCCTAGTGATGAGGGAGCAGAAGGCTAGTTGAAGACAAAGCATACACCGACACCCTGTAACCTCCCCCCTTCCTCCACTCCTGGGTGGGACATGTGTGACATTTGTACAGGGATCTATCAACTATCTTAATGTTCATACCTTGCTGGGGATGGGAGGCAACATTAACTTGACAAAGGCATGACTTCTGGTATCTGGTGTCCTGTAAGTCGGTCCTCTTTAACATGTGAAAGTTCTTTTGAAACATTTTCTTTACTTCCCCCAAACCCAGATTCTATAATCAGCCACTCCTCAGGACCCAGGGCAGCAGCTCTTTCTGCCCACGGGTCCTGTCCCGATGCTTTAATAAACCACCATTTTGCTCCAAAGATGTCTCAAGAATTCTTTCTTGGTCATTGGCCCTGAACTTCACCCCACCGAACCTTACCTATATTCCAAAACCACATCACTATCACCCCTATTACCCAGGAAATTCCAAGAGTTTCAGAAGCTCTCATGTCCAGAACTGGCCACAGGTCGATGTTAATAACAAAATTCAACCAAGTGAATTTGAGGATCTAATTGGCTTTATTAAATGATTTTTCGGACTGGACAGCAGCAGAGCGGCACTCCGAGGCATTGTACAAAATGGGAGATTTTTATAAATGGAGGGTGGGGGCAAGAAAATTTTTAGGGGAAAAAAAGGGATCTCTCCCATGGAGGTTGTTTGCTAGGGGAAAAACAAGGTATCTTATCATGTGGATTGCCTTATTTTTTGTTGGGCATAGGGTGGGAGGGACAGGACCCCGGGTGACAGATTTATTGGTGTTGCTAGAAAGAAATATTTCCTGACTGACCAGTTAAAGCCACATTTCTGGGGGAGGTTGAAACTGCATTTAGTTTGGGAATTAATCCCCAGTTTGGGAACTCACTCATTTGGGGCCTGCAGTTTTCTTTCTTTAACACCAAATGTATACATGCATACATATATATATATGCAAGCATGTGTGTGTATATATATATATATATATATATATATATATACATACACATATATATGCATGTGTGTGTGTGTGTGTGTGTGTGTATTCAAGATTTTTATTTATTTTAAAGAGAGAGCATGTGGGAAGGGGGGAGGAGCAGAGGGGAGGAAGGGGTTAAGACTCTCAAGCAGACTTCCCGCTGAGTGCAGAGGTGGATGCCTGGCTGGACCTTGAGATCACACCTGAGCTGAAACCAAGAGTCCCAGGTTAACCAACTGAGCCACCCAGGCACCACCCACCAAATATATATTTATATCACGATATCACGGGTCCTCACTGCGGTAGGTCTGTTTAATGAAGAAAGCACGGTGTTCTGAGCCTGCCTCACCTTGTCCCAAGGGCACCCAGCACTGAGCACCCTTTGGAGGTGGGCATCGAATGTGAGCAGGGATTTTAGACCCCCAGCTCCATCGTGGTTTCGGGTAAGCCCAGTCTTCCCCCTTCTGTGAAAGAGGCGTACTTGCACCCCTGTGCCTCAGGCATGCGAAGGGTAAAGAGCATGGCAGATGGAGGTGAAGGGCATGGCAGAGAAAGGAAGAGGGTCGGGTAAAGGTGGCCGCCTTGGCCTACCACTCGGACACGAAGGTCTGGGGGCTGGGAGAGGACCTGGCAGGACGGTCCTGAGGACCTGTTCCCCTCCCGACCACCGCCCGCCAGGCTTGCCCTCTGCCTCAGCCAGACAACATGCCTCCAGAAGGCACTGGCAAGGAAAAGCGTCATGGCGCTAGCCTGGCACATGGGAGGCTTGGACACTAAGCGCCAAAGCTTGGTGGCTGGGCCGGCAGGAGGATGGGGAGGAGTGATGGGCAGCAGTTAGAGGGGACTCTCTGCAGGGGTCTGGGGGCGAGGCGAGCTCTTCTGGGTCCCGGGGCACAGGCACTGGAGACCACAGGGGCCGGCCCCCCGGGGGAGAAGGAGCACGCGCAGCAGCCGGGAGGCCAGCGCGGACGTCGCACGGGGCTGCGGGCGCCTCGCCCGGTCTACCTGTGCAATGCGCGCAGGCCCGCAGGTGCTCCGCGTGCGTGGGGGGACGTCTGCTTGGAAGGGTTTGCAAACCCGGAAGCGTCTGCGGGGCGGGGCGGGGCCAGGGCGGGGCCGGGGCGGGGCGGGGCCGGGCCGGGAGGCGGAGCTCGGCCTGCGGCCCCTCCGAGCCCGGACTCGCAGTGGCCGCGGCGGCCGGGGAGGCAGCGGCGGCGGCGGCGTGGCGGCGACAGTAAGTGCGGGCCGGAGGTCGGGCGCGGACCTGACCCCTGCCTGGCCGGCTCTTCAGGCTCCCGGCCGCCTCCTAGTCTCGCACTTTGGCGGCTTCCCCCGAAGAGCCCTTCTGGGGGCTGCTCCACGGGAACCGGGCAGGGTGTCGGGGGGTGGGTGCAGTTCAGCCCCTCCACTGCGGCCCCTCTGACCTCTCTCTGTATCTTTCCCCATCAACCCCCCCTCTAACTCCTGGCTCCCCCCGCCACCCCCGGCTAATTTTTCCCTTTCTGGGTCGCTATGCTTTTTCTCCCCCAGATTCTCTCCCCTCCTCTTCCTCCTCCTCATGGATTTCCTGACACGGGACCTCACTGCCTGGTTGTGGGGGGCCTGGATATGGGCCAGTCAGCCCAGAGTATCCAGAGGGTGGCTGACTCCTAGTTCAGATTGGGGGAGTGTGAGGCTGGGGATACCTCCAACCCCAAAGGCCATACTGCCATGCTGTCTGGGTGGCACCCTGTGTTCCCCAGCTATCCTTTACCGTGGCTTAGCATCACCAGCTCCCCATCCTCATTTCACAGATGAGGAAATCGAGGCACAGTGGGGGACATCGACTTAGCCAGAGTCAGAAGCCTCTGGGGAACCAGCCCCCAGTTCCAGATGGTGGTCTGAAGCAGGGAGGGACACCACACATTTCTGTTTCTTTGTGGGGGTGCTGCCCCTTCCCACAAGTCACCCAGGAAGGGAGCTCCGCCAAGCCTGGCCAACTCCTGCAGGTGACTGAGGGGTACACAGCAGGCAGTGGCCAGCCCACGCTGGTGACACCAGGGCTCTTCCTTAGCTTTCTTTTTCCTTTCTTTCTTTTTAATCCAAACGCCAGCAGCTAGCTTTTATAAAGAGTAATAAGACTTTGCTCACTTCAGTGCCCTGGCCTGTGACCCACGTTAGAGAAAATTTCTGGCTCCTTCTTCAGAAGCTCAGTCAAGGCTGAATGGTCCTGGACAAATACATGCCTGGAGATGAGAGTGAGCTGGAGTGACCCCGCTGCGGGCCCCTGCCCCCACCCCTGTGGCTGGAGCATCTGGAAAGAACCACTCGTTCTCTGCCTGTTGTCTTACATGGGTCGTAGTTTTTACATTTCTAAACACTAATTGAAAAATGTGTGTGTGTGTGCACCTGGGCAGGCACACTGTGTGTGTGCCCACACTGGGTAGTTTGCTAGAGCTGGACTTCCTGTGCAGCAAGGCTAGGAAAGACCACCTGCTGCTCAGCCAGGGGAGCTGGAAGATAGACTTGCTGGCGGGATGTTCAGGCGTCCAACAGCCTCTTCCCTGCCCGCTCGGGGGTACATGCTCCAAGGGAGAGCATATGCTGACGGCCCAGACAGAGCCCATTCATTCAGCAAATACTGGTGAGGGTGCCCTGCATCCTCTTCGCCTCTGCTCACAGCTCACTGTCCATGAGGTCTTCTAGAAGGAGGTCTATACTTGGAGCCAGCAGACATGGGTTCCCATTGCCAGCCAGCCTCCTCTGCTGGGTGGGCCTGGACTGCTTGGCTATATAACCTTGTCCTTGCCATTTGGCTGCTGTATGACCTTGGCCCAATGACTGAACCTTTCTGAGCCTCACTCTTCATCTGGGAAATGAGTCTTAGGGTAGTACCTATCATGTTGTGCTATTGTCAGGCTCAAGTGCGAGGCACGGACCTTGGCATTGTGTGAACACCAGAATTTATTTTAGCTATTGGGAATTCTTAACTGTTTGAATGTGGGGCAAATCAACTGCCTTCAAGGCTTCATTCTTTGCCTCTGAAAAAAGGAGGCACTAATTCCTGTCCTGCTTAATTCCAGGGAATGTTGCGAGGCTCTCCTGAGATAACAGAGAAGGCTCTGTGCCTTTGTGACGGGGTGTTCCCATCTCCCCAGGGAAGGAGGGCTGGATACTGTGAGTTAAGGGTCAGCCTCCGATGGGAGCCACGTTGATTTCTGGATGAACTGGGGAAAATCTATTGCAGGAAAGACTACAATGTCCCCTCCTCAGCTCAATGGAAGTACTGCTCATTTATCACGCTGCCACCATGTCCTAGGTGCCACATAGAGCGTGGAAACAGGCATGCTACTTGTAGTCAAATTCAGCAGCCAGCCAGCCAGCCAGGTGACAAACCCAGGATGGCAGGGAAGACACTGACGTTCATGCAGCAGCTGCTACCATGGGCCAAGCACTGCCAGCCAGTTTCAGTTACATAATCATCATAAAAAGGCCTCCCTGGGTTTACAGATGGGGAAATTGAGGCTCAGAAGCAGGGTGACTTGCCCAAGGTCAGGTAGGCAGTAGTTCCTAGCAACCTAAAATTTCAGTTAGTTTAAGGTGCTGTCACAGATTGGGAGTGGTTGTCTCCTGGTGGGATGTGAGGGACAGAGGTGGCGACCCGGGCAGGAACTACACACCCAGGCTTGGCCATGGACCTGGTTTGTGACCTTCTGCTCTTCAGACCTCTGCTTCCCGAAAATTAAATGAGGGAGTGGACTCTTGGATCTCTCAAACCAGCTTCTGAAGGCAGCTCTAGACACCATGGTTTTAGTGGTTTTTTAAATGTAATTTCATTGGAATGCCTTTATTTTTATTTATAATTTTATTTCTCAACACGTAACACCTTCACATAGTTCAGAATTCAGAAGGCACAGAAGAGGAGGCAGGGAAGACTCCTCCCTCCCCGTTACCCCCAGCCTCCTTCCTCCTTGTCCCCAGCCTCCCTCCCTGGGGCGACAACTCTGAAATTTCCCGTGTGTCCTTCCAGAGGATATTCTCCCCCCACCCACCCCAGCCCTGCCTGCTTTTTTGCACAAATAATTACATATTCTGCGCACCTTCCTGCTCCTTAATTTTTTCACATAAATTTGAAAAGAGTTTGGAGAACATGCTTTGCCTGTCAAGGGTCCTAATTCCTTTTTTTATGGCTCCATAGACATTTGAAGGCCTTGAGCTCGGGTTTACCCTTCTGGATCGATAGCTAGAGGTCCCACTGTGCCATGTGGCCTACTTTCGGCCACCCCACAGCGTGTTTGCTACCTATGTCACCCTGCCCGGGGACGGGACGGATGCTCTGGTCACTTACAGTTCTGGTATCCTGTCTTTCTCCCCGATCCTTAAACCTGAAGCCCTCTAACCTTGCTTTGGTGACCCATGGTGGGGGCAGAGTCAGCTCTGTGGGGCCAGCTGAGTCCCTAGCTAGGCCCAGCCTAAGCTTCTGATCGCCTGCCCTGTCTCTGTGTCTCTCTGCTCCAGTCATGGCCATGGCCTCCGAGGATGACTTCCATCACAGTTCGAACTCCACCTACAGAACGGCAAGCAGCTCCCTCCGCACAGACCAGGAAGCACTGCTTGAGAAACTGCTTGACCGCCCCCCGCCCGGCCTGCAGAGGCCCGAGGACCGCTTCCACGGGGCCTACATCATCTTCTTCAGCTTGGGCATCGGCGGCCTCCTGCCGTGGAACTTCTTCATCACTGCCAAGGAGTACTGGGTATTCAAGCTCCGCAACTGCTCCAGCCCAGCCTCGGGGGAGGAACCTGCGGGTTCGGACATCCTGGTAAGGGCGCGTGTGTCCTGAGAGTAGGGAACAGCTGGATGGGGCGACGGTACTTGGGTGTTCCGTTCCAGGATGGTTTACAGCCTGCTGTGAATGTGGATGCAAACCAGTGCATTGTGTGGAGCGCAGTAGACAGACCTCAGTCATGACACATGTTTTATGCAGTGCAGCCTGCGGCCTGCTTACTGTTTAACTTGGGCAGCAGATGCAAGTGGGGAACCTAAGAACCCAGAGTTCATGACTCCAGGGATTTGAAAAGGTGGCTCTGATAGCAGTAAGTTCAGCTCTTCCAGAAAACTCCCCCAAAAGCAGTGGTAAAAGAGATGGAAGCTCATTTTTCTCTCATGTTCAAGTCTGGAGGGGCCAGCCGAATGCTGGTATAATGTTCCATGTGGTCAGGAACCTCATTGCTCCACCATGTAGGGCTTCCATGGTCAAGGTCACTTCACAGTCCCAGATGGCTGTTGGTGCTCCAGCCATCACAGCAAGAGGAGGAGAGGCATGAGAACATTCCAAGAAGTAACACAGATTGCTTATGCTTCCATGGCATTGGGCAGAACTCGGTCACGTGACCACATGATCTGCAGAGGGGCCTGCAGAATGTAGCCTTTAGATGTAGTCATTATCCCAGAGAACTGTGTGCCCAGCTAAAATGGGAGGTTGTACAAGCTGTGGGAGACTGGGGGAACAAAGACCGGGCTATCACTAGTCTTGTCACCAGGGGAGAGATTACTGTGACTCAGAGCAGGTGGCCTACAAGGGAGGGGATCTTCCAGGTGGGAGGGAAAGCCTGAGCAGAGGCAGGATGGGGGGACGCTCAGGTGTGTGAGGGGCAGTAAGGCACTGGGTTTCCTATATGCGGGGTGCATGTAAATAAGGCTTGAGATCATTGCCTGGATGCTGAAGTCATTGCTTGGGCCTTGAATGCCAAGGTGAGGCATGGGAACTGTGTTCAGTGGGCAATGGCACCACTCCCACCTCCCGCCGTCAGGGCTGCTCCCTTTGTGGCATGACTTTTCCCTTGGGCGGGGGCAGTGTTAAAGACAGAAATTACTCTACCGCTCGTTAAAACATAAGGAAGGCTGTACTCAAGGCTGTTGCAACAAGGAAGAGAGATCGGCTCAACTCCAGATACTGCAAGGACATGGGGGGTTTATAGCCGTGGAGCAGAGTGAGAGCTCCGTGGATGGAAAATGAGAGGAATTAGTGGATGGAAAAAAGAGGAGCCATCAAGAGCAGGGGGCTTCTTGCTAAAGGCAGGTCAAGGGCATGCACACCAGGGGCTGGGGATGAAGAGCTTGCCCAGATTCCGATGGTGGTCGGATATCTAGGGTCGGGGGGCTTCTCCATAAATGGACTCAGCAGGATTCTTGCTAGGCCTGGGCTGGGCAGGTAGAAGACAGGATGGAGGCCACGGTCAAGGCCTAGTGCAGGAGAGGTCTCCGAGGTTCAGGTAATCTCTATCCGGAGCCTCAGTGTCCACAGCTGATCCAGTCTGTGTCTCCTTTCTCTTGGAAGCTCATGGATGGGGAGAGTGTGGGCATCTCTGAAAGCACTCCAGGCTGGAGGGTTGCCAGCTGCCCTCTCCTCCGGACAAGAAGAGAGAACCCTAGCAACCCTAGCCATACCCCTTGACTGGCCCAGGCAGTGGCCCACCACCCCTTTTCTGAAAGCACCTTTGAAATCCCTGTCCTAAGCACAAAGAACTCTCCCCAGTCTTGTAGGGATAAATCCAACACACTGACTGGAGCGTCCCTACTGTCTATCTCAGGGACCATACACGGCCACACATCGCACTCACACAGGGAGTTTTTAAAAATCCCAGTCTTAGCCCCACCACAGGGCTTGTGATTGAACTAGGCTGAGGTGTGGGAGGGACAGAGGTATTCCAAGACTTCGCACTCCCTCCTTTGGCCTCAGGCCCTTGGTTCTGACACCCTGCCAAGGCCTGTTTCTGCCAACTCAGGGATTCGAAGACACCTCCCAGGGCCAGAGCAGTGCATGGCCAAAGAGGGGTCCTGGGAAGGGGGTCAGGACTTCAGAGCCTCCTACCCAAGGTGTGTTCCCTGGACCAGCATCACCTGGGAGCTTGTTAATGACACGAGCCCCACTGCAGACCAGCTGAGTCAGCAGCTACCTGATACCAAGCCCCCCGGGTGACTGCCAGGCCCTTTAGAGTTTGAGAAACACTCTCCAGGGCGTGGCTTCCAGCCTACGGCTTGGGCTCCAACCTGCCTTTGCCAGCGCCTCACTCTCTGGCCTCCGGGCGGCCTCGTCTTCCTGGCATGGAACAGGAGGCTGCTACTACCACCAGCTTCTTAGGGTTGTTTCAAGGATTCGGTAAAGAATTCGGCACACCAGCACTGAGCTGTAAATGCTGTACAAACATTATTATCATTATGACCGCTTGGGGGATGGGGCACTGCCGAGCGGCATGTGGCCCTGTGTATTTCCAGACGTCTGGCTTCGCCAGGGTGCTTTATGATCCACTTTTCTATACGAGTGACTCAAGCATCCCAGTTCCTGCCAGCGTCAGTAAATTACCCAGCCCACTTGGGCTTCTTCCAGAAGATTCCTGTCTGTCTGGGCCAGTACCCGGCCATGGCAGCCCCCGGGGCTGGACTGAGTGTGCACCTGTCCTGTCCTCTCCTCCGTCTCCGTCCATCTCCTCGGCCCCCAGGGGCAGGAGAGGAAGCCGAGGCCAGTGCCTGGGAGTGCGGCCGCACGCAGTGGACGTCTGCCGCGAGCTGCTCGAGCTGCAAGGCGGTCCCTTCCCAGCTGCAGGCACTTAGCATTCCAGGCCCTGCTAGGATGCTTTATTGCCTCTTTCCAAGTGCTGGCAGGTGCAGATGTAGTACCTGGGGCTGCGCGGAGCTCCTGGCTCTTGGCATCAGAGATGAGAGACCTGTCACCCCTCGATTCATGGGCCGGGTCTGGGAAGCAAGCATGCTGGGGCGTTTCTGCATTTTGCAGGCCATTTTTCTTTGCCTAATTCCTCATTCCTGCCACCCACCTCCCCAGTTCGTGCCCACTATCTTCCTGATTCCCCTGCAAGAGGTGGTGGGCCTGCCCTGTCACCTGAGGGCCACTTTGGGGCAAGGAAGGGAGGAGTCAGATGGGTCTGTCTCCAGCCGGCCACCTGCAACTCAGTTAGCTCCGGGTGTTGTTTTTTTTCTGTACTTTCCTTTTAATATTTCCCAAGGATGGATACCATGGGCTAGGGAGTTAGGCTGAGTAAGCGTGTTGGTACAGACCCTCTTCCCCTCCAGTTTAGGTGACTTTCAAGGTCACCTCCCATCCCAGGCTCATTTTCTTCTGCCGTGGACAGTTTGGGGGATGGTTTAGAAAGCGTCCTGCTCACTTGCCCCCTCGACTATAGTCCCTGGAATAAGAACTTTGAATAAACCCACCACAGGCCTTCGGGCCCAGAGCCCAGAAAATTAGAGCATAAAAAAGGAAGAATTCCTCTGAAGAGGTGGTGCCACGGGGTGCCACGGTGGCCGCCATCTTCTGAGCCCGGCGCTGGGCCCGCAGTACCAGCAGGGGTGTTAAACTCGCCGCTCATCAACTGTTTAGAAAAAAGCTACGCTCAGAAATGTTCAGTAATCTGCCTCCAGTCACATGGTGGGCAAGGGCGGTAGAGAATATCACAGAGAATTCAGATGGACAGCTGATTGCAAAGTTGGTCAAGCTCAGAGAGTGGTGTAGAGGGGAGCGTTCTGGAGATGGGAGGGCCCCCACCCCACCCTATCCCCCTGACTCTGCCAAATGGAGAGCCTGTCCTTGGTCTGGCTTCCTTTTCCACCCTGGGAGAACAGGTGCCTCAGCTCTACCCCTGGATCTGGACCCAGCTTCCAACTGTCATCGTCCCTGATCCCTTTCCTACCCCTGCCCCCTGGTGCCCCCTTGGCTCTGGGGTCTCTACGCCGTCCCTGAACCTGTGGGGCTCTCCTCACCCTCCACTTGGCCTCTCCTGCAAATCTGTCTGGGCTCCCCCTGGGCCAGGGAGTATAAGCCAGACCTGCTCCTCTTTCTACCCCCTGAGAGGAGGGGGACCACACCTTCTCCTAGTCATTCCCTGCCATGAGCCCCCCACGGCCTCCTCCTCACACATTCTTCTGATGTGCCTTGTCCTGTCCAGGGCTTGTCTCTGAGGGGACTGCAGGACATGACCAGGTCATGGGTGGGACCTACAGTCTTACTTGGTGTCAGCAGAGCCTGGACCCAGGCCTGGCAGTCCGCTGCTGCCCTGTCCATCCCCCAACCAGAGGGAGCCCCATTGGCCCTGTCTGAGGAAGTGGAACCTCTCCTGCTGCCACCCGTCTGGGGTAGGGGATCCTAGGTCCCCAGAGCCCACTTCCTCCTCTGGTGCTTGCCACACGATTCGTGGTATTGGGTGTCTGTTGTGAGGGGGCTGCTGTGCCACACTCTGCCGACACTAGCTTGTTTCACCGCACAGAACCTCTGTGAGGCAGGAGTGTTATTATCTGTGATGAGAGGACCCAGTCCACAGATGGGCCTGCCTCCCCCACTAAACTGTGAGCTCTCCTACTATATGTCCCGGTGCCCTTAGCACAACCTGCACAGTGCCCAGCACATAAAAGTAATAAGAGAAATCTGTCTCATTAGTTACTGAATGGCTGGCAAGGAAAGCCCCATCACCCCACTCCAAGATAGGGATGGCATAGGTCTGCAAAGAAGCAGAAGAAGATCTGGGGGTCATAGTGGCCACCACCAAAGCATTTTTTTCATGTGGATTGGCACAGACATGAAGTGAGATTTCTTTTTAAAATTTTTTTAAATTCAATTTTAATTTTAATTCAATTTTAATTTTAATTCAATTAATTAACATATAAAGTATTACTGGTTTCAGAGGTACAGGTCTGTGATTCATCAGTCTTATATAACACAAGTGCTCTTTATATCACATGCCTTCCTTAATGTCCATCCCCCAGTTACCCCATTCCTCCACACCCCACCGCCCAAAGTAATATTTCTTCTCTAGGGAACAGACCCAGACTGGTCTGGTTCAGTGGAATGAGGGAGGGGGTGTCCTAGGACATCCCCTCATTATAGCACCTTAGTCCTGGCCCAACCCCTCAGCACCCCCCAAAAAAGCAGGAGAGCATGGCTTGGAAGCTATCCTTATGAACAAGGGCAGACATCCCAGTTCAGAGAGGTAGGGTTAAAAGGAACCAGGATGAACTAGTTTGGAGAAGAGAAAACTGGAAGACAGATTCTCAGAAGCCTTGGCAGTGACCTGCAGACTTGACAAAGCCCCTGCCATGAAGCCCAGGCCTACACATCTTCAGACCTACCGTCTTTATCAGCAGGATAGCCTGGCGAATTAGGGACTGTCCTCCCCAGTTTCCTGATGTAAAAACTGAGGCTTTCTGACCCATGGCCATTTGCTAGCAGGCGACAGAGCTAGGCCTACGAGCAGTCTGGAGGTGAGCAGAGCCTGTGCTGCTAGCCAGCATGCCCTCCGGCTTCTCCAGATACCTTGGTGGAATAGACTAGAATCCTCTGGGGAGATTTTAAAGCGCACTCCCCCACCCCCAACCACCTGGCTGGTTCTGGTGCAGTGGAAGGAGGTGCCTGGGCACAAGCATTGTTAAGTTCTCCAGGAGAGGCCAACATGCAGCCCGTGATCCACATGAAATGTTACCACATGGGGGTAATGCAGAGCTATTTTCTGCCCCCCACCAGAGCATCCACCCTATGGACTTGGGCTACATGATGAGAGTTCTCTGGAAGAACTTCCCCCAGACAGGTTGTCAAAGCTCCACTCCAGACCCAGGTATCACTGGGAGGGCAGCTCTTTCACCATGTGCCAAGGGTGCTGGTTCATTCCTTAATCTGGCAGGATTTATTCAACAAACCGCTGTGTGCCAGAGGCTTTCTTTTCATTATCCATTTCCTTACTAGAGTCTCAAGGGATAGGTATTAGATCCATTTAACAGAGAAGGAAACCAAGGCTCAACAAATGTACTTTGTTCCCACGCAGAAGGGCAGTGACAGCTGGGACGCAAACCGAGCTGTCTGAACCCAGGCCATCCGTGCTCAAGACCCTGTGCCCCATGCTGGCACTTCCGAGTGTTTCCAGACCGTTTCTGACCCATGCGTGTCTCCCCTGCAAGATTTCCATGTCTGTAACAGAAACAGCAGCGTCCACACTCCAGAACAGTCTCTGGTTAGAGTTTTCAAGGAGGAACCAGTGATCATGCGTGATGACCTTTTAAGTGGCAAAAGCCAGGGAGGCTGAGGATGGAGAGCTACCTTTGGATTTCACCTCCTGTAGGTCCTTTGTGGCCCTGGGGAGCACTGCCAAAGGGGAGGGACAGATGCTGGACTACAGGCTGCTAGCCCAGCTGGAGGATGGGGGTGCAGGGGAGGGACGCTGGAGGCAGCTTTCAGACTCATTCTAGAGGAGTGAGGCAGGAGTTCCAGGAAGTGGGACTGAGAAGGGGATAGATTTTCTTTGCTCTTTAGGAGAAATAGGAGGCAGCTTGTGTGCTTCTGCAAGTGGCCCAGTAGAGAGGGGAAGGCGGGTGCTGGGGCCCATGAGCACAGGGCATGGGCTCTGGGGCACAGTGGAAGGGACCCAGAAAAGAATGCAGGTGAGGGGTGCGTGGGTGGCTCAGTTGGTTAGGCGTCTGCTTCGGCTCAGGTCACAATCTCAGGTCCTTGGGATTGAGTCCTGTATCAGCTCCTTGCTCAGCAGGAAGCCTGCTTTTCCCTCTGCCCCTTCCCCCTGCTTGTGTGCACTCTATCCCTCTGTCTCTCTGTTTCAAATAAATAAATAGAATCTTCAAAGACAAAAAGAATGCAGGTGATTCATCCTTAGGAACAGAAGAGAAGGCAGCCAGAGATGAAAGGAAACAAATTGTAGCCATGACCCATCAGGAGATTTCACATCCTTTAGTGGGCTGCAACCCGTAATTTGAAAACCCCCGCTCTGCCTGTTTGCCGGCAGCTGGCCATGAGGACGCTTTTCTGCCCCCATTTGACAGGGGAGGAAAGTAGAAACAATAAGGAACTTGCTGACGGCACAGGGCTGTGAAGACAAGAGCGGGGCAGTGACCCAGGGGTATCTGAGTCTGCCTCGCGTTTCTGGGCACACTTGGCAAATGCCCAGATTCCCAGATCCAGCCACGCTGGCTCCGTCTCCCCACCATGGGCTTCTGCTACTGTTGCCAGGTGCTCCTGATAAATCGGGGAACCGCTCCCCCGTGCCACATGCTGTTCCTTGAGAAGCTTGCACCATTCTGGGTGTGGCTGGATCACGGTGCTCCTGCAGGCCAATCCTAGAGCCACTCGGATCCCTCCAAATGGAAAACATGCAGGTGCACTCCATCTGGCAATCCACCTTTTAAGAGCAGAATTCCAAAGCCTGGGGCTAACCCCAAATCAAGGCAGGATTTGATCTGAGCCCTGTCCTCCTGGAAGGGGAGATGGCAGAGGCAGTCCAGGGGTCTCCAGGTTTCCTGCCCAGGGCATGGGTGAGTGGCCAAGGGGCAGAGAGGGTGGGTCCCACCCTGCAGCTGCCCAGTGGTTTGGGCTAGCGGGATGGCTGCTCCCAAACCATTTTTAAAGATTAAAACCAAAAGTGAGTCATTTTTTTATTCCCTTGTCCACCCTCTGATTCTAACTGCAGACCCAGCCAGCATGCCATTCCCAATAAATATACCTGTGATGGCTTTTTCTTCTGTGTTTAGCTCTTGTTGTGTCTTGCAAAGGGAGAGAAAAAGCCCGACTAGAAACACTGCAGTCATGCCTTCAGTGACCTCGACTTCTCAAATTCTCTTTTTATTTTCTCTGTGGGTGCTCATGGCTTCTGCTGCCCCTCCGTGCCTTGCTCTCTGGCCCCCAGACTATCGATCGCTCCCACCCCCACCCCCACCCCCGCTCTCCCTTCGATTTTGCTTCCTCCCACACTCATCCTTGGAATCCAGAGGCGATTTCCTCGACAAATTAGAACATGGCCTGGGCCTTAAGTGCTCAAGTGTCTCCTTAACGTGATTGATCATCGAGTGTATCCGGAGAGCAGAGCCAGATCAGTCTTTGCCAGGTGCCTTCACTGCAGGCGTCATCATGTGGTGGTAGCGAGGGTTGGGGTCCTAGCTGGCCTCTCCGGGGTCCTCTGTGTGTGCACACCCGCGCTCACCCGCCTGCGGCAGCCTGGGAGCCTGAGACTTTAGCCTCTCTCTGCAAGTATATTGGGTAAGCAAGTGCTGGCTGGGTCTTCTCAGGACTCCCTCTTCTCCCTCTTCCTGGTGGTTTTCCTGGGTTTCCTCCTATGGAGAGCAGCTGGAGCACCCCCAGACCACCTCCTCTTTACCCACATGCTGTCTGCCTGGGCCCTGTCCCCCGCTCTCCACCCTGGGACACCAAAGCATGTCGGCCCTCTGGGGGTGCAAAAGCTGCCCCTTCTGGCAAGGGCTGTGTGGGTAAGTGGGGAGTCTTCTTGGAAGGCCTCCTCTTCCTCCTCGCCCTGGCCACGTGGTCAGGCTGCAGAAGAGGAAGGACAGCCCAGCCCGAGCATCAGCAGTGACCGAGCCCCGAATCAGTGGCCATCCCCCAGGGGTCGGCATCCCTTGCATGTGGACTGACAAGGCTCCCTGTGACTCTGAGCCCTCCCTTGAACTGGTTCTGAGCCATTTCTCTGCCTGCTGAGGTTTCAGCCTGAAGTGTGGGTAAGGGAATAGAAAGGATGAAAATCAAAGGCCAGCTTGCCTTGTTTGGGTGGGGTTTGGTGGAGGGGTGGGGCCAAGGGTCGGCAGAAGTCCTGTTTCCATTTTCCATGCTCATCTCCAGTGGTGGAAAGACCTGAGATTCGGGAGAGCTGGTTCTGTTTCTTACCATGTTTCGAATTTGCTGGGTGACTTAGGACTCTATTTCCTTAACTAAGAAACTTGGTGGAGGTTGGCAAACTTTCTTTGCAAATGGCCAGATGGCATGTGATCTCTGTTGCAGCTACTGTGCTCTGCACCATGGATAATCCGTAAGCAAATGGGCCTGACCAGTTTCTAGTCTTTATAAAAATGGAGGTGGGCTGATTTGGCCCTGGGAGCAGTTGACTGCCCACCTCTGGACCAGACACTCCCTTGCAGGTCTTTCCCGACTAGTGTTCCAAGATATGTTAGAGAGGGACCTACTGTGCTGAATTTCTATTTGGAACATGGATCACTGCCTGACATTGTGTGTTTGTGTATGCATTCACCGACCGTCTCTTGACCAGACCATCCGTTCCCTGAGAGCAGGAACTTGGACTGGATCCCATGTGCCTAGAATATCTATTGAGTTCAGCAAATACGTGCAGACTGGTGAGTTAATCTGTGTTTGTGGAGGGCCTGTCTGGCACTGGACTGGCGAGGAGAGGGGAACGGGAGGAGGACCCTGCTCCCGGGATCGGGCACCGGGGTCTCACGCTCAGGGATTCGGGATTGTGATGGAACTATTTTACAGGCAGACCTAGGTGACACTGGAGCAGACGCCCTCCACTGCCCAGTTAGCTGTGCATTCGGGGTCCCCTTTGTGTTCCTCAGTCCTCCACCCCCACACTCGGTCTGTCAGCAAGTTTTGTTGATTCCACCTTCCCAAATATCTCAGATACCTCTGGTTGCCTTCTCCACGGCCAGCTCCCCAGCCCCAGCCTTCCTGACCGCTGGCTCCCAGGGCACCCCTGCAAACCAGGGTCCACGGAGGCTGCAGAGGTGGTCTCTCTAAGATGTAAAATGGAAAGGCTGTCTACTGCACCAGGTAAGGGGGCAGAGCTCTGCGGACAGAGGGCTGGGTTCGAGCTGTGTAATTTCGGGCAAGTGTCTGACCTATCGGAGCCTCAGTTTCCTCATCTGCAACAGGACTGGTCCCTGGGAGTGTGCTGTAGGGATCAGGGGAGTGAATACATGACCAGCCCTCAGAACAGCAGAGCGTGGGGAGGGCTTCGTGACTATGCACCAGTACCAAGTTTCCCAGCCGCTTAGGGTCCGGCAGTAGCTTCCTGTCGCACTTAGAATAAGATCCAAACTCTGACCCCAGCCTGTTCACCCCGGCCTGCCCCTGCCTCCAGCCCGGTCTCCCTACTCTCCCCCTTACTCCCTAAATCCAGGATCAGCCTAGTTTGCCCGGAGCTCCAACGCACCAAACTCTCTCCTGCCTTGGGGCCAACCACATGCTGTTCCCTCTGTCCAGAATGCTTTTCCCCTTGCCCCTCGCTTGGCCTATTCTCAGGTCCAAACATCAGCTCCTTCACCGTCACCAACATCAGCAACCCCCGCCCCTGCCCAACTAGGCTCTATTATAGCTCCTTACTTGGTTTTTCTGTTCATCGCATTTAATGTAACATGCATCTTTTCTCTTCTGAGCTTGCTGTTTACTCCTTTTCCTGCCTCCCTCCCTAGAGCCGAATGGCCTCCCAGCCCCCAGCACATGGTGGCACTTACAAGGTGCTGAGCCGTGTCTGTCGAATAAGTGAGTGGCCTCTCGCAGATCAGCTGTCTTTACTGTGTCTTGAGTGAAGAAATGAATGGATCCATGAGTAGCCACTGCCACCTGCTGCTCCCCCTCAATTCCTTCCACCTTCTCTGGGCAGGTGGCCCCTCTGTGCCCAGCACTAAGCCTCTGTGTGCTGCTCAGAAGCCTTCTTCCATGGCTCCCCAGTTCCTTCTGAGATGAGCACCCCTCTTCAGCCTGGTACTGGACATCATCCATAGCCTCCCCTCTGGGACTCCCTCACCTCCTAGGCGCCCTCATTTAACCAAAATGGAGCCCCTGGGTTGTCCTGGAAGTGATCCAAAGAAGGAAGGGGGACAGTGCACTGAGGAGCCCAAGGAGGACCAAGGGGCGAGGCTACAGAGAGAAGTAGGGGAGGCAGCGGGGCCCCTGCGAGGCAGGCAAGGACCAGACACATGAGGGTGGCTTGGAGTCAGGGAGGCAGAGGGCCAGGCCCGAGGAGGAGCTTGAGCCTTGGGAACCTGGGGTGGGCAGAGGGGAGTCCCGGGGGTGAGGGTGGGAGCCTGAGCCAATGTCCTTTGCTAGGGATGTGGGGACTGGCAGGTGAGCGACCTGGGGTGTGGGTGAAGGAAAGCAGAGAAACTTGGAGCAGGAGCACTGAGAAAAGCGGGGACAGACCATGGAGCCTGGGCGCAGGTGGCTGGGGGTGCTCTCGAAGGCCTTTGTTGGGGAGCTTGGAGCTGGGGCTCAGCAGGCTACCCAGGCAGTATGGGTGGCAGGTGGTGAAAATGTTCTGGAGGCAGGGACGGATACAGGTACGGGGCTCATGGAAGCCAGGGGTGATGAGCTTCCCAAGGCAGGAGTGTGGCACAGGGACGGAGGAGAGTCGGGGTGGGGCTCAGGAGGTGCCTCTGGTGGCAGAGTGAGGTGGGCCCAGCTGCCAAGAAGGAGGGGGAGGGGAGGAAGGGGAAGGAGGGAAAGGAGGAGGAAGGGTGACCTGGGAGTTTAGGCGCGGAACCACAGAAGGGCAGGTGTGGCTGACTCTTATGGCTGGCTCCTGTGGCCAGCTCTAGTGGCTGAGACACCAGAGCTGGGTGGCTCAGAACAGCAGTGTTTTAGTCGCAGGATTCTGGGGGCCAGAAGCCCCAGAGAGGCCAGCAGGACCATGTCTGCCCCAGAGGCTCTGGGAAGACTCTTGCTTGCGTCTTCCAGATTCTGGGGGCTCCCAGCAGTCCTTGGCATTCCATGGCTGGTGACAGTGTAATTCCGATCTCTGCCTCTATTCTCATGGCTGTCTCCTGGCCTCCGTCTGCGCACCCTGTCCTGCTTCTGAGGACACCCGTCCTTGGGTTGGGGCTCACCCAGATCCAGGATGACCTCATCTTAACTGGTGATGTCTGCCAGGACTTGTTCCAAATCAGGTCACATCTGGAGGTTCTGGGGAGACATGAACTGGGGGGAATACTGTTCGGCCCACTACAGCCGCGGGGGGGCACGTGATGTCAGGAGCATGACCAGGCCTTAGTAACGGGTCGGCTGCAAAGAGGCCCCTTTGAAGGAATCTTTCCCAGAGTAGCCTGGGAGAGGGCAAGGTGTTAGCACTGAAGGCATGGGCTGCTTGTCTATGGGGTTTAGGGCAAAGGGAAGGAGGGGCCTTGTGGCTGAAAACCATGAGGTCAGAGGTTTTTCTTTCCTTAGACGAGAAGGAAGGCCCAGCAGCCAAGGAGAGAGAGAAAATGCAAGCATGGAGGGTGAGCATTCATGGTACTCGTGGAAGTCAGCAAAGGCTGGGGGAGAAAAGGTGTGCTCCACAGGGCTCTCTACACAGAGGCAGGGCCCATAGGGAGGCTCATTCCAGTCAATCTCGAAACTCTGCTTATCTTCTGGCAGGGATTCCAGGAAGGTGTAAAAAAGGATTGCAGGCTAATGAGGGCCTCCAGGCCACTAAAGACCAAGATTTATAGAGGCCCCAGGGAGCCGGGGCCGAAGATGGTCCACGAGGCCAAGAGTTAGTGGGCTGCTGTTAGAGCCTGGAGCCGTGTGCACAAGTCTGATGGCTGCGTCTATCTGGCTAGCATCTTTCAGGACCTTACCTGTCTGATTCTGACCCGGCTTTGCTCTGCCCTTGGGCCCCTGGCCACCTATCACACCTGGGTGGATGGGGGCTCCCGTGTCCCTCACCTGTCCAGGCCCTGGAACAGGCATCTTCCAGCTGGCCCTCCCAGCTCATCAACAACCCAATTAGCTTTCCTGGGCCAGTGTCCCCCGGAGCACAGGGCCTCGGAACCTAACGACAGGACTCCAGCTGCACCCCTGGGGAACACCTGCCTTCTGCTCCCTTCCCGGCCGATGCCAGGGCAAGGGCGCCTCCCTGCCGCAGCCCAGGCCGGAGAGCTCAGCGGTCGGAAGGCAGCAAGTTTGCAGCAGCAAACTATTCTTGGCTCCAGCCTGCTCTCGGCTGCTAATTTCATGCCCCTGTGATCCAGGTAACGCTTTGCTGCCTCGAGCTGCCACCCCCGGGCCTGAATCGCTTTTTCTCGCCCCGCAGGAGCCACTGCCTCTGCCGCCGAGCTCTCAAGGTGGGGGCTGTACGAGGCAGCCTCCGAGCCGCTGGGCTGCGAGTTAGCCTGCCGCAGCTCGTGACTAATTTGCTGCACTTATTTCAAAGTGCCCAAATAGCATTCAGGGGAGAAGCAGCTTAAACCGGGGCCTGCCAGAGATAAACGGGCTCATTTCGGGGCCTCCCTGCCCGAAGAAACCTCTTTACCTGGACGCTGAGCCTGGAATTAAATTCTTCTAGAAGAGATGCTTAGCACGGAGCCGCTCAGCGTGGCGGAGGAGGGGAAATGTTCCCCCTCTCGTAAAATGGGCCTCACATCTGGCCAGCTGGCTCTGGTGGGTTTTTAAATTGTGTTTGAAGAGCGGCTCTCCCTTTGCTGTGTTCTCAAGCCAGGCCAGAATGGAACAGATGAACATGACTTTCCCATCTCCATCACCAGGGGATCAGGCGTCCCGCACCCAGGCCAGAGTGGGGCTCCTCGACACCTGCCAGGCACCCCGCCCTACCAGGGGTCTGGGTTTTGAGCCCCGCCTCTGCTGGGCCTGGGGGTGGGGCAGGACTCTGTGGGGAGTCACCACAGGTGGGGGTGAGGGGTAAGCTGGAAGCCTGCCCGGCTCTTCCCGACGCTCATGTCCTCTGGACCGTGCTCTGTGCTCCGCAGCAGACCGTGTCTGTCCATTTTGGGTGGCTGACAGAAGCAAGAGCTCTTCTCCTCCGGATCTTTTTCCTTTTAACTCTACTCAGAACCATTGCCCTGTAGAAATGGCCTGGGGAATGGACCGTGGAGTTTAAGGAGCAGAGAGTGAACTGCAGAGGGGAGAGAAATCAAACCCCATCATTCGCTGGCTTGGGCAGGTCACCCATGTATGAGGGTTGGGGCAGAGGGAAGACACTGCCCTGATGGGACCCTGGAGTCTGCAGCTGACAGCTACTCACAGCTGGGAAGGCCCGTAGGCTGCCAGTGCTGGCCACTGGGTCCTCAGTGTCATGGCACAGTCCCAGGGACAGAGTTTGAGCCTGTGTGTCTGTGGGGCAGGCTCCCTCAGCTAGAGCGGCTAAATGTCCCCCCAGCCCTGCCCTGCATCAAAAGATCTGCCACCAGCACATGCCAGGCAGGCACCTCTGTGTGGTTCATCCACCTGTTAGCCTCAGGCTTCTTATCTATAAAATGGGAGCAAACCCAGCTCTGCCTTCCCTTACAGGCTGCGTTAAGAGCAAAGGGACTGGGGTCTCTGGGGGCCGTTTTCTTCCCTGGAAGTTCCCTGGCGCTCTGTGGGGCTTCTGTGCCACCACTTGGCTTACCTGCCCCGTGCCAAGGATGACTTTAGTGTGACCAGCGTGACAAGGTAACTGGGGGCTGAGCCCTGCCCAAGCCCCAGGGAATTGCAGCCTGCTGGGAGATGGTGGAGGGCAGGGAGCTTGGAGGAGATACACAAGGAGCAGAAGTTTTCCTCTTTCTTCCTCAGCTGGGCCTCGCCTCCCATCAGGCTGGAGAATTCAGAACAGTGACTGGTGGGACTGCTGTCCCCCATCAGCACCCTGAAAGGGAGGGGTGAGTGCCGTGGCTCCATGGCCGCCTGTCCTGGGATGTCTGGGTTAATGCACTGCACAGTACATTTGATTCCTGTCGATGCCAAGGAAGGTCTTGGGAAGTCTGTTCTAATAAAGGCACTTGTGTCTGAGTCGCAATTGGCAAAGAAGCAGCCCTCCAGGCCTTTGAATGTGCTGCTCCCGCCACGTGGAGTGCAGGTTCTCTCCCCGCCTCCCCATATCCATCTGGCAAACTTCCCCCTACTGTTCAGGCTGCGGTCCAAGAGGGTCTCTTGTGGGAAGCACCCCCAGACCCCTCCTTCCTTCCTCCATACCTTGTGTCCCCTGTGCTCTAGCTGCAGGATGGTGCCAGGCTACAAGCTCCCAGAGGGCATACACCAAGCCACCAGCACGGTGCGGGGCACACGGGGGTGGCCACATCTTCAGGGAACCACGGGACAGGTTGCTGATTGGGTGGGCAGCGGCTGCCGGCCAGTCAGACAGCCATAGGATGACCAGCCTCTGGGGCTCCTGACAGCCAAGGCAGAGAACCCCACTCCGAGAGGCCCCTTCATCCCATCGTGCCTTGCCCTGCAGCTCCCACCTGTCTTCCAGCTCTGCCTGCTTGCTGCATCACAGTGTCTCCTACCTGTGGGAAGGACCCCCCAGGACGTAGGTTTTCCGTGGACTGTAGAAACAGGGCTGCCTTGTGGCACAACCGTGAGGGGCTTCATTCATCACATTGCTTCAGGATTGGCACTCCCTGTGGGTGTGCAAGGCGTAGCCTCCACCTTTACCCGAGGTGGCCAGTGTCCCTGCCCTGGGGCTCTCCTTGTCCCTCCACTCCTGCATGTCCGGCACTGGCCTTTGGGGTCTTTGGGTCCACCTCTGGAGGTAGAGGCCATGTTCATCAATCACGTGGGGCACATGGTGTGGTAATAACAACAGAGCCTCTCAAGGGAGCTCCTAGGAACCAGGCCCAAGTGCAGGCAAATTGTGTCATGAATCCTCCCCACACGTTGCGTGACATGAGATCGCCCTATGGGATGGCGAGGACGGATTGCTTTGGAGGGGGCAGGATGGTTACCAATGTGTTTGAACCAATATTCAAATGTTTTTACATCGCCTGGAATAAAATGGGAGAAGGGGGCCCCAACATCCCTTGCAGGCGAATGAGACAAACACAGAAAGGACAGATGAGCTACTGGTCTGCCAAGGGCACAGTCCAGGATGGAAACTAGGGCCTTCACTGCTGAATGTTTCTTAGAAAGGAGCCCAAGGCCACCCATTGTGTGTGAATACCATCTCAGGTGCACCATCCTAGGGAAGCAAGAGTGGGGGAAAAGAGAAGTGAGGCAGGGATGGGAGAGAGCAGATGCAGGCTGGCCACAGCTTTGCAACAAAACACAGCCGGCTGCTCGGGCACCCAGCATGCATCCGGAGAAGCCACATGAAGCCACATGGGGCCCCCCCGCATCGTAGACCAGTTGACTGGGGGAGAAGAAAGTCAAGAAGTTTATCTCTTGTCTCTTTCCCATTTCTGCCTCTCTTTGGTCAAAGCATATGTCCTGGGGCTTTTCCTGTCCCCACTTCAGAGAGTATCACCGGACCCTGGGCAGTGCGCAGCACAGGGGTCTCTCCATAGGAGTCACCTCCTTTTCTGGGGGCAGGGGCAGCAGTGGCTTTATGACCGTGGGACTGAGTGGCAAGGTACATGGCCCAAGTCAGTGAGCAGATCTGGGGTGGCATGGAAGCTAAGTCCTGTTTCTTGGAATCGGCACAAAATGAGCCTGATTTCAGCAAAGGATTTGATGAGGAAAGGCTAAGGGGACTGATGTCTGCAAGTATAACCTTTGTTTCCCTCATGGGCAGATACATTGGTCTTCACATCTGGCGAGATCACGGTGAGCTATCCCTGTCTTCATCGAGAAACTGAATGTAAACTATAAGAAGTCAGCAACATGCAAAAAAACTCTGGATAGTTTTTAGGATAGATAGGAACTCAGCTGCCCACAACCCTCATTCATTAAGGATGTATTGCCGTGTAACAAAATGCTACACACTCCACAGGGTTAACATGACACACAGTTATTATCTCACAGTGTCTGTGGGCCAGGAGTCAGGGCACGGCTGGATGGAGTTCTCATCTCTGGGTCGTACACAGCCACAATCAAGGGCTTAGCTGGGGCTGCGGTCTCCCTGGAGGCTCGGTTGGAGAAGGACTACGTCTAGGCTTCCTTGAGTTGTCAGCAGAATCCAGTTCCTTGCAGTCGTAGGACTGAGAGCTTCGGTTTCTTGCTGGATGTTGGCCAGAAATCTCTCTGAGCAACCAGGGGTCACCTGTAGTTCTTGCCACTTGGGGTTCCCCTGATGGCCGCTTGCATCCTCAGAGCCATCAAGGGAGGAAAAAAAGGGGGTCCAACAAGACAGGTGCTACATCTCATGCAACGTTGTCCCATATGCATCGTTGTGTATGCCCCTTTGCTGTATTCTCTTGGCTAGAAGCAAGTCACAGGTCCCACCCACACTTAGCAGAGGGCATCCCATACAAGGTGTGAGCACAGGAGGCTGGAACTGTGGGGGCCCCTTAGAGAATCTGCCCACCACGTTTTGTTAGAACTCTACTTACAGGCAAAAGCATCAAATAAGTTACCCGCCCTCCCAACAGGTTTATATCAGGAACTAAGTTAAAAAAAAACAAAAACAGAACTCCATGGGGTGTGCTGAGTCAGCCTACGCAACCGTCTACAGCCCCCAGTCTGTGCCAGTAGAGAAACAGGCCACGGTCCAGTCCATTCCGCCCCTCCTGGATGTTCTTTGAAAAGACAAGAAAATGGGCTCCGTCAACAGAAAGGGAGGCAGAGCCTTACTCCAGCCTTACTCCGTTGTCAATATTTAAAAAGCTTTCCACCATTAAAAGGGCAATTCTCTGCTTAAATATCAACAAACCAGAGCATTCAATTACCTCGAAAATCCCCATTCCTAAAATGTTCAGGGAACCCGAGCCTGCTCAAAAAAAACAAAGACAGAGATTCTGCGTCCCATGCAGTGGTTGTTCGTAGACTTGCATGGAACGAGTGAGCAGCCACTGAATTGAAGGGACCCCCGTCGGGGTGGGGAGGGGGGCTCAGATTCGGGGCTGTCTTGGTTGGCCCCCACCTGCGGCTGTCTCTTCCTTGGGGCCTTTCTCCATGGCTCCTGCCTGCCTGGCCTCACGTAGGCTCAGCCACTGTGTCAAGACGTAATTGACTGAGTGCCTCAGGCCAGTCCAGGCTCTGCTGAGCCCATCAGGGCAGGAACAATGAGGTGGCACCTCAAAGGAGGGAGGCTGTTTCTAAGGCTCATGGTTGATGGCCCGCAGTCGCTGTGATTACCATTTTAATTGCACGGCCACCACTACCTGATATTCAGGGTGCAGATTTCAAAGACCACAAAGCACTCTGCAGGCTTTAAAAAGGGACCCTGGAACAATCAGTTTCAGACCAGAAGGAGCTCATTATGGTATCTTTCTCTCGTGGGCTCCATGTTGCAATCAGACTCTCCCAGAAAGGACAGATCTGACCGTCCGTATCAAGGTCTGACTCAGATCCCACCTCCTCTGGGACTTTTCCCCAAACCCATACTCCTTCCCATTCTCTCATGTGACCCTGGTCCCACTCCCTGACCCAGACCCCCTTCTAAAACTCACTACTCCTACCTCTGATTTGGCAAAAAAAAAAAAAAAAACAAAAGAAAAAACCTACAAAATTCCGACATCTCTCCCCGTGGTGTTTTGAGATGGAAATACCTTCACACTCTATCTTACACTCCCAGTGGGATGCTTCCTTCTTAGTGGCCGGGAGGCGTGTCTCGTTCTTTGTCGAGATCGTACAACTGCCACAGTGCTCTGTGCGCTGGTGAGGCTTTTGCACGCCTGTCCCTTGCGCTTGGCACATTTGTGACTCAAAACACTGCCTCAGTTAAGTCCAATTTTGTGAGCTTTCCAGAGGAGAACGTTCACAGCTGCTTTTTTCTTTTTCAGAGTGAACAGTGTATTTAATAAAGAGCCTTTGTATTGGGCACACAGGAAATGCTTAATACGTGTGACCTGTTCTCATGGCTTAGAACCCGCAATCAGTACCAACCTGGGGTTCATGAGTTGACAATGACCCAAGCCAAGATATGTCAGCCCTTCCTGATTTTTTTTTTTTTTTTAAAGACAGGTATATTGAGGAATAACGGATACGCAGTAACATCTGTCCTCGTGAGTGGACGGTTCCGAGTTTGGAGAACTGGGCACAATTGCCATACAGTTTCTTTAGCCATAAGTTCCCGCACATTTTGATCAGGAGCTCTTCATCGTGTGGTCTCCTGCACACTTCGTCTGGAGTACTCGGCACCTGCTTCCAGAAAAAAATGCCCTTTTCCCTTCTCTCGGCCAATCTAGGAGCCATTTCCCACTTGACCTCCGGGGAGCATCTCTCCTGAGGGGGCAAATCCAGAGTCAGAACAAAGTGTCCCCACAGGTGTCAGGGTTGGTGTAGTTCTAAGAGGCCTCACTTGGTGGCAAGAACACTGGAATGTGGTTGGGTCATAACAAAGCGCATTTGGATCACTGAAATTTGGCGGGAGGCAGAGCAGACTGGCAGGACACGTCCTGACCGTGTGCACGTGCTCACAGTTGGGTCCTGTCCACACTGGCTGTCCGTGGGTGGGACAGGTAGAGGAGGGGAGAGCATGGGCTGCAGACCGTTAGGAGCCTCTCTGAGGGCAGGACAATGTCGTATTCTGACTTACGTCCCCAGCACTTCGCATGGCTTGTATTGGTGTCTGTTGAGGGACCTAGTAAGTGGTCGTAGGTCACCATGGGGCAGGGCCACACCATCTTGGAGCAGACCTGTCCATCACGTGCTGGTTTCTGAAGACAGTAGGGAGGGGAGGGGCGTGGTCTCTGCTCTCCAGGGAGCCCTCCCGTCCATCCGTGGTGACATCAGCAGCCCCCTCACTTCTGTGCTTGCAGAACTACTTTGAGAGCTACCTGACCGTTGCCTCCACCGTCTCCAGCGTGCTATGCCTCATGGCGAACTTCCTGCTCGTCAACAGGTAGGCCACGTCCCTCCCTCTGCCAGCCCTGCCCTGTGCCTCCAGCCCTCTCCCAGTGCCTCTCTCTCATGGCTGCTGGTGTGGGCTGCTGGTTTTCAGCTGCTGTAGGGGCAGGCCCCCAAGCAGGAATCCGGCAGGAAAGACCGAAAGGTCAGACAGGCGAGCCAGGGCCCCGTCGAGGGAAGCCAGGACCGGGAGCTGGACTTTCACTTCCCAGCCACATGCTAGGACCCTGTGTCAGCAGCCAGCAGGAGGCATGTGGGGACCCTCCTCTTCCTCCTTTTCCATCTGGGGAGCCTGTCTGTTACCAGCTGCCTGAGTTGCAGACGGTGTGGCCGGAGGCCAGCATGTGGATGGGTGGGCCCGGGGGGAAGGGTGGGCAAGACCTGTGGAAGCTGGTCTTTTTTAAGATTTTTAAAATGTATTTATTTTAGAGATAGAGGTGGGGAGAGCCAGCAGGGAGGAGCAGAGCGAGAGGGACAAGCAGACTCTACTGCGCGCAGAGCCCAACGCAGAACTCGATCCCACGACCCTGAGATCATGACCTGAGCTGAAATCAGCAGTCAGACACTTAACTGACGGACCCACCTGCAAGCAGTTCTGAGAGTGTCAAGAGCCTGGCTCCCCATGATTCTGGCTCTCGCTCCATGGAATGGGCTGCCAGCTCATGTGCTGACTACTCAGAGAGGCCCTGTGGGGACCTCCTGACACTGTGTTAGAGTAGGGGTTGGGAGAGAGCGCCATGGCTGCACTGTGGCGGAAGAATGATGCAGGAGACAGCCAGGCAAGTTAGCATGGCCCTTAGACTCCACCGGGGGACTCTTGTTCTCCATTGAGGTTTGCAGGAGCACTAGCCCTAGCTCCTTGGCCCACATTTCCCCTAAGCTACCAATAGGAACCTGGGCTCCTCTGGACCCAGCCACCTGGAACCTTAGATCCCCGATGGCTAATCAGGTTTACCCAGCTCTTCTAACTTTGCAGTGCCGGCCTGGATCTCTGGTGGAACAGGTCTCCGAGGCAGGTCTTGCCTCAGGCAGTGTGCTGGGACTGATGGGTGGGGTCTGCTCTGAGCACGGGAGGAGAGAAGCAGCATGTGGGCTAAGCCTGGATAGCCTGGCCCTTCCCAACATATTATGCAATGGGGCTATTGCAATTATCTGTCGCGGCATTCAAGTGATCCCCAAGCGTGGTTGCGGTTTAAACACTAACAGTATGAGTCTGTCTCACGATCTGGGTGCTATCGGGCTAGTTGGCAGCTCTGTCTTCCTGCCCCTCGTGTGGTCGCAGACAGTGCGGCTGGAGCTGCTGGCCCTTCTCTGGCCCCCATCTCTTTCTCCTCTCGTCTCCCCTCCCCTCCCCATGGTCTCTTGCATGGTGACCTCAGGTAGTAGGACTTTCTGAAGAGCAGGTGCTTGAACAAGCAAGGCAGAAGCTACATGGTTTCTGTAAGCTAGTCTCTGTGGCCACATGGTGTCACTTAAGCCGGACTTGGCTGGGCAAGCACTCCCCAAGGTCACTTGGTTTCGAGGGGATGTAAACCCACCTGTCGATGGAAGGAGAGACAAGAATTTGCACCCATTTAAAAACCAAAGTACAGGCCGTAAGGGCAAAGAGCACAATGGGGCTCAGATGGCCTTGAGGTAAGCCTGCTGACCCTACCTTGCCTCCTCCCGCCTTCCCCTGACACACGGGGCTACCCTCCATGTCCTCAAAGGTGGGGCGCAGCCTCAGAGCACCCCCCCCCCGCCAGGAGGAATGAGTGGAGGAATGGAACTCAGAGCAGGGCCAAGTGTTTCCTCCACACTCCTGGTCCCTGGAGGGAAGAGCTATAGGAGAGAAGGCAGGAAGAAGGGAAGGGAACAGAAAGGAGGAGGAGGAGGAAGAGGGGGTGACAGCCAAGGTGGTGGAGGGCCCCTTGGTCTCTCACCACGCCCTCCTTTCTAAGACTTTCTCGTGACCCTCTCTGTCCACTTGCCTGGCTGGCCTGGGGACACAGGTTTGTCCAGCGGAGACAACCAGGGCTCATGTAAGTGAGAGCCCCCACCCCCTTCTAGATCTGGCGCCAGTATCTGAACTATAACAAGGGGTGATGCCTGGTGACACACAATAACCTGAGAGGGAGGCCCTGACATGAGCCCCTTTCCAGGGGGAAGTCAGGAGCTATACCCAAGACCACAGGACCAGTGCAGGGTGGCCCAGGCTGGCATTGTGCGTCCTCTGTGGTCATGAGATCCAGCAGGCCAGAAGCCGGCCTGGGACAGTGGTCAGCAACAGGGAAGGTTGGCCCTCAGGACACTCAGGTAGCACTTCAGAGCACTCGTACCCCTTAAAGCTTTGTCTCCTTTAATCCTCCCAACAGCTGGAAAGCGGGAAACTCAGTACCTTGCTTTACAGATAAGATAGGCACATGGAGGTCAAATTCACAGGGTGAGTCCAGACGGGAAATGGGACCCTCCTCGCCCCACACTTGTACTTGGAACCTCTGGGTCCCCCAACTCCTCCCTGTGGCCAGAGCCACACCTCAGAGCCTTCTGCCCTGGCTTCAGGCAGCTGGAAGGAAGGAGGTGGTAAAGGAGGTCTAGGTCTGCCTGCAGTGGGGACAGGGGACCGCCCAGGTAGCCACCCTCCCAAAGTCAGGCAGGGAGCTGGCTGTGAAGGCTCAGCACTATAGGGCTTCTTCCAGAAGTTTCAGCCCATCCTAGGGCCTGCCCTTGCCCTCCTCCGTGTAGGAGAGGGATGAAGGCAATGTGGGGAATGCTTGCGGGCCTCCGTCTGTTTCTGGGCTGTGGGAAGATGGTTTGCGGCTAAGCTGTTTTTTATTTAATGCGCGAGATTGAAACGTCTCCTTTTCTCCCCTCCTGGAGAACCCTGGCTTTCTCTGACTGGCTCATCCATAATCTCCAAGTGTTTTATTATGTTAAATCTGTAGCATCATAAATACTTATGAGTAGAATTTACATTTGAGAGACTTATGAAGAAATCAGTCCCCTGGGGTCCTGAACAAGGGGGAGGGAAGCTGGCAGCCCTAGCCCTTGCCCAGAATCTCACATTCCTATGGCCTGCCCAGGGTCCCGGGGCTGAAGCAGTTGTCTCGGCCATCCCCTGTCCCAGAGCAGAACCCCTGACACCAGGGCAGCCTTAGTCTAGACTGTCTCTACCATCTTGACGATGTCCCTGTCCCCCTGGCCATTCTCTCGGCCCAGGTGGAAGAAGCAAAGAGAGGCCAGCGTGCCCCCGTTATTGCACGTGGGGTGGGTTCCATGTAGCACATCTCATAAAGCTTCGTGGGCATTGAAGAGAGCTCCATGCAGGACCCCTGAGGACCTGGGGCAGAATGGGTCACGTGGCAGGTGATTTGCCGGCAAGGAGGAGGCCTGTGCAGGCGAGGGACCTGCAGGGACTCCGTTGCTCCTGGCCTGCCTTTGACATTTACCTCCTCACCTCCCACCACCCTGGGGGTGCTGGGCGAGCAGTCCCCCAGCTCCCTCCAGAGCAACCTTCCTGTAGGGGCAACTAATTACCTTGTTGGGACAGGCGCCAGAGAGCTCCTGGGACACCACAAGCATGGACTTCGTCTTCACCAGGGCTGGGAGGAGGTGATTAGAGGCAGAGCCCACACCTGAGGCTGGCTGGAAACTCCGTATTTCCAGGGGTCTGCCTGCCATACTTGGGGGGGTCAAGAAGCAGAAAGTCTCCCTCTACTGCTAATAAGCCTTGCCTGTCAGTTTGTGTGGTCCAGCAGGGACTCACCAGGTCCCTCCCAGGCCCTCTGTCCACCCTGGGCGGGGGGGCAGGGGAAAACAAGACAGAGCACTGTCCTGGCGGCACTCCTCCTGTCTCTAGTCTGCCCTGGGCCTCCTTCTTGCCCCAGGGATCTGGTAAAGCTTTTTGGCCTCCATCGCCACCCTCTCTCTCTCCGTAACTATCTTAATATTTACAATTGTAAATGGCAACGTTATGCTGACCCAGGCTCTGAGCTCTTGCTGGCTCTTATCTTTGGGGCATGGGGCAGCTTCAGCTGCTGGGGAAGGGTGGAAGGCACTGTGCGACCCGGTTGAGTGTGGAGAACCAGCCCGAGCGTCAGAGATAGGCCTAACCACCAGCTTCCAGGACTGCTGGTGTGCACTTACACTAGATACTCTGGGCCCCCAGGGGTCCAGTTGCTCTACCTGGCTGCCCGCCAGCTCCTGCCCAGGATGAGGCCCCTGCAGACCCTGGGAAGATGCATCATGGTGTGGGGTTCCCTAGAAACAGCCCCTGCAACAGGGATTTGAAGTGTGAGCCCTTTACTTGGGAGGTGAAGGTAGGAGAATGGAGGGGGGCGATGAGAAGGGAAGGCAGCCAATAAAGCATGCCTTACCAAACCAGCTCCCACAGAAAGAGACCGAGCTTGACCTGCCTGGGGACTCTGGGACCCAGTGTGGAAGGCACACCTGAGGGGGAGGGAGCCGGGGTGTTTATCCACCCACTTCCCCCCACCCATTGTTGGTTGAAAGGTGCTCTTAGGAGATGTTAATTACCTGTCACTTGCAGCCTGTTTCCAGGTAGAGGGATGGTGCACTGGGCAGATCACCCACCAGCTAGAAGCCTTGATGTGCCTCTTTGTGTGAGTTAGCATTCTTGGTAACAAACAACAGAGACACAAAAAGGGTTTTCTCATTCTTGACCTGGAAAACTAAAATCAGGGCTGCTGCCACACATAGCTGCACATTGCTGGATCTAGGAGATCGTGTATGTGCCCAGGGCTGTCCTCTTGCACTGTCCCTGGGCTCTGTGTGTGTGTCTGCCTGGCTTCATCCCAAATGTGGTCTCTCTCCATGCAGCTGGCCAGGTGACAACCAGCAGCCCCCAACACGGTCATGGCAGGGAAGGAACTTATCTCCACCTTTCAGTCCTGGAGGGCCCTCACTGGCCTTGCCTGGCTCACATGCTAATCCCAAACCCAAACCAGTGACCTGCCCCTGTGGCATAGGACACTCCAGTTACCCCAGACCCAGTCATCATGTGTCCATCATCTGTGGCTTGGTCAGGATGGACAAGGTGGCCAGCCACCTCTCCAGAATAACTTGGCATGGAAGAAAGAGTATGCCTCAGGGAAAGGATGATGGCAGACGAAACCTGCACATGCACCCTACACCCTGCCCTGAGGGTCAAGCCTTGGCACTTAGCAGCTGGACTTGGCCCTCCAGGATAGGGCTCTGCTTCCCTCCAGCCTCTGCTCTCGATCTCACCTGCAGTCTGAGGCCAGGTCCCTGCACGTGCCATGTCCCCTCTCACCAGACACGTGCCCTCACATCCCAACACTCCTTATACTCCAGGTTGGGTACCTCCTCCAAAAAGACTCTGCGACCCTCAGGCTGGGTTTTGTACCCCCTTGGATGCACCCAGAATGCCCTGGGGCCCTCCCAATGGAGCACTGTGCACACTAAAGCAAAATGCCTGTCCGGGGCTGGGGTCACCCAGCAGGTGGCTTGACACACCGGAACTATCTGATAAATGTTTGCATAACAGACACCAGAGAGAATGCATGTTGGCAGATAGCCCTGGGCGGAGGCTCAGCAGACCTGGGTTCTCTTCCCCTGCTCCCCACGGAATCACACCGAGACCTTTTTCTGCCCCTTCACATCCGCAGGCTTCCCTCTACCCTTTACGCAGCAGAGGTGGCACCTGCCCTCCCTCCAGCAAGGATCAGAACCAAGATCAGAGAAAACTCCAGTTAGCCCGGAGCCGCAAAAGCACTTTGAAAAATCCTTGCTTCTCATGCTCATCATTTCACACCTATTTATGTACATATATATGTAGATACATTTTTTTTTTACCTTTCAGGTCTTTCTTTTTATAAAAAAAAAAAATTTTATGTGTGTATAACTAATCTGGCTTTTCTCCCAGCCCCCACCCACTGGTTCTCGGGAAAATTAACCAAATATCCAATCTGGCTTAAAGCTTAGTCTAATCTGATGAATTAAACAGCCCCTTTCCATGATATTCTCTCTCCCTGGAATAAAAATGTGCAGTTTCCTGGAGAGCCAGCCTTCCCTGCTCCTCGCTTCAGGGAAGCATCTGGGCGGTTGGGGGCCCAGAGGAGCGTGTGGTTTGCGTTGTGGGTGTGGGACTGGCCCAGGGCTGCTCTGGCTTGGCGTCAGCGGCTGCCCGTGACAGCTGAAACCGTCGCAGGAGAATCCTTCTGCCCCAGCCTGTTCTGGACCACCCACATTCCCTTCCTTCCAGGGAAGCCGTAGAGTGTCCTTCTGAGAGTACAGACTGGAGCCAGTCCTCTCGGGGTCACAGTGAGTGACCTTGAGCAAGTTCTTTAGCATCTCTGACCTCAGTTTCCTTCCTTGTACCTGTAGGACGGTCAGAGGGCCTGTCTTGCAGGGCTGGCGTGAGAAGGCAACAAGTCAGCATGTAGAAACATTCCGAAGGGTACTTGGCATGGGTTTAGTGCTATCTGGGTGATCGCTCTATGATGAAGATGGTGTTGGTTTACTGCTCATCTCCCTCCTCCCGCCACTGCTAAGTTTTGGGAGAAGGAAGCCCAGATGGTGGTGACTTTGTTGAAACACTAGCCAAAGCCAGTGGGAGCTCAGCTTGAGAGCAGGGGCTTGCCTTGAGACCTCCTGTCCTGTCCTTGAACCTCACAGCAAGATGAAAAGAAGCAATATCCACTGAGCATTTGCCCTGAACTGATTCTGCCCCTGCACTCCACACGCTCCCCTCCAGAGACCCTCACCACCACCCCTGCAGGTGGATCCATCCTCCTCCCTGCTGTACAGACACAGGAACTGAAACCAGAGAGATGGAGTCACTGACCCAAGGCCACACAGCTAGTGAGCCAGGAAGGCAGGATTCAGGCCCAGGCCTCCCGGCTGCAGAGTGTCCCTTAAGAACCTTCCCCACCAGCCCAAGGGGATCTGTGACCGCTTCTGGCATCCCCCCACCCCGCCCAGGGTTCCGATTCGAGTCCGTGTGCTGGCCTCACTGACTGTCATGCTGGCCATCTTCTTGGTGATGACTGCACTAGTGAAGGTGGACACCTCCTCCTGGACCTATGGCTTCTTTGCTGTCACCATCATCTGCATGGCGATTCTCAGCGGGACCTCCACCATCTTCAACAGCAGCGTCTTCGGCATGACAGGTTCCTTCCCCATGAGGAATTCCCAGGCGCTGATATCAGGTAAGAGCCAGCCTCCAGACAGCAGACCAGGTTAGTCTACCTGGGGGGTCATGCAGAGGGACATGCAGTTACCCTTCCAGAAAAGGCAACAAGTGTTAGCTCTATTTGCACTGTCTATTATTGGGTAACAAAGCACCCCAAAACTTAGTGGCTTCGAACGATAGGAGTCATGTCTTTGGCTCACAGATCTGCAACCTGGGCAGGAGTCGGCAGGGACAGCTCAGCTCTCCTCTGCCCTGCACGGCATTAGCCGACAGAGTAGAGCTGTGGGCTGGAGGGCCCACTCTGAGAAACTCAGCCAGGCTGGGGCCTGGGGCCTGAGGGGTTCCTCTCTACCAGGGTCTCGGCACGGCCTGGTGGGCTTCCCTGGGGCATGGTGCCTGGGTCACCAGAGTGAGCATCCCAGGAGACCCAGGCAGAAACATTATTTCCTTTCATAGCTTAGATGTGGAAGCCATTTATGGCCACGCCCACCATAGCCACGAGCCCACGGGCCTTTGAGGGGAGAGAACACAGACCCACATGCATCAGCGGAAGAGCATGAAAATCATCCTGTAAGAAGAGCAGCTGGGAGGGAAGCCAGTTGTAGCCCCTTTCGGCAAACATATCCGTCTACCGAGTGCATCTCCTGCAACAGCATTCCTTTCTTCCCTTCCTCCTAGTCCCCTCGCCTTCTCCTGTCCCCTGCTTTCTCTTTCCTTTGCCTTCCTCTTAGCTTCTCCCCCTTTTCTTCCTTTCTCATTTTATAGAAGACCTACTATGTGCTAGGGATTCAAAGATGAACAGACCCAGCCTCTCGGGAGCCGATAGCCTAGCAAATAAGCACCTCCATGACCCTGAACTTTGGCCATCTCTGGAAATGCAGATGCACCACTTGGGTCAACTCCTTTGGCTGAAGTTTGATGCTGATCCTAAGCCCGTGGTCCAGGCCTTTCACAGCTCTGTTCCCTCGCTCAGATGTCCCAGCAAGAAAAAAAGGAGTAGGGTCAGTAAGAATCTGTGCTTTCACAGAAGACCACCGTCCCTTAACATGAGACTGGGAACTCAGCAGCTGTGTTCAGCATCGAGCACGTCCCTGTTGTGTGAAGGAGGGTCATAAGCATTGGCCCACTTGAAAAGAATTTCACAAAGAATCTCTTCTGTGTCCATGAACATCACTAATAGATCCGTTTCTCTCCCCCGAGCCTCCCATCCCTTCTCAACTCAGCACTGGCGGTATTCCTACCTGCAGATCAGAGTTCAGATGTGAGCTCAAGTCTGTTTACCATTTTGGACATAAGATCAGGCTTTTGGCTCTGTCCGGGGAAATCCTTGGTTCTAAAGTAAAATGAAAGTGGGCCCATGGCTAAGTTTCTTGAGTACAGTCAATATGCCTGTAGCAGGGCTTTGAGAAGGACATTCCTAGCCTGAGGGAAATGGCCCCCAAGCACTGGATGTGATCTCGTCTGTCACCTGAGTCTCAGAGAGAACCCGTCATCTCCCTCCATCCTGCTGGCAGATGTATTTTTCCTTACAAACACCTTGCTGGCTACCTGTCTACCAGTGGCCAAAGCCACCATTTATGCTGGCAGGGGGTCCTTCGGGTTCATCGGGCTACCCGGGAATCTTCTCGAAAAGGGGACTCTCTTGTGAATTTTTCAGAAATTCCATGTTTGAAAAAGTGGAGAAGTCTGGCTCTCACACTTCGGTACTGATTACCCCAGGCCCTAAGCCAGTGTCATCACTCGGCAGGGGGTTGGGAGGAGCCATCAGGAGCCCCTCACCCTGGAAAATCCGAGGTGGCCCCAGCTCCCAGAGGCCCCAATGCCATCTCCCCAGCCCCCGTTATTTCTGGACCAGAGGAACCCATCTGTGAATTCTGCATGTGTAGGCATCCGAGGAACAATTCATTTGTTTTGTACTGGTGTTTTTTTAAGCCCCTCATTTGCATGTATTTCCATAACTGATGAGATAAAAGTAGGGAGTCATGAAAGATGAGCTCCCGGAGGCCTGGTTTGTTGTTGATGATAATATTGTAAATTCCCTACAAGTTGGGGAGAGAGAGGGAAATCAATAGGCGGTGATGTTAAGATCTCTTCCTTAGGCAGCCGGCAAGTGTCTTACTCAAATTGAGCTCCAGTTCTTACAAAACATCCAGGTGGGGATTACAGCTTCTCTGAAGCTGGCACCCTCTTGGCAAGGGGTTTACCCTGTTGTTGCTGCTTTGATGTAGGAAGGACAGAAATAGCCAAACACCTTATCGGGAATCTGAGAGGTTCATAGGCACTCCTCTGTGCCGGGCACCATTCTCAAGGCTTTCGGGCTCAGGATCCTTTTTATCTTCGTAAGAGCCCTTTGATGTGGGCATTAGTAACATCCCCATCTTACAGCTAAGGACACGGAAGCACAGAGAGGTTCAGTGACTTGCTGAAGGCCACACAGCCAGAAGAGGTAGAATCAGGATGGGACTCAGATGTTCTGGTTCCAGAGTCTGCTCTTTGTCTTCGCTGTGCTAACCTGAATCTCTTTGCTGTCCTTTCAAATCCCGATCTCTGGCCCCACCTGGGCGAATAAAGTTCACAGGGAGGTTAGGGAGGAAGGATCTGTGGTGGGAGGCGGTGGGCTGTTCCCAGCAGAGCTGGGGTCAGAGGGGTCAGGATCCCATAGGGGTCAGGCAGAGTGTGGGTGAGGATCTCAACTGTTGCTCTGGGCTCCTGCTCTGAGCAGCACCCAGCAGAGAGTGCCACCTGGTCACATCTGTGTGACAGTGACAGGGCTGACCCTGCCCGCACAGAACACTTTGCTGTTTGCTGCCTGCAGTCACCCACCTCCTCGTCTCCCTGAGAATCCGTGTCCTGGCCTCCTGGCTGTCAATGCCGACAGACTCATTCATTCAGCCAGGCAGTGCGACGTACTCACCAGACCTCGGGGGATGGAGGACGAGTATTAGCTCCATTTTCCAGGCAATGAAACAGAGGTGGAGAGGAGTAAATGACTTGGGGGCACGCACGGCCATGTCTGACTTCTGAGTCTTGCCTAGCACAGGTTGACTACCCACGGTTGTGAGGGTTCAACAGGGAAGTAAGGTCCATCCCCCCATCTCCCCACCCCGCCTCCCAGAAGTGACAGTGTGATTGCAGCAAAGAAGGGGACCGACACTTGTCGAAAGCCGACTGTGTATGGGCCCTTTCCAGACATGAGCTCAGGCCTCACAGCAGCTGTTCAAGGCAGGGCTTGTTAGTCCCAATTTACAGACCAGCAAACTGGGGCTCCAGGGCGTCGTGTTAGCCTCCCCAGTCGCAGTGAACAAGCCGCAGGGTCAAGGGTCAGAGGTACACCTGTTTGGCTCCCAAAGCCGTGGGTCCACTAAGTTGTGCCACCTCCTCTGTTGGTAGTGGTCAATGGTGGTGACATATTTTCACACGGGTCACATGGCAAAGCCCTTGGCCAGAGAGAACATTTCATGTGGGAGGGTGATTGCATGCATGTGACTGTGAGTTTGTGTGTAGGAGTGTTATAGCACAGCAGTGTGTGTGTGTGAGTGTGTATGAGAAAGTGTGAGCACGTGTGTGTGCTGTACGTGCAACCACATTCACGTGCATGTGTGCCACACTTCCCACGGGGTACAAGGTCAGCTCCGTGAGCTCTCGGGCGGGTGACACAGAGTTTCTGTAACCGATGAGGACTCCCGGGATGGGGCGGTGTTGCTCAGAGCCACAGGTGGGCCTGTGCCAGAACATTCCCTGAACCTCTGATCCAGTTTGCTTGGTGGTGGCTTGGGCTGAGGGCACTGGAGAGGAGCTCTCTGAGAAGTCCCACCCCTCAGTGGAAAACTGCTGACCCTAGAAGAAGGGCAGTAAAGAGAGATGGAGGTGAAGGTGAAACTCTGGAGGACGTTTGCGCCCTCAGGCTGCAGCTCCCACAAGCCCGTCAGTGGAAACCTGGGCTGGGGACATGACCTCTGATACCCTCTTAGACTCAGAGCTCACGGCTGCCCAGCCCCCTGTGTCTGCCGGGGCGTCAGGGCCCCCTAAGGACTACAGCATCTCTGTCAAGCAGGGAGAGTTTCTACCCCCGTTCCATGAAGGCTGAGCGGACGGGGCATGCCCGAGTCGCAGGGAGGTGGGCTCACCCCCCCATTTCCACGGCCTCCTGTGCTCCTTGCAGGAGGAGCCATGGGGGGCACCATCAGTGCCGTGGCCCTGCTGGTGGACCTGGCGGCGTCCAACGACGTCACTGACAGCACCCTGGCCTTCTTCCTGACGGCAGACGTCTTCCTCGGGCTCTGCGTCGGGCTCTACCTGCTGCTGCCGCGGCTGGAGTATGCCAGGTGAGGCCCCCCTCACCGTCAGGATGTTCCCCCAGCTCTGCTTCTTTGTACCCGCTGTCTCCCCAGGCCTCTCCCCACCTCTTCTTGCACTTCTTTCGTGCTTCTTGCTGCTCTTTTAACAACAGCCCTCAACTTTTTCTCGCATTTTATTCTTGTCAAGGCATTTCCTGATCCATTATCGTATTTGATGTAGGAGAGGCAGGAATCATTTGCCCTGTTCTGCAGGTGAAGAAACGGAGCCCGAGAAGGCCAGGGGGCCAGCCTGTGACCACACAGTGGGCGAGCTGGCAGAGCTGGGGAGGCCCAGGTCCTAGCTCTGCCCTTTCCCACGGGGACCCGTGTTGCCTGGCGGTGCTGAGCTCAGCCATTTACACCTGTGTGTCTTTTCTTCACTTTTTCTGTGTGCAGTTGTTACCGCCCTTCCCCATTTTACAGGTGAGGAAACCGAGGCTTTGTCAGCTAATAGACGTGTCCAGGCTGCTCACCTAGTGAATAGCAGACCCAGGTTTGAACCAGATTTGTTTCCAGAGCTGTGCCCTTTGCACCATTTTTGAGTCACGGAATGGGCAGAAGGCAGGAGGGTCCCAGCACTCCTGCTGTGTCCCTGTGTCCTGTTTCATGGTGCTTCACACGAGTGTGTCTCCAGTGGGGTGGCCAACCTTCCCCGTTCTCCTGGAACTGAGGGATTCCCAGGATGAGGGGCTTTCGGTGCTAAAACCGGGAAAGTCTCAGCAAATGGGAACAGTTGGTCACCTTCGTTTCTAATCTCACTTTCCAACTGAAATCCTCACAAAACCCTTTCCAGCTGAGCCTGTGAGACAGAGAACACCCAGGTGCTATGCTTGTCCCATGGAAGCTTCTTCTCTGCTGATTAAAACTTTGGTCAAGACTCCTGGGTTTACAGAAATGCATCAGACGAAGGAGCTTTGGAGGCAGCCAGGCTCCTGGGGCTGCTCAGACTAAATCTTAGTTAAACGGGAACCCATGGGTGCTGCCCCCAGGAGGAACGGACCCCCAGGCAGTGCGGGGGGCTGCTGGCTTGGGGAGGGCGACGGGAGACAGAGGTGGAAGAGCTTGATGAGGAAGAGGTTTCACCAGGGGAACTTGGCGTGGAGCCCTCTGAGAGCTGACTTCAGGCCGGGATCTGCCGCTGAGTCGGAGGGGAAGTAAGTATACTCCTTCCCCTAAATAGCGGTTGTGGAACAAGACAGAGTTCAAGTCTGCAGTGCCCGGCTCAGCATCACACGAGAAAGTGGTTTGGAGGAGGAGCCCTCCTACCGACTCGATTATTACCTGTAAGCACTTAGGATGGGCGGCCTGGCGGGGCCCTCAGAAGCTCACGGCTGCAGGACCCATCTATCTTACAGAGGAGGAAACTGAGCTCAGAGAGGGGCATGCCTGGCCTAATGTCACATGGGGAAACAGAGGGGGGCTGATACCAGAACCCAGCCATCACAGAGCTCCTGTTCTCCCAACCCCACACCAAGCTTTCTGTTTGGGATGTGGTCATGTGGTCAGCCTATGTCTCCTGGCTTTCAGCATCTGAGACCCAGAGAGGTTGAGTGACTCAGGCAAGGTCACACAGCAAGATGGCAAGGCCAAGCCACCTAAGTGTCTTCTACTCTGGTGAAAGTAGCAGAAATTGAAAATATTGATTATATCAGTGTTGAGGATATGGAGGGAAAGATACCTTTATAGACTTATTAGTTATAATTCTATTTTGAAGGGTTACTCTGTGTGTGGTGATCTAGCTGGAAATAGGCAAACATGGTACTCGCCCCAGGGAGCTGTCTTTTAACAAAGGATCCAAATGATAAAACATAAACTAACCCAATGGTTATAATTTGTGGTCAGTGTTTTTGAAGAAACCAATGACCGCATAAAGATTAACAGGGCCAGTGACTGGAGATGGGGCAGGGGAGTGGTACAGAGCAGAGACAGATTGGTCTTACCTATTTGGAGAATAATAAAATTTAAAAGAAAATTTTAACAAAATTTTTAAAGAAAAGCTTTTTTAAAAAAATAACTTATAATGTATTATTTGTTTCAGGGGTACAGGTCTGTGAATCATCAGTCTTACACAATTCACAGCGCTCACCATAACACATACCCTCCCCATTGTCCATCCCCCAGCTACCCCATCCCTCCTACCCCTCTCCCCTCCAGCAACCCTCAGCTTGTTTCCTGAGATTAAGAGTCTCTTATGGTTCGTCTCCCTCTCTGGTTTCATCTTGTTTTCATTTTTTGCTCTCTTTCCCTGTGATCCTCTGTCTTGTTTCTCAAATTTCACATATCAGTGAGATGGTATGATAATTGTCTTTCTCTGATTGACTTATTTCGCTCAGCATAATAGCCTGTAGTTCCATCCATGTCATCGCAAATGGCAAGACTTCTGGATCTTTGATGGCTGCATAATATTCCATTGAAAGATACAAATGTTTTGATCCAGAAGTTCCTTCTCTAGAAATCTGCTCTACTGAAGTCCTAGCATACAGGCGCAAGGCTGTGTGGGACTCTTCATTGCACCATTATTCATAGTAGAGAGAGATTGGAGCTAACCTTAATGTCCATCAGCAGGGGAGCAGTTAAATTGCATATGCATACGATGAAGTATGCCACCCAGCAGAGAGGCGTTGAGTCACGTGTCTCCATGTTAACAGTTGGCCACGAGATACTGTTCTAGATGCAATTATGGGCACGCATGTGTATATCATGCATGTTATGCATGTTATTTGGGCTGTTATGTAACACATTTGTATACATTATTTATATAATAGATTTAGGAATTGCCCTGTTGCGGGAAGTTTTGCAATGTGTATAGTTTGACCCCTTTTGCTTAAGGAACAGAACTAGGAAGGACACGTGGTGGGGGGAGAGGGGATGTTTGCCCATCCACGGAGCCATACACACCAGATTTTTAACCATCCGGACCTCCAAGGAGTGAGACCAGACCGAGGTGGCCATACTCGTTCTAGTCAACCGTTTTCCTTCTGTATTTTGAGTTCATTGCATCAAGCTTGTGCTATTTTTATAATTTTAAAAATTATATTTAAAGTGCTATTTTATCTCCATGTCTGGCCCAAAGCAAAATGAAAACAATGGCTCACTACGTGGCCGTTAGTGCTGCTTCCCTCTGTCCCTGCTTGCGGCCAGCCTTTCAGACAGCACCAGGATGGGCAGGCCAAGGACTGTGCGGGTCTCCCTGTGGCTGCCCGGGCACACATATGTCTGAGGGCTTCCTGAGGCTTCATGCACCAGGCCTGTGGGTCCCTTGCCCATGTCCCCAGAACTCCCAAGTGACCCTGCTTTCTGGGGCCCTCTGACCGTGAACCCTCTCCCTCTGCAGATTCTACCTGAGACCTGTTTGGCCAGCCCCTGTGTTTTCTGGGGAAGAGCAGCCACCCCAGGACTCCCCCAGCACCCCCTTGGCAGCCCTCAGATCCCGCGACTCCTCTATACCACCCCTCCGCCCCATCCTGAAGAAGACCGCCGGCCTGGGCTTCTGCGTTGTCTACCTCTTCTTCATCACCAGCCTCGTCTTCCCCGCCGTCTCCACCAACATCGAGTCCCTCGACAAGGGCTCGGGCTCGCCGTGGACCACCAGGTTCTTCATCCCCCTCACCACCTTCCTCCTGTATAACTTCGCCGACCTGTGTGGCCGGCAGGTCACAGCCTGGATTCAGGTGCCGGGGCCCAGGAGCAAGGTGCTCCCCGGGCTGGTGCTCCTCCGGACCTGCCTCCTCCCCCTCTTCATGTTCTGCAACTATCAGCCCCGCGTCCACCTGCACACGGTGCTCTTCCGGTCCGACCTCTACCCGGTGCTCTTCACCTCCCTGCTCGGCCTCAGCAACGGCTACCTCAGCACGCTGGCGCTCATGTACGGGCCGAAGATCGTGCCCCGCGAGCTGGCCGAGGCCACGGGGGTGGTGATGTCCTTCTATTTGTGCTTGGGCTTGGTCCTGGGCTCGGCCTGCTCCACCCTGCTCGTGCACCTCATCTAGAAGAGGCGTGATGGCAGGAACCTCGGAGCCCTGCGACAGACACTTAGGAGCCCCAGTGGGTGGGGAGCGAGTGTCGGGAGGGCTGGGTCAGCGTGCAGAAGAGAGCGGCAGCTGGGCCCGGCGCAGAGCCATCTCCCCGGGGAGCTGGCAGCCGTGCCAGGCACACATTCCAGACACTTTCAAGAGCTCTCCTGAGACCTCTGAAGGAGACCAAAAGACATGCGAGTGGGGCCCCGTGACCACAGTTACTCAGAGGACAGTGGACATGCCCATCGCCCTTCTAGTTACATTCCGCCTCGTTTTACAGCCTCTTGTGCCCTTTGTCGCCAGTGTTGACTCCAAACTGTTACAAGGCCAGTGCCAAAACCCGACCACAGGCCCTTTGCCTCTCCCAGTCTTGCTCCCTCCTGGGGACAGCAGGATGTAGCAATTCCCAGCCCTCCCTCTCCAGGGGGTTCCCCTAGAATAGAAATCTCCTGGAGGGACACCTAGCGGCTCAGTGGGTTAAGTGTCGGACTCTTGATTTTCAGCTCAGGTCTTGATCTCAGGGTCCTCTAGTGAGTTCGGGCCCAGGGCTGGGCTCCATACTGGGCACGTGGAGCCTACTTAAAAAAAAAAAAAAAAAAAAAAAAAGTCCACTGGAATAGCCAGTTCTCAGGCCCAAGACCCAAGGCTGTGCAGACCCCTGCTTTCTGTGGGCGAGAGAGTACCCGCCCACTGGACAGGGGACCCCAGAAAGACAGGCCTTCTAGGAATCCTCCATTCCCTAAACTTGGGCTCTAGAAGGCTCCCCCATCCTAGAGACTGAGGGGGTCAGGCCTGAGAGTTCTGACAGGGATCCTCCACGTGGTCTGTGGCTTGCTCTAGGGTGGGGGTCTTTTCACGTCCATGTTTACAAGATGTCAAGCACCTTGGTTCAAGGGCATAATGAATACCTGGATATTTAATGAGAGCCTGACTGGTGGCTGGATAAGTCAGGGTCGCGGCCAGAAACGGCATCCTCCAACTGGATGATGTGAGGATATTTGAAGACAGGGTATAGGAATCCTATGGGGTTGTGCCTTATATCCCAGAAATAGTAAGGCCCTGGTACCCTTACCCAGGGCTGGGGGCAGGGGGCATCTCCAGCCTGCTGTGACCCACAGGAGGTGTACTCCCTTCATCCTTCCCTCCTTCCCATCTCCTCAGAGCCCCTGTGCACTGAGCCACAGCCAAGCAGCAGGCAGAGTGGTGGGGCCTAGACTTGGAGGGGCAGCAGGTGTCTTGAAAGGGGGCACCACCCTCCCGGGCCCATATGCACATCAGGATAGCTCTGAAGCCTCAGCCAGGTCCTGGGTGGCGCTCTGTCCTGGTTTGTCCTGCATCTGCTGTGTATTTTGAAGCTGTTTTTGCAGCAGGCGACCCTCAATTTGTGTGGCCCCCCAGGATGGTCTGATGTGAGTAGTCATTTACATTTCTCCAGTTCCTTGAAGGCTTCTGCAGCGCTGTTCCTTGGGGGAGCAGGCTGGCTTGGGAATCCGAGAGAAAGGAGCTAGATCAGACCCAGGAGTTCTTTCTTGAGAGTCGTGCAGAAAGAACAGAGCTTGTCCCCCAAGAAGCAGCAACCCCAAGAGCCATCAATCCACCCGCTCCTTCTCGGAAGAGCTCGGGCACCCCGGTGTCCTGCATACAGCCGATTAGCCCTGGAAGCAGCCAGTAATCCACCCAGTGGGAGCAGCTTATGTTCCCCTCCTTCTCAGGCTAGGACACACTCCCTTTCTCCGGCCAGAGAATTAGAGAAGACACCCTGGAAAGGTTTTCTGAAACTTGGTATCTAGAATACAAAAAAAAAAATTTTTTTAGCTAAAAATAAATTCTCCTGTCTCTCCTCCCCTTGCAGGAGCCTGAAATCTCGCCCTTGGTTTTTTTCCCCCACCTCTAATGCTGGTGATCATTTGGTGGCAGTGGTCTGGCTGGTGACTCATCCCAACCTCAGGCTGAAGTGAAGGGGCAAGAGAGTAGCCAGCCGAGGGTGGAGGGGAGGGCGAGGGGAACAGGCCAGCTTCCCGGAGGAGGAGGCATCGGCTGCTTGGGGGCTTGTGGGGGTGATGCTGACTTAGTTGCTCACCTTCGTGAGCATTTCACAAGGGATCATTCCTTCCCAGGGAGGGAGGGAGGAAAGTGAAAACACGTCTCCCAGCAGAAGGACGGACAGTGGTGTTCAGACACGGTCGTTCCCAAGCACTGGACTTGCTCGTGGGGTTAGTCTCACGTGACCACAAGTGTGGAACTAGCTCACGCGCTTTGGGGAGTGAACCAAACTTGCTGAAGAGAAGGATATTTTTCAGTGTGAGGGTGGGGGAGTCCCCAAGAAGCTGGCTTTGCCTCCTAGTCTCTGATTCGATCCCAAGGGCCAGTTTTTAGTACGTGCCCTTGTCTATATTCCAGACCATACATATCTTTATTTTCCTCCTTTTATTCAACAAAGAAAGCCAGAGGCAGCCACCAGAGCGGACTCTTCGACTAGCGAGTGACAGGCGCTTCTAAGAAAACGTTTGTTCCTACAAGAGGGGATGTCATTCGCAAAAGACTCCTCCTTCTGCCATCTCTGGCCCAGGGCTGCCTCAAGAAGATTTGGGGCCCCCACAGCAGCTTGGACATGATGTGGGAGGAGATCACTGCAGGACCCCGGCTTCTGAGACCATGTAATGCTTTAAAGAGAACTCCAAGTAGAAGAGAGAGGGCCAGAAGTCAGCTGAGAGGTTTCATTCCATCGGCATGGGCAGTTGCATTGACAGCCCAGGCTCACCTTTGTGGGCTTTCTGAGCAAAGCTGCTAGTATCTGTTTGCCATCCTCACTTCCTCGGTGACGGCGCCGGCTGGGCCTGAGTCATTGCTGCCCTCCACCTACTGGCTGAGGTTGGCCCACTTCCCAGTTCAGCTTGGACCCTGGCAGGATTCCAGAAGGGATTTCGGCCCCACAGCAGGTGGGAGTAGTCAGCAGGCCACAGACCCAGCATCCAACCTTTCCATCAGCCCCCCAGAGCCCTCGCCCGGTGCTGTCCTCCGCCAGGTGCTTCACCTCGATTACCTCCCCATCCATAGCTGAAAACAAGAAGGCTCAGAAAGACTAAGTAACGTACCCAAGGGCACTTAGCTACCAGGTGGCCTAGACAAGAATCAAATCCAGCTCTCCCTAAACTGAGAGGTCCTCGCCCGCCCTGCCCTCTTGCTCCCCTGCTTGAACCTTGACTTTCTCCTTGGTTCTTGAACCCTGTCTCCCTGACTCCCTACCCCATGGCCTGGTGGGAGTGTTGTGCCAAGTAGATGGATTGCCCACTGGCCCTGGCCTAACTGATTGGACCAGTGCAGCTGATCAGCCTCCTCTAGACTGGGTCCTCATGGACCCTGGCACAGGACCTTGGGTGGCTTCCAGCTCTTGCCCTGTCCAGTCTGAGCCCCAGTCCCTGCCCTCCTGGTCCCCACAGCCCCTTCTCTGCCTCACCAGCCCCTGCCGCTGAGGTCGCTACTGTGTGGCTGCTGGTGCTGGGCCCAGCTTTGGACACAGGGTTGTAGGACACAGAACATGGTTTGGGATTCAGGAAGCCTTGCCCCCTACCTCCACCAGGCACTGGCTCTGAGTCACGTTGTCTTTGGGACCTCACTTCCTCATCTGCAAAGGGAATGATAAGTTCTGGAATGTGACTGTCCAGGGTGCCAGTGAGCCAACCCAACACACCCACTCTTTCCTGACACCCAGCCCACATCAGCCGGGCTGCACCAGGCCTCACAGTGCACGTGGCAGGCTGACCCAGACTCAGCCTGACAGATGACCTCAACTTCAGGCTGCCGTGGGCTTGACCCAAGGGAGAATGATGGAGTCGGTCATGCTCTCTGTCCTCACAAGACTCCGGCCAGCTGATGTGATGGCCCTGTGCATCCCCCTGTTCCTGCCCTTGCCTGCCAGTGGGAGGGAGCTCCAGGCCTGCAGTGTGTGGGAGGACTGGACAGCCAGGGCTTCGGGCACCCGCCCCACGTGGGAGTTCTGGTTCTGCCACCTCCCAGATGGGTGCTTTGGCCCAGTCTTGCTGTTACCCTCTCCCATCTGAAATGAGAAGCTTCTCAGGGCCGCTGTAAGAGGTAACAAAGCCCCTGGGTTGTAGGTAGAAGAACCCAGCAAATAGCAGATCCTTAACAGACTTTCTGCTGCTTCCGGGACAGTGCGGCATCCTGCACTTCGGAACCTGTCCCTTGCCCGGTCCCAGGGCCCAGCACCTCTGGTCCTGATGCCTGCTCTTTACCGCCCTGCCTGGGTCTGGCCTAGACACATCCGACCTGGGGGCTGGGTGGCTGAGGCAGAAAGCTGGGGCTCCCAAGACCTAGACCACACTCTGCCCCTTGCTTTGACCTCTGGGCTGGCCCCGTCGATCTGTTGTTAAGCCTCATCTGGAAAAGTGGCCCCCTCCCGCCCTGCCTCCCTCATCCACAGGTGGCTAGCTACACAGATGCTCTGTAGACACTGGTCGTGTCTCAAAGTGGTTCTGGGCTCTGGAGCCGGCCAGCCCAGGTCTGAGTCTCACCACTTCCTTGTCCTTGCACCAGGGGCAAGTTCAGCCTGACTGGCCATGGTTGTTCCAGCCACTCGTCTGGCTGTTGTGTGTGTTAAGTGGCATGGTGGTAACTCACAGAAAATCTTCAGGATTGAGCCCAGTGTAATTGGTGCTCCTTGCCAGCTTCCAGAAGGCTGTATATTTGTCTCTTCCCAGTTTACCTAACCTGTGAGTACTAACTCGTTGACGTTGTCTCTTTCACTCACTAGACTCTGGACGTGTCCCCTGTGCCAGCTGTCCTGCCCCTCCCCTGCCCACCTCTCAAAGCCACATCTCCCAGTGCGGCCCACCGTTGGGGCCAACAGAGTCTGCTCTGTGGAGCATAATGAGGGCAGAGCATGCTAAAGGCCCTGGACTTCTTCTGTCCTTGTTTTCTTCCAAGAGCCCTACACAGGTGTTTTTCCGCCCCCCTGGGAGCAGTGAGAGGCTCCCGGAGCACTGAGAGCATGTGCAGAAGTCTGTGTGCTTCTGGGCAGAGGGACCACAGACATCTGTCAGGCCATCAGAGGAATCCGTGTTCTAAGGTTTTAGATCCCCAGGAGGCCAGGGACCTGCCCCATTTAGATGGTGTCCTCGTACACAGCACAGTGCTGAATGGTGGGACTCTGGAGCCTGCCTGATTTTGCATCCCAACTGGAGACAAGTTTCTTAACCTCTCTGTTTCCTTGTCTGGGAAAGCGGTTGACAGAGTACCCACGGTCCCCCAAGGAGGTCTGCGCACTGTTCTTGAAGGTAGGGGTTTCCTTTAGAGAAGCTGGGAATCAAGCAGATCTACCGACAATGTCAGTCCTGGTCCGGTCCCCAGAACCAGGCACAGGATCACAGGGTGCTGCAGGTGGCTTTAGGCATGAGTCAGAAGCACACGTCTGAAAGGGCCTGCCACGCCTTCCTGGGGTTACCCTGTCTCATCTAACTTCCAGAGAAGCAGAAGAGTGACCACCCATGGAGCCCTGTAAAGCAGCATGTCAATGCATAATCTTCCTTAATCTGTCCAACTCACCAGGAGGAAGTCGTAGTAGTCCCATTTTATAGGTGCCAAAACTAAGACTCAGACACAAGCTGCTAAGGGGCGGAGCTGAGATTCAAGCTCAGGTCTGTCTGACTGCAGGACGCCAGCACCTGAAGGGATTGTAGCAGCATCTCCCCCACCCCCCCAGACACACCCGGAGTGCTGGACAACATGCAGATTGCTGTACCCACCCCGAGTTCCTGATTCCCAGGGCCTGGGGTAGGCCATGAGAATTTGCATTTTTTAACAAGTGCCCAGGTGGTGCTGATGCGGCTGGTCTGGGAATCCGGAAATCCAAGAGCAGCTCTGCGAGACCACGGAAGACAGATGAGGGCTCTTCAGCAGCTCACACCTGGCCCAGGGAGAGAGAGCAAGGCCTCTGCTCCTGTTCCAGCTGAGGACTCAGGACTGGAAAGCCTGTAGAGAAGCGAATGCATTGTGGGCACTCAATCCTCGTTCCTTAAAAGTGATCACGGATCCAGGGCAGAGCCGGTGCATGGTAAGAGCCAAACTCATGCTCTCTGCCAGCTCATCTGGAGGGTTTATACTCCTCGGCTGCCTCTTTTTCACCTGCTCCCTCCACCATAAATATTCAGGAGGAAGGAGGGAGTAAGGAATGAGAAAGAGGGAGGCCTGATGGGCAAGGTGTCCTGCCCATAGCTTGGAGTTGACAAGTGGGAAAGAGCCATGTTCCCACTCCCTACCCCGGGGCCTATAATCGGGGAGCAGCAGCCAGGGGTGGGGGGGGTGGGGGGTTGGGGGTGGCGCAGAGCCACCTCCTGCCAAGGCCAGAGTCACAATTCCTACCTGTTCTCTGGGCCCATCAGCTGCTGAGGTGGTGTTAACTGTTTTTAATTTTGCTGAGTCTTTGCTGAGACTCAAAAAGGGAAATGAGCCATTACCAAACAGCAACACTTTTTGCAACAGAAACTGCATTTTCTCATAACATTTTGTGCTCTAAGAATGTAGACGTCTGGCCTTGCTTTACCAAAGTTGCCTTTCAGAAGGGAGTGGTCTGTGGCTCACCTTCTGCCCATAAAGTTCTGTGAGAAGGGAACAGGAGGGGTCAAATGCCAAAATGCGCCAGGCCTGTTAACACCATACCAGTTGGTCTGATAGGACGCCATCAGGAAATGTCCCTTTACCTTGCTTTTTGCTGCTCAAGACGTTCGGCTCCTGCCACGTTGGATAAGGACTAGACACCTGAATTCTTCAATAGGGAAGAGCTCAGGGACGGAGATTGCAATCAGGGGACTCTGGGTAAGTCCTTAACCTCTGTCAGCCTCCGTGTTCCCGCCTGTATAATGGGAAACTAATCTTGCATACCTCGAAGCTCTGATCAGCTCCGGGTGCCTTGTAAGCTGCAGAAAGCATGAAGACTGCTGAACTAACCGCAGGCCCACTTGTATCCCATCCAACAGGGGCTGGGGTCTGTAGGTTCAAGGGGACTTGGTAGCCAGGTGCTCACACCCCCTCCCCCTTCTGGACCATGCTCTGGGTGCCCAGGACTCCCAAATCCCTTGCCTACATGGGCTTAAACTTGCAAACAGGGCCCAGGTGGTTCATCCTCCCACAGCCAAGACTGCTCGAGGCGCTTCTAGACCCTGGGGATGGCCGTGTGCAAGCAGTGCTGCATTGGGACATACGGGTTTGGCATCCAATCTGTGCACAGGAGACCCCTCTACAGGTGGGGGTGAACCACCCCATTCCACAGCAGAACTCTAAGAAGTCAGAGAATTCCCAATGCAGACCTGAGCTTCCAGAAGGAAGAACATATTTAAGTTTGCTACTTGACTTGTAACTTACATATGGAGACACATGGTATATGGGCCTTGATTTGTACTCTTGCTGGGCCCACGCATAGTTCCTTTTTATTAGTAGAAGGTTAAATGCCCCTTCCTTTGAGCCAGACAGACCTCTTATTTTCCTCTTTCTCTGTGCCTATTTCCTCTCCTTTGTCTTCCTAAATATTCAAAGCCTTGCCTTACTTAGAAATGTAACCGGGACTCAGAGACGTTTATTGAGACTTCCGGGGCTCCTTTCTCTTCCTCATACCACTTCTCACCCTCCCTTGTGACACACAGGACAGAGCCCAGGCAGCAATCCTGGGTAGTCCCCTGGTCGGTGGCTGCCTCCCTTTGCCTTTCTGAGCAGTTTGCAGACTGTGGATGTCCCTACTACTTCAGGGTAAGAAGACAGAGTTCCATGGGAGCCCCAAAGCCACAGGAACTAGCTGATACTAAGAAAAGCCATGGGCTGCATCCTGGGGCTGGAGGAGGCCCTAGAAGCCTAGACTTTTGTATAGGGGGCAACTATAGGGAGAGTGGTCCCGCCCAATCCTCCCCTACCTCCATCCTGGAAGGTGCAGGCCGTCAGAGGGGAAATAAGTTAGTGAGAGGTAGCAGCCAATGACTCCGCCATGAGTTGAGGCCCCCTTTAGGTTTTCCTAACTCTTCCTTGCTTGCTGCCGCTGGTGTCATTGTCCACATTCTGCTCCATAGAAAACCCTTTCCCAATGTCCCCTTCCTGTTCACACACCCTTTGGCAAAGCAGGGACTCTGATCTATAAGTGGGGTTGCTTGTCTGTGTGAGTTACATCTCCCCACCCCCAGAAGGTAAGACAGGAAGAGCTGCCCCTCCCTTCCCCCTTGCCTCCTGCAGTCCTGGGAAGGCAGAGCAGGTGGGTGAAGACTTCAGCGCACATCAGGTGCCTATCAGATTCTGCCGAAAGACCACCTGTGCCTGAGAGGGGCCAGAGGCAGAGAAGGAACAGTATGAGGGGACAGCCTTGTGGCACACTCATTGTAGAATATCTCCTGCTCCCCATGTGCCCTGCAGACCCAAAGAGAATCAGAGGAAAGACTAGATATTAGACAACTCCACAGTGTCCTGGTCACTGTGTCTTCAAGTGTGAAAGTGAACTACTCTGCTAAGAGGTCGGAGGGGTCAAGAGGCAGCGTCCCAGTACATGGAGGTTCACCCCTTTTCAGTTCTTTCAACCCTGATTACCCACGGAGACCACTTTCAGTTTAGTGCTTGAAAGTCTTCAACACCTGGCTAAAACCTGCTCTTCTCCCTTTTTGACAAAATGAGATCTGCCTTCAGTTCAAGGTCTTGCCTGCTAGAATTGGGCATGTTTTTATTTCTATTTTTCTTTCTTTATATGCTTTCTTGCCTTTTCTATTTATGATAGGGGATACTGGTTTCCTATTAAATAATGATATATAGTTTGCTTTTTTTTTTTTTTAAGTAAACTCTACAACCCAACGTGGGGCTTGAACTCATGACCCCAAGATCGAGCGTGACATGTTCTAATGACTGAGCCAGCCAGGAACGCTTATGGTTTGTTTTTTATTTATTTATTTTTAAAGATTTTATTTATTTATTTGACACAGAGAGAGAGAGAGAGCACAAGCAGGGGGAGCAGGAGAGGGAGAAGCAGACTCCCTGCTGAGCAGAAAGCCTGATAGGGAGCTTGATCCTGGGACTCCAGGATCATGACCTGAGCCAAAGGCACATGCTTAGCGGACTGAGCCACCCAGGTGTCCCTATAGTTTGTTTTTGTAAAAGCAAATTTAAGAAAAGCAACTGACTTAAAGAATATTACATTAAAAACATACAGATGGCATTTGCATATGGCAAATATCATTCAAGTTTATTATTTTAAAGGCAGGTAAACTGACATCCAGGCAGGAGTCCCCAGATCCCAAAGAGTGTCTCAGACATTTAAGAAAAATACAGACATCTACGTGCTCTGAGAACCACAGTGTTCTACTTGGAGGTCAAGGGCTAGGTAAGGCCCCCTTTTAACTTTAGGCCTCATTAACTCTCCTCTTGTGGCTGTTTTCTTATTAGCCCATAAAAGTGAGAACTTTTGAAGTTATTCATTGTTCCCTTTAAATTCAGGGCACAAACCAGGCCATTTTCAGAGGCAAAGGGCTTCAGCCCCAGAGCTAGCAATAACTAGTAAAAATGAGAGAAAGGGGTAAAAATAGAAGTGGAGAGAAATGTAAGTAGGAAGTAGAAGACACAGCAGCTTCAACAGTTTTAAGGACTTGAAACTGGAGTAGGGCAGTTTCGTTTTCCAGACTGTCCCTGTCCCAAGTGGACAAAGCAGTATGTTCTAACAAAGCTGCAGCCAACGTCACTCTTTAATGCTGGTACAACTGCCATTACTTGTTACCACGAATCTGTTACCCACTAACCTTGCCTGAGCACTTGGCAGATGCCCGGCACTTGGCTAAGACTTGACATCCTCTCATCAATCCTCACAAGAAGCTTTTAAGTTAAAAATCTGGGGCTCTGGAGTTGCACGACCTGGGGCTAGAAACTCCCCAGACCGTTTCTTCCTCATGGCTGCAAATTGGGGATAATATAAATACTATCTCCTGGGATCAGAAGGCATGGATGACAGAATGCTTATCAAGGGTAAAAAATAAGCATCACTAATCATGTCACTGAGTATTAATAACTGCTGATATGATCAGTGCCAGCAAGACAAAGCTGCTTCCGGGGGGCCATTTGCCCAAGGTCACAGAGCTGAATCAGGGTGGCAGGCCAGGTCCAGGAGTGTCCGATCTTTGGGGCTCAGAGCCAGGATGGCATAACAGGAGGGGCTGCAGATGCTCCAAGCTGCCTCCCACACTCAGCCCTGTCTTCTCAGATCTTGGTCTAGCAAAAGACTTACACCACCGGCGGGAGGTGGCAGATCCTCATTCCCCCGAGGCCGTCCCACCCGATGACTTGCAGCGATGCCGCCGACCCGCCGCGCTCACTTCGGCCGGGATCCGCTCCCAGCACTGGGGCCTCGCCGCCCACATTGGCTTCTCTGACGCCACAACTGCCACCCGCCGCGAAACAGATGGCCAGTGCGACTTCCGGGAGCCGCGGGGCTTGCCGGGAGCCATGCCGCACAGCCAATCCTCGTGCGGGGGCGGGCAGTGGTTGCCCGGCAACGAGCCCAGCGCCCAGGTGAGGGGGCAGAGCTAGCTGGGCAAAGGAGCGGGCGTGGTAGCAGGTTAGGGAGGCGAGCTAACAGTCCCCAAGGAATTTTTCCTGTCTACAGTTCCTTCACTCCTACCTGGACTTGGAGGAAAGAGATCATCAAGGCAAATGATAAGAGTAAACGATGGGGACTAACAACAATAAAAAAAGATACTTATGTTTATTGAACATTTACTGTGGGCCTGGCTGTTTTTAGGGGTTATTTCATTTGATCCTTATCTGATCCTGCAGGGAAAAAATGATCACTGTCCTCATTTCGTAAATGAGTAAACGGAGATCTTAGAGAGATTAGGCACGTTTTCCAAAGTAACTTTTTTTCTTAAAGATTTTATTTGACAGAGAGAGAGAGAGAGCAGGGGAAGCAGGGGAAGCAGCAGGCAGAGGGAGAAGCAGGCTCCCTGCTGAGCAAGGAGTCCAATGAGGGACTCAATCTGAGGACCCCAGGATCATGACCCGAGCAGAAGGCAGACACCGAAATGATTGAGCCACCCAGGTGCCCCGGTCTGTTTTCTTGAGTCAAGCAGTGGACACTCATTTCAACTCAGCAAAGGAGTCTGTGTTCGTATTAGCCCTATCTGCAGGGGCCAACCCAGGTTCTTTGGCTCCTGAAACAGATAATTTAGGGGTCCTCTTTAGGAAAAAGAGTTGCAAATTGCCAATATAAAATTAGGCACAAAAAGAATACTTGCGTAATATGTTAAAAGAAATCAGAACAAACACTTGCTAATTTTACAGAAATCTATGAGCACATGTAGAACACTGCTAGGGCCCTACACAAAGGCATCCTTGACCCTTAGTTCCCATTCAAGTCCATCAATCAGACACCAAACTACCTTGCAGGCTTTCTTGCTGCTCCTCTCCCTATGAGGCATGTAGGCTGCAGGCCCTCCCCTGAGGGTGGGGGCGGGGCTCTAGCAATGGCTTTAGTTGGGCTTTCTCAGGCTTTGGCCACAAGCTGGGGCTGCCAAGTGAGTACACTGAGTTCTAGAGAGTTAATGCCCTTGGAAACAGTTCTCAAACATACGGACACAGAACTGGCGGCCATCAACCCTCAGGTAGGACCATGCTGGGACATTTTACACATGGTTCTTCGGTGTGGTCCCCAGACCTGTAGCAATCTACATCACTTGGGAATTTGTTAGAAATGCACATTCTCGGATTCCACCCCACAACTAACGAATCAGAAACTCCCCGGGGCGGGATGGAGGAGGCAGCAATTGGTGTGTTAATAAGCCCTCCAAGGGAGTCCAATGCACAGGAAAGTTCAAGAACTATGCTTCTACCATCCTGTTTCCCAGAATTCCCTGTGGCCTGGAGCTCCAGATGTCTTCAATGGTAATCTACTCAGTAACACACCTTTTTTTGTAGTTGTTGTTCTCCTTCCTTCACTTGCCTCACTTGTTCACTCTTCACCTGGGGCTTCCTGGGATCACCTGCAATAACCTACCTGCTCTTGAATCTTTGTCTCGGGTCTGCTTCTAGGGCAACGCCAGCTTCGATGAGACTATGCGGAGGTGTCATTGCCCAGTGGGTAGAAGGCAGTGGCTGACACCCACTGAAGGTTGAATGTTCTGCTAAGTGCTTTGCCTTCATTGTCTCATCCCCCCACCCCTGGACCCAGAGGAAACTGGAGATTGGAGGATCTGAGTGGTTTGCCCCAGGATCTGAACCCAGGTCTGCCTGAGCTCCGAGGGCAAGCTCCTCACCAGTGAGGATAAAAGACCAGCCCCTATCACGGTCCCTTGTCCTTGCTGCTCTTCTTGAGGTCCCTTCACACCAGCACTGTCACAGCTGGTCCCTGTACCCACTGCCTATGGTCCTTTAACCCAGAGCTGGGGCCTCTCCTGTCACAAACACCTGGAAACTGAGCCAGATCTGGAGCTTGCCTGGGGGGACAGGGGACTTATCCCGGAACTCTGCTTTCCCTGACATTCAGAGGCCAAAGGTTGCTTGGTTCTGCACATTTCCAGGAAATGACAGCTCTCAGTCCCTCGTCACCTGTCTGGTCCTGTGACCTGGGAATGATGGCTGTATTTCCAAGTAGGGGGTGAATGGGAGGGACAAGAACACAGGCTTGGATTTTTGGCTCTGCTGCTGACTATGGGTCAGTCTTTTTGTTTTAACCCCTTAGAGACCTGTTTTTCTCATCTGTAAATGGGGACTCCTTCTCCACTCCCCTGAGATTGTTCTACTGATGCGGTGCCTGTTGCAGACAAGTAATGTACACATAGGACACAGGCATGAGCCACGATGGCTACAGGTTTGCAGTGGAAACCTCCCTCTGCTCCTTCTCTTACAAGGATAAGGGTACTTGGGGGCTGGTCTTGGGTTCTCCAGGACCCTAGTCAGCCAGAAGAATGCAGTTGACACCCAAAGGCTAGAGTCCTCTCCCCAGGATCCCGTCAGCCCACCTTTCAGGGATTACTTTGGTGATCACTAGGCTTAAGGATGCCCCAGCACCTTGTCTTGTTAAAAACAATCTCCCCTGACTCCCCAGTTGAAATCTGGGTGAGTTTGAACCCAGATGGTCTGTGTTCCTAATGAGTCAAATGGTGGGGACTCCTTTCAATACAATTTCTCACCATGTCAATTGCTTTTCCTTCAAGGCCCTCATCCCATGTTATAATTATTTACCTGCTTGTGTGTTTTTTCAACCTTCTTTTTCCAAATGGAAAATTATAAACATGTACAAAAGAAAACAGCTTGTACCTATCACCCAGCTTCAAGAGTCACCAACTCGGGACCAACCTTTTTTTGCTTCTACCCCCACTCCCCTCTCCGTCTCTGTATTAATTTGAGGCATCATAGCATTTCATCTATAAATATTTTGATATGTATCTCTGAATGATTAGGGCTCTTTAGTGAAATATAACCATACTACCGTTATTTGCTTAGAAAGATGAACGACAATTCCTTGATATGTGATTATTGTTAAATGTCTCCCTCCACTAGGCAGGGAGCTTAATGACAACTTTCTCTCGTTCTTGGCTGTATCCATAGTGCCTGAGACCTAGCAGACGGTGGGTAAGCATTTGTTGGATGGATGGATGGATGGCAGAAAGGCAAGGATGCTGGGACTCAGCCTGCTTTCTGTGGATGCTGCCCCGTCCCTCAACACTGGGCATGATTGGGGCCTGGAGCCCCAGTGTCATTCACCCTCTCTGGGTGAGCAGCACCGTGAAGCCATAAGCCTCTCAGTTTCTCTCACTCCTAGCCTGCCTTCGGCTTAATCGGGCAGCACATCACTAATCCTCTCCCAATGGCTGCAGCCCGCTTTGCCTGCGCCGCTAATTCCATGTTCCGACTTAATCATCATACTTAGCCTTCTCAATAAGAGCTTTGCATCTTCAGAGCCCTGCTCAGGCATTAGCTGATTACTATAATCTGTCCAACTCCCAAGGTGTCCGCCAGTATGGCAGGGAGGGGAAGGACCGCTTTCCCCTGTCCACCCAGAGCCTCGGTTTTCTCATCGGTAAAATTAGGGTGATGTATGTAATCAGCGTGGCTGGCAGGGGAACAAGAAACATGAAACACATAAGGCGCTGGTCCCACAACACAGGGTTCACACTCGGGCCTGATGAACTTTTCCTGCTGTAATTCAAGGGTGCACTCTCATTGGAGAGCCAAACAGATCTTGATTGGAATTCAGCTTCCTCCACTTAAGGATAAATCCCTGAGCCTCAATTGGCTCATCTCTAAGATGGGAATGACGGTGATGATCTCACTTTTCAGAGTTCGGTGAAAAGACTAAATCGTTGATAGATATCCGTGATGTGTTGGGTGGGCACAGTGCTGGGCACCTTGGACATGACGTTATGATCATTCCCATAAGGAGACAGAGCCAGGAGAAGGAGAAGGCTTTGGTGCCCTCTGGAAGGTGCTATTACATCTCTTCTCCTCTGTTCCCTCAAGGTGTACAAGGCGGCAGAAGCTGTGCCTTGCATTCACATCATCTATCCCCAGCCCTTTGACCACTGGTGTTCTCTGTTAATGAATAAGTAAAAGAATTTGGTCAGGTGGGGATGGGAATAACGTGTCTGAACAGGACTAGTCAGTTTATAGAGGACTTTCAAGATCTTGCTTTATCTTTCAATCAATAAACAGGCCAGGGATTATACCCCACGTGTTGTAGATGAATGAAGTGGGGACACAGAGAAGTTATTAACTCCCCCAAAGGGTCACACAGCAAGGAAGCAGCACAGCTGGGATTCAAACTTGGGCCTGCTTAGCTCCAGGCCCCACTGTATTACCTCTAGCTGTAACATGCATTTTATAAGGGAGGTAGCTGAAGCCCAGAGAGGGCAGTGCCTTGCCCTGGGTCACACAGCCAGCTAGTGGCTGAGCAGATACTGAATCCAAAAATCTAACTCTCAGTCCCAAAATTTGTCCCTCAGGACTCCTGGCCCATTAGTTAATATTTGTGGTAGAAGCAAGTCTAGGGAGTGAGACCTAGGATGGCTGGGGATAAGGGAACTAGACATTTTCGTGCAGGTCTGTAAGAGGGGCCAGTTTCCCTTCACCTCTGGACTGGAGGGTAAGGCGCCTCCCTCAAGGGCGATAGGTGCTGTGCGGCACTCGGCCTCTAGGTGGCACCCCACACTGCAGATCTGGACTCCCTCAGGAAGCCAAGCCACCGGGAATTGGTCTGTCCCTGGGCAATGGTTTGCCTCCATATTTTTCAGGATATCCAGGGGAAAACAGCTCCTCTTTTCCTGCAGGCTGCCTCTGCCAAGGCTTTGGCAATGAAGGGTTGGCAGGATCCAGACCGGGAACTCACATCTCAACCAGGTCCTCCCTCGCCAGCCTTCTGATGACCCCTGGGTGAGAACCTCCAGAGAGACTTGGGGGAGGGCAGGCATCCGGATGCTTCCCATACGCTCCACCTTGGGCAGTTTTCTCAGCCTCTTGGTGCCTTACTTTCCTCATCTGTAGAGTGGAAGTGGGTTTTATTTCCAGGATATTGGGAGAATCAGATGGAACATTTTATGGCCTGCTGCAGGTGCTCAACAGATGGGAACCATTAGGGTTGTTCCGTGGACAGTGGCTGCCGGATGTTATTTCTGTCTGACTGCTATTTCTTCCCATTCTTTCTTACCATGTAGCGCCAGCCCATCATGCCACCACCAACCTCTAGTCCGTGTCCCCTGTGGACCTGGTACCTCTTCAGGGACCCTATAGAACCGTGGTAAGACAGAGGTTCCAAAATCACAGGATCGGGGTTCAGACCCTTGCCTCTCCCACTTCCAGTGTGACCTTGGCCAAGTTCCTTAGCTTCCGTTCCACTCCATAAACCAGCCTCCCTGGTAGTTAGAGTGGAGCCATGGGATGAACTCGCCAAAGAAATGGGAGCAGTGGTGTGTGTCATTCCAGACAATAGTGGTGAAGAGACTTTAGAACTCTTCCATCCCTTTTCTTGCCCTGTGACAGTGACTTATGTGTGGCCACGGGGACAGCTCTTCAGATAGTACAGTTGTAAGATGGAAGTGCCCTGGATCCCGAGCACCCTTTGGAGGAGGGCCATCCACCAGCACTGCACTATATATAAGCAGGAAGTAAACTTTTATTGCCACTGAGAATTCAGGGTTCATGGATGCCACCCTATAACCTAGTTTAACTTCACTGACACAGCTCTCTTGCACCTCCATTTTCTCCTCAGTGAGATGGGGACAGCCATAGTACCACTCTCATAGAGTTGCGAGCATTAAACTCTCGTGGAGTTGTGAGAATTAAATGAGATCATGAATACAGCCCTCTTAAAATACAAAATCTGGCTTTTTACTACTTCCATAGGAAAATACAGGAAAACGTGAAATGACCTTAGATTTCTGCATTGTAGAGCAGGAGGGATCCCATGACCTTGAACTCACTCTCTATGGCTAGAGGAGGAGATAGAGGCTCAGGGGGAGAAGTGCCTTGTTCAAGGTCACTCAGGCAGAGGGTGGCAGAGTCAGGGCTGAAGCCAGGGTCTTCTGATCTCTGTCTGGAGCTCCTTCAGCTATACCTCGGTCCCTGCTCTCTGGGAGCTTATGATTCGATTGGAAACAAAACAGACAGACAAAATACCAAAGACCACTGAGGATTCCTTACTATGTACAGTTGTGTACAGAGAGAGGATTCTGAGGGTCGGTGGAGGACCTAAGGGCCTGGGAGGCGGGTAGGGAAGGCTTCCAGGAGATGGTGGGACTTGAAGAATGTCTTTCAGCTGAGAGCAGGGGAGGACAGGGAGCGATGGCAGGAAGAGGACAGTGTAACCTAGATGAGAGGATAGGGAGGTCCGAAGAACTGAGTGGCCCATGGGACAGATGAGTCAAGGGGCAGACTGTTTGACCAATACCCTACTGAAGGACATGGAGGTCCCTCCCCATCCCCATTACAAAGAGCACTGCACTGAACGTCTTTGTGCCAACCTCTGTGTATCTGTGTACTTTGCCAGCTGAGACAGAGACTTTGCAGGGAAACAAGGTTGGGGTGAAGCCTGAAAGGGATGTTCAGCCTCATTTCTTAGGGAGAGAGGGCTGGGGCCTCTGAAGGCTACACCGATGCTTCCACATCATTCTTCAGGTCAGAACCTCCAATTTTAGCCATTCATTTGCCACACTGACCAGTTCTGGCCTATCGCTGTGCCAACTATACTGTTATTCATTCAATTTTGATTTTAATCCCTTACTTTTCAACTTGTCAATTTATTTTCAAAAATTTATCACCACCATAAATAAAAAAAAACAGTGCTCATTGCAATAAATGAAAGATAACTATAAAAATAAATACAGCAACAACCATACTCTTAAATACAGCCAGCCAAAGTTGCCAGTTAGAGACAAGACGAAGCCTGATCCCTTCCGGTTCAAGGAAGAGGGATTATGAACTCTTTAAGACATGAGTCCATAAACAGAGATGACCTTCTGTGCATGCTTGCATTGACTACCCAAGAATGGACAATGGAACCACTTTATCTCTAAGTGATTCCCAGAGATGACCTGAAGAAGGCTTGTGTCTAGCAGGAAGTGACTTGCGGGCTATCCCAAATTGGCCCCCCATCTCTGAAGGCTGTCACCACTGTGGGAACAAGATCTCTTCTGGGGTGGCTTGACTTCAGAGGGTCCTGAGGTGGGAGCAGATCACAGGCTGCCTCTTTCTTTCCTGGACATTTGGTTTTCTGATGTGTGACGAATGGGGTTCTGTGGGGGCTCAGAGCTGGGACAGAGCAGGGTTCACCTCTGGCACCCCGATTTGGGAGGCAGAAACATCCCCAGGCACTGCTTTCTCTCTGCACCAGCATCTCGGCCAGGGGAGGCTCTGTGTGCATGGGTCCTACGCAGTCACCCAGCACCCCAGGCTTGGAAGGACCCCACACCCCACACTGTTGTCACCACAATTCTGTGGAAAGCAGGCTGGCAGATTAAAGAGAGGAGTCAGACCCTCTGTGTACCAGTGTGGAAAGAGCTCCAGGACATATTTTAACAGAAATATTCAAGTTATAGGACAATATGTGAAGTATGACTCAATTTATAAACAACAAATAATTCTCTAAATACACACGTACACGTAACTTTGTTTACTTGGTTTTCTCTTTTATTGGCTGTACATCCATCTACCATTTTTCTAGGGTTCGCCTAGAGATAGCCCGGGCATCCCTGATTTATTAACGTTTCCCTTAAGTTCCCATTTTTACCCACTTCCTGGACAATGCAAGGACCTTAGAACATTCTAACTCCATTTACCCCCTTCCTGACTCATGTGCTATTGTGTCGTGTATTTTAATTCTCTATATATATTTTAGACATTAGTTTTGTTTTATACAACCAAGATTCATTTGTATTTACCCATATTTCCCTTTCTATTGCTCTTCTTTCCTTCCTGAATATCCAAGCTTCCATCTGGGATCACTTTCCTTGCGCCTGAAGCATACCCTTTATATTTAGTTTTATATTTGAGCCATTTATGTGGTTCAAAATTCAAAAGTACAGAAGTGTGCCATGATAGATGTCTCTCTCTCTCTTCTACCCCTGCCCCCAGCCGAAAACTATATATTTCCATATGTGCTTAGAACATTACTTGGAAGGATAGACACCAAACAGCACAGTGGTTTGTCTATGTGATCTGAGATGTTTGCGATGATAATATATTCCTGTCTCCTGTGTGCAAACAAAAGGAAAATCGGGGCCAAGGACTGGTAACCAGGAGGGTGGTCTTTCTGATTGACAGCCTCTTACCACGCTCCATGGTGCACACAACCTCTCTGTTCTTATCCGCATCCTCATTTGATCCCAGCCACAGCCCTGTGAGCCAGGAGGGCCGAGATTCCCCATTCCCCGGACAGCCAGTGGCGATGGCTCTGGGGTACCTATTTATATTCAGCCACTAACTCAATCTTTGCAACTTTTGTCCCCATTTTACAGATGAGCAAACCGAGACAAAGGGAAGTTACATAAGCTGCCTAAGAGGCACAGCCAGGACTCCAAATGAGCCCAAACAGTCCAACTCTGCAGCCCAAGATATTTACTAAACCCATTTTATGGATGAGGAAACTGAGGCCCCAGGATATTGAGCCATATACTTAAACTCACAGTCAGTAGTGGCAGAACAAGAACTCACAACTCTGACTTCTGGAATCAAAATCCAGCCTCTGGCCCCAGGCAAGTGGTTTTCCTTTGCGCATTAGAATCATGCAGGGAGGGGCGCCTGGGTGGTTCAGTGGGTTAAGCCTCTGCCTTCAGCTCAGGTCATGATCTCAGGGTCCTGGAATCAAGCCCTGCATGAGGCTCTCTATTCAGCAGGGAGCCTGCTTCCCCCTCTCTCTCTCTGCCTGCTGCTCTGCCTACTTGTGATCTCTTTCTCTGTCAAATAAATAAATAAAATCTTCCCCCAAAAAAGGAATCATGCAGGGAACTTTCAAGAAGACAGTGTCTAGGTGTCAGTCCAGACCAATCAAAACTGAATCTTGGCTTCCATTTTAATACCCCCACCCCACCTCCCAAGAACATCTAAAGGGTAACCAGGCTGAGAACAGCTGCGCTAGGCTGTAGGAGTGGTTTAATTGGGGCTTTGCTCCGGTGACCTTGGGCAAAAGCTGCTTTTACCTTCTGAGCTTCCCCGGTTTCTTCATCTGCCAAAATGGATCATGACAGTGTCTCTCCTTCATGGGACGAATGAATGAGATAACCCGTGCAACGTGCTTAGAACAGTGTCTGGCACAAAATCTGCCGTAAAGAAACGCCAGCACAGTGATCGTTGTTACTATTTTTCATTATTATTTACTGTGTAGCTGTGTCGAGAGCCTGGCCCCCTCTGGGCCTCAGGTCCACCCTCCGGAGGCACTGAGCTGTGTAGAGCACAAGGTCTTGAAAGGGGTCTTCAACTCCGTGAGCTGGTTGTACCTTGGGCCTCTCCCACCACCTCCCCGCCCCGCCCCCGCTGGAAGCCCCATTTTGTGCAGGGGCTGCGATAGGCTCGTGCTCAGAGAACCAGGAATGTGCTTCCATGGGATGAGTCTAGCCTCCGATTACAGAGTCCTTGTCTCCCACAGCCAGGACACGCGGGGCTATGCAGAGAGAAATTACCCTTGGGGAGGTGGTGCCCCTAGAGAAAGACAGAGGGCCCAGATGGAGAGCCGCTTGGCGAGGCAAGGTGGGGTGCCCTGTTGGAGCTGGGGGTCCCTTATCCATTTCCTGCCAGTGCCCAGGGCACTTGGTACCAGTTCTTGCCACCATGCGCCATCCTGCACCCATGCATAATTCATGCCCCCCGTGTGCCAATCTGTGCCAGCTTTAATTAGCTTCTAACTTTTTGTCATTCATTTTGCTATGAACACCTTATAAATAAATGATGGGAGAGGGGAGCAGGGAGCAGGGCAAGAACGTGAGGGAAAGAGCCACGTTCCACAAGCAATGCTGGGGAGGGGTGAACTTCCAACCTGGAGCCCGGGGAAGCCGTGCCCCTGGGAGTTTCCTGGGGCCCTCGACTTGGCAGATGGGGGGGGGTCCCAGCCCACCTTGTTCCCCTTCCGGCCTCGTGCTTCCAGGAGCCGAGTTGAGCTGCCACAGCTGTGCCAGGCTCCAGGGGCCCACAAACCAAACTCAGGAGCACACATGTTTGCTTTATGGCGGCAGGCACTGTCCCCGGGAGAGGGCCAGCGGGCTGGGGACGCAGACAGGAAGCAACAAACAGCTTTTCGGCAGCTCAGGGCTGGGAATAGAAGGGGAGTAGGAGACGGGGCTTCGTTGTGAGGTGGGAAAGAGAGGCTATTATGGAGAACACCCAGAGGAGAGGTGTTTATGTGCTTTAAAAATAATAATCGACCCTTGTGGGGAGGAGGGACTTGTATGTAAGTGTTGTTTTGCTTTCACAGTTTATGAAGCACTCGCACGCATGTGTTTTCTCCTTCCACCTGAACGGCTTCCTGGAGAGGCATTCAGGGTGCCTGGGGGCTGGCTTGCCCATGTACAGCCAAGGAAGCTGAGGCTCAGACAGGTCGACTAAGACCCCAGTCGAGTGGGTCCCGCCTCATCCCGCTTAGCCTGCCTCCATTCCCAGAGAGGAAGGAGGGGCACAAAGTTCCCTCCCCAGAGAGGGCAGGGGACAGACACGGAATCCAAGCCCAGGTGACTTCATGGACTGGACAGGTTTAAAACAGCATATTTGAATTCCCTCTTTCCTTCCCTCCCTTCTCCCTTTCCTTTGGCCGTACCAGTGGACCAGCTGATTATTTGGTGCTTGGTGATACAGAGACAATGAAAGCACGGTGCCCCCTCCTCTGAGATGCCAGCCCAGGGCCCCCTGGGACAGCGCGCGGTCTCTTCCAGTTTACCCTTTCGATCCTCATGCCTCCTCCATCTCTGTTCCTAGGCCTCTTCACACCTTTACCCTCAGCATGGCTTGCTGAGTGACCCCAAGGCTGGGCTTGGCATGCCATGCCCTTCTCTGTCCAGCCTGGGTCTGTCTCCTCTCTCACCCTTGCTGCCCAGTGTGCCCCGGTCCACCCCTCCCACCGTAGGAGCCTCTCTGCTGTTTGTTGCCCCCGTGGCTCTGCACACTTCCAGTTCTCCCCCTTTGCACACCTCGGATGCCTCTGTAGCCTCATCTTGCCTGATGCACTCATCTTTCAAGATCCTGCTCAAGTGATCCCTCCTGTCCTGTCACACTCATTGGTTAGAGTGGACTGCAGCCTTCTCCGGGGCCCTCTGTCACTGTTGAACCTGGTCCTGGTTTCAAGAAGGCCCTTATCCTATGCTTCCTGTTTGTTCCCGTGTCAGTCTCTCTAACTGCGCTGTAGCTTCTCTAAGGACCAGAATGACATCCTATGCTTCTCTACGCCTTCAGCACCCAGTCCAGAGCCTGGCACACTGTGGATGCTCCAGGAATGCCTGTTAAACGAAAGAACAAAGACAACGGCCCCTGCCTTTGAGGATCCCAAAATGGAATGTGTCTTTATGCTAAAGATGAACAGGAACCCACTATAGAGAGGTGGTCACTTCTGGAAGGAAATACCTGAACAAGGTGTTCTGATATGGAAGGAGCCCGTACATCATCCATCCATCTATCCTCCCTCCCTCCCTCCCTTTTTTAAATCTGGAAAAGAGGAGATAGAGGAACTCACATATGCTGACCCCATGTTGCACTGGGATCCCTGCAACTGCCGGAAGAACCATCATATGGTCCGTACCGGGCAGGGTTCTCACGGTTGCCCGCCACAGAAATGAACTCTGGCTAACTGACATAGAAAATGAATTTCATGCTTAGATGAGGTGGAGGGGAGGTGGGATTGCCCAATCAGACTGAAGACTGGAGAGTAGGCCCAGAAAACTGCCACCAAAGGAGACTGGTGGCCAGGAATGCAGCTGAGCCTGCAGCCCAGGTCAGGCTCCAGGAGCTGTCTGTCCGGTCGGTGCTTTCCATGATGTCTAGACTATTCTAAACTATTTCTAAACTCTGCGACTCTCCCCAAGGGCCAAAGTTGAAAGTGGCGCTTCTGATTGGCCAGCCTAGGCCACGTGATGCACCCAGGAGGTGGGACCTTGGAAGACCATCCCTTTAGCTGCGGCAGTTAAAGCTGAGCCTGGTCCCTCCCTCACTTCACATAGTGGGGCGCACCGCCCAGGCCCCAGCCAGTAGAAGAGGGGTTTCGTGGTGCTGGGGCCTGAGCAGCGAATATCTGTGTGGTTCTTTATTGCTGTCAATGTGCTTAACACTCCGCCCCTGGAGAAAGGCTGGCCAGGCTCCAGAAACCGCAGCTCAGGTTAAGCGATGATTAGTCCCAAACTACATAAGGCGGTGAGAGGTGTCTCTTAATCACGCTCATTCCCCCATTCCTCCGTGCTGCAGGTGCTTGGGGAGGGGCAGATGTTTTCTAAGGAAGGGGGGTCGGGAAGAACCCCAAGAGCTGTGGGCTTCAACAGAGAACAACCCCAGCCAGGGAGAAAAGCTAACATGCTGGGCATGACTTCAGCGGGTCCGGGGGACAGAGCCTGGGTTCCTTCCCCAGCTCTGAGTCTCCTGCAAACGCCTTCAGCCTTCCTTTGGCTGCTTCTTGTGCAGAACAGCAGGGCAGCTTTTCACCTCCAGGATCACCTTTGCTCCTGCTGTTCCCTCCACCTGGAATGCCCTTCAGCATTTGTTGCCTGAGGAACTCCTGATCTTTGCAGCAAAACCAGCTCAGAGGTCTCCTTGTCCAGGTGGCCTTTCCGGACTCAACTTTCTCGGAAACCTGTCGCTTCACTCCCGTTTGGGCTACCTCTCTGCTTTGCCACTTGTCTCGCTAGATTATAATTGATTTCTAGGTCTGCCTCTCTCTTAGATGGGGAGTGCCTCAAAGACAGGGACTGGATTTTATTCGGCTCTGTGTCCCCAGGGTGCTGGCTTGTTCCCCTCACATCCACACCCTGCTCTCCTCTGCAGGCTGCAACCCTCAAGCTCCGGGGTCTTCTGGCTTCTGGCTGGGGTCAACCCAAGGGAGGTCCCCATGGGAGGCCAGAGGGCTGAAGGAAGGGAGAAGCCAGGGCATCTCTTCCTCACACTGGGCCTTAAGCAGTGTTTGGACAGTAGCAGCCTCCTCGGCCCCCACCAGATATGTCCACTGCGGTTCCATCTTTGCACTGTGTGCCCCCGAGCCTGGTAACACTGTTTCCTCCTTTTGTCCCTCGGGCTCAGGGGTAATAGAGCAACTTCTTACTGATGATGACCTCTGGCTTACCTTGCCATCCCGTTTGAATTCTCAACTCTTCCATCACTATGTGGCCAAATTTGCTTTGTGGGCTCGTTGCACCCCGATGGACACCCCAGTTCCTAGCATAGAGGTCCTATGAAAAGAAGTATGGTGCCCACATTAAAGGAGGTGATTGTCTCCGTGAGCTCAGTGCTGTTTTTGCTCACATGTAAAATGACTATGGACAGTTTTGGGAGTCAGCTTAAGATCATGGCAAACCAGAAAGAAAGGTTTTAGGTTTGAAGAATCTCTGAAGAACACTTCTTCTAGCACTTTCATTTTTTTTTTAAGATTTTATTTATTTATTTGAGAGAGAGACAGTGAGAGAAAGCATGAGCAAGGAGAAGGTCAGAGAGAGAAGCAGACTCCCCGTGGAGCTGGGAGCCGATGCGGGACTCGATCCCGGGACTCCAGGATCATGACCTGAGCTGAAGGCAGTCGTCCAACCAACTGAGCCACCCAGGCATCCCATAGCACTTTCATTTTATGAATAAGGAACATGAAGTGAAGAGGGGTCCAGTGTCCATCCAGCTAGCAAGCAGTCGCATTCAGAACCCAGAACCTCCACTTCTGGCTCCATCACCTTGTCTGAAACATGACTACCTGAGACCCAGTATGACTCCAGTCCCCAACTTTCCCCTCAAGCCCCAGGCTCATGTGTCCAATGGGCTACCTGACATCTGGGCTCCGTCATGACGTAAGCCTCTCACTCACTACACACTCATGCCCCCACGGTGGCCTTCCTCCGACAATCCCCACGTCAGGGAACAGCACCCTGTCCATCTGCTTCCACAAGCCAGAGACTGGGGTCTCCTTGACATCTACCTCTATGCTACCCGATGATGGCCCCTTCTTCTGATTCTGTACGTTTTTTACCTTCTAAATGCCACCTCTCTCCACTTCTGTCACTACCACCCTGATCCCAGCCTCTGTCCCCTAGACAGCCACGACGGGCAACAGAATTTTGTTCACTGACATATCCTTAATGTCCAGATTCACAGGGGTCAGCCAACCTTTTCGGTAAAGGGCCAAATAGTAAATATTTTAGGTTTTGCAGGCTGCATAGTCTTTGTTCAACCCTTTCACTCTGCAGCTGTAGTGTAAAGGAGCTGTAATTTGATGGGGATGCTTGTGTTTCACTAAAGCTTTACTTAACTACAACAAGAATGGGTAGCAAGATGGATTTGACCTGAAGGCTGCAGTTTACTTACCCTTGACCTAGAAATTTCCTGGCACATAGTAGATGATAGGTAAATATTTTTAGTTTGTCTCTTATCATCTATTGCCTCCCAATTAATCCCCTATTTTTCCAATCATAAATCAGATCAATGGCACTCCCTCAGCTTCCACCCCAACCACCTGCTTCAAAGCCTCCAAGGATAAACATCAAACTCCGATGAAGGCCAAGGTGTCCTGAGCAGCCTGGTCCTTGCTCCCACTCTGGCTTTACATCCACTGTCCTCCTCACACTCTCAGCACTCCAGCTCCCTGGCCCTCCTTCCCACCACAGGGTGTTTCTCCTGCCTAAGATGTTCTCTCTACATTGTTCATCCTCCCGATCTCAGCTCAGTGTTACCTCCTCCAGGAAGTCTTCCCTGACCCCTTAGGCCAGGTGCCCTTTAAGCACTCGTCTTTGGAAGCACTAATGCCAGCTGTAATTTTACCTGTTTCTGTGTTTCATTGACCAATGTTGGGGTCCCCCATTAGAGGAGCTCCTCCGCCAGGCACAAGGACCAAGCCTGTTCTGTCCCCCATCATTTCCCCAGAACCTATTTCAGTTAGCTAGCACAGAGTAGCAACTTATGAGTAAATGGTAGAAATTCTGGGTCCAACGTCTGACTCTACCACATGGGCAGGTCACCCACCTCCCTAAAGCCCATTTTCTTACTGTAAAACCAGGCTAATGACAGGACCTGCCAGAAAGGCTGTGTTGAGGATAGAAGGAGTTGAGTCTCAGCCCAGAGCCTGGCTCTAGGCAGCTTTTGTCGGTATGCTGTGATGGTGACAGGTCCAGAAATCGTGTCACAGGATAAACAGTTCAAAGAATTCAGAATGTTTAGACTGCTGAAGTCGAGATCAAGGTCAAGGAACGATCCTCTTCAGCTGTAACTCCTGAATCAAATAGGACTCCTCCCTAATCCAGGTGTCTGAAAAAGTCATGAAGTCTTCATGGGCCATAGGAAAGGCCCAGTGTGCAAAAAAGAAGCTGGGAGACCATTGCTGCAGAAGGGCGTACTGCTTAAGTGAGGGTGTTCAGGTGACCTCAAGGCCCTCTTCCAATCCAGGGTCCTCCATCTGTAAGCACCTGGGGGCATTCTGAGCTCGAATGAAGGAGAGGGCGCAGGTGGGAGCGCATGACTTGTGTGGGCAAAGGCAGCTGGTTGAGCCAAGCGCAGCCAAGCAGCCTCAAGGACTTAGAGAGGGACGGAGCCCTGCTCCGTGCTCAGCGATTCTGGGAACAGAGAGGGGGCGCTTAAAGCCAACAGATGGCGCCGGCTCACCTAGGCCGTGTGCCGGCTCGCTCGCTCCGGCTTCCCGGAGCCTTTCCCGGTTCAGTCCGAGGCATGTAGCCGACAGAAAGCCGGCCGCCCCCCACCCGTCTGCGTGCCCCTCTCCGAGATGGCGGGCGGCCCTGCGGGGCAAGGCTCCAGCACGCACCTGGGGCCGCTTCCGCGGCCGTCCTCCCTGCCCCTTGGGGGGATTCGTCGAGTTGCCACAGCAGCCGGTGCCATGACATCGGCAGAGGGCAGCTTCGCCAGCACTGAAATATTCATGCCCTGAGCGCCCAGCCGGGCTCCGCGCTGCTCCCGGGGGTCGGAGCGGGGCCGGGTCCCGGACAACTGCGATCTCCGCGCGCAGCGTGGAGGGGGTGGGCGGCGAGGCGCTGCCGGGCGGGCGGGGGCTGGAGAGGAGGGAGCGCGGGAGGGAGCGTCAGGAGGCGGGGTCTGGGTGGCGGGGGCCGAGGGGGGCGGAGGAAGCGAGGGAAAGTTGATCGCGGACTTCAGCGGCGGCGGCAGCTTGGGAGAGAGGGGCGCGGGCTGTGTGGCGCGATGCTCGCGGAGAAGACGCGTCCGACGGCGGCCGGCCGCTGAGCCGGGCGGGGCGGGGCAGCCCAGGCATGGAGCGCGGGGGTGCGGAGCCTCGGGACGTTTGGGGCGCGCCTCGTCCGAGCCCGCGGCGCTCCTGAAGTTGCAGGCGGCCAGCGGCGGGCAGCCGGCCCAAGGGGACGCTGGAGCGGCCGGCGTGTCACGGGTGAACCTTCGCGCCGGCGGCGAGACGCGGCGGTGGCCAGCAGCGGAGCAGGCGGCCCGTGGGGGCCGACCCGGAGGAGAGCAGAGCCGGAGGCGCTTCGCGGCGCTTCTCCGCACACGCACACGGTACCGAGAGCCGCTCACCGCCCCTTCCCTCCCCGCTTCCCTCGCCTTCTCCGCGCCGTTCGCCCGCCGTGCGCGGGGAAAGTTGAAGCCGTGGGGTCGCGACCGCAGCCGCCGAACCACTTGTTCCCGGCACGGCCATCACCCGCGGCGAGCGCTCGGGGCCTCCTTCCATCCCCAGCCCCTGGCCCGGGGTCAGGCGCCCCGCTTGCTGCCAGCAGCCTGACGCGCGGCAACTTTGATTCCAGGGAACTCGAATTCCCGCCGGGTTGGCCTTGGGAGGACAGGCACTGCACTCCCCTCCCGGTTCCTGGACATTTGGTCGCTTTGCTCTCCGCGCCTTAGGGAGGGTCTGCTTGGGTCTGGGTTGGGGAGAATTTCGGCGGTAAAGAGGGCGTTGGGCTACCAAACCTGTCCCCTTCTGCGCCCTGGGTCCCCGTTTGGACAGTGGAATGGAGTGGGGCGCACCGCCACCGCGGGATGGGCATTGGCCCTGGAGGAAGCTACAGTTACGTAGCTCGCCCCTACCCTCATTACCTCTCGGTGGCCCTGAGAGACCCCAGAGGACCCCCGAAACCTCCCCAAACCGATCCGGCTTTGGGAACACGCACCCCTCGCGGAGCAGGGAGCCTTGTGTGGCTTGTACTTCGCTTCCCCAGTCAGTCCCCTGGCAGGTCCACCACCGACAGTGCTGGCTGGCCCTGGAGGCCTGCGCTCGAGATTGCTGCCCCCCATCTCCCCTGCAGGTCAGCCCGGGACGCGGGCAAAGCCCGCGCGTTCCAAGGTGGTGGAGGCATGAGCCGGTGAGCTCTCCGTGTCTTGCCTTCCCCGTGCCTTGCCTTCCCGAAGCGAGAACCTAGAGTCGCTGCCTCTGGGCTCAGAGCAGAGATTCCGTGCCATCGCCGCTGGCCACCGCCCCACTGCGACCCCAACCCCCAGCCCTGGTGCTTTCAGTGGCCTACGGGGGCCAGGGCGGGGGCGGAATTAGCCTTTTGTGAATAGTAACACACCCCTACCCTCCCCAGTTCTTCAGAAGGCAGGTCCTGCATCTCCTGCGTACTTTGCCCTCTGGGATGGGAGAGGCATTGACCCTTATGGTTCAGGCTATTAGCAGGAGCCCCCACCCCAGTGTGTATTTCGAAATAAGCTGGAGAGGCACATAAGGATTGTGTGTGTGTGTGTGTCCCCACCGGCACACTGGGTGCGTCAGACCCTTGCCTGGGTCAGGGTGGGCTTGAAGAGCCATGTTTGAAGCCAGGTGTGAGGTGCTGATGAGTCAGCCCAGGGTGGGGACAGCTGGCTTGGTTAACGTTTGGGTCGTGGTGTGTGGGTAGGCGCACTGCGGGCAGCTCCAGTGGGGGTGGGGGACTAGAGGTCGTCCGGCCCCTGGAGGGGCCAGGAGGGGGCCCCTCAGCTGGGAATAGGAATGCTTGGCGCTGATTCCCTGGGGCTGGGGAGAGCCTGCGTGGCACAGAGTGTGAGTACTTCTTGGCTGGAAAGGTGGCACTACAGAAGTCACTAGCGTGAGCCAGGTGGTAGAGGACAGTGGGGGAATGGGAGGCCCCCAGCTGGCAGCCTGGCCTTATCTGGGCTGGGCCCCCTGCACACCTCTGTCTTGGCCTTCCTCATTCTGGAATAGCTGAGCTCCTCACATCTGCCCACTAAAGAGCTTGATTGGAGGTTATGTTGGCAGATGGTTCTGTTGGCCTCCCAAAGAGCTCCCTCACCCAACAAGCTACCTTACCTACAATTTCACCATTTGACGTTCATTTCTTTGCACTTAATATTTTAAAGGGCATCTCACTGAAGTCCTTACTCTACCTGCACACGCTTCTCCGGGGTGTGGGCCTCGTGGAGCCTTGCTGCTCCAGCTCTGCCCTGTGGACACAGCATTAGCATGACCTGGGGGCTCGTTAGAAAGGCAGACTCCTCTGGCCCCTCCCAGAACTCCTGAATCAGGATGTGTGTTTGACAAGCTCCTTGAGTGATTTGTGTGCTCAGTCAAGTCTGTGAAGCTCTGGTCCACAAGATCTTCTAGGGAATGAGCATTTCGCAACCTCTTGGAACCGAAGGAGTGTCACACTAGGGCAGTGGATAAGAACATGAGCTTGAGAACATGACTGGAACTGCTTTTCCTGGACAGTCATGATAGGGTTGAGTAACAGTTCGCCGCTGACCCCTCAGGGCCGTGTTCTGCTAATGCCAGGAAGTGTCTGTGTCTGGGGGACCTTTAGTCAGATACAAGTAGCAGCTCAGCCGGCTGTGCAGTTAAAACGTTGCTGTGTGTGCTGCCTGTGGACTGGTAGCAAGTGGGCACAGAGCAGGGGTTCTGGAAGCTGGATATGCTGCTCTTTCTCTAGATGGCCTGGGGCTGGGTTGGTGCTGTCTCTCAAAGGGAAGGAACGGAGTAACTGTCCTGTGCTTCATCTGTCCCTTCCAGCTGGTGGAGTGCCCCATTGATCACACCACTCAGCGGCCACAGGACTTACACAGAGGGAGCTGCCGAAATGCTCATTTGGGATAGCCCGAAGAGGGGAGGGTGCTGCCCAGGCTCCCTTCCTACCCCCAGCCCGGGGTTGGACATTCCACTTCTGCTGGGGACGAGGGGCACCCTGCACTCCAAGACAGGAAGATGATGCCAGGGCATGGTGGCTCCTTACCCCTGGGCCTTTTGCAGGGATAATGGTGACCATGAAGCCATCAGGGCTGGCCCAAGAGTAGACTATGGAAGATTTGGCCCAGAAGCCTGGTGAGGCCACTGGTGTCACGGGTGACAAGTCATGGCATGTGCCCCAACCCCGTTGAAAGAGGACTGTCCTTCCCCTGAGCTGACCTCCTGGCCAGAAAGATGGGTGATCCTTCCAGGGTGCAGAGTGGCGAGGGAGCCGTGTGGGTCAGCACGGGCGTGGGCCTGACCAACGCTTTATCCTGATGTGAACCATTCCTTCATTCAGGAGTTCAAACATAGCTAAATGAAAAAAAGACTATTTTCCTGAACCCTCAGGTTTTAAAAAATGTCCTGTTATAAAATATAAAGATGTTTTTTAAAATTGCCTGAATTGCCTTCGAACTCCTTGGTTTCAAGCAATGATAGTGTTGTTTTTTAAAAAAAAACAAAAAACAAACCACACTTTTTTTTTTTTTTTTTTTTTTTTTAAATTTTGAGGCTCAATTAGAGTTTTTCTCGGCACCAGGACAATCCTCATTGTGTTGTTAATAGGTGAACAAGGCCATTCTCAGGTAGACTCTGCTAGATGGGCTATGCGGGATGAGAGTTTTGCCTCCCGTGGGAAAGGAGTGGGGATCGGAAGGGGTTTTGCTGTGCCCAAACGTCATGCACTTGTGTGTGTATTAGACACTGCTTGGGGGTCCCCGGCCCTGGGAAGCCTTCACTGACTCCTCTCCAGCCTGTGCCTCCCTCCCTCACCTCCTTCCTTGGTGTTTTTTACTACCCCACAGGGGTCTGAGCCCTTGTCTGGACAGGGAGCTCCGGCGGCATGGGCTGTGTCTTAGTCCTCCTTGAATCCTCAGGGCCCCCCAGGCTGGTGGACTCGGGGCTCGTTGACTGAATGGCGATTGCCAGGCAGTTGTTCCATTGCCTTCTCTAGCCCCATTGTTAAGCGGTGTAAATGCACTGAGCAGGCAGTGTGCCCATAACGGGTCTTCACTCCTCCTGTTGGTCACTTTCAGGACTGGGCGGTTTTGTCTGTCTTGCTGTATTTTGGGCTTCAGCCATCTGCCCTTGGAGTGGAGGTCTCAAACCCATGTGCCTGCAGGGGGCTGGGAGACAGACAAAGAGAACCGCAGTGCCAAAAGTGGGATGACAGGAGGGCCGTGGAGCCTGTGAGAGCAGAAGAGCCCAGGCCCCATAGGAAAAGGGGCCATGGTGGGCAGAACCCATCTCCACAACGGAAGTCAGGATCATGGTTGCCCTGGGGTGTCACGCCCCAGGCTCAAGGTGTGCTTCCGGAGTGCTGGAAATTTCCGTGTCTTGAGTTGGATATCTGCAACAGTGGTGACTGATCATTTGGGCAGAAGAGTCGATTTAGAAAAATTGGAGCATTTATGGGACACATTTATTTTGGGTCAATATGAAAATGGCCTTATTGAATACCACAGGGCAGAAAATGCCTATCGTTACCAACTTGATTGACCAGAAGGGTGTCTGTGAGAAACTTGGCATATTTAAGAAGTAGCCACATGGAGACAGCATTCTAGGCTTTCACTGTGAAATTTAATCCGGCCTGGCTGCCGCTCCTCTGTGCTGGTCTGTATATTTGGGTCTTGGTGTTGGTGTGCCTGAGGCGTGGTCTCATGCCAGCAGTGAATGTCCTTGTGGCTCATTGTTTTGCCAAGGGGAGTGGGGATAGCAGATACCGTCCTCCGCCTCAGGGGCTTCAAGCTGTATCACTAAGAGGGATGCGTCAGGCTCACGTTTGGCATTCGTATTTTGTACACTTCCTTTGCATAGTCTACAACCTGTGCAAGCGTTGGTTATTATTATAAATGTGAAGTTGTTTCCTTCCTAATTTCCATAAGGCATCTAGCTGAGAGGCGGACAGAGCTGGGATTGTACACCAGTGTGTCCCCTCTTGCGCTCCGAAGCCTTGGTCTGCCTTGTAGCCTCGCCTAGGCCTTAGTTTTCCCATCTGGTAAATGGGAATAATTTTCAGTTACCATGTAGGCTTGCTCTCAACATGAATAAGAAGAAAATTGTGAAGAAAGCCTTTTGTGCAGGGCCTGGCACAGAGCACACATGCAAAATGGAGTAGCTTTTATTATCCCTGTTGATTTAGTCATGGGTTAGGCATACCATATTCTAGCCAAGAGGTAACCCCCCCCCTTATTTTGAGAGCTTGACAATCTGTAAGTTCATAAATTGAATTCTGCCTGAAGGGGTGTGTGCGCGTGCGGTTGTGATTTTTAATTTTGAATTAGTTACTAACAACATTAAAATAACATAATTTTTGCATAAAAACCTAGATTTCTGGCATCTCTGACGGGCACTGGCAATGGTGGGTCTCTGCGCCCGACGGGCGGCTGCTGGTTGGTGCTGACTCGCAGCCATCCCTTTTGTTTACTTATGTTTTTATTTTAAAAAATTCCTTGAGGGTTACGTGCCTACGAGATAATCAGATCTTAGGTAGAAGTGGTGACCTTCTGCAGATGCATACCCCATGTGGATGAGACGTGTTCCCGGTGCCCTGGCAAGGGGCTGGACGCCCTCTCCCAGGCCGTGTCATCCTGCTCCAGAAGTGACCACTGTCCCCACATCACTCTGACTTCGGTCACACATCTGAGCTTTGCCTGAATGCCACCTTTTAGATTTAGGTGAGTTTATGGCCTTCCGTCTCTGCAGGCCCCACCACTCCCTATTACCTCATCATTTGCCCTCCATCCTGTCCCCTTTAGCCATTTGAGTGTGTAACCTCCATTCCAAGCCCTGGAAGGGTTCTTAGGAATTAGCTAGACTCGCCATGTGACAGGTGGGGAAACTGAGGCCCAGAGTCGGGGAATGGGGTAATTCTAGGCCCTCTCCCTGGGTGAGGGTGGTGGTCAGACAGGGGTCAAGCCCTGTTTCTCCTGCCCCAGCAGGAGGTGGGGGGGAGGCCAGGCAGGCCTTCATCTCTCGCACCCTAGCAGCCCAGCGCTTGGCCTGCAATCACAGTCCCCAAGAGCCTCCCGCAGGCTGATCAGCCTACGAGGGAGGGAGCCTTTTCTGGCCCATGCCTTCCTGGAGATGCATCTTCCCCAAGGCAGGCTGATAGTGGCGTTCCTTTTCTCTTTAAAGGCCATGCTCCATTTGGAGAGGACCTGAGATGCCATTTGTGACAAGCGCCCTGTGTACCACCTTGATTGTCTCTGTTTCTGAAAGAAGACTATAATTTGGGAGCCAGTGAAAGCAAGGGAGGGAGGGAAGCAGAGGAGGGAGCGAGAACGGGAGGAAAGAAGAGAGAAAAACCCCCAGGGTGGCTGGGACCATGTCTGAGTATCCATTTGTGTCACTGGTCCTCTCTACAAGGGATGTTGGCTTTTCCTGGCTTCTAATTAGGGAACCAGTGGTGACAGAACTCTGAGCCAGACCTCTGTGCCCCTTCTACGGAGGCCTGTGGCTTTGTATTCAATGGGGAATCTATGGATGGAATGCCACCGGGAAACCAGCATATACTGGGGAGCGGAGAGGAAGGTCCTTCCAGACCCATCCTCCTTAATGTTTTAGGGTCTCACGTGCACTGCTGGGGAGGCCTTGCATTCAGCACCTCCGGCCAACCAATATTCAGCATCACCAGCGTACCAGTCTCTACCTAGCTGCTGGGGGTTCATGCTGAGGACAGGCAGCAGAGCCGCTCAGGAGAAATAAAATGCAAGCCACAAATGCAAACCACAAGTGTGGCTTGAAATTTTCTCGTAGCCCCTTAAAAAAAGTTATAAGAAATAAGTGAAATTATTTTTGATGATCTATTTTCTTTAACCCAGTTCATCTAAAATATGACCATTTCAACATGGGATCAAGGTAACAAATGATTATTCGTTATGTATCTTACATTGTTTTTTGGTCCCAAGTCTTTGGCATCTAGTGTGTGTTTTGCAGCCAGAGCACATCTCAACTTGAACTGGGTACATTCTGAGTGTTTGTTGGCCGCCCATGGCTAGTGGCCACTGCACTGAACTGGGGGAGAAAGTCAGGTAATAAAGACATACCCAAGGCATTGACAGATGGTTCTGGGGGCTCCAGAGAAGACAGAGGGGGCAATTGACATGCTAAAGGCAGAAAATACGGTGGTTGGGGGAAGGGCTCTTGCAGGATGGGAAGATGTGATCCATTCCCATGGACCTGAGCCCTGGCAGGGCTGGGGTGGGGCAGGGTGGAGTGGAAGGAGGAAGGGGGACCCATGTGTCCACTGGCAGCCTCCCTGATCCCCTACAACATGCCAAACACCAAGCTTAATGGATACTAATATTTTAGAAAAGCACTTTGTCTCTGGGGTGTGTATGTGTTTGTCCCCGCCTTCCCCTTCTCTGCACACTTTCCATGAGAAAGATAAGGAGGAAGTTCATTGCTACTCCTTGCTTTTTATGCTGGGGAGTTTTCAGCACAAGGAGGGTGTCAGCCTGGAAAGCTGCTGCACTGCGGAGCATTAGGGATCGTGTCCTCTGGGAGAGAGGGCCCAGCCTGCCCAATGTAGGAGGGCTTGGATGCCAAGCGGTTGGGGTGCTCAAGAGACCTGAAGGCTTGTCTCTTCTCCGGGACTTGGGGTGGGAGGAGGGCTTGGAGGGGATCCTGGGGTTCTGAAGGGGATCCCGTGAGTAGATTGCTCTGGGGCTGGGTTAGGGCAGACCTTCCTTGCTGTCTGGACTTCAGCTGTGATTGACCTGGGCCAGGGTGAACATTCAGGCACCTACAGATCCAGACAGTGGATGTTAGATGTAGACTGGCTGGGCTGGTGCTGGGGCAAACTGCACGTGCTCTCCCCCTCCCCCATCTGAAGGGGGCGCCACCGCTCCCATTCTGGCCAGAGCTTGGCAAGTCAGAGGACAGGACGGGTATGGCCACAACTGACTTCCAAAATTATGTAGAAGTGCAGATTTTAAAAAGTGCATAATTTTGTTATTTTAAATGTTAGCAACTAATTCAAATATTTAAAGATACCATGCGGCCATTCATTCACTTATCAAATATAAATGGAGCCTTTACTGGGTGCCAGGCACTGTTCTAGGCCCCTGGGGCCCAGCAGTGACTCCTGACCTTGTGGAATGTATATGGTAGGGAGGACCCTTCAGCAAGCTGCCTGTGGCCCACGAATGACCAGTCTATGTGTGACCTCTGTCATAGAGTTGGAGTGTCAGGACTGCGAGTAGTAACTAGAAACACTGGCTAAGCTTTTGCTATGTGCCAGGCCCTTGTCTGAGCACTCCGTGAGATAGGCACTGCTGTTACTCTGATTTTACAGATGAGAAAACAGAGGCACAGAGAGGTTAAGCACTTCACCCGAAGTCACACAGCAGGCAGGCAGTGGGGTAGAATGTGAGCAAGGCAGTCTGACTACTTCATCTTCAGCCTGTTCTTGGCCCCACACTGCCCTTAGAGAAGGCCAGAGCCAAATTCCTGATGATCCAGATGGGCAGCCGAACTCAGAAAGGGCATGCGACCCACCTCAGGTCTGCACAGAGGTGGTGACGGGGCTGCATTCTCAGTCCAGCCTGTCTGGGCTTCACCTGTGACTGACCTCGCTCTGGGGTGGGACATTCAGGGGCCTATGGCACACAGGCATATGAGAGAGTGAGGCTGGGCAGTGAGTCTGGTGATTGAATCCCCACCTACACTTCCCCTGTGCTGTGGGCCGGGCTGGTCCACGAGCTACCCTCCGTGTTTTTGGCCCAGTGTTATTCCTAGAGTGACCTCAGCTTGGTTGCTGGTCCCAACCCGTGTAGGCTCCCTGGGGGACCATGGGGGACCTCGTAGCTCTCCTGTTTTGGCAGGTGCACAGGAACCGTGAGGCAGAGAGTTCCGTGCGAACCGTGAAGCAAGACACCCCCAGTAAGTGTTGAAGACTTCCGTCACAGTCCTTGTGCAGATTCAAGGACTCCCAATTCTCTGAGCGACAGTTTACTCATCTGTGAAGGAGGGGGAATATCCTTGGGGCCAGGCCACCACACTCAGGGAGTAGGGTTTCTCAAGAGATGCATGGACGTGCTTGTCAGAATGTATTGTGATATATAGAACCTGTAATCAATCAGTCAATCAATATTTATTAGTTATCACTATGTATGAATAACTTACACTATGGGGGAATTCACGAGATATATGCAGATAGGTATTGAAATAACATGGAAATCTCTAAACCCAATAGCAGCGTCTTTGAATGGCTCAATGACTTGTATCCCCCCGTCAATTTGATACCCATCTCTTGGGTATTGACTAAGCCTGTCCTGTTTGCAGGACACACCGCAAGGCACACTCACGTACAGAAGTGGAGAAGGCGTGGCCCTTCCCTCCCATGGGCTGTCACCCTCGTCTGGGTACTATATCTGGGACAGCCGATTCTGTGCGCGTGGGTGAGAGGGGAGGGGCCTGCAGCTCCATTTGGAAATTTTAGCATCTCGAGCCTAGCTCTGCCAAGGTGTTCCTTCTGTGCTCTTCCTCATTGACCCTAGAGCTCTCCCACTTGGGGGCTGAGTTTGCATGGGAATGGCCGTACCCTAACAAGAAGATGGGAAGGACATGGGTTGTAGAGTGGGGATTGCCGCAGGCCAGACTTGCCATGCGGCTTGACCTGCCAAGCTGAGCCCGAGGGCTGTTGGAAACTGGAGCTCGGGCCGGAAGAAGGGAGCCCATGAATAATACAGCGGGATGGAGGCTGTTAACTAGGTGACCTGGTTGCAACTCTGTGTTTCACAGCTTCCCCAGGCTGGGCCGTGGAGGGCTGGGGGTGTCAGGGAGGGCAAAGGGAAACGGGAAGGGCCAGCCGAAGACACAGCTTCTCTGTTTCCCTTTCATCGGTCCGGCTCAGAAGGGCTTTGTATGAACAGCTCCTTCTCGTTCTCACTTGGACTCAGATGGCCTGGGCTGTGTGCGCATGTGCACATGTCCTCACACAGGTGTGCTGAAGTTCTGCACCTGGACACTCCCCCGCAGTGGCTGCTCCAAAGGGTGGCCATCTCTCGTGCCCTGCCCCCATGCCTGGTTTCCAGCTGTCTGCTGCACCGGGCGTCCGGCTGCCCCCTGTCTCCATCATGGATGTGCTGTGTCGCCTTTGCCAGGGTGGTCCCCTCTCGGGGCTCCTGGTTATCGTGGACACGAGACGGTTCTGTCTCCCTGAGCTTTGGCCTCCACCAAGGGAAGTGCTGTTTGATGTAAGTTGGGGGGCGGGTAAGTCTGACTTTATCTTTGAATGCTGCGGGGTCTGTCATTTTAAGTGTTTGTCACTGGATCTGGCTACAGCTACCCACACCTGTCACAGGGGAGCCTACCTTCTAGGAAAACAAAGAACGTCTCTGGCAGGATGAAGTCCTCTTCCAAACAGAGCAAAGGGCATGTGCTTACACTGCAGCAGGAGAGCTCAAAGGCGGATTCACAAAGAAACTGGTTGTAGGATGTGTCAGGTGTGGGGTGGAGAGTCTGAGATGGTAGCATTCGTTCCTGGAGGAGGCTGCCTCCAGATGAGCTGTTTCCAGACCCCTGGCCTGGGGGGCAGGAAGCAGAGGACCCTTGGCCAGTGCCTAGGAGGGGAACAGGGGCCCCCAGCCAGTACCTTCTCTTTGTCCTGAGTGTGGTCCGCAGGGGTTAGACCTCTGAGGAGGTCCCAGGCCCTCCTCCATGGTCTAGGGACAGAACTCGCTGGCTTCCCCAGGCTTACAAGCCCAGGCCCAGAGAGGCCAGGCCTGCCTGCTGTTCTTCAGTTGTAGAATGGGGCCTTCAAGATGTCACACACCTCATCCCTGCCACACACGCATAAACGCATTTGGCATCTTGGAAGGGATGGGGAGGCTCTCTCCATTTGTGCTGTGTCTGGGTGGTGTAGCTGGGGCTCCAGACTCCAGGCCTCATCGGTGGGCCCATTGCTGAAACAAGGGGAGTGTTTCTGAGCCCAGCTACCCAGGGTCGAATCCTGGCTCTTCCAATTCTTAGCTGTGTGGCCTTAGGCAACTTAATCAATCTTTTTTTTTTCTTTGGTTTTCTATCTGGAACATCAGGATAACAACAGTACCTACTTCACAGTGTTACTGAAGGACTAAATGAGTTACTGCATGTAAAATCCTTAGAAAAAGTGGCTGCACATAGTAATTGCTCAACAAATACTGTCAGTATATATTTTTATGCTGCTGTTATGCTCACCTATTAGGTATTATGATGCTTCTGTTATTCTCAGCTCCTACATTCTGGAGCCTTAGAGTCATGCAGGTCTCCTGGGGGTACCAGGAGTAGCTATCATACTTATGAGAAAGGCTCTGTAGGTTCAAAGGAGGTGGGGGAAGTGGGCAGTCATAGGAGGCTTCATGGAGGAGGAGGCCCTCTTGGCGAGACTGTGGCTTCTCTCTGTGTCCACTGGCACTGTGTTCCCATGGTAGGCAAACACAAAGAGAGGCAGGGCAGGGTAGTGGTGAGTAGCCCTGATGGTGCCAATCCAACTGGGACTTTTCTTAGTCAACTTTTAATTGAAGTATAACGCATACAGAAAGGTGTGCAAATCATACAGCTGGAAATACTGCAGAGTGACCACTCCCATGTAACTTCTCCCCAAACCAAAAAACCAAAAACCAAAACATAAACAAAAAAGAAAAACAAAAACATCCGAAGCCATCTCCCTGTCATTAGTCCCCAAATGCAACTCTTAGCCTGACTTCTAATAGCATATGTTCATTTCGTCTGTGTTGTCCCTCTAGTCTGCAGGTCATCAGGCAGTATATTCTCTTTGTGAGGTTTTCGCTCATTTAATTTATTTGTGAGTTTCATCCTGTTGTCTGTACTTCACCCATTCATTCTCAGTGCTCTATAGTATTCCACTGTATGATAATCCACTGTTTATCCATTCTACTCTTTATGGACAACTGGGTTGCTTCCAGTCCTTAGCTATTATAGGAAAGGCTGTTAGGATTGTTTGTTATGTGTCTTTTGACATACACATATGTGTATGCAGTTTTGTTGGGTGTATTTGATTGTCCTTGTACCAATACAAACTTTACACTGTAATTCCTATAGCTTTATACATGTAGTCTGGATATCTGGCAGTGTGAATCCTCTAGCCTTGTTCTTCTTCAGCATTTTTATTTACTTTTGGTCCTTTGTATTTCTATATAAGCTTTAGAATGGGCTTTTGAAATGCCACAGAATCCCTGCTGAGATTTGATTGAGACTGCATCAAAAATAGGTAGGTCAATTTGAGGAAAATTGACATTGTTATAATATTGACTTTTCTGATCCACAGACAAGATAAGCTCGTCTGTTTACCTGGGTCCTAATAAATTTCTTTCAAGAAGGTTTTTTAGTTGTCTGTGTAGAGGCTTTACACTTCTTTAACTACATTGATTTCTATGTGTTTTGTGTTTTTTTTAATCCTATAAAAATTTATATTTAGAGATTTTTTTCATTTCTAATTATTTCTGGCATGCAGACTTACAACTGATTTTTACAATATTGCCCCGAATCCAACAATCTTTGCTAAATTTACTTATTTGTTCTGATTGTTTGTTGAATTTTTTTATTTTTTAACACACACAATCATGTTTCCTGGAAAGAACCATGTTTTCCTTCCTTTCTGATGCTTTTTTCTTGTCTTATTGCAATGGCTAGGACTTTCAGCACAATATTGAATAGAACTGGTTAGAGTGGGCATGTTTATTTTGATTCTGGCATTGAGGAGAAAGTTTTCAATATTCTACCATTAAGTGTGTGATATTTGCTGTAGGTTTTTTGTTGATGTCATTTATCAAATTAGGGAAATTTTCTTCTATTATTTTTTTTCACAAAATTGTGGTAAAATATTCTTGACACAAACTTTACCATTTTAATTGTTTCTAAGTGTACAATTCAGTGGTATTAAGTAAGTTCACCATGTTGTGTAACAATCATCACCATCCATTTCCAAATCTTTTATCATCCCAAACAGTAACTCTGTAAACTCTCTACCATTTAAATAATAACTCTCCATTCAGTCCCCATCCCAGCCCCTAGTAACCTCTATTTTATTTTCTGTCTATACAAATTTCCTATTCTAGGTATCTCGTATAAGCAGAATCATACAATATTTGTCCTTTTGTGTCAGGCTTATTTCACTTGACATAATGTTTTCAGAATTCATCCATGTTGTAGCATAAATCGGAGTTTCATTTCTTTTCAAGGCTGACTGTTGTCCAATTGTATGTGTATGTACACCATGCTTTATTTATCCATTTATCTGTGGACAGGCAGTTGGAATGTTTCTGCTTCTGGTTACTGTGTATAATGTTGCTATGAACATTGGTGTACAAGTATCTGTTTGAGTCTCTGCCACCAATTTGTTTGAGTATATCAAAGAGTGGAATTCCTGGATTGTGTGGTAATTCTACATTCGATTTTCTTGAGAACTCCCATACTGTTTGCTACAGCAGCTGCTCAATTGTATTCCCAACAGCAGTGCATAAGAGTTAAAATTTCTCTGTATCTTCGCCAACACTTTTTTTTTAAAGATTTTATTTATTTATTTATTTATTTATTTGAGAGAGAGAGAGAGAGAGAGAGAGCATAAGCAGGGGGGGCAGCAGAGGGAGGGTGAGAAGCAGGCTCCTGCTGAGCAGGGAGCCAGATGTGGGACTCGATCCCAGGATCCTGGGATCATGACCTGAGCCAAAGGCTTAACCAACTGAGCCACTCAGGTGCTTCTTGTTTTTTGATGATAGCTATTCCAATAGGTTCTAAGTGGTATCTCATCATGGTTTAATTTGCATTTCCCCAATGGGTAGCAATTAAATATCTTTTCATATGCTTATTGGACATTTGTATATCTTCTATGGAGAAATATAAGTCTTTTGCCTATTTTTGAATTGGGTTGTTTGTGATGTGGTTGTTACTGAGTTGTAGGAGATTTTCATGTGTTCTGGAAGTTAATCCAGTAGCAGGTATATGATTTACAAATATTTTCTCCCGATTCCATAGATTGCATTTTTCACTCTGTTTTTGGATACACAAAAGTTTCTCAATTTTGATGAAGTCTGACTTAACTTTTTTATTCTTACCCCTGCTTTCAGAGTCACAGCCAAGAAATCATTGCCAAATCCAATGTCATGAAGATTTTCCCCTAAGAAGTTTATAGTTTTAGTTCTTATTTTTAGGTTTCTGATTGATTTTTGGTTAATTTTTTAAAAAGATTTTATTTACTTATTTGACAGAGAGAGACACAGTGAGATAGGGAACACAAGCAGGGGGGAGAGGGAGAAGCAGGCTTCCCGCTGAGCAGGGGCTCCATCCTAGGACCCGGGGATCATGACCTGAGCTGAAGGCAGAAACTTAAAGACCGAGTCACCCAGGTGCCCATATTTTTAGTTAATTTTTACATATGGTATAAGTTAAGAGTTAAGAGTCCAACTTGATTCTTTTGCATGTGGATATCCAGTTTTCCCTGCACCATTTGTTGAAAATACTGTCCTTTCCCCCAGTGAAGACTCCTGACACCCCTCTTGAATATATATTAGCCTTGTGTGCAATGGCTGATTGCTGGGCTTTCAGTTCTGTTCCATCAGTCTATAGTCCTGTCCTTACATCAGTACTATACTATTTTGATTCCTGTAGCTTCATAACAAGTTTGGAAATCAGTAAGTGTATGTATTCCAACTTTGTTCTTCTTTTTCAAGATTATTTTGGTTATTAAGGAATCTTTTGAGATTCTGTATAAATCTCAGGATGGGTTTTCTACTTCTGCAAACAAAAATCACCATTAGGATTTTGTTAGGGATCGCATTAAATGTGTAGAGTGCTTTGAGTGGTATCATAGCTTAACAATATCAAGTCTTAGAGTTCATGAACATGGAAGGTCTTCTACCTCTTCATGTCTACTTTAACTTCTCTCAGCAATGTTTTGTAGTTTTCAGTGTACAAGTCATTTGCCTCCTTAGTTAAATTTTTTCTTATTTTTTTTCTTTTTGATGCTATTGTCAGTGCAATTGCTTTTGCAGATTTCTCTTCAGATTACTTATTGCTAGTGTATAGAAATGCAACTGATTTTTACGTGTTGATCTTGTATCTTGCAACTTTGCTGAATTAGTCATTAGCTCTAACAGCATTTTAATGGCATCTTTGGAGTTTTCTACATAAAGATCATGTCATCTGTGAATGGAGATTACTCTTTCCTTTCCAGTTTGGAGTTGGAAATTTCTTGCCTAATTACTCTGACTAGAACTTTCAGTATGATGTTGAATGGACATGGTAATAGCAGGCATCTCTGTTTTGTTCCTGATCTTAAGTCTTCAACCATTTAGTGTGACGTTAGCTGTCTGTTTTCCACAGATGGCCTCTTCTGTTCCTTTCTGCTTAGAGTTTTATCATAAATGTGCATAGAATTTTATCAAATGCATTTTTGCATCCATTGCAATGAACATACATGTTTTCTTCTTTGTGGTGAATGACATGGATTGACTTTCAAAAGTTAACCAACCTTGCATTCCTGGAATAAATCCAACTATGTCATGATATATTATTCTTTTCATAATCCTTTGGCTGCTAATAGAAAAGCTACAAGAGCATTTTATTTTGATTATATTTTGCATAGTATATGTGAACTCTTAATATTCTGTTTAAGATTTTTTTTAATCTGTTCATGAAAGAGATCAATCTGTGATTTTCCTTTCTTATGATATTCTTGTCAGATTATGTCATGAAATTATACTGCCCTCATGATATAAATTGGAAACTGTTATTTCTTTTTTTGGTTTTTCTGTGTTGAGTATGGATAAGATTTGTGTAGGGTGTTTTTTTCTTAACTTAAATGTTTTAGAAAAATTTAATAGAGAAACCATATGAACTTAGATTTCTTAGTGGAAAGGATTTTGATTATAGTTTCAATTTAGAAATAGGATTATTTATATTTCTATGTTTTGTGTGTCAGTTTTAATAAATTGTATTTTTTGAGGACATTATTCATTTTATATAAATGTTTTAATGAGTTGATAGAAAGATATTTGTAGTATCTCCTTAATTGTCCTCTTACCATCTTTGCACTCTCTTTACTATCTATACTGATACTTTCCTTTTCATTCATGATACTGGTAATATGTGTTTTCTTTCGTTTTCTTCAGTATTTTGCTAATCACTAGATTCATCCATTTCATCAGTCTTTTCAAAGAATTGCTTTTATTTTTCCTGATCTTTGCCTATTTAATTTTGGTTTTATTTCATTAATTTCTATTCTTATTGAAAATGTTTTCATCTCCTTTGGGGTGAAAGGAGGTGAAAAAATTCTACTCTCTTTGGGTTTAGTTTACTTCTTAATTTTTTTTTTAATTAGATGCATAGATGATTGCTTTTAAGATTTTCTTCTTTTCTAAAATCTGAATTTAAGGGTGTAAATTTTCCTCTAAGTACAACATTTGTATGTCCTGTATTCATTATGGTCTGGTCCAAAACATTTTCTAATTTCTGTTGTAGTTTCTTCTTTGATTTATGGGTTTTATTCTGTTTTGTTTAGAAGTGCATTGCTTCATTTCTAAACATTTGGGGGATTTCCTCATTTTTTTTTCTTGGTTGTTTTTGAGCTTAATCTTCTATGACCAGATAACATACTTTGAATTATTTCACTTCTTTGAAAGATATTAAAAGTTACTTTATGGCCCAGCATGGTGGATTTTGGTAAGTTTTCCATCGGCTCACAGGAAGAGTGTTTATTCTGCTACTGTGTGCAGTATTTAATTTTGTCGATGAGGTCGGATATGTAAATGATGTTGTCTAGATGCTGGTATCCTCATTGATTTGTTTTCTGCTCTTTCCATCAATTTTTGAGAAGGATGCATTGAGGTCTTCCATTGTGATTGTGGGTTTGTCTGTTTCTCTTTCTAGTTTTGTCAATTTTTGCTTTGTGTTTGTCTGTTTCTCTTTCTAGTTTTGTCAATTTTTGCTTTGTGTATTTTAAGCTATATTTATCAGGCAAGTAAAAATTTAGAATTCTATTATCTTCCTACTTTCCTTATCTTCAGCTGCTTTCCTGGTGGATTTACCCTTTGATTATGTTGAAATGTCTGTCTTTGAAATATCTATCTTCATCTCTGGTAATCTTTGGTAGCTTTTCCCTTATTTTGCTTTCAGTGCTTATGTGTCCTTATATTCAAGGCATATCACTTATAAGCATGATGTAGTATTTTAAAATCCAGTCTGATTATCTTTGTCTTTTAAACATTTTATTTTATTTTAAATTTTTAAAAGATTTTATGTATCTGAGAGAGAGTGAGAGAGCAGTAGCAGTGGGGAGGGATAGATGGAGAAGCAGACTCCCTGCTGAGCAGAGAGCCCAACGTGGGACTCGGCCCACGTGTGTAGCCCCTATTTGATAACTCCAATATCTGGGTTACCTGTGTACTTGTTTCTATTCTCGGTTTTTTCTCTTGGTCCTGTCTGTTGTATGGTTGGTAGTTTTGTTATGAACATTGGTCATTTTGTATGAAAAACTGTAGGGGCTCTGATGCTGCTGCTTCCTTAGATAGCAGAGCCACCTTCTCATCTGGCAGGCAGTGAAGCACCCAGTCATCATAAACCAGTCAGGGACTGAGCTGACTCAGGGGGAATTGAAGTCTTTATAATGCTTGATTTACCTACGGTTCATGGACACTTCTGGAGCAACTCTCTAGTTGCTCCAGTCTGTTAACTAGAGCCACTCCTTCTAAACTCCATTTTTGTCTCCACCATAACACGACTCAGCTAAAAAACTCCCTTCTACTGTTCAGCTGCTTTCTGCTTGTTTCCTTGGGTGGTTCTCTCCAAAGCTTAAGAAATCACAAACACTTTGAGGGGAAAACCGGTCCTGAGTGTGGAATTCACTTCTCAATCCCTCCCTTCTCTCTGGATCTTGGATCCTTAAGTGCTGGCTGCCTTTTTCACCCGGAAGCACAGTTTTTATTTCCCTAGACTCACAGGATGGCCAAAATTCTGCTGGCTTCCCCACTCTCATTGCTCGCCAGTGCCCTGAGTGGAAAAGAGGCTCTTAGAATGTTGGGCTTATCCCCGGGAATTTCCTTTTTCCCTGGATTTTTGCATCTCAGGTTCTGTCTGCCCTGATATTTTTCTAGTGCTTTCAGACTTTTTTTGTCCAGATTTCTAGTCTCATTGGGAGCATCGGTCTGCTCCATGTTGTGCATCACCGTACAAGGTGGAGCAGTACCTAGTGGGGATTTGAATCTCTGTTGACTAGTTAGTGGCTGAGCCACCTTGGGTTCATGACTTCTTTTAGTCTCAATCTCCTCATCTGTGAAATGGGTATAATACTAATTGCATCCTTTTTATCAGATGCTTGTGAGAATTAAATAAGAAACTCAACACTTGCCAGATAGTATGTGCTCAATAAATGCTAGCTCTCACCATCATCATCACCATCATCATCTTTGTCCTTGTTGTTATTGTACCATGAAGTGAGTAAAAACTCTGGGAAGATGTCTTAGGGTCTGTAATATGACCAGAGGGGACTGAGGATTAGTGTTCTCTCCCTGCCCTGCAGACACATGGATATTCTCCTCTGCTTTCTTGTCTTTACCCTGAAGAAGAGCAAAGCTTTCTTCTTAGCACGACTGGTTCTTGGGCTACTGCTGCTGCAGGAATTGGCTCTCTGGAGAATGACGTGAACTTGAGGGAGGATGAACATGAAGAGGCATCCCCTCAGCCCGTTACAGTGCCCACCCCCATGGTAGGTGGTAGGAGAATGGCATTGGACATTGTGCCCAGGCCCTTTAAGATGGACATGCAGAGACCTTTTCCCTAGAGAAAGCCCCTAACCCATAGGAAAGGGGCGTTGGAGGCCACACAGTTGTGAAAAGCCGCTTGAAGTTTTGTGTGGTTTTTTATTCTATTTTTCCCTCCATCATTCTATCATGAAATTTTCCAAACATGCAGAAAAGTTGAAAGACTTGTACAGTGAACACCCATATTCCTTCCCCTCCACCCCCGCCCCAGTAGGATTCTTCAGTTTACATTTTGTGGCATTTCCTTTATCATACATCTGTCCTTCTATCCATTCCTGAAACATCCATTAGATCACTTTTGGGAGGATGCATTTCAAAGTTAGTTGGGAACATTAGTTCACTTTACCTCTCAACACTTGAATATGTGTACCATTAAGTGGTCAACTCACATCGTTTTCAAATCAAAAGTAGGGATCTGAAACTTCTAATTGAGGCACGAGAACAGCTTTTTAAGGGAGAGTGGACCAAAAAGGGAAGAAGGTGGTGTCACCTTAAGAGTTTCACATGGAGGACGTGGGACAGGGATGTTGAGGCTGAAGGCCCCTTTCACCTGCTGGGCTGCAGGGGTGGGGTCTGTCTTGGCCTCTGCTGAAAGTCTTGCACCCAGCAGCTCAGGGCTGGTGCTCAGGAGGGTTTGTTGAGTGAATGAATGACTTGCTTAGAAGGACAGCATTGACACTGTGTGACTCTGGAAGCCAAAAGCCCAAACAGGGAGCAAAGATTTCCAGGGTGCAACTTGGGGTCCATTAGAAGAAGAAATTTGTCTTTCTCTTTTTTGAAATTCCAAATTATATTTTATTTTTTCAAGTGTATTCTGGGTCGGTCATATAGCACGCGTAGAAAAATTCAGAAGGCCCCAAACAGAATATAGTGAAACATTTCTCTCCCACTTCATTCCTCCAGCCTCCTGGGTTACGCTCCCAGAAGCTGTCAGTTTCTGCTCTCTTAGTGTCCTCACAGATGGTCTACGTACACATGCCGTATGATGATGATGATACCACCACTGTTAATAACATTTCTTGAGAGCTTACAGTATACGAATTGCATTCCAAGTATTTTACGTGCATTCCATTTGCTCTTCACAACAACCCTGTAAGGGAGGTGCTATTATTATCTTCATTTCAGTGATGCAAGAAGCTGGGGCCCGGAGAGGGGAAGCCTCTCAGACCAGCTCACTCACACACCTTGATGGGCAAGCAAGATGTGAGTCCAGCCAGTCTGGCTGTTCTCTTGACATCCTCCTCTGCTCCTTTCAACATTTCTTGGCCCCAGCTTCATCAAAAGTTCCCTCCAGTGGCCTGGCAGTAATATACTTAACAGTGCACCAGCTTGGCTGAGTAGGTGGTGAGCTCCCCGTCCCTGGGGGCATTCAACCAAATGACTCCCAAAGGCTTCTCCACAAATAGCTTTGTTATGTTTCCCCTCAGCTTTGGCTTTTGCCTGTGGGATCCGTCAGTCGCATCTCGTGTCCTTAGGGGTGATAGGGGCTCCTCTTGCTCCCTTAAACCTCCAAAGAGGAGTCGTTGCAGCATCTTATAAGGCGGGATGAGGTTTGCTCTCCCCAGCCTGTTGGCAGAAGGCAGTGGGGAGGCTCAGAGTGGGCAGAGGGTACTGCTCGGCCACAAGCAAGGGTGGGCCTGCCAGAAATGGTTCCCTATGCTGTTTTCCTGGCACTTTGCCTGCACCCGTGCTTGACCTGACTCTCCCTTCTGCACACCCAGTCCAGGCCTGGCCTGAGGAGAACCTATGTGCCTGAGGAGGTCAGTGGGGGGTGGGGGAGAGGGCATATGGGAAAGAGCTGAGTAAAATTCTTCACTAGGAACAAATCTCATTTTCAAGAAAGTCTTGACAAAATGAGGCATTAAATTACAATATTTCGGAGAGCGTCGTAATTCTATTGCAGACAGCCCTTCATCATGGAATCTGAAAGCTAGGAAAATATAAAACTCATTAGATTAAAATAAACCACCTACTGCTCTGGAGAAAAGCTTATTTATCAATATCAATTTACTTATGATTACTCTGGCCTGCAATTTGTTATTTTTAAGAATTATGATTTGTGTATTGCTCATACAGATGTGAAATTTTTTTTTTCTTAAATTGAGTATTTTTAAAAAGATATCCTTGCCCTTAGAAAGGTTAAAAAGTGGGGAAAGGTAGAGGGTGGTAGGGTCAAAAGATAAATTAAAAGAGCCTGGGGTTGGGGAGGGTGAGGAAGTAGGCTTGTGAGGGGCTGAATGGAAGCGGTGGTGGACACAGTGGCCTGAAGTCACATGAAACCTTCAGGTCTTAGGAGATGATTTGGTCCCTTAAGAGGAAGGACACCCTAGTTAACCAAGCTAGCGATAAGATAGAATGTATCCTGTGTAAGTAGTGAGCTTTCCATCACTGGGGGGTATACAAGTCCAAGTTGAAGTTCTATGCAGGAAGATGCTGTAGAGTAGAGCAGTCCAATGAAGAGCCAACTGTAGTCCAATCTTGGTGTTCAGTGATGCTCTAAATTCTGCACAGTGGATCTGGAAGGTAAGGCAGGGTGGGGCAGCCCTGTAGCATGTAGGAGAGAGAGCACCAGATTGGGTGTTAAAGAACATTTATCTTGAAATCCAGGCAGCCCTTGTTACGTGGTTGCCAGGGAAGGAGTTCCATTTCTGGAGCCAGAACCTCCAGGATTTGAATCCATCTGTCCTCGCTTTCTGCTGTGAGACCCCAGTCAAATTACAGATTCTCCCTGAGTCCTAGTTTCTTCGTCTACAGAATGGGTCAGTTAGGCCCCTCATGGATAGTGCTGGTGATTTATGAAATTAGATGGTCTAACACATGGTAGGCATATTCAGTATGTGCTAATATTCTTCCTGCTTCCATCCTGGGGCCTCAGTTTTGCTTTCTGCCAAATGGACAGCCTGCTGAGGATCTCTGGGTTTCTTCTGGCTCTAGATTTCTGCCCCAGGTTTCCAGGGTGAGGAAGGAAGGTGATTGGGGGAAGGAGCTAGACCCCTGGGGTCTCGAGGCTTCCACAGGCTTGTCCAGCAGCTCCCAGCACACTGAACCTCCTTCGTGGCTGCCTGCGATGATGCAGGTGGTTTTTTGGTCAAAGGACCGGCTGTAAGTTCTCCATGTGCTTGCCTTACCTTTGGGAAACTGGATCCCCACTTCATAGGTGGGAAAATGGAGGCCCAGAGAGAAGAGGAGAGAGAGCACGTTCCTCTGCCTCTCCCAAAACCCTTACCCCTGACTCCCTTTCCTCTGGAGCTCCATGGGGTGGGGGGAGCAGAGGGAAAAGCCTTCAGAATTCTTGGGAGCGTTTGGCATTGGGACACCCCTGCTGTGGTCTCTGGGAGAAGAGTCATGCTCTGGTCCTCTGCTTTTACTCCCTCCTGCCCTTTCTCTCTCCCTTCTCCGTCTTCCCTTGTATTTCAGTACATCATAGTGAACAGCCACTGTGTTAGGCTCCAGAGACACCAAGGCAAGCAATCCCCTGATTCCAGGGGAGTTCAGAACCCAATGAAGGACACAGACCTGTGTACACAAAGGAGTGCCCAAATAAGGAAGTCTTGTTTGTCAGGGGCACAGTGGTGTGGAGGAAGGCCTCCCATAGCACAGAAGGTGAGATCAGGGAAGACTTCCCAGAGGAGGTGATGGTCAAGCTACTATACAGGGAGGAGAAGGAACCACCGTGCATTTTGTACCCACACGAATCTGGGGCTCAGAGGCCACCAAATGACCAACTGTGCATTGCACCTGGGGCTGAGTTTGAAACCACTTCAGCTCCAGGTTCTGGGCAAGTCCTTTGACCCCAGAGGAGGGAAAAAGAATAGGAAGGCCCTCCTTGGCTGGTGAGGAGCCCATCTAGGCAGAGGTTAGCAGTGAGCAGGCAGAGAAAGCCAGCCAGCAGCTCCAGGAGGGTGAGCTGGCCATTGTAGGTGGTGTTTGCTAGCGACCAGGATCTGGGGAGGCAGGTAGGGCTACGGTGGGAGGTGACAGCTTTGAGGCTCACCTAAACGTCACACTCCGAGTTGGTCAGTTAGACTGAGGTCCAAGCACTTCAGGGTTTGGAGGTCATGCCTCTTATCCTTCCTGAGATTCGGTTCCACCATCTGGAAAATGGGGTGACACGCCCACCTCCAAGACGCCGAGAGAGCCAGATGATCTAGAAGGCTGGACGGCGCTGAGCTGGGGGCGGTGGTGTTCTCTGTTCTGTGCACCAGCTTGTAGCCCAGGTGTGTTGGGGGGCATGTGTGATGAGCAAGTTGGCAATGACAAGCTCTGTGTGGGTCACCGGGTGTCCCCGCTGCTCCTGCCTGCCCTCCTTCCCATTTTGTGAATTGGGCAGAAGAGACAGGGTCTGAGAAGGGAGGAAGGCAGGGGCCGTCTGACTCTGTGGGCACTCCCCTGGTGCTGGGCATACTTCTGGGCTCTCTCACTGAATCCTCCCACCATCCCTGCTAAGGAGGGGCCTCTCTCTTGGTTTGTACAGGGGGGAAACTGAGGCTGAGCAGGGATTTGAGCCTAGATCTCCCGCTACAGCCTCCTGTTGGTTCCCGTATAGAACTGTCCCTCTCTGCCCACCTGGCGGGAGCCGGCTTCTTCACCAAGCTCTTAGTGGAGGGTTCAGGGGTCCTAAACCCCCCTTGCCCCACTGGGTCCCCCTTTCTCCCTTTGGGAGCTGTGATATTAATAAGCATAAAAACAATCAAACAGCATCTCACACAATTAGGTGGGGATGAAATGGCTGTCACAGGCAATTTGGGACAGATTTATCACTTAACTACAGGGAAAACTATCAGGTTGCTGTTACAGAGTGCACATGCTCCCCTCCCTCCTCCCTGTTCCCTGTGGAACCCATCCCGTGGGTACCCCCTACCAGAGAGTGTCTCCTCCTGCTGGCTGGTGTGGGGGGGGCCCTGGGCCTTCAGCCAGAAGTTTCCATTCTGTGTCCTGAGGCCTGACCCCTGATTCCAGGCCACTGCCCGGAGAACAGCTCTGATGACTTCAATTCGGTAAAGGCTTTCCATAAACGTGCTGCCAACCTGGACAAGCAGAGGCTGAGCCCATTTCATAGATGAGGAAACAGCACCTAGAGGATCAGGCTGATGCTGAGGATTGGCCAGGGGACCAGAGGCAGAGTCTGGGGCTGCCATCTGAACAGTGAGCCTGCTCCTTGGCCCCTGGTCCCGGGGGGTAGGAGGGCGGGGGCACAGGTGAGAGAGCACGCAAGTGCCCACTTCCTGCTGTGGCCTCTCCCACACCGGAGCTGGAAAGCCCACGTTAGCCACACTCCCGGCAAAGGCCCTTCCCAGGCTCTTCATCCCCATGCCTCCTCAATGACCTGGGGGCCCGTTCCCCCTGCTCCCTTCTCTCCCCCTCCCCATCTCCCTCTCTCTTCCGTTGTGATCTAGCCAAACTGGACTCCCATGGGGCAGGTTTTGAGGTGTGCTGAGTGAGAGTGGAGAAAGCAAAAAGAGAGAAGAGGGTAGAGACTTGGAACAGATATGAACCCTTCCATCTGTCTGACGGTGTCCTGGCCTCCCTCCCACCCCTCAGCCTTGGGGATACCGGGGCATTTGCCAGTGGAAATCAAACAGGTGGCCTCTAGGAGTGGCCCTGGTCCCACCCACAGTTTTCCTGACGGCCTGCATGGCTCCTGGGTAAAATGGTCTTGACTTTTTTTTTGGAGGGGGCGGGCAGGGTGGGCAGCATCAGAGAGGCAGAGAAGAGCTGCGGCGGGACCGCCAGGAAACCCAAATGCACCTTGCACATTACAGAGGTGGGCCACGACTTTCCAAAGTCCATGCAGCAAGTGAATGGTGAGGATGGGCTCAAGGCCTGGGGTCTCCATTCCCATCTCTGGCTCTTGGCCTCAAGGTCTGAAGAAAAGGGAGCACCCTCTGTGGCACTCAGTTTCCTTAGTAAGATGGGCTGCCTGGCTCAGACTGGCTCACCGTGAAGAGTGGGCTTCAGATGTGGCAAGATACGGCTGTGAGGCTGGTTGGGGGGTGGGGGGGCAAGGCAGAGGGAGGTTGAACATGAACATGAACATGACAGGTCACCTAGCTTAATTCCGATAAGCTTCAGTTTCTGTACTAGCTTTATTTATTGACTTCTAAGTTTCCTTTAAAATCTTTAAACATTTTTATTGAGCTATAATCCATATAGAATACAATTTGTCCATTTAAAGCTTGCAATGCAGTGGTTATTAGTGCATTCACAACAGAGTGCGATGGTGGGCACTTTGTCTCTTTCCGAACGTTTTCATCCTCATAGAAAAAGACACCCCATACCCTTTAGTCCTTTTAGTCTTCAGTCTCCCCCAATCTTAAACATCCACTAATCTACATCTATCTCTATAGATTTTTCTATTCTGGGCGTGTCATATAAATGGACTCACATGTGGTCTTTTGTGACTGGCTTCTTGGACTTAGCATGTTGGAAGGTTCATCTATGTTGTAGTGTGTGTCAGGATTTCATTTTCATGCCTGAATAACATACCGTTGTATGGACATACTATGTTTTTTGTTTATCCATTTGTCCGTTGAGGGACACTTGGGCTGTGTCCACTTCTGGGCTATTATGAATAATACTGCTGGGAACATGTATGGGAAAGTTTCCGTGTGGACGTGGGTCTTCATTTCTCTTAGGTACACGGTGCTGGGTCATATGCTAACTCTCATTTAATCGTTTGAGGACCAGCCAGAGTGTTTTCAAGTGGCTGCAACACTTTATATTCCCATCAGCAACGTGGGAGGGTTTCATTTCTCCGCATCTCCTCCAACGCTGTTATTATCTGTCTCTTTGATGATCGCATTACTAAATGTTGGATTTGCAGGTAGTCTCTCCTATTCCGCGAGTTTTCTTTTCACTTTCTTGATAGTGTCCTTTGCAGCAAAAAAATGTTTAATTTTGAGGAAGTCCAATTGAATCTGGTTTTTTCTTCTGTCGCTTTGGTGTCCTCTCTGAGAAACCGTTGATGAATTCGACGTCGTGAAGATTTACACCCATTTTTCTTCTAAGAGTTCTTTCTGTTTTAGCTGTTGCATTAAGGTCTTTGATCTATTTTGAGTTAATTTTTGTATATGGAACGAGGTAAGGTCCAACTGGATTCTTTTGCATGTGGCTATCCACTTGTCCCAGTACATTTGTTTAAAAAGATTGATTTTCCCCAGTCGAGTGGTCTTCGTGTCCATGTTGAAAATCAGTTGACCGTAGGCACGTGGTTTGATTTCTGAACTCTGAGTTCAGTTCCATTGGTCTATACATCTACCTGTATGCCAGAACCTTATTATCTGGGTTACTAGTTTGTTTTGAAATGCTTTGTTTAAATGTTTTTTTTTTTTTAAAGATTTTATCCATTTATTTGTCAGAGAGAGAGAGAGTACACACAAGCAGGCAGAGTGGCAGGCAGAGGCAGCGAGAGAAGCAGGCTCCCTGCCGAGCAAGGAGCCGGATGCGGCACTCCATCCCAGGACCCTGGGATTATAACCTGAGCCAAAGGCAGTGGCCTAACCAACTGAGCCACCCGGGTGTCCCCGTTTAAATGTTTTAAATGCTTTGTTTAAATGCTATCAGTCATTCAATGCACACAGGTTGGAAAATACAGAAGAATGCTAAGGATAACAAAATCACCCGTAATCTCTCTGTTTGAAGATATAATAAAGATATCATATGTTGTGATATGTTTTCTGTATAGATATATACATATATAAATTTTTTCCCAATGTGGGAACACACTATGCATTGTCTTGTAGCTTGTGTTTTCTATTAACAATTTGTCATGAACATTTTCCTTGTCAATAAACATTCTCTGAAAATGAGTTTCCATGGGTGCCTCATAGTCTGTCATGAATGGCAAGATTTCATTCTTTTTCATGGCTAAGTAATATTCCATTGCATATATACACTGTATCTTTCTCCATTCATCTATTGGTGACTGTTAGGCTGCTTGCTTCCATGTCTTGGCTATTGTAAATAATGCTGCAATAAACAGGGTGCATATGTCTTGTTGAATTAGTGTTTTCATTTTCTTCAAGTAAATACCCAGAAGCAGAATTACTGGATTGTATGTTGTTTCTATTTTTAATTTCTTGAGGAACCTCCATACTGTTTTCCATAGTGGCTGTACCAAGTTACATTCCCACTAACAGTGCAGAAGAATTCCCTTTTCTGGCATGCCTGGGAGACTTAGTTGGTTAAGTGTCTGGCTTTGGCTCATGTCATGATCTCCAAGTCCTGGGATCAAGCCCCACATCAGGCTTCCTGCTCAGAAGGAAGTCTGTCTGTCTGTCTGTCTGCCTCTCTCTCTCTCCCCATCTGCACTCACTGTCTCAGATAAATAAATAAAATCTTTAAAAAAATTCCCTTTTCTCCACATCCTCACTAATACTTGTTATTGCTGGTCTTTTTGATACTAACCATTCTGACAGGTGTCGGGGGTATCTCATTGTGGTTTTGATTTGCATTTCCCTGATGATCAGTGGTGTTGAGCATCTTTCCATTTGTCTGTTAGCCGTCTCTATGTGTTCTTTGGGAAAATACCTGTTCAAGTCCTCTGCCCATTTTTAATTGGATAATAATAATTATTATTATTATTTTGGTTTTGAGTTGTATCTTAAAAAAAAGAAAGTGATCCAGTTTCCATTTTTTTTTGGCACATGGCTGTCCAGTTTTCCTAAAACTATATGTTGAAGAGACTCTGTTTTCCCCATTGTATATTTTTGCCTCTTTTGTCAGAAATTAACTGCCCATGTAAGTGTGGGTTTAGTTCTGGGCTCTCTGTTCTGTTCTATTGATATGTGTCTGGTTTTGTGTGGTACCATACGGCTTTATTTACTATAGCTTTGTGGTATTGTTTGACATGTGATACCTCTAGCTTTGTAATTCTTTCCCAAGATTGCTTTAAATGTTTGAGGTCTTTACTGGTTCCATTTAAATTTCAGGATTCCTTGTTCCAGTTCTGTGACAAATACTACTGATGCTTTTATAAGGATTACATTGAATCTGTAGATGGCTTTGGGTAGAATGGACATTTCAACAACATTAATTCTTCTAAGACTTGAGCATTGTATATCTTTCCATTTATTCGTGATGTCTTTGATTTCTTTCATCGGTGTGTTTCACCTCTTTGGTTAAACTTTTTCCCAGGTATTTTGTTTTAGATGCAATTGTAGATGGGAATGTTCTCTTAATTTCTCTTTCTGGTAGTGTTTTTGTAACATTTCCCCCCCCCTTTCTACTAACTTTGGACTTTGGTCTCCTTTTTCTAGTTTCTTTATGTGTACGCTTACATTATTTAGTTGAGATTTTTCTTGTGTCTTGAAGTTGGCCTATATTGCTATAAACTTCCCTCTTAGAACTATTTTTGCTGTGTCCCATAGATTTGAGGACATTCCACTTTCGTTTGTGGCAAGGTATTTTCTGAATTCCTCTCTGACTTCTTTATTGACCCATTGCTTGTTTAGTAGCATGTTCTTTAACCTCCATGTGTTTGTATTCTTTCCTTTTTTTTTTTTTGTAATTGATTCTATTTTCATAGCATTGTGGTCAGAAAAGATGTTTGATATGATGTTAGTCTTATCAAATATATTGAATTTTGTGACCTAACATGCCTTGGAGAAGGTTCCACATGCACTTGAATATGTGTTCTCCTGTTTGGGGATGGAATGTTCTGCATGCATCTATTAGGTCCCTCTGGTATAATGTGCCATTTGAGGCCACTGTTTCCTTACTGATTTTCTGTCTGGATGATCTGCCCATTGATGTAAGTGGGGTGTTAAATTCCCGGCCATTGTATTACTGTCACTTTCTCCCTTTTTAACACCTTCTACAGGCACTGTAGTTTTTACTACATCCTCCACGATTTATGGATATTTTGTCCTATATTGCATTTTAAAAAATTTTGTGTGTCCCTTAATTATTATAGATGTAATTGATTTTAACTTTTGTCTTTCAACCTTCCTACTAGTTTTATGAGTGATTGAAACATATACCTTTAGTATATATTTGCTTTCATCAGTGGACTTTTTTCTTTTCATAATCTTCTTACTTTTAATTATGGTCTTTCTGCCAAAGAATGTTTCTTTCACATGACTTGTAAGGCTGATTTAGTGAATTTGGTGAGCTCCTTTAGTTTTTGCTTGTCTGAGAAACTCTCTCTCTTCTTCAGTTCTGGATGTCAACCCTGCCAGGTAGAGCAGCCTCAGTTGTAGGTTTTTTCCTTCCAGCACTTTAAATATATCCTGTCACTTTCTTCTGATCTGCAAAGTTTCTGCCGAAAAATATGCTGATAGCCCAATGGGATTTCACCTGGACATAATAATTGCTTTTCTCTTACTGCTTTTAAGATTCTCTCTTTAATTTTTGTCATTTTAAATAATTATGTGTCTTGGTGTGGACCTCGTTGGGTTCATGTGGTATGGAATTCTCTGTGCTTCTTGGACCTAGGTGTTGGTTTCCTTCTCTAGGTCAGGCAAGTTTTCAGCTATTATTTCTTTAAATAGTTTTGTCCCTTTCCCTCTCTTCTTCATCTTTTGGGACCCTTATAATATTACGTATGCTTGATGTTGTCAAAGAGGGTCTTAATCTATCCTCATCAAAAAAGATTTTTTTTCTTTCTGTTGCTCAGCATGGCTGCTCTTTGCTACTTGTATTCCAGATTGCTGATCTGTTCTTCTGCATCCTCTCATCTGCTGTCGATTTCCTCTAGTATGTTTTTCGTTTCAGTTACTGTTTTCTGCAGCTCTGATTCATTCTTTTCTGTATTCTCTATCCCTTTCATGAACTTCTCACGGAGTTCTTCCACTCTTCTCCTAAGTCCAGTCAGCACCTTTATGATTATGGCTTTGAACACTTGATCAGGTAGATTGCTGATCTCCATTTTATTTCTTTCTTTATCTGAGGTTGTATCTTGTTCCTTCTTCTGGAGCACATTTCTCCATCTCTTTATTTTGGCTCCCTGTGTTTGTTTCCATGCATTAGGCAGACCAGCTACATGTCCTCATGCTGCAAGTGTAGGGACCTAATGTAGAAGGAGTCTTGTGGGGCCCAGTAGCACAGTTTTCCCCGGTTTCTACAACCATGTGCTCCAGGGGTGTCCTCTGCATGGCCCTCATGCACCCTTCTGCTCTGTCTGGGTCTTGACTGCCTTGGCTGTGCCTGACCCTTGGCTCAGCTGTTGACAATGACTTGGTGCCATGGGGGGAGGGTGGGGGGGGGCAGGGTTGGCCGCCAGTGTGGTTGGTTGAGAAGCCCTACTAATATTGATTATGAGTTGCCTGTTTTTATTGTCATAAACTGTGCTCTGTAAACAGCCTCAAAACAGCTCCCAGTGCCATGATTCTGATGATTTCCTTAGGGAAAATTCCTGTTAGTGGAATTGCTAAGTCAAAAAGTATAAATGCTTTCAAGGCTCTAGTTTTATTGTGCCAAATGGCCTCCCACAAAGTTGTACCACTTATGCTAGAGGAGATTTCCACAAAAAAAAAAATTGCTCTGTGGAAGAGTCTGACTTAAAAGCAGGGGGATTCAGTTTTTGCCTTTTAGAGCCACTTCCTGTTTTCATGTTCTGATTCTTGCATCAGGGGAGACAGTGGACCTTGAGCAATGTGCATAGAGCTTGTCAAAGGGAACCCACCCTTCCAGAACCTTCCCCCACCTTCTCCCCTTGGCCATCACCTGGCTAGGCACCTGGGGCCCCCACTCCCGTGTAACTTGAATGGGGTTGGGGAGACAACCACCCAGAAGACTACTCTGAATCTATGAAATGTGTTGAGAGGTATGGAAGGCAAGGACAGTGTACAATGAGAAAAAAATAAGGAGGGCCAACGGTAACAGGTGGCAAGGGAAGGCATCTCTGAGCAGGGGATGATTACACTGACACACGCCAAAGTAGGGGTTAGAGTGTGGTGTGTGTGTGTGTAGGGGGGTGCTTCATGTGTGTTGGCTGGTTTGATATACAGCTGGTGGCCCCATAAGTTTTTTCTGATGGGGCTGGGTCTCTGCTGTGATGGGTGTTCCCAGCTCTATATGTGGCTTATTAAATTTTTTTTTTTTTGAGTAGTAACATGAGAGGAGTGGTGGCCTTTTATTTATTTTATGTATACATATATTTCCTGTGGCAGGATTTACAAAATGTGAATTTTACCATTTCAATCATTTTTAACATTTTTTTCTGGCAGCAAAATACACATAACAGAATGTACTGTTTAAGCCATTTTTAAGTAGCACTAAATACACTCACACTGTTGTGCAACCATCACCACCATCCATCTCCAGAACTTTCTGTCATCCCAAATTGAGGCTCTGCACCTGTTGTACAATAACTCCTCCTTTATCCCTCCCCAACCCCAGTGTCTGGTAATCACCATTCCACTTCCTCTCTCTATGAATCTGATGACTCTAGGTACTTCATATAACTGGATCCATATAGTATTTGTCCCTTTGCCACTGGCTTCTTTCTCTCAGCTTAGTGTTTTCAAGGTACCACGTGTCAGAATTTCATTCACTTTTAAGACTCAGTAATATTCCATCAGATGTATAGAGCACAATTTGTGTACCTTTTCATTCATTAGTGGACAATGATGGACAATGATGTCCATCATTCATTGATGGACAGTGTTCATTCATTGATGCCACAGTGAGCATTGCTATATATGTATTTGTTCAAGTACCCGTTTTCAGTTCTTTTGCTATATGCCAGAGGTGGAACTTCTGGATCATCTGGTAATTCTGTGCTTAATTTCCTAAGAAACCGCCATACTGTTTTCTACAATGGCTGCAACGTTTTACATTCCCACCAGCAATACACAAGTGTTCCAGTTTTTCTACATTCTTTCCAGCCCTTATTTTATGTTTTACTTTTTAAAATAATAGCCATCCCAATGAGTAAGAAGTGGTCTCTCATCGTGATTTTTTAAAATTTGCATTTCTCTAATAATTAATGATGTTGAGCATGGTTTCATGTGCTCCTTGGCTGTTTGGATATTTTCTTTGGAGAAATGTATATTTAAATCCTTTGATTATTTTTGAGCCAGATTTTTTTGTTTTAGGAGTTTTAGGAGTCCTTTATATATGATAGATATTAATCCCTTATCAGATATGTCATTTACAGATATTTTCTGTGGGTTGCCTTTTTACTCTGTTGATAGTGTCCTTTGATGCACAGAAATTTTTCATTTTGATGAAATCCAGCTTATTTAACTTTTTTTTTTTTTCTGCCTGTGCTTTTGGTATTATCTCCAAGGAATCATTGCCAAGTCTAATGTCATGAAGATTTCTGTCCGTGTTTGTGTGGTTATATATATTTCATAGTATTGGCATTGGTTACTTATTACCTCAATGAAGCTGCCTGCCAAACCACTACAACAATCATTTATTCTCATTCATGTGTCTGTGGGTCAACTGGAGGGCCAGCAAATCTAGGCTAGGTGTGACTGAACTTGACTCTGGGCCATATGTGCTTTCAGTCTGCTCACTCTGCCTGGGGGCATGTTCATCTCAAGCTGAAAGGCAGGAGCTCAAGAGGCAAGCCTTTCTACACAAGGGTCATATGCTTGTGCTAGTGTAGAGGTTGACCAGAACATCTGCTGGTCAAGACAAGTCATATGGCCAAGCCCAGCATAAAGGATGGGACAGCACACTCTGCCTACCATGACACCCCAGCATGGATGTAATTGTGTAATTCTATGCAGAGTGAAGGGTTGGGGGAACAATAATTTGATCAATCACAGTGATGGTCCAGGGTTGGGAATGAACTTGGCAGATATGAGGTGGAGAGAAGGCTAGTGTACCTGAAATACGGTGATTAAGAGGGTAAAGAGGAAAATGCCACTTATTGGATATATGAAATCTATTTGTGAACTGAATTAAAAAGAAAAGAGTGTGCCAGTGGAGGTGAATTTGCTGAGGTGGGAAGGGTGAGAATGGGAACCTATTTGAGGAAGAAATTAGGGCACATGGGCAATGTTAAATGCTAGAGACATACCCAGGAGGAGATACTAAGTGGGTAGATGGCTGTATGGGGTAAAGTAGGCTCTATTTGCAAGATGTTGAGGGTCTTCTGGGAGAAGAAGGATGAGTACAAGTCTGACCCCCACAGTGGGGATAGCTGCCTCCAAAAATGTACCCAAAACAAGGGGAGCCGTGGACCCAAGTTCTAGCAGGGATGCAGGATGACTTTCTGGCAGAAGTGACATGAGAGCTGTGTCATGAAGTCGAGGCTGGACATGGAAGGTGGACCCAGGTGGCTCTCCAGGTGGAGAGAACAGTCTGGCTGAGGCACATAGGGAGAGTCCGGTGGCTGCGGCAGTGGACTGGCAGTGACCCCAGTGGGGGCAGGTGCAGACTGCTGCCATGGCCCAGAGCCTGGCCAGCGTCTGTTGACTTTGACCGTACTGGTCAGCCAGGGACATAAGAGAATGCCAACCTTGATCAACTCCATTCTAATTCCATGCCATGATGGGGCCAGGGGTCTGAGGGTGAGCAGCCAAAGCTACCTTTTCTGGAACCCGAAAACATAGTGTGTGCCCAGTTCTGGTGACAGTGTGGGGAAACCGGCCCTTTACTGGGAGTTGGGGACAGTGCAACTTGGTGCCCCCTCTTTGGAGAGCATTTCGTCCACAGCTGTAAAAATATGAAAATTTCCTTCTTCATGTCATGTGTCTAGATACAGGAACAAGGATAATCATTGTGGCTTCATTTTGTCGAAGTGAAAAGTTAAAAAACAACCTAAACGTCCATCAGCAGAGATTAGGTTATGGTCCCCCCGTATGGGACAGTCCGCAGCTGCTAAGAAGAGCAAGGCCTGTATGTTCTGAAACAGAATAGTCTTAGGATATAGTGTCACGTGGGAGCAGGATAGCTTGGACACTGCTTCGATTTTTTTTTTTTTAAGAAAGGGAGAGAACTGTATGCTATATCCTTGCATAGATTGTAGTCCTTCGGGAACGTTCCCTCCAGTGTGGCCTCTGGGAAGGTGCGTGCTTGAGTAAGGGGGGACTCACTTCCTACTACACACCCTTTTATATAGCTATGGACCATGTCTGTACATTAAAAATGAAGAGACTAAAATATATTGCCTCCTGAGTAATTTTTTTTTGAAGTGTAGGTGAAGGGGACTCAGAGATACCAAGCCTCCCGTGGAGGATGCTGGGCCACTGTGGTACCCCATCCTGGGTGGGGGTCTTGGTCCTGCCCCTCTCAGTCCTGCCTGGCTCCCTACCCACCCCTGGACCTCAGTCAGGGGGAACTCTGGGGAAGGATCCACGGGAGGGCACGAATAGAATGGCCACAGGTGGTCTTTTCCTTCCTTACAGGGAAAGTCTCTCTTAGCGACCTTCTATCCCAGCAGCTTCCCCTGCCAGTGGCCTAGATAGGGTGAGCTTTGAAGCGTGGCAATCAGTAGCTGACAGTGGCTTGTCCATTAGTGGCCCTAATGGTGTCGTCTGCAGGCGCCTCCTTGCACGCACGAACCCCTCCGTGTGTAGTGGTGGTGAATAATCCCCAAATTGTATTTGATTTCTGCTGCGTATTTCTGTATTTCTATTCAAAGTTGAGTGCATCTGATTTTATGGGAATTCATAACAGTTCAAACTAAATTGTGGCACCCTGCTGTGAAAATCTCTTGCTCCTGAGAAACTGAAAAGCTGCTCAGATGTCCCCTCCTGCCCTTTCCCTCCCCCTCTGCTCTGTTCCTTCCTGTCCCCTTCCTTGCTGGGATGGAAGGCACAGCCTCTCCCGCCCTACTGAGTGCACTCTCTGCTCCTGCGCCCCCGGCTGGGCTGCAGAGAGGTGGGAGATGGTAACCATGAGGACCCTGGCCTGGGAGTTGAGCCCAGAATGGGCTGATTTCCCAGAAGAGGGGAATGTACTTTGCTCTGGCAGAAACAAGGAACATGCTTTCCAGTCTGTGTCCGAGAAACCAGGCTATGATGGACTTTATCTTGGATTTGGTCCAGAGGCGTTCGGTGACACCCCCCCCCGCCCAGACCTCCAGATAACGAGGAGCTTTGTGAGGAACCTGGCTTCCTCCAGCGTGGGGGAGGGGAGCAGTGAGGACAGGAAGCAGGGAGCCCTCCAAGGTTGGGCCAGGGGCATCTTGTGGGCACATTTCCTGCAGGGGTTCCCTGAACCCAGTTTGTGTGTATGTGTGAGGGAGCGTGTGAGTAACTTCGGGCACTTGTTTTTCTTTTAAATTGTTAGTCTCCCCTCCTCCTGCACCCCAGGAAAAGGGCTAAGCAGCAGACCAAGGTCTCATCTCCAAGGTCAGGTTTAGCCCGTTCTTGTGCTCGTGAATCCCCACGTCTGGAGCACAGGGAGGTCCTCCCAAGGGGGCGTGTAATCAGAATGCCCCTCACCCCACCCCACCCCAGTGTGAGAAGGTAACAGGGCTGGGCTGAGAGGCAGGGGTCTCTGAGCTGGGACCCCCTCGCCAGGAGGGAGGGAGCTCCCGGTCTATGGAAGGGCCTGAGTAGCAGCAGAGGGGTACCGTCAGCCAGAGGACCTTTGAGGACCCTCCCAGCCACAGGGGTCTCCTTCCATCTTCACTCCTGGGACGGTGGGCTTCAGGGAGGCTCAGGGGAGCACAGGAAAGAACTTTCTCATCAGAGTTGTCTGTCTGTTCACAGGCTGCTGCCCAGTGGGGTGGACAGAAGCTAGGTCTCTGTTTATAAAAACATTGGCTGTTATTATAGAAAATGTGGAAAATGCAGTAAGTGTGTAGAAGAATACATAATCAGCCATCGCCTCACCACTCGGATCATACTGTGTCACCTGATGGTCCTGTGGGTGTGCACGGTGCCCTGCACACATTCTCACACAAGCCTCTCCGTGGGACAGCCTCGCTTTGCTTCCTGCCCATGTGCCCCCAGAGTCGGGCTGGCCCGCGGGGCTGCACTGACCATCTCTGCGGCTTAGCGCTCAGGCACCGCCATGATGATTTCCTCAGCCAGAGTTCTGGAAGTGGCATCACTGAGCCCAGCACAAGGGTGGCTCTTTGTACAGTTTTCAGATATTGGTCGATTTGTACTCAACTTGCCTAAGCTTGAGGATTTGGGACCTTGGTGATCTCGTCCCTTGGGTGGCTCCAAGTACCACCCATAGGCTGATGATGGCCACGCAGCATTAGTCTGCCCGCCTGCCTGCTGGCCTGGGGTCTAGTTGGGGGTGTCCTACTGCCTGTCCCACATAGCTGCTTGGTTGTCAACAGCCCTTCCAACTCATCATGCTGCAACTGAACTTCTGCTCCTGCCTCTCAGCCCATGCCACCTGCTGCCTTTTCCCAATTGGTAAATGGCAACTCCGTCCTTCCAGGGGCCTGGACCAGACCCTCAGGCTCAGATCTTTCTGGTGCAGCCACATCTTCCCCAGCAGGAGACCCGCTCAGCTCTACCTTGACATATGCCCAGAATCTGCCAGATCCCACACCCTCTACTCCAGTCCCTGGCCAGAGCCCTCTAATGTATCTGGCCTCCATCACTACAGTAGCCTCCCCACTGGTTTGCCTGCTTCTCTCCAGTAAAACTTGACTCTTTCCTGTCACTCTTGGCTGGCTAAAGACCAGGGCTCCCAGTTTACTCACATCAGTGATAGGCCCACTTTTTTTGTGGCCTCATCTTCTGTAGTTCTCCCTACCATGTATGCAGTTATAGCCACACTGGCCTCCTCACTGCTCTTTAAGCACGCTAGCACACCCTTGCCTCAGGGCTTTTGCACAGGCTGTGGCCTTTGCCCGGAAGGCATTTCTCCCCAATAACCACATGGCTCGCTCTCTTGCTTCCTCACTGTCTGTTCATATAACACTTTCAGTGATAGGTAGACTACCCTCACCCTGCTCCTTTCCTTTTTCCAAACACACTGTGGAACTTTTCCAGCTATGCCGTTTGTGTTGGTGTCTTCTGGGAGTGGCAAGGTCTTCAGCTTATTCTCTTCTGTATGCCGGCATCTAGTACGGTACCTGACACCCAACAAGTCATGTCAGGGCAGACACGTGCTGTGTGCCTTGGAGGTCTCTCCCTGCAGCTCACCAGCTTTCTGGGTGCCCGTGGAGGCTTTGCTTTGATTAGGGAGGTGATTCCCATGTGGGATGACTCCCTGAGTGTTGTAACTGTGCCACCGGCCAGAGCCTCTCCTGTGACCCTCAGCCAAGGCCTGAGTAGCAGGTGTTTGTGTGTTGAGCACAGGAGAAGGTGGAGGCCAGTGTGATTAGTGCTGCTGCCCTGAGTATGTAATTTTTGTCGTCTGCTCCCTCCAGGGACAAAGGACAAAAGGACCTCTTGGGGATAGTGCTGGAGGGAGCTGTGGGTGACCTGGTCACCTCTGATGGTGTATGTGTACATTGTCTTACTGGTACTGGTTCTGTGCCCAAGGCTCATGAGATGCCAATAGCTTGAAAAGAGCCCACTCCCCAGCCCCAGCTCTTCCCCTTCTTCCTGGCACACTTACTTGGCCTTGCCGCTGGCTCCTGTATACTATGACTGTGAAGTATGTTGCAATTCTCACCCATGTCCAGCTCACCAGTAGGTACAGAGTCCTGCTTGGGGCCTTCCCACCAAACCCTTAACCTGGGCGTGCCCTGGGGACCATGTCTGAGCTCAGTAAAGGTTGGGACTGAGGCTGGGAGACCAGCCTTTGATTGCCATCAGAATGGGGTTCAAATCCAGACCTAGCCACTTACGAGCTACGTGACCTTGGTCACAGTATTCAAACCCTCCGGGCCCCAGCACGTAGAGCTCAGTGCATACCGCAGTGACTGGCATGTCCCGTGCTCCATGAATGTCAGCACTGTGACACCTAGAAATTTGTGCAGCCCATCTCACCTCCTCTGCAAGGTTCAGCACTTTTCTTCTGATGGCCCTGAGCAGCAACAGTCTCGATCACTTATTTGACACCTAGTGTATGTTTCCCTCCATTCTCATGGTCCTTTATCCTCCTGCAGTGCTGGGTATAGGGCTTAGCTTGAAAGAGGATGTGGAGAATTGAGGGCTGTGGGACCTGGTTCCATGTCTTCTTGGTGGTGGGTACATTTGAGACGTTTCCGGAAGTCTTCCTGCAAGGATGGGCTTTAAGACAGGCACCTGGAAGGTTTGGGGGGATGGGTAGCCAGCCGAGACTCTGCTCATATCTCTGGGGGCCTGTTTTTGGCACTTATCCCAGGCCTAGAGAGGAAGCCCAGCACAAAAGACAGGGTGTTTGTTTCCTGGTCCAGTGGGGACTGATGAAGGTTGGTAGGATCTCAGGCCCCCCCTGAGGGCGGTACGGCCTCACATGATGGAGGAGGCCCCGCAGCCATGCTGGGTGGGAGGTGAGAGGGCTGGTGCACAGGACAGGCAAGGTCAGGCTCTCCCAGGGGACGCGTGCCCCTTGCGCAGCCCCAGTGTCAAGGGCACGCCATGCAGCATCCATTACGGTACCTGGGCTGGAGGTTGGGGCCCCTGGGCTGCTTCCCACAGCCATTAGCCTCTCTCTCTGGGCCTCGTTTTCCTTCCCATCACCAAAGGGGCCAGACGAAGAGCAAGACCTGGGAGCTCGGGGGAAACCCAGCGGCAGGATGGACCCTCCTTTGCCTGGCTACTCCGCGTCACCCTTCGGAGCCTGTGCCCCCCATCGCTCTTCTGTCTAGGCTGCCCTGCCCCAAGCTCAGGACGGAGTCAGCGTGGACCCACTGTGGCCGCTGCTTCACACTATTTCGGTGGTGGCCCCGCCATCCCTGCAGATGCAGCGCTGTGTTTGGCTGCCATTGACCCACGGAAGAGAGCAGCGAGGCACCGTGATGGCCTCCAAAGGCGAAGCAGACATGCCTGGTGGTGTCAGCCTGAGCCAGCGCTGTGGAAGCGAGATGCATTTGGCATGTGTGTGTGTCGTACACGTGTGCACACCTCTTTGCAGACATGAATCCCGTGTCCATTGTGTTGTGTATCGGCCTCCCAAGGGAAGGGCCGTGCCTTCCCTTTTCTCCGCTAGGAAATGGGATGGGCAGTGTGCGGGGGACGGGGAACAGCAGCAGGGTGTGAGGGAGCCAGGGCCCGCCTTAGGGGGACCTCTTGGAGCTTTCATTGCCTCCTCTGCAAAATGGGGACACGAGTATCTATGTTATAGAGACATTTGGGAGGATTGAATAAAAAGATACGTCTGAAAATCTCTGGTGTGGGGGAGTTGGCCCTAGTAAGTGTTCATTTCCTTCCTTCCTTCCTTCCTTCTACGGCAAACTTCCTGCAGCCCCAGGATGGCCGCCCTCCCCAGCTCTTTGGGGACAATGTTCTTGGCAGATGTTCTTTAATTCTTATAACATCTGGTTTAGAAAGGCAGAGGGCTGGGGTTTGTTGTTTTTTTTTTTAAAGACACTCACTCACCGGGACATGTCAGATTGCCACTTAATTGCTCTGTGCCTTGGTTTCTCCACTTGTAAATCAGGGATAATTCTAGCAGTGCTGGCTAGCTTCTGTGTAGGAGACGCTAGGCTAACACAGGATAACAGATGGAAAGTGGTTTGAACATTTAGCAAAAGGCACTGTTCTCAACCTCACTAGTAGTTAGGGAAACGCATATGAAAGCAACAATGCCATGCCATTTAAGAGAGGGATCACTTCCAGGTGGGCACAGAGGCCCTCTCCGACGCCTGGAGGGAACAGGCATTGCCACCGCCTTTCTAGAAGGTGATACGGTGGTGTCTAATAAAGGTTTACATACATGCTCGGTGTTGGAGCTAATCAGCCCAGGGATGCCGCAGCTGGAGAGCCACGTTGAAGAGCAACCAGAGGCCCCAAACAATGACATGTGGAGGGCGGGCCATGGCGGTGTTGCCTGGGGTGGTGGGACCCCGGAAACGCCCATACGCTCCAGCTTAGGGATGCTCGTGTCTCTTCTGCCACATCCACACTCTGAACTATGATTTTGCTCCTAGAGAGAAGGGTGTCGATGGAGTAGCGCTGACCTGGGGGGTCATCCGTGAAAGACTGTAATGTGAGAAAAGCAAGTTTCTTTTGTGTAGAGACACCCTCCATGATTGTGAAGACAAACACAGCCGCACTGCTCCTTATGTGTGTGCGGTGTGAATGTGTTTGCTCGGGTGCGGAGGAGGGCCCGCCCGCTGGGATGCGTGCCTGACCACTCTGGCCAGCAGACACATCCAGACAGGGCCATGGAAGGGCAATTATTTGCCAAAGTTTAAAAAACCAAATTTATATAAAAAGCTACGTTGCCAGTTTTTCATGAAGAAAAATCAGAAGGTCCGGTTATGCTGGAACACTTCAGTGGCTGCCACGTTTGGACAGAGCCCGTGGCTTCTCAGGGGCCATCTTCCCCACCCACCTGGCTTCTCCCTCTTTGATATTCCTGGCCTTGCCCCTGTAACATATCGGTTGGTACCCCTGTGATGGGCTTTTAGTGTCCCAAAGCTCAAGGTGGTGGAAATATAGGAATGCATGAAGGTGGGGGGTCATCTTTCATTATTTAAGTACATCTTAGAATCTTTTATTCTTCAAATTGCTGTTTCATGCCTAGTAATTATGACATTTTAAGTACAGTGTTAGAAGGGAAACAAAAGGGCATCACGGGCCATCACCGGTTGTGTGTGTCAGGAACCTCGACCCAGTTATGTCACGGGCCACTCGCGGGGCCCGGGCTGACAAAGGCCTCTCCGGGTCTGGAATGACGGGCTCTGACCTTGTGTCTCTTTTGGAATCTCTTGCCCCTAGATCATACCGAGAGGAGAAAGTCTCTCCAAAAATCCCTTCCCTTTAGTTTCCTTCACCTCCCAGTGTCTTTCCTGATCGCTTATCTATAAGGGAGGTGGCAGGTCAGCTTGGGTCCCAATTCTGACCTGGGTCCTCGTGAGCCGGGGGTCTCTGAGCAAATGGTTAAACCAGAGGATGATGTGCAGGCCCTTTGCTAGGCCCTGAGGGGACGCAGAGGTGTGTAGGCTGTGTCCCTGCACTAACAGGACTGACATTTTAGAGAGAGGTGGGGGTTCCCAGCTGAGATGTGTGGGCCTCCCCTCCCCCCGGTGTCACAGCTGGTCTCCGGGAGGCCCGTCCCTGAGCTGTTACGAGGGTAAGGAGGGGCCGGGGGACCAGGGGCACTGCTGCTGTGGGAGGCACAGTCTCCTTCCCTGACATCCTTAGAGGTGGGATCTCGCCTTGCTGAGCTTCTGGGGGCTGGACCCCAGATCTCACTGGAGCTTCCCTCTGAGCCGCCACAAGTTTGGCTTCAGCTTTCTACAGACTTGCTGTGCTATGACTTACCCCTCTGTGCCTCTCTGGACACAGTGGCCTGCTGCCTCCTCTCATATCCAACTTTTTAAGAGAAGATGGTGGATATAAAAAGTGGGGAAAGACATGCCCATTGGGCACTTAGGTTGGGGGATCCAGGCTGTTGGGCCTGCCAGACCTTCTCTTAGGCCCCAGACATCCCGCTCAGTGCCCATCTCCTATCCCTGTCCCCAGACCAACCAAGACCTGTCATTCCTGGGGCCCCGAAGGCAACAACCCCCTCCTCCCACCAAGCTGAGAATGCCTCAGTCATGCATTTCTGATGGCCCCATGCCCCTGCCACCAGCCCAGGCCGCCGTGTCATACCCAGCCTGGGATGAGGACGAAATCCAGTGACACAGACCCTGTCTTCTTTCCCACGTGCGCTCCCCCCACCCCAATGTGAGGTGATTCCCTTTCCTCTTCCCTGGGGCCAGATCTCCCTGGAGCTGCAGGGCTGGGGGAGTGTGGGAGGAGTTCCAAGAGCAGACTTGTCACCTTCTCCTTTCTTGTGTCCCCAGGAGCCATGAGGTGCCACGCCGCCTCCAGCTGCCTCGTGGCCTGGCTGTTTGTGTTGACCTCTGGATGCTGGGGTAAGTCCAATCCTCTGCCCTTCCTGCCCCACGGGGAGTGGGGAGAGGGCTGCTCCGGGCCTGCAGACCTTGCCTTGCTGTGCGTGTGAGCGGGCAGACACTTCCCTCTGTGGCCTCGGTGGCTGTAGCACTTCCAGGGCTGAAAATACCAGCCTCCCTGAGAGGGAAAAGGAGGAGCCTTAGAAGGAGTGAGCTCCTGGGGCAGGAGGTATCTGTGCCGCAAGGCCTGGCCTCAGTTCTCTTTAGTTTCCCAGCTGTCGTGTGAGCACCCGCCATGTGACACTATGTGTGTCTGTGGTGCCCGGCTCCGGGATGTGCAAGCAATGGGTCACGCTTAAGGAGCCCAGAGCCTAGCTGGGGAGGAAGACACAGCCAGGATTTACCACATAGACTACAGGTGAGCAGAGTGGTACTGAAGGATGGACCCAGCTCCAGAGAAGCCCCTCAGGAGAAAAGACTCATTGGGACAGGAGGGACCCAGCTGGAGGGAAAGGTTTCATCTGGGCTTTGAAGCCTGAGAAGTAGTTTTAGAGGAGGGGAGCAGGAGGAAGGGAATCCCAGAGGAGGGAACAGCCTGAGCAAAAGCGTGGCGGTGAGGAACTCTTTCACCTTGCGGGGGGGAGGGGTGGATGGGGGTCCCGCCCTCCTTCCCCTGCCCTTGCAGTAGGCAGATGCCTGTCCACTCGGGTGCCCATAGAGGAGACCGGGAAAGACCCGGGCATGTGCCTGTCCCTTGGCTTTCAGACAGCTGGTGGCAAGGAGCAAAGCAGCTCTGGGCTGCACTGAAGGGAGGCCAGGACTGCAGGCATGGCTGGCCCAGTGTCTCCTGAGGCAGGGTGTCCCCGGGGAGGAGCTGTGGGCACAGGGTGCCTGGTGATGTGGGCAAACACATTCCTGAGTGAGGCCCGCTCCCTCGACAACTCCAAGGAACCGGGGAGTATCTGGAGGAAGCCAGCCTCACGTGGGCCGCCCGACAGTCCCCTGAAGGTCCCCTCTCCTGGCCCCTGAGTTTGGAAGGCTCTCTGCTGGAGTGCCTCTGTGATGGGGAGCTCACTCCCATCCAGGCAGCCTGGGATTACAATGTAGGCTCACAGACTGTCGGGGCAGAGCCAGAGGGGCTCTCAGACCCTCTCTCAACTCTGGGCAGACTTTGCAGGGAAACAGACACCTGGAGAAGCAGCTGGTCCAAGGTCGTGCAAAGCAGGGTGTGGCTGAGCCTCAGTCAGGGTCTCTGATCTTCCGTGGGTTAGCACTCCCCCACCTGCAATCTGAGCCCCATTCGGGGAGGTCTTCATGGGAACACCCGAGACAGCTCTGACCCTCTGGCTCTGCTGTATGGTAGAAGCCAGGACACTCTCCTCAGTCTCCCCAGGGCCTCTGTGACCTTGGACGCACACGCCCTTCCCCCTGCTGTGAAGAAGAAATACAAATGTAAAAATAAAACAGGTGCGGAGAGCTCAGCTGTATTCTCAGCAGAGGTGGCAGCTTCCTCCTGAGCCCTGGGGATGGAACATGGCTCGTGCGTCTCAGGCGGGCACAAGGGAGCAGCAGGGGGCCAGGACTCCTGGGTTCCAGCCCCCGTTCACCAGTGGCCTCCCTGGGGCAGTATCTTAGCCACTCTGTCCTTCAGCTTTCTTATCTCTAAAGTCAGAAGGACCACAGGACTCCCCTCCTTCAGTTGTCAGGATGATCGGTTGGGTTCATGCACATATTAAGACCTTAGAATAGCGTCTGGTATGTATTAGGTCCTACGTATGTGTTAGCTCTTTGATTATGAGCTCTATCTTTCTCCAGGGGAAGCAAACTGGGGCACAGAAAACAGGAAAGTTAAGCAAGTTGCCTGAGACCACCCAGCAACTCTGTGGCAAAGCCGCCCTACTTGGGGGCTAGTCGGCTTTGCGTGTATGTGAGGGGCATGCTCTCTCTCTCTCACTCCTGGGTACTGTCCCCTCTTCCCTGTCCCTGTCTGAGGTGTCCAGTGTTAATTCCTTTGGTACAGTGAGACCATGGGTGACTTAGGGATTGAAAAGCACCCTCTTGGCACCCTGCCCTTCCAACACCCGCCCTGACCACTAACCCTTCCGCAGACCATCCCCCATCACCTCTCCCCTCTTTGCTTTCACCTGAACCACAGCCTTAGTGGATCTTTCCTCCCATCCCGGGCTGTCAGCGATGGGTCAGTCTCACGGACTAACCGCCCTAGTTGTCAACCCCCCTTATCAGCCTGTCCTGTTCTCTCTGCTAAAGCTTCCCCTCCTTCTCCCCGGCCTCTGTGGGCCGGTTGGGAAGGCAGGAAGTGAAGGACTGAGCGGGTATGCCCTGCCCCATCCCTGTGTGGCCTGGCCCCAGGGCCTCCCACTGGTCCTGCTGTTGGTTCCCAGGAAGGGGGCATGGGGGGTCCTGATGGTAGGGCTACCAGCACTCAGGCCCGACAGCAATACGTCAGGCCCCCAGGATGTTGAGGGCCTGCACTGCGGCCACTGTGACAGTGACACAGTGCACAGGACACCTCTGGCAGGGATGCAGGATGGGAGGGTCCTGTGGGGCTTTTATCCTGAAGCTTGGAAATGAGGGCTGGACAGAAAGATGTTGCCTTGTTGCCCAAGGCCACACAGTAGCGACTGTCACGGAGCTCGTGAGGCCTCTAGCTTTGTCCTCTCTGCCCAGTGCTCCTTCCTTGTCAGGGGGCTCCTCACGACATGGATCTCAGTGTGAACCACTAGGCCTCTTGCCCCCATCAGTGATCAGAGAACTGGGGAGAACTGTGGGCTGGATCCTTGCCCAGCTGCTTCCAGGCTCTGGCACTTCCCAGTGCTCGTCAAGCCCGAGGAGGAATCCCCGTCACATGACCCTGAGTGAAGTCAGTGCTCCCTGGCCTGGCATCCCCACACTGCGTCTGGCATCAGTCATTCTGGGATCAGGTGCCCTGGGCCAGGACACTGCCCTCCTCCATGCCCTTCCGGGATCTTCTTCATCCAGCAGCAGCAGCAGCTCCTCGAGTGCTGTTTTCTGTGAGCCTCCCTGCTCGCTTCGCCCCTCAGGCCTGTGGCGGTGAGAAGCTCAGTGCTGGGCATTGTTTGCCATCTTCAGAGCTGGTGGACTCCTCTCTTCTGTGTAGGGAACAATCAGTGAGGGTGGCCGGGGGAGGCAGGGAGACGCCCCCAGGACAGAGTGAGCACTGGATGGAAGCTCATGGGGGACCGGGGTGTGTGGGGCGTGGGGGGCATGGGAAGCCTGGACTCTCCATCACCGAAGTCCCCTGTGCCCCCTCTCCTCGGGTATCCACTCACAGTCCAGCCTGGATAGAGGTCTCAGCTCCTGAGACAGCCGTTTTGCCTCAGGAGGACAGAGGCTCAGTGCCTGGGCAGTGGTTTTTAAGAGAACAAGTAACCTGTCCATGAGCCCCTTTCCCCACCCCCCAGCCCTCCCAGTCTCTGGGTGCTGCCCTGGCCGCCCAGGGCCGCAGGGCCACTGGAGGCAGCAGGACTGTTCTAAGAACGCTGGCCCTGCTCGGTGTGTGCAGGGGATACGTGCCCCCGAGGCCCTGCCAGCTACCCGTGCAGGGCTCTCTGCAGCTGATTATCGGCAGTTCCTGTAAAAGAAAATCTTAAAGTGAATAATGCTGCTGCAAGCGATTTTTTCCCTTGCTGGTTTCCCTCCCCCAGCTGCCCAAGCCCACCGCTGTATTTTCTGGGCACCCCTGAACCTTCTCCCTGAGTTCAGCCTGCTTCCCATACTGGAGCCCAAGGCTTTCTCTTGGCGATCTGAAGCAGCCCGTCATTAATACCAGTATTAATAGTAGCCACCCTTTATCCAATGCTGGCTGGGTGCTGTTGCATGGAGCTAAGTGCTTTACTTATGTAATCTCACTTAATCCTCAGGATGACCGTGAAGTAAGTCTTACTGTTGCTATTTTACACCTGAGTACACTGAGGCATGGGTAGATCATGCAGCTAGAAGGAAGCACAGCAAAGTTCCAAACAAAGACAAGGCCCTTGACCAGTGGCCTCTTTCTGAGGCTGTTATATGTGCAAGGGGCTCTGGATTCCTGGCATGAGAGGGTGGAGGAATGTATATGAGTGCATGTTTATAGTAATGGCGATCAAGGAGGGCTTCTTGGAAGAAGGGGCATGAAACTTGAAAGATGACTAGGACTTGGACTGGTGAAGGCAGAAGAGTCAGCAGTCCTAGCCAGGAAGTGAGATTAAGGCCAGAATGTTTGAGGGATCAGATATGGCATCGTTCTGAGCAGATTTAGGAGGAGGATGAAAAGATGCCACCCTCTGCCCCCCCACCCCCCACTAGGAACCATCTCAGGCGGGAGGGGCAAGTGCTCTCCCTCGGCTCCAGCCTTCTCACTTCCCAGGAGCTGGCCTCTGTTCTCCAGGCAATCACAGGCCCTGAGAGAGCCCCAGGTCAGCAGAAATGGGGAATGGGAGGGCTGTGTCCCGCGCCTGTTGAGGAAGTCCCCGGAGGACCCAGTGAGAGCTGCTTAGGGCAGCACAGTGTCAGCCCTGTGCAAGCCAGACCCGCTACCCACTGGTTGGCAGGGGTGGAAGAGGAAGTGCCCTCCTCACTCGCGTACTTCCGGGTGTCTTCCCACACCAACAACCAGTTCTTCAATTCTCCGGACACCGAGTGGGTGTCTGACTTACATTCAGTCTGACTCTATCTGGCGTTAGTGTCAGATCATACAGAGTTAAGGGTTCAGGCCTACAAGATCACCCCCACTTCACAGCCAGTCCCAGGTCCCAGGTCCCCTGTGCTCTGACCTACCAGTCCTAAGTCAGTGGTTCCTTCGACCACCTCCCCCCAACCCCTCCTCAGGTTTGATCAGCTGGAATGACTCTCAAAACTCAGGGAGGCATGTTGCTTACATTTACTGGGTTAAACAAAGAGTACAGCTCAGGGGCGGCCAGACGGAGCGGGGTTGAGGGCAGTGGGAACCTTCCATGTCCTCGCTAGGGGCCCCACCCTCCCAGCACGGGGCTATGTTCACCTCCTGGAAACTTCTCTGATCTCTTAAATCTCTAGCCTCCTCCCCTCCCTGCAGGTCCAGCTGGGGCTAAAAGTGCCCACTGTCTATCTAGTCGGTCTTTCTGCCACCAGCCCCACCCCGGGTCCCCTCACTAGCATAAACTCAGCTGTGCTCAAAAGGGCCTCCCTACAAAGGACAAAAGACACTCCTCTCGCTCTGAAAATTGTAAGGCATTTTGGAGTTCTGTGCCAAGAACTTGGACAAAGACTATGTGTGTGTGTATATGTATATGTATATATATGTATATATATATATATATATATAATCTTAAAAATATATATATATATATTTTTTTTTTTTTTAAAGATTTTATTTGACACAGAGAGAGAGATCACAAGTAGTGAGAGAGGCAGGCACAGAGTATGGGAAGCAGACTCCCCACCAAGCAGAGAGCCCGATGCGGGACTCGATCCCAGGACCTCGAGATCATGACCTGAGCTGAAGGCAGAGACTTAACCCAGGTGCCCCCCAAATATATTTTCTATTATACCACACTACTGAAGACCATTGAGAGGGGGTCGGGTGACAGGTAAACCCGGCCTCGGGGAGGCCTCCTGTGGGGGACTTGTGGTGTGAAGGGTTCCTACCAGTACTGCCCCAGTTCCCTCCAGACCTGGCCCTTACACCAAGGCCATCACAGAGTGGTACAGGGCCAAACACCCAGGGGCCCCGTAAGGCCTAGGCCACTGACTCACTGTGTGACCCTGGGCCAGTGACTGCGGATCCCCTACAAGCCTTGTTCTCCCCAACAGTAAGATGGGGACAGGATAGCCCTGGCTGTCCTGTGAAGATGGAGGGAGAAGGTCCCATAGATGGCAGTTCTCGTGACACCCCGTGGGATGGGCTGGCCATGACTTCCCATGACAGATGGCTGCTGAGAGCCCCTGAGTGCCATGCCCTACTCTGGGGCACAGCCCGGGGCCTCGACACACATACCCGCCACCTGCTGCCATGCGGCCTGGCAGGAATATGACATGTGTGTGACTTGAAATTTTCTAGGAGTTGCATTAGAAAAGAAACTCATTTTAATAATAAGTTCCATCCAATATATCCTCAATATTTTCATTTCAACACGTCATCCATATCGAAGGTTAATGGGATATTTTACACCCATTTTTTTTCATGTCTTTGCAGCCCTGACTGTATTTCATGCTTCAGCATGTCTCCATGTGGTGCCCAGGGTGCCAGGGCCGCATGGCGCTGGTGGTCTCGATGACCGTAGGACCTCCCCACCCGCATTATTCCCCATTTACCTCGAGGCCAGATGGGGACTCGCTGGGGTCCTAGGAAGGTGCCCGTGGCACTGGGTGCAGGTTCCACACCTTCTGCGGCCCCCACTCCGTGTCTCCTTCTAGAAGCTGGCCTGAGGGTACTTGACTGACGCTCTTGTCCTCTGACCTCCAGGCCAGGTGAACCGACTGCCCTTCTTCACCAACCACTTCTTTGACACGTACCTGCTGATCAGCGAGGACACGCCTGTGGGTGAGTTGGCACAGGGGCCACTGGACGGTGGGGTGGGTTTCGCTCTCCCAAGTGAAGGGGATCCTAAAGATGGAGGCCATGTTCCACCCATCACTGGAGACTCTTCCATGATGTTCGTACGGCCTCTCCTTGGTTGTCCCCGGGGATGGGGCACTCAGTACTTCCTAGGGCTGCTCCTTCCAACACAGGGGAGTTTGAAATGTCCAAGCATTTGTCACATTGAGCCCAAGTTTCTTGACTTCTACTCCTGCACTCATTTTGTTCTACAAATGGCTCGTTCCTCTTCTCTGTGAAATTTTAAAGATGGAAGCCGTCAGAGAGTTTGTTGTGTAGCCTTTTGTACTTGGCTGTGATCGCTGAGTTTTCTGCATTGAGTGTGCCTCTTTTGGTCATGAGGAAAAAAAATTGGGCTGTTTAGGAGGTGATCACGAGCCTCCCTTTCCACCCCAGCCTGAGTCACTTCATGACCCAGCTCGGCGCTCATTCCTCTTCCGGAGCGCCTGGCTTCTGTACCTGCGGCTGGAGATGGGCACGCATTGCCCTGTGGTGTCCGCTTGGCTCTGAGGACCAGAAGTGTCTCAAGAAATGGGGGTTCCTGGAACAAACCCATCTTGCCGCCATGCTGATGGGAAGACTCTCATTCCTGGGAGCCCTCTTGCAAACGGCGGGGCCTGGAAATGTCCCGCCTCCAGCCACATTCCCTCCTCCATCTTCATTCTTGTGGGTGTCACTGTAGGGAAAGTGCCTGTCATCTGCAGCTTCTCTCTCTCAGGTCTGGGGGTGGGGGTGGGCATCAGAAGCAGCGTACATCTGGGGTTGGCCTGGTGCATCTTTCTGGAGCATCACTTGTCCTTGAAAATGAAGTGGGATGGCAAGCAGGGGGGAGGGGTGTGAAGGTATTGAACACGTAGGTCATTTTTAAACACTCTTTTATCTAAAATCAAATGTAGTTGTGTGATGGAGGAGATGCAAAATTCTTCAAAGAGAATCTCTGCTTGAAGAGGGAAGCCTTAGCAGGCCCCAGACTCTCTCCTGCTGTTTGGGGGGCATGATAGCAGCCCCTGAAGGCGCCTTTCCTTCCAGTCTTCCTGATGGAAGGTTTTTTCCAGGTGGGGACAGGGCATAGCAGGTGTGTTTCTGACTATTGTGGGGATTGTCCCCACCGCCCAGGACCATTTCATTTCTAGGGCCCATGGCGGGTTGGGGGGGGGGGCTCTGTGGAATGTGACAGTTTTTCTGGTGACTAGCTGCCCCCTTGGATCAGCACTGAAAGGCTGGATTTGTGGATGTAGGTATTTAAAGGGTCCTCCAAGAAGGAGGCTGCCTGTCTCTCTGGAATATTCTTTCACAGGCTTACTATCCTCCTGGTGGGGGGTGGAGATGTACCTAGAAGTCTCTTGGGGGTGCTGCTGAGCTTTTTCTCCCTCTGGGGTTGTGTCAGGACCTGTTTGTGGGCTTCTGGATTCATCTAGGGTTTCTCCCCACACCCTAGGCCTAGCATGGGGCCAGTGCCGAGAGAGGAGAGCAGGTGTCTGGTTTGTGCGGCTCAGGAAATGAAGGAATGTTAGCAGCCTTCGTCATCATTAGGGGTTTCTCCAGTTTATCAGACGTAGAGGGCATGCACCCTCTGTGCTAGGCCTGGCCGCCGTGCTCCCAGATAGGAATTGGATGAGGGCATAAACAAGTCAACCTCAGGCTGATGGGGGCCGGGCTGGATGTCTGAATAAGTCCCTGTAGAGGATTGAAGGAGGAAGGGGCGTCCCTCTGGAGACAGAGCAGAGGCAGGTGGGAGCAGGAGAGGATCTGGGGAGGTGATGGGCCTCAAGCAGAGTCCCAAAGGGCTCCCTTTCCTTCCTTCCCACACTGTTTCCTGCAGCTGACTTTCAGAAGGGTCTGTTTTGACCCCATCTGTGATGGAGGGAATACATTAGGGACAGGTGGGCCATTGAGGCAGCGGTGTGGCCGAGCCACTAATGGACCAGGGGAAGGCTGCTCCAGGTCAGCGGTGCTGGCTCCATCCATCCACCCCAACTGCGAGCCTGCCCAGCTCCAAGTGTGGGGTTCACAGAGGCCTGAGGGCTGGAAAGGTGGGGGGTGGGGAGGATAGCGGTCGGCCAGTGCTGATAGTGATGAGCCCTAGGCCCATGCCCCCACTGCAGGGAGTCCTCCAGCAGGCCCTGCTCTAGCTACCTTTGGCTCTGGTTCTTGATTGTCTTCTGCAAATGCTAGCATCGATCGGCTCTAGGAATAACTGCTAGGACACGGCCCCATTAAGGCTGCGCCGGGCAGGCCCAGCAGGGGCGTCCGTCTGGTGCAATGGGGATTGATCCTTGGCTCTGGGGGACCGTAGGAATGAGAGAGAGCTCAGTGAGCTGGAAGACAGCTCAGTTCCTCTTTCTGGGCAGGGACTGGTGCTGAGCTGGCTCTTACCCTCCTAGTTCCTCCTTTCCTTTGGCATCAAGATCAAGCAGCAAGCTCTGGCTTGAAAGGCATGAATTCAGTTTTTGTTCCTCACTGTGTGGCATTGGGCACAACGCTGCCCCTCTCTGGGCCTTACCTCCCATCTCACCAATGAGAGGGCATTAGAAAGATGGGCCCTGTGGGCTTTAGCTTGGGTAGTCCTACTAGCCCGGTGTATCTCCAGGCCCTCAGATAACAGGCCTGGGGACCTTCCCTGAGTGCTGTCACCTCTGTGGCCCTGGGCCATTCAGAAGTTGATGTGGACCCACGTGGTTGGGGCAGGTGCAGACCTCGGACCGGCAGAGGCCAGGGCGAGGGTAGGGGTTGAAACAGCTTGTCCAAGGGGCTGGGCCTCTGCTTGCTGTGTGGAACAGGGTGGCCCAGAGACTTGACCTGGAGGCTTGGCTCTCACTGGCCCTTTGCTTTCTGAACGCCAGTGTTCCAGCCTGTAAAATGGGGATGGGAGGGCCCCCTCTTTGGATTCTATACCTGGAGTGTTTTGTTACTGAAAGGAAGGCCTATGTGTGGCCCAAGAATGACTGGTTGAGCTGTCCTGCCAGCCACAGCTTTGCGGTGGGGACAGACAAGTGCAGAGAGGAACTGGGTCTAGCAGGCTGGTCAATACCAGTGACTTGGAGGCAGAGCCCAAGCCAGTCTGAAAGTGGAGGTCAGAGCCGTGGGTAGCTCTGGGGCTGGTTATCTGGCTTCTGCTTAATGCACGATGATGGGGAGCTCATGATCTTTATAAGACATGGGCTATGGGACAGTTCTGGGGATGAAAAATTTTTCCTAATACTAATCTGAAATCTGTCCCTGGAACTCCCACCCACTGAGCCTGATTCGGACCACTGGAGCCTTACAGATTAATAATAATAACATTTGATGCACTATATATGTATAATACATATTATTATAATAACTATGTTTATTGAGTGCTTGGGGTAGCATACAGTGTTTAACGTGTCTTCAGATTCCTTTTAAGAATTGGAGTAGAGTTGCCTGCAGGCTCTTTGGGTTTGCAGTTTCTGCGAATGTTCTCTCTCGGGCTGGAGACTGTGACTGGGATTCAGTGCAAACCTTCTGAGCCTTTCCATTCTCTACGTGCCTGCCTCAGGCCCAGCCCGCAGTGTGGGGAGCGGAGCATATAGGGAGCAGAGTGGGAGGGCGCAGCTTGGCCATCCCAGATCTCTTGCGGAGGCTTACACGTCATGTCGCTCTATCTCCTCACCCATCTCCAGTTCCAATTCCCTCTGCCTGATGTTCTTTTTGAGGACCATCTCCCAGCCAGGGAAGACAGGAGCCAAATGAAGTCATTAGGTAGCTCTGCTCCTCCCGCGGCCCCCAGCCTGTTAACATTCAGGGCCCCCTTGTCCCTGTGTGTCTTGCTGCAGATGTGACTATCTGTCACTGGTAGCCAAGCCATCCTGGGAGGGGCAGAGCGAGGGCAGGTCAAGGACTCCATGCCTGCTTGGGCTGGTGGCCTCGCCCCCACGGTGGCCCCAGCTGTCAACAGTGTATGGCCACATGGTACCTTTAGGATGAGGGATGGATGCTTCCTGATGCTGTCTCCAAGTGACCTCCTGAATCCACTCCAGACACTCACCAGTATGGTCCACGTCAAGTTCACCAATAATCTCCAGGTGGCTCAAGCCAGTCCTCAATTCTCAGACCTGTGGCCTTCCGGCAGTCGGTCTTCTCTTCCAGGCGTCAGCTCTCTGGCTGTTCCTTAGCCTCCAATACGCCTCTTGCGTCTGTGAGCGCTGCAGGGCCCTGGGCCCAGCTCCTGTATGCCTTTCCCATGTTCTAGCCCTATGGCCATTTCCTCTGGTCTCATGGCTTCAGGTCCTGTCTGTATGCTGGCAATTCAGAGCCTTCTGTTTCCTTCCTGGGCCTCCTCACAGAAGACGTTCCAGACTTGCATGCCCACCTCTGTGCTCAGCGTTTCTACCTGGGTGTCGGAAGGGGTCCCAGCCTCAGTGTGCCTGGGCCAGACTCCTGCCCTTCCCCCAGACCCTGCTTCCCCTGCAGGCTTGTCCGTCTCAGTTGCACCTGCATCCCACCCCCACCCTGGATTGCTCAGGCTAGAAACTCGGGGTCGTCCGGTGCCTTCCCTTTCTCCCTCAGCTTACATCAGCAAACCCTGTTGGCTCCACTTTCAAAATATTTCCAGAATCTTCTCACTTCTTGCCCCTTCGGCCCCTGTCACCACAGTCCAGGCCTGGATTAGCCCAGCAGCTTCTTAATGGTCTCTGGGGTCTCCCTGTCCCCTTGGCCAGCTACAGCCTTTCCCCATCTCTGCAGCCAAGGGGTCAAGGGGTGCTTTTGAAGCCAAGGCAGAGCCCCTCATGGGGTGTGCTCAAGTCCCGCATCGCACTTGGAATGAAAATGACACAAAGGCTGACGGACGTCCAGTTCCCTGTCAGACTTCATCTCCTCCCCTGTCCCCTACTCACTCTACCCTGTGCAGCTCTGCAAGCATGAAAGGTGGGTTCCCCCACCTCAGTCTTGCAGTGGCTACTCCTGCTGCTTGGAACATGGTGAGTGAGCCTCCGCTGGTCAGTCTGGTCAGTTCAGATGTTGCCCCCTCCCTGCAGCCTTCCTGGGTTTCTCCAGGCAGGGTTCAAGTGCTGCTTTCTTTCCTGTTAGTCCCAGTCACAGTGCTCTTGTGGCGCTGTTGTTCATCTGCCTCCGCTGTTGCACTATCATTGCCTCCAGGTGGCCCGGACCATCTCCATGTCCCCAGAACCCAGCTCCGGGCCTGGCTTGAGCCTGGGGCTCAGGGCACATCGGGGAAGGAGTGAGGTTAGTGCATGTGTGTGGGGGGACTCCAACTGGCAGGGGCTGGAGCTGGCTCGGTGCCGGCTCACCCTCCCTCCTGCAGTCTCGGTCCAGGTGCTCCCCTCCCAAGGGTGTCAGGAGTGAGGTGTTGGTGATGACAGGGATGGCTGCCCAGGAAGTGGGCCCGGGAGAGCGTGTGCCCCAGATGGCACAGACACTGTGCGTGCCTGTGCTTGTGAATGACGATGCTCGCCTGTGCCGAGGTCGTGTTTTTATCATTCCAGCAGCCTGCCAGGGCTGCATGTGGTGTGTTTGGTGGGGACCCTCAGGGCTGACAGAGGAGCTCTGTAAGGGGTGGAGGACATCTAGTCCATCTCCCTTGGCCGTGACGTTGATCTTCATGTCTCAGCTCCTGCAGGGGGTGGTGTCCCCACCAACATCACTCCTTCTATCCTGGTTCTAAACACCACCAGCCAAAAGCCACCCAAGGGCCTCACGAAAGGAGTGAGAATGCTTCAACGCGGCCTGTCACCCACCACTCCCACAGGCACCCCGATCTCCAGCCACGGGGCCACACTCAGCAGCCCAACACCTCCCCTCTGTCTCCCCACTGTGCCGTTCTGGCCCGCCCCTCGGCAGGAAGTGCTCTTCCCCTTCCTGCCTGGGCAATTCCCACTCCTCTCTCCAGGTGTAGCTCAGATGTCACCTGCTCTGTGAGTCCCCCCCCGCCCCGCCCCCTGGCTTTGTATTCGCCCCTCTGCAAGCTCTCAGCGAGTATCCTCAGAGTTATTTGTGGGCAACTCCCCGTCGGCTGTTCATTTTTACTTACTACTTTTATTAATATCAACGTTACAATTAATTATAATTTTAGTCTTTATGTATAATGTAAGATGTGGAGCGATAATATTAGCCAGCGTTTATTGACTGCCAGCCTCCTGCCAGGGCCTCCCATAAGGGTTCTCAACACCTGGCCTCCCGTAGCCCCCACGGGGAGCCTTGGAGAGGCGGGGCGTCTCCCACTGGCCCCCGAGCGAGCCGGGCCTGCGTGTGCTCTGTGCCCGGCACGGCGCGGGGTACAAAGACGACCTCAGCAGACTCTGAGTGAGTCTAGAGGGATGATCAAAGAAGGCATGAGGTCGAGTGGATGCAGCACAGCTCGCTGAGCCCCCTCCCCTTGGCTCCCCGACCCTCCACTGGTCACCAAGGTCGCTGCACCGGGAGCCGACTCCCCCCCGCCCCCAGCAGACCTCCTCAGGATCCCTCAAAGCATCCCAAGCCACAGTTCAGGTGATAATACCCACGCTAATCACCTGCACGACTTAATTAGTCTTGTCAGGAGCTATTAAGGCGGGAGCCCGGGATTCATCAGGATGGATCGGGCCCAGCAGCGCCTGGCACCGCGGCTGGTCGGCGCTGATTAATTTGCCGGCAAACGCCATCAGTGCCCAGCTGTTCCGTCTGGACCCGGGGAGAGCAGTTGTCAGGTGGGCTGACCCCACAGTAGCGGTCACAGGGATGGAGGAGCAGAGTGCTGGGAACGGCTCCGCGGGGAGTCCCTACAGAGCTCTGAGCACCAGGACTGCTGGGATGAATGGAGGGTCAGACCTGCGGGGGCGGGCGTGGCGTGGGGCTTCGGAGCAGACGTGGAGAGGGGTGGGTAGGAGGGGGTGTCTGGGAGGAGTTTCGACCTCTCCTGGGACCATTCCCTGTATCCAGTGTCCTAGAGGATGTTGTCCCTCTTCCCTGAGCCCCTCTCCCTAGAAGAAATCATGTCTCAGGAGAGGATGAAGGAATCACGGGGTGAGAATGGTTTCTCTCTTAACCAAAGGATTCCTTAGGACTGACACGGAGGAGAGGAGGTCCTGGTTCCCCAGAGCAGTTGGTTGGCAAGGGTCGGAGGCAAAGCCAGAGGCATGATGGGGCTGGAGGGAATTAGATATGGGGAGTCCAGGGATAGAGTCCCAGGTATCGGGGGTGTGCGCCCTGCACATGGTTTGGGCTTTTCTGACAACCACCTGTACAGAGGCTGTGTAGCCCGCTAGCCTATACCAATATAGAAAATATACAGTGTCTTAGACGATAATAATGCTAAGGAGAAATAATCATCTGTGGGTGAAGTTAGGGCCAAATGTAGACCGTGGGGAGATGTCACAGCCTGTGTTCATTTTCACCCTGCACCCGAAGGACCCTCTCAAGGCCTGTGATGAATAGCTTAGGGCCTCCTGCAAGGCAGCTCGATGACCACTGCCTTTGTCGGACACTCCCCGTTTCCAGATGGGGAAACTGAGGCCCATGGTGGGGAGTGTGCCCAAGGGCTCCAGAGACTGACTGTTGCATTCCAGACTGAAGACTGCCCAGACCCCACAGCCCAGCTGCAGAAGGGGCTGGAGGGGACTCTGCCCATGCAGGCACTGGGCTCCTGTGGGCCTGGGGACAAAGGGATTGGTCATCTTGGGAGCTTGGGACTTGAGATTTGGAGAAGGGGCCTCCCAGCTGCCACAGTCTGGGGTACAGTGCTTAAGGAAAGTACTGAGGGAGCCCAGAGGCTCCCTGGGGCTGTTGGCATTGGAAGGGGGTTGGTGTAAGATTTTGGAGGGAAGAAGGTAACTCGCCCTCCGTCCAGATGATCAGACATTGGGACCCAGGGCATCCGGGGCCCTGTGTTCCTGGTGACCTCAGAATAGGGATTTTACTGTTCCTTCTAGGAGCAAGAGCAGGGTGACTCACAGGATCCCTGGAAGGGCCTGGAAACTTCTGTGGCCTTGCCTCCTCTCTGTCTTTCTTCAGGGTAACATAGGCCCTCAAAGGGTATACCCTTGGCAGGGAGTGGTCTTATCTTATGCTGTGTAGCCACTCCCCTGAGACCCCTCCCCGGACACATCTGGAGCCTGTGGCAGCCCCGGCCGTGGAGAGACTGCCCCTCAACCCATGGACGGGGGTGGGCTGGGCATTTTGGATGCTGCCATAATAACATTAATGATAACGATGATGTACCACCTGTCGTGTGGATAGGCCGTTAATGACCTGTACCGGACACCTGTGCCAGGCCGTGCTCAGGGGTAGGGTAGAGACATGCACATTCAGTGTAGCTGGGGGAGCAGCAGCTATATTTCATTCCACACTTGCTCTGTGTCTAGGGTAGCACTTCACACACATGGTCCGTTGAATCCTTATAGCAAACCCAGAAAGTGGTTCATATACCCCCACCTTACAGAGGAGGGGCAGAGGCTCAGAGAGGTTAAGCAACTTACACAGGCTCACACAGCTTATAAGGACTGGAAATTGGGCTTGGGTGTATTGCTGCCTGACCCCTGGCTTGTGCACTTAACCACAATTTGGGGATTCTGTGTGTGGGTCATTGCTTTGAAGGAGCCCCCATTAGGAGTGGAGAAGGGGGCCCATGGTAGGTGCCCAGCCCACCCCAGGCGAGTGGAAGGCAGGAGCTACAGATGTTGCTAATGCTCAGAGTGGGAAGGAATTCACCCTGAGCCCAGGGACAGAGAAGGCTGTAGAGGAAAGGCAGCAGTGAGCAGTTGGGTTTTGACAGGCTGAAGCCGTGGGAGAGGCATTTCAGAAGGTGCTGGAATAGGCCGGCCAACCATGGAACAAGCAATTTGTGTTGTGTCCTGGACGGCAGAAATAGGTTGTTGTGGTTAAAAATAAAAATAATAATGGTAATTATTTAGGCCTTGCGTCTTACTCGTTGGGTTCCCTGTGTGGTCTCATTGAATCCTTGCAGCAGTGATGGGAAGTCTGTTCAGTCGTGATCCCCGTGTTGTGGACTCAGAGGTCAAGCGAGCTGCCCAGATTCCCGCAACACAGTCAGGATTTGGATCCTAAGAATTCTGGGTCTGCTGTCCTCACTTAATACCCCACTGTGCTACCCTCCCAGGATAGTCTGGGCCTTTCTACAATCTGTCACCGGGAAAGGTTTCTCAGGGGCCAAGGGTCTGCCTAGGGTGAAGACAAACTGCTCCGGGGAGGGGACGGTGGCCAGCACGGCTTGGAGTGGGCACCCAGGCCCAGTTCAGCTTGTGCAGCTGAATGAGCCTAGGCAAGTCAATTTCCCTGTCCAGGGCTCACTTCCCTGCATTACCAAAAGATGCTAATCCTTGCCGGACACACGATGCGGAGTTGGATCTATTGCTAAAAAGTGACAGGGAAGATAGATGAGTGTATGGGATCAACCAGGTTGCTTGCTCCTAGGCTTACAACCCTTCCTGGTGACCCACCGAGAAGGCAGTGGGGGCATCGGCCAGCTGGGCTGTGACCCAGCGGCAGGCACTTCCTCTGCGGGGAGCCGGTGGGCTGACAAGGGAGCTGGGCTCAGCCGTGTCACCGGTGGAGGAGGTGAGCCTGCAGCCGCCCGGGAACACTTGGGCTCCCCGGGAGCCAGCCAAAAGGTGTGATTGACAAGAGCCGCCAACCTTCCAGCTGGCTGGGGAGACTGTGCCGGCAGAGCTGGTTTGGAACTTGTCATCACACCCCTTGCCCCTGCTGTTCTTTACACGGCTCAGGGGACCTGGGAGCCTGACTGCCTGTCTGCAGCTTAGCCCGGAATCGGAGCTCCAGGGGTTTTGTCAGAGACGGTGTGTATGCTCGGGAAAGTGGGTGCTTGGTGCAGGGCTTCCCCCCGGGTCCCCTCCCCTGGCACCTGCCTGTTTCCTCTCCCCGATGCAGCGCACCAGGCCCTGGGAGGGAAGCTGAGGTGTGGCTTCTGATCCCAGCTCTGCCACTTTCTAGCTGGGTCACCTCAGGCATGACCTGTAGCCGCTCTGAGCTTCATTCTCCTCTTCCGGAAACAGGCATGATCGTCCTTGCCTAGCCAACTTCACAGGGAGCTTCATGAAAGAGCTTTGAAAAGAAAGTTCCCGTACAAATGGTGGATATTGTTTTTATCGAGCCGCTTGTCCTTAGTGCCTCCTCTTCCAAGAAGCCCTCTACTGCATCTTCAGCAAGTGTGGCCTGTATCACCAGCCACATAACCTCTCTCTGCCTCCATGTACTCAGCTGGAAAATGGGATGAACACACTGTGTACACTCGTAGGGGGGTGGCGAGGGTTAGATCAGTTAATTTTAGGCATTTAGAACTGTGCTTGGCACTACTAGACACTAACCTTTATTAATAGTCATCATTAACTAGTGCTTTTCCCAACTAGGTGAGAAGCAGGTTGGGGACACCCAAGTGGCCAACACCCACGGTGTCTAACACATAAATATTTGCTAAGGTTTTATGTGTTATTCTCCAAAAGGATGTTTTCCCTTTCTAGGTGGGAGAGTCCCAGACGTCCCTGGTCTCCCCTTCCTGGCCTGACCAGGAACCCAGTTGGTGCGGCTGTCTGCTAAGACTGGTGCAGGTGACAGGTGGGCCCTTGGAGCTGTGGACACCTCCCTGCCTCACTGGGCGATGAGGGTCACCCACCTGCTAATGGGTGGTGTGCCTCCTGCTGCTGCTCCCCATTCATCCCAGTCTGCCCAGAGCCCCTAGAGTCTGCCTGCTCCCCTGCCCCTGAGTCTGCTCTGCCTGATTCTGGAGGCCCCTTGGCCGGCCCTCTGACCTAGGGCAGACTTTGCCCACCTTCGCCCTCTCGGTGACCCTCCTGTCTGCCAGGTGCTGTGCAAAGGCTTTGCCTGCCTGCTCATTCCATGCTCACAGTACCCCATGAAAGCAGTGGTTATTGAGCCCATTTTCCACATGAGGAAAACTGAATCTTAGCCAGGTGGTCACCTCCCCAAGGCTCATGGTCATGAAGTTGCAGAGCTGGATTCAAACTCAGGTCTTTCTCCCTCCATAACCAACACTTGACCCTCCCTGGGGATGAGGAGATCAGGGTAGGTGAGGATCAGAGTAGGTTCCCTCTCTGGGGCTGGTACCAGCACTTCACCCACCGTCTCTGGCCTCTCTTGTCCTCCTCGACCCTGTCTGCATGCCACAGTGAACCAGGAGACAAGAGCCTCAACTCTGGGCCCCATGAGCCCCGTGCCGTCGGGCGAGGGAGAGGACGTGCCTCCACCGCCTCTCTCCGTCCCCACCCCCTGGTGTCCTACCACTGCTCCGGGACCCTACTTTCCTGGCTCTCTCAGCAGCAAGACTGTGAGCGGCCAGAGCCCCGACGCTTCCTAGGATTGATTCGGCCTTTGAAAAAGATAATTCAAGATGAATATGCCGGCGTCCGACCGGAGTGAGATGGAGGGATTATTGAGTGTAGACCTGCTTCGCCGCATCAGCTGCTTTATGAGCTCTCTAGAGAAACCCTATGTCGTGGATAACTCAGCCTGACGGCCAGGGAGGTGGCGTTTGTCTCCCACGTTCTCCCGGCGAGCGGTGCGAGCATCACCCAGGCATCCCGCTTGCCCTGTCTGGTCCCCCAGAAGCAGCTTCCAGCCTCTTGGCGAGCAGGTCATTGTCCCTCCCTCTTTGTTCATCACGTCCTGCCCCAGGATGACGGGTGAGGACAGCGGCACCCCCCTGCTGGGTCCCTGCTGGGTCCCTGTGTGGCCCCCTGGCTCCAGGCTCCTCAGACCGGCGGGGTAGAGTGGAGGTGAGTGAATGAGAGCCTGCAGCCGGATCTGCTTGATTTGTGGCAGCCTGTCTCCCCGGGGTCAGCCCAGCCTCATGGCCTGTGATATGGGCTCTGCAGGCTGGCGGATTCCCTGGCCAATCGGACACAGTATGCTACTTGGGAGGTGACCTTGTGGGCTCAGCTTTGCTCGGCACTGACACCAGGGCATGAGGCCAGGGCCGCAAAGCCGTTTGTGGGTTCTGGCCACCCAGGTCAGCCCTGGTCACCCTGGATGTCTGTCCTTACCAGCCTCCCCCACAGCACCTTGGTATTCTAGAGGACAGACCAAATTATAAACTCCTGGAGGGCAAGGACCATGTCTTAAAGCCTTGTAGGTAGGTGGGGTTGCCTGGAATGCACAATGGCTAGACAGTGAGGTCCTTCCTTTCTTGTGTCCCCTTTGGAGCATCTTATAGGGACTGGCCCCGGGTGGCATTCCTTCTGCGTTTAACATCTTATGTGTCTGTCCAAGGGTGGTGCTGGCACCAGCATTCTGTTCTTTTTAACATAGTCTGCATCTCGTCACTCTTGCCCTTCTCTACGTCCTGTCACATCACACGACTTGGAGTGTGATGGCAGAGACTTTGGGGTGAAACAACGCACAGAGCCTGTGCTGGGCTCCCTCACTCTTGTCCCCTGGATGACTCACGGGGCCACTGCTGACCCCGCTTTATAAATGAGAAGTTTGTGCCCTGACTTGAAGTGTCAGTGCCAAGGTTTGAATCCGACAGTCCAACCCTCAGGGTGCTCTTGGCTCCATTCCCAGCTATGTGCCCCTAGGTAAACGCCCTCAGCTCTTCAGTCCTCAGTTTCCCCATCTCGTAAGCCGAGGCTAGCAGGTCTCTCCCATTGTTCTTTCCCTCTCCCCAGCAGTTCAGGACCCCCTGGAGGGCTTGTTACCACACCCTACCGAGTTTCTGACTCAGTAGGTGAGCCCACGTGGGGCCCACAAATGTGTGTTTTCCACAGGTTCTCAGGTGCTTGTGGTCTGGGGACCCCACATTGAGACGGCTGCCCTCGCCATGTCTCTCCCCTGCCTCTGGAATTGGCTCCTGGTGGGTCTGGCATGAGTCCCCCATCCAGGTCTGCCCATCCCATAGCTCCAGAGGTGGCCACCCCATGGACCCGGTGTGTGGCTCCCCAGGACTACCCCTCACCCGGCTGCCTGTGTTGCATGATCCCTGCCTGCGACAGATGTGGCTTCTCCTTGGGAGACAGAGGTGTGACTTGAGACAGGTCCACAGGGGAGAGAGGAGCAGGAGAGCCCAGATGTGAGATGCCCAGCGCGGCCTGCCCCCAGCCCCGCCTTCGGTGTTTACACAGAGTGGCCGTGTGGCGGACATAATTACTCCTGACGGCCTTCATTAAAAGCTCTGGAGCAATTTACAGTCAATTAAGGAGAAGGGAACTGCTCCCTCCTCAGGTGCCCCCCCCACACACAACCACCTGCTTCGAGGAAGCCCTGCCCAAAGAGATGTGATCTCGTGGAAGGGGCGGGTGTTTCAGGGCCCAAGCAGGGAGGACGGGGAAGAAGAGGGGCACGTGGCTTCTGAGGCCAGGGAACCCGCTGTCCTCACCATCAGCAGCCAAGCCATTGGTCACCAGCTCTCGGCTGAGCACTTTCAGTGTGGTGTGAGGACCCGTGAGCCGTGGTGGGAGGAACCCAGAGCCCTGGCTCTACCCCAGGCATGCCAAAGCCTCAAGTACTTCCTTCACCTCCGGGAGCCTCTCTTTTCTCATCTCTAAAATGGAGCTGGTCCGGTGCTTTTTGCAGAGCTGTTGTGGTTGTCTAAGGAAGTACTGAATGTGGTGAACACAGGGCCGGCCCCCACCAGGTGCTCAGTGGCAGAGACAGTGACTCCAGTCCCACCTGGGCAACCTCACCCAGCCCTCCATGCACAAGTGCTTTCTAGAAGCAAATGCCTGTTCAGAGACTGACAGTCTGAGCCTCGCACGGTCCCTGCCTCTCTCAGAGAGCATTAGTTCTGAGGATGGACGCCTCTCCTTCTGCCTAAAGGCCAGTTTAGGAAAATCAAAATGTTTACTAGCTGCATTTCCCTCTGTCCTAGATGAAAATAGCTTCATCGTGGTGGGGCTCAGGATGGGCTGAGGAGAATGTATATTTTAACAATAAGATTACCTACCTTATTGACCAGAAACGTGGCCCTGGGAAAAGCGTCACTGCCTTTCAGCTCCGAAAAATGTAAATATGAGAGTCCGTTTCAGAAATGACAGTAAGGAGGCTGCATCCTGAGATTAGACCAGGGGCCGCATTGAGAAGACAGGCTCTGCCTGGGAGCCGCAGGGTGCTATCCCTGCTCCAGCCTAGTGTCCTTATTTGGAGGGATGACATATGGGCTGTGACATGTGACATCGGCCCAGCACAGAGCCCGGCACACCATCCAGGCCGGTGAACCCCCACCTGCCCTCACCTGTGTGGCAAGGATTGCCTTTTCCTTTCCAGGTGTTTTCTGTCCAGTCTGATGCCATGGAAAGAATGATGAGGAACATGGACAGGGTGGTTCTCCCTCCCTTCCACTGCCATTCCTTACTCTGGAGAGTGACCCTTTCTCAGCCTCCCCTGTCAGGTGAGGAGGCTGAGTGGCAGGAAAAGCAGGACAAAAGGTGAAGGAAGTGTGCATTCTTTTTTTTTTTTCCCAAGATTTTATTTATTTATTTGATTGACAGAGATCACAAATAGGCAGAGAGGCAGGCAGAGAGAGAGGAGGAAGCAGGCTCCCCACTGAGCAGAGAGCCTGAAGTGGGGCTCGATCCCAGGACCCTGAGATCATGACCTGAGCTGAAGGCAGAGGCTTAACCGACTGAGCCTCCCAGGCGCCCCTGGAAGTGTATATTCTCTTACCAGCTGGCTCTGTTGCCAGAGTTTTCCCGGCCATAAATCAGGATGTTGACTCTCTGGTGAGCAAGTGTCAGTGGGGGCAAATTTCCCCCAGCATGTCCGAGAGCCAGGATCCTTCAGGTCAAAGGCACTGGGTTGTTAGAATTGCTCTGTTTTGCCTGTAGTTTTTGTGGTGAGTTCCTCATCCTCTGCCCCTTTGCTTTCGCTGGGCAGGGTTCTGCTGTCAACAGATCTAAACCCAGGGCTGCTGGGCTCTCTTCCATTGGCCACTTATTGAATTTAACCAGTGCATAGAGTACTTACTCTGTGTCCGGGACTGCTGTGCGCTCTTTTGATTGTTCTAATGTTCCTGGGAGGAAGGTGCCATCCTTATCATCACTGTTTCCTAGGTGGGGAAACAGACAGACAGTTGCAGCGACTTGCCCAAGAGCACACAGTTTGTGAGCGAGGCTGGAGCGAGTATTTGAACTTGGGTGGTCTACCACCAGCAACTAGCCTCTCACTCAGTGTACCCTTCTCCCTCCGGATAAGGGAAGTGATGGCGGTGTAACGGCTTCTGATTACTGAGTGCCTACAAGGTACCCATTTGTACGTGTTATTGCAATCCAACCTTCATTATCACCCATAAGGTGGGTATTTAGGGCTCTACGTAGCTGATGGGGAAACTGAGGCACGGAACAGTGAACTTGCCCATGGTCACAGGAATTGTAAATAATCCAGGGCAGCCCTTCAGTGAGTCCCTGCCTGCAGGGCCATAGGAGATGGTCCCCAGGGGTCATTCCTGCCAGCTGGTCCTGCTACATCCCCGGGATACTCTGGCTTCAAAGAAGAGGGGTGTTTTGAGCCCCACCCATTATCTGTGATAAGACTTTTCTCATCCGAAAGCAATTTCACTCAGCCCCACCATGCCAGAGCCTGGGCTGATCATTCCTCCTTATGGGTCCAAATCATGCCAAGAGTGTGAGCAGTGGGGCGTGGGGAGGAGGAGGACAGTGCAAGACACCAGGACCTCTCCTGGACAACTAATGGTCGGCCCTGGTCCTGGGTCCCACGTGTCCCTCAGTTACACTGAAGACCAGTGACAGGAAAGGAGGTCACTTAAAGGGCTGCTCTAGCCTGACACTCCTGAATTCAGACCCCCTTCCCTCCCATCCTTCTGATTGTGTCTGATAGTATTAATAAGAGCGGCCAGCTAGGTGCCCAGACTTTATATGCATTATTGCATTTGGTCCTCACAACCACAGAGGAGGGCCTGTCATCGGTATAAGATGCTACAAGCATCCAGGTATAACACTACAGTATCCTGAACAGCAGCCACTAGACATGTGGTTATTTAAAGTCCATTAATTACAACCTAAATGGAAACATGGAACTCACTTTCTCACCCACACTGGCCACATTTCTCGAGCCATCAGTGGGCACATGTAGAGGGCTTGCTGTACAGGACAGCACGGAGAGAGGATGTTTCTGAGATCCGCGTGAATCTGATGAAATGGTGCTGGTACAGAGTACTACAGCTTTTCACACGAGCCACTGAGACTCGGCAGTCTGCCAGCTGTCCCTCACATGGGGACAGGCAACCCCCACAAGGGAACACCTGAGCTCTAGATGATTGTGGTCCATGCCTGGTCATCATCCCCCTGCCTCTCAGGGCAAAGAACATTCTTTCCAGGCAGCAGCTGGAATACTTCAGGCATAGAGAAGCAGTGTGACCTGCTCAAGGTCGAGAGGCTAGAGTCCACTGGGGTAATGGAAGCCGAGGGCCCTGAGTCATTGATTGACCCCAGCTCTGCGGACCCCCAGCCAGGCCAGCTCAGAGCCTGAGCTGTGGGCGATGTGCCCACCCCCTATCCAGAGGCAGCCCCTCTGGTTATGAATTTTTACAGCTGTTTACCTGACGTCGTTCCATCCGGGAGTGAAATAACTCTCCCCACAGCCACTATGAATTCTTCGCTTCCCTGGGAAAAAAAAAAAACAACAAAACAACAGCCCCTGTGATTGGAACATTGTCTGCAGTCCTGTCAGGTAGCCGGCGGTGAATGACAGGTGAGAGAAAGGAAACGGCTGAAAGCCATTACCCTCTTACTTCAGCGGACTTGGGAAAATAGTCATAAATTAGTGCCGTGTGCCAAACGAGGGGAGAGGAAAAAACACAAAAAATAAAAAAACCTCCTCCCTGAGAAAGTCATAATTTTCTTCCCAAGGGTGGGAAGAGTGGGCTGTTCAGAAGGGAACGTCTCCATGGAGCCTGCATGTCACCCCTGCCTTGCTGGCCAGCTCCTGCCACCACACCCCGGGGACAGAGGCAAAGCAGGTGGTCCGTCAAGCAAGTGGGACTTGGCGTCTCCACCCCCGTCAGGGACCACCTCCCGCAGAGGCAGCACACATGCGTGTGTGTGTGTGTGTGTGTGTGTGTGTGTTGTGTACCTGCCTGGGTTCCTGCCTGCATATGTGTGCTTGTGCACATGTCTCGGCCTCTCTGTGTGCACGAATACACACGTGCATGTACTGATGTGTCTTTGCAAGGTAGCGTTCTGCATGTGAACACACCTCTGTCTCTGTGCTGCGTCTGTGTGAGAGTGTGTGACTGCATCGATTTCACCCTTTGCTTTTTCTGCATTTGTAGCGACCTACATGGAGTGTCTGGGCCCACGAACGGGGCAGTGTGCGATGTGTGTGTGTGTGCATATGCACGCCCACAGAGTTGCAGACCACCTTGGAAGCTGCTATTTATTACGATGTTGGAATCTGGGGGACGGCGAAAGGACAGCTTACTGGCCCTGTAGGGGTGCGTGCGCTCTGGGGTTATTAAAGGACATCGTTGCTTTGTGGAGGATGGTAAGAGGTGTGAGGAGGGGTAGCTCAAGGCAAGATGGCTGAACGAGTCCCTTTGGAGACCCCAGAGGAAGAGAGAGAGAGAGAGAGAGAATGATCTCCAGGGTTTGGGCTGCTGGAACAGTCATCTCTTTTCAGCAAGTGGAGCTTACTAACACGAAAGTGTGAACGTGCTTAAGAAATTTTGTGGGCAGTGTATTACACCAGTGGTTCTCAGACTTCAGCAGGCGCTGGAATCCTCTAGAAGGCTTGCTAAAACGGACGGTGAGACCCCGGCCCCACAGTCTGAGTCAGCAGGTCTGGGTGGAGCCTGAGAATCTGCATTCCTCGCCAGCTGCCACGTGACGTTGGCGCCGCTCTTCTGGGGACCGCTTTCTGTGAATCACTACGGCACGCCGTTCACCAAGTCCCTTACTGAATCCCCAGTACCACAAGCGTGCGGCAGGTGAGGAGGTGGTATGCACAGGGGTTAGGAACATGGGAGTAGCTGGGGTTCAGAGCCTGACTCGGCCCCCTCCCACCTGTGTGCCCTGGGGCCAGGGACCGAGCCTCTCTGTGCTTGGGCTTTCTCGTGCTGAAATAGGGATGATGGTGGTACCTACCACACCAGGCTGCAGTGCAGAAGCCTGGCGTAAGTAGGCAGCTTGGGACAGTGCCTGGTACTCAGCCAGCACTTACCTATGTTGGCTATTGTTATTCTCCCCACTTTGCTGGTGAGCCACACCAAGGGTGCGTGGCCTCCCAAGGTCACACTGCCAGTTAAGGAGAATCGAGAAGGAGACCCCCTCCTTCTGCCTCCACTTTGTGCTCCTCCATTTTTCTTTACTGGGATCCCTCAGTTCCAGAGGCCTCTGTGTTCTGCCCCCGCAGGCTTGGTTCCTGAGCCTCCTTTCGGAGTGGGGGTAGGCCGACCTTTACTCCTGCCCCGTCAGAGAGGAAGTAGGGCTGAACAGAGCCTGCCTGACAGCTCTGGCCTCTGCCCTGGCCCTTAAGCTCCCCTTGGGCGGCTGGGTCAGGGGCATGGAAGGCAGAAAGGTGTGGGAAATCGTTAGATACATGTATGTTTCGGTGCGTGTGCGCTTACCCGGACACATGCTCGCCCCCTGCCATGGTTCAGAAGCCCCGGGCTCCAGGCAAGTGGCTAGAGGAGTTTGCAGCAGGCAAAGCTGGTCTTTGCCTCCTCTGCCCCAGCCTCTGGAACCCCCTGCCCCCTCCTGCACATAGGAGCTAATGGGAAGCAGACTGGGGCCTTTCTGGGAGACAGCATGTCCTGGCCAGAGGAGCAGTGAGGGCTGGGAGCTGACTTGCATGGGCAGGTGCACTGAGGTTCACAGGCATTGCGTCTGGGATGGTCCTGAGCATGGGGCTTTCGGGGCAGGTTCTCCCACGATGCTGATGTGTGCTGTGGTGAAGGAACCCAAACTAGAGAGTGGGTCTCTGCGCTGAGGAGACGAGATTCCCCCGGGGGTGGGGGGGGGCGGGGAACTGCGTAGTCTTAAAGTGAGCGTCTCCGGCATTCCCTGAGCTCACGCTCAGCTCTGCCTTGTTTCCTGAGCCCCTTGAGCCCTGCGGATGTGCAGCGGGCCCAAGGGCCCCCCATCTGCCAGGGATGCCATTGGAGTGGGAAAGTCAGACCCCTCTCAGGCCCCTGGGGGGACACAAGCCGAGAGGGGTGGGGGTGGTGCCTGAGAGAGGCATGCTCTTGGGGAGGGGCCCAGGCACCACAGTCAGAGCCCATATCTTGACTGTACATCTCAGCAAATGCCCCTGGGATGCACTGGGGGTCTTTCCTGAAGACGGAAGGAGCACTGTGTGTGGCTCAGCGTGCAGCCCTAGCACTTGGATGAACACTGTCCTGCATCAGCCTCCGACAGGAGCGATATTTGGGGCAGGTCTTGGTGGATGCTGGGCAGAGCTTCAAGGAGAAGGCAGAGTCGGAGGCAAGAGGGCCTGGGGGTCATTACAGAGCCCAGGGTCCTCTCGACCTGCCTCCTGTCAGATACCCTTCTTTTGGGGGTGACCGTCAGGCAGCATCAGCCACTCTTGCTTTGGACTTCTGGGCTGTTTCTACGTGACCTCTGTGTTACACTTAGTATCATGGGTTCAGCCATTAATTCCTGTCTGTCCTCAGGCCTCCCCAGATGGGGCTGTCCTCTAGGGATGGACCCCCAACTCCACCACCCCGGTCCCCCCATTGTCAGCTGGGCGCTGGGCCCAGTCATTAAGCTCTCTGCAGTCCCTGACAAGTGTCCCTGTTTATTTACCTTTCCCCCCTGCCCCTGTCCCCTCTCTTGTCACTGCTCAGCATTCTTCTCCCTGATGTCCTTAGCTTCCCCTGGGCCTTGTCTCCCTGCTCCCCAGGACCTCTGGCCAACCTTTTTGGTGACACTAGGGAAAAGGGGGCTGTGGTCACCCAGAAAGGGTACCCTGCCATAAGAACAATGTCCTCTGCCCCCAGCAGTGGCGTTCATCCCAGCCCTGTCTGACAGGTCAGGCCCAATGCAGAGGCTTCCCTCCTCTGTCGTCCCCCGCCCCCCACCATCCTCCAGCTTCTGCGTGTCATCCCACAAGTATCACAAGCAGAGCTCTGTGCTTGGCACTAAGGGAGTTTCAAGTTTATTGTTAATATTAAAAGGAATTTTCAATCTGGGGGGAGGCACAGCCATCCACCTGTATATGAAGATTTCAGTAACCCGGAGTCTGTCGTGGGAGTTAATGGTGGAGCCCTAAATCAATGGCTGCCCCAGTGAAGACATTCAGAGAGGGCTCATCGCTGACGCAGAGTAACAATGACAACGGTGGTGCAGAGCAGTCATTGAGCGCATACTGTGGGACAGGCCTCCGCTGAGACAGTGAGACCTCTCTGGGTTCCAAGACGGGACTGAAGCGTCGTGATGCTCCCAGGTTAGTTTCCCAGGTGGCAGGTGGAGCTGGGTGGGGCTGGCACACAGTAAGCTGCTCCCGGAGTGTCACCTTAATGATTGAGTGAGGAAGTCCTTAAACAGGTGGCTCCAGAAGGGACAAGGAAGGTCAGCCTGCTGCCCCCTCCCTCCACCGACACCCAGTCCACCCTCTGCCCTACAGTTGGAATAGTCACTTTAAAATATAGATCAGCACAACCCTTCCCTTCTTATAGCCCTCCCCGGGCTTCCTCCTCTAGTTGGACCAAGTACAGACTGCTCCCTTGACCTGCAGAGTAACGTGGCCTAACTGCCCCCTCTCCTGCCCCCCTCTGACTTCTTTTCCTATCACCCTCCTCCCTGCTCACTGTGCTTCAGCTACCAGACGTGCCTTTGGTCTTTTGAACAAGCTAAGCATCTTCTCACCTCAGGGCCTTTGCACTTGCTGCTCCTTCCATCTGGAACACTCTTACCCTGGGTCTTTACAGAGACATTGCAAAACCTTGGCCCTTCTCCTCACTCATTTTTCTGGAAAGCTTTGCTGACCACCATCTCTAATATGCCCCACACCTATCTCCCTTCCCTTTCTCCCATTATCCTGTTCTGTTACCTTGACACCTAACATCCAAAAATATTCATTGTTTTTGTGTTTATGGTCTTCCTCCCTCCCTCCCCACCCCCCACATCTGGCTTCACAAGGGCAGGGACTTTGTTCTTCAGTGCTGGGTACCTGTGCCTAGCTGGGGGCTTGGCACACAATGAGACTTCAAAAGGTATTGAATAAATGAGTGAATGAATGAATGAATGAATGTCAGAGTGGATAGCTCTTTAGCTTAGAGGAGAAACGATGGCATCTGGGTGGGGGAATGCTGTAAGCAGAGTCAGTGAGTGGCCTCCCGTGCCCAGGGAGAGTGGGTCAGCTGGTCCAGCTGCAGGAGAGGAACTGGAGGGAGGGAGTCACGGCAGAAAAGATGGTATGAAAAGGCATCGTCCCACTATGGGGGCCCCAAGTCCAGATCCTCATGACCTGGACCAGAGCCTAGGTAATGGTGAGTTGAGCATGATAATGCAGGATCTTTGAAGCATTGCTCTGTGGTGTCACTCTTCAGCTCTACAACCATCAGTGGCTCCCACTGCCCACACATCAATCCCAGTCCCCTCGTTCTACTGGCCCAGGTCATCTGTGATTAGATTCACCACTCTTCCAGCCCATGTGGCTCCTGGGTTCTCCTAAGATCTGTCGTCATCCCCCATGTGCTCTCTGGGCTGTCGTGTCCCACGGGTCCAGGGCGTGTCGGTTTGTGCAGCGTTGATGGGACTGTACTTGTCTCAAGCTTTTCAGCTCATGCCATCACTGCAATGCTCTCCTCCACATAAACCCTCCCTGATCCACCCCTGGAAATGGTGTCTTTTGCCTGTGGCTTTGCGAGCCCTCCGTTTGGGCCTTCCCATACCCTCCCTCATTAATGGTGGTTTTTGTTTCTCTTACGAGGAACACTGGTTCTCTACAGAGCTGCCACAAGCCTCTGTGCAGGCAGGAGGGAGGCAGGGAGGCAGACAGCTGGGTGATTGGCCTCCCCTCGCCCTCCCAGAACATCCTCCTCCTGAACAGTCTTCACAGAGGCTGCCCTCTGCCTTTAGGACGTCCTGTCCCCGCATGGTGGCTCTCAGGGTACTTCTCTGCAGTTCTAAGGAAGGCCAACAGCCCCCAGGAGCCCCAAGGCAGGCTCATGTCCCTTCTGTCCAAAAGCACAGCCCTCCTGGACCCAGTGTCTCCCTCCACCAACTCTCCCTCCTTTTTTGTACCCAGGTGCCTTTAGGAAAACAAACTTTTCTACAATGCTGTTAAGGGATGATTGACATAAGTGAAAAACACCATTTCAAGTTTATAATTGATCATTTTGAGATCTGTTATCTACTCTTGAAACCATCACCACCGTCAAGATAGCGAACATATCCTCACCCCAAAAGTTTCCTCTCACCCCTTTGAAATCCCTCCTCTCCACCCTCCCGTAACTGTAACCACTCCTGGGAAACCACTGATCTATGCCTGTCACTAAAGATTAGTTTGCGTCTTCCAGAATATTCTGTAAATGGAATTGTGCCACGTGTAGTCTTTTTGTCTGTCTTCTGTCCCTCGGCATCCCCGTTTGGTCCATTTGAACTGCCACGCACATCCGCGGAACCTTTCTCTGTAGCACTGAGTCGAGTTCCATTGTAAAGATACACGGCAGTGTCTGTCTCCATTCGCCTGTTGCTAGACGTCGTGGTGTTTTCCACTGTGCAGCTCTTCCAAATCAGGCTGTCAGGAAATCTGCCTGTCCTGGATGCACACACGCTTTTTTTTCTCTCAAGAAAACATCTGGGAGTGGGATGGCTGGGTCATGTGTGTGTTTAACTTCCTAAGAAACTACCGAACTATTTTTCAGAGTGATTTTACCATTCCACACCCACCCCCGCCATCAGCAGTGTGCACAGGTCCCAGCTGCACCACTCTCCAGCACTTGGCATGGGAGGTCTTTTTATTTACTTTTTAGTGGTGGTGAAATTCACATAACAAAATTTACCCATTTTAATCATGCTTAAGTGTACTAATTCAGTGGCAGTAAGAAAGTCACAGTGTTGGGCAACCATCCCCACGGTCTGTTTCTAGAACATTCTCAGCGCCTTAGATAGAAACTCTTTGTCCCCATTAAACCATAATTCTCCATTCTCCCCTCCTTCCAACCTTTAGTCACCTCTATTATGGGAGGTTTTTAAAAAAATTTTAGTCATTCTAGTAGGTGTATGGTGGTTTCTCATTGTGGTTTTAATTTACATTTTCCTAATTAATGATGGCAAGATCGCTTTGTGTGCTACTCTAGGGAAGCAACTATTTCAGTTTTTTGGCCATTTTTGAAAAACAAGTTGTTTTCCTATTATTGAGTTTTGACAGTTCTTTATATATTCTGGATAGGAGTCTTTTATCAGATGTATGATTTGCCAATATTTGCTCCCAGGCTGTGGCTTGTCTCCGTTCTCATAGCACGAAGTGTCTTTTGAAGAGCAGAGTTGTCATACAACAGGGTGGGCTACCCTTGCTTGCTCTTGACCTCAGTCCCTCGCTTACCCCCTGCCCTTTACAGCCCTGCTGCAGATCCCTCACATCACAGGTGGGGCTCACAGTAAGACCAGGCAGTGGTCTTGTCCTTGCCCTCCCAGCGGGTGGTTTTCAGACCTTACCTCCCAGACTCTCAGCTGTGTTTGACCTTGTGGGTACTCAGACCAAGCTCACTGCTCTTTGGGCACCCTCTGCTTCTCTGCCTCTGGGACTGTCTCCTTTTGGGTTCCATCCACCTCATGTAGAGCTTCCTAAGAATGTGCCCGTTGCCCCACTTCATGTGCTCCCCACAGTGGGACCTCCCTCTTATTCACCCCATGATCACTCCTAAACCTGTGATACTCATGTCACCTTCTGGAGCCCAGCCATGTCCCGAACACTGAAATGCAGAATGCACACACCCAGCTGTGCTCTCACAGCCACCGGAGGAGGCCAGGGTCAGCTGTGCTTGTCATGAGACCTGCCCACGGTCCGCTGTCTCCTGCCTCTGTGCCTTGTTCGCAGAGTTCCTGCTGCCCAACACACCTTTCCTGGGCCTCCTTCCCTCCTTCCTTTCTTTCACCAATCCCCTGACATAGCTATCTCTCTTCCAGGAAGCCTTCCTGGACTTGTATCTTTGTAGCCTGCCTTGGGCCTCTCATGGCCTGTAATGCAACAGCACCTGTCATAGTACTTGGAAATGATCTGTTTATGTTTATTTCCTTCCCTGGGCAGTAACCAGAGGGCCGATGTGATTTCTGATTCATGCTGCCTCCCAGCAAACACAGGTGTGCCTGGAATGGCATCCGTGCTCAGTGAACTGTGGGTGATTAAATTTCAGGGCTGGACCCTGGCTGATTTGGTCTCAGATCCATTCTTGGGCCTCTCCGGCGGTCCTCGGGTCTCCGGCGGTCCTCCCAGGCAGGGAGCTGACCCTGTGGGCTGCCTTACCCAGACTCCCAGGTCGGCCAGCTCCCATCTGAATTTAGCCAGTGGGAGACCATGACAGGAGACTGGACCGTGGGAAGAGGGGAGAGGCCAGGGTATTTGTCCCCATCACTGTCCCCTTGGACAGTGTGGCTCCAGCTCCCACCAGCTGACCACGCCCCTTGGTTCTGGAAGCATCACTTCCTCCCTTGTGCTGCCCATGCAGAGCCGGCAGGGGTGGCTTCCTGCTCTTGTTGATCTCTGGGTCACCGCACCGTCCTCTGTCACCGTGTGACCAAGTCCCAACACTGCATTTCCTTTCTGTTCCGTACTAACTGGGCTCTCTCCTCCCGGTTGGACTCTGCCATACTGCAGGGACTTGAGAGCTGGGGCCCCTCTGCCTTTACCGAGGACCGGCTTAGGCATCCTTCATCCCTGGATGGTTCGGTGAATGGCCGGCATGCCTGCCAGGCCCCAGCTCGTCCTGCCCCCATCCTTTGGCCCTGAAGGTCCTGCCAGGTCCTCCACAGCTGGGGAGGGGGGGCCCATGTCCTTGTGCAGGGATCATAGAAGGGGCAACTGAGCACTGGGTCAAGCAGGAGCCAATATGGAGTGGTGGGGAGGATCACCAGTGCCCCCGGTGTGCTTAGTGTCCTGGCCCCTTTATCTGTTAAGACTGCTGAGTGGTGAAAGCCAAAGTGGCCCCAGGTGGTGGGATAATAGCATCTTTAATTGTGCTCGAATGAGATTAACTTCTTATCTGACAGTTTGACATCTTTATTGTTATTAATGCCTGAATAATGCATTGTTATTTTTATAAGCTCCATGGTGGCAAACATTTTTCCTTTATTTGGATTAAAAATAGATGTATCTGTTACTTCCCCTCATTGCCCTGGGAGGGCCTCAGGATCCCTGGCTGGGAAGCGGGACGTGAAGCCGTATCTGCCAAGTCACCTCCCAGGGGGCCTGAGGGACCAGGTCCCAGAGCTGGTCACTTGGCAACAGCCTAGCTGGGGCCTGGGTGTGTGGAGGCCTCCAGGCTTGCAGACACTGCCTGGGAAGCAGGGGTGTCCCCTGTGTGCCCTCCCCCAAACCTCCAACCCCTGCCACAAAGGCAGTATTCTAGGATTCAGAGCCTGGAGATGGTCCTGGGCAGTTTCAGGGGAAACGTCTCAGTGGCCCCAAGTTGAAATTCACGTTCTCCACGTTACTGAATAGATCAAGGAAGAAGATGTAACAGGTAAGTAAATATAAACATGGGCAGAACTGAGAGTTTCCTCTGCTTGTTCATTTGTTCATTCATAAGTGTGTGTTGCTCACCCGCCCTGTGCCAGATACGGTGTTAAATGTTGGGTGTGGCGTGGTGTGCCGGCTTCCAGTTGTCTCTTCTGGGGCCCCGGGTCGAGGGGCGAGGAGGGACCATGGTTCTGGAGTGAGACTGACTAGGTCCAAGTCCTGCTACCCATAGGTCCCAGGGCAAGTTACTCCCCTGCCCCGGGCCTCAATTTTCCTCTTCTATAAAATGGAACTAATGGAAGGATTTATTTCCAGGGATTTGGAGAACATTAAATATGTGTGAGGACATTTCATACACTGCCTGGGGCACCTTGTAGCCAAGCAATATTAAAGGTAGTTATAGGGGAAGTCTCCTCTGTTCCCGTGCCAGCTGCCACCAGGACAGGTCTGCCCCGGGCTCCCAGGGGCATCTCTGGTGTGGGGATGGGCCCCTGGGGAAAGCCTGCTGAGTGCCAGGTGAGCCCTGCCCTCAGGGCTGAGAGCCGCAGAGGGACGTGGCCTTGGAGAGCCTTATGTCCCCTCTCAGTGACCCTTTGCCGACTCCCAGGCCCCCTGTCGCCTCCACTTACCCAGTCGTTAGCCCCGCTGACAAGGTCGATGATGCCTCCGCCTTGGAGACTGGCGCCAACGTCTTTATCAAAGCCAGTATTAATTTTCACTAATTAGGAGCTGCCGCTAATGAGCGTCACAGCTAATTTAGCTCATCTATAACCCAGGAATGGCGCCACTCTCGTGCCAGGCTCTGGAGTCCAGGATGCTGGCACCTACTGCCTCCCCCGCCCTCTCCCTGTGCTGCTGGGCTCCAGCTGCCAGTGCAACCTGCACTGCCAAGTCACCCCAGCCAGCATCTTGTGCCAAGGGCCCGTGGCCCTGCCTCCATGGGGACCCCCAGATAGGGTCAAGAGTGAGCTCCTCAGGAATGGGTTAGACTGTGTGCCTGTCAGCCCCGAGTCTAGGAGGTTTCCTATTAGGACTCTGGCTCCATTCTAATGTCTCTGCTGCCTCCTCCAGGAAGCCTTCAGAGACTGCCTCAACCCAAGAGCCCTTTCCCTTCTTGGAGAGTGTAGCCCTCACCTGCCAAACACTGGCAGCTAATCAAGGCCTATCTATGACAGTGTCTGCCAGGTTGCCTTTTCCTAGGATATAATAGAGCATCATGGTCAGAAGATGGGCCCTGAATTCTGATAACCATTGGGTGTCAGACCTATGCCTCAGTCTCCTCATTGGTAAATTGGGGAAATAACATATGACCCCAGAATCACTGTGATGGTGAGCAGAACCAATGCATTAGTCATGATAATTATTCTGCCCCACTGTGCTTCAGTGGGAATGCTTCTCTCATCTTTTCTTTATCTGGCCTTGTGCCCCACTTTGCGCATAGTACAGGTCTCCCCTCAGAGCAAGCAGGCAGGTCAAGACCCAAGCCCACAGTGTGGTCCCAGTGATTGTCCAACAAATGAGTTGGCTTAGACTCTTACATTTCTTCCCCTGAGCCTTAGTTTCCCCATCTGTAAAATGGTGCCATTGGCCAGACCAGTCTCTAAGACCCCTCTCAGCCCTTCTGCTCTGTTGCTCTGTGATCCTTTGAGGTTCTTGGTAAATATTTGCTGAGCAGATAGACTTAGACCTCTGCCCTCACTGGGAGGACTGGAGCCATGTCGCCTCTAGGCCCCTCAGGGCAGCTTCCTGGTCTCTGATGGGGCCTGAGATCAGATGCTGGTGTAAGCTGTGTAGCCTTGGAGGGGGGGTCACCTTGCCTGAGCCAAGGCACAGCTCTCTCTTCCCCTCAGCACCCACCAAGCTGTCCTCTCTAGGGTGACGCAAAGATGATTCACCTGGCTTGGCTCTGGAGCACACAGTGATGTCCCCCGAGCATCCTTTGGCCCTCCTCCACACCCCCAGCCATTGTAGGATCCTGGCAGGGGTGGGAGAGGGAAGAAGGGAGTGTGAGGGCGATGAGCTCAGACTCTGCTTTGGAGAAGTTCCATTCCTACCTCCTTCTCTCTGATGCCTTCTGTGCAGCCTGAGCTCTTGCTTGGGAGAGGGAGGGCCCAGGAGGGCGGGTGAGGACATCTTTTTTGCACTTATCACCTCGGAAAAGCGACCTTCAGGCCGAGCCAACTTTGGGGGAAGTGCCTTCAGCCGTGACAGATTTGACTATAAATCTTCAGTATTAATGCTGGTTCCCAAGGTCTGTCATTCTGTATGCCCGCGTGACAAGCGAAAACAGTGCGTGGCCCATCCGTCACCCGAGGGGTTCCCACCCCCCACTGGCTTTGCCTGGGATGGGGTATTGGGTTGGGGGCAGGGGAAAGAAGGAGAAAGGAAAAGGGAGGCAGATATGGCCAGGAGCAGGAGGCAGGGTTGGCAGGTGCTGGCCAGGAGTAGGGGACCTGAGGGGCAGAGGCTAGAATCTCCAGGGGTAGAGGGGAGACAGGCCCCAGTTCCAGGCCTGGGTTCCAGAAGCTTAGGGGTGGGTGGGAGGAAGATCAGCCTGGGATGCCAGGCCTTGCGTTTAACTCTGGTTCCGTTTTCAGGCTGCTGTGGAGCCTGGGCAGGTTAGATGCCCTCTCTGGGCTTCAGTCTCCACTCCTCAGAATGAGAGGGAGATTTCCGCGATCTGCGTGCTCTGGCGATCGCTACACACAGACAACAGCGCCCATGGCAGGTGACGGCACAGGGAGACGGGAAGGGGGATGATGCGTTTGTTTCCCAGGGTTGTCTGCAGAGATTTGTGGCCAGAACATCTTATGGCCAAACAGAAGACCACTGACCTGGACAAAGAGACAGAAACAGCATTGGGAGGGGACTCTGGGATTTGTCTACTAGCCCTTGTTCCATTTGTGCCTGTTTTAAAATTCGTGTTTTTACTTTTGACCTCAATTGTGGCAAAAGCCTCATAGACGCAAGAATCAATAGAACCTGAATATACAGGTCAAAGAAATATTATAACGCAAACACCTGCGTGATCTCACGTTGAGCATTGCCAGGACCCTCAGAGCACCCTCCCTGCCCATGCCTGCTTGGCCTCAGGAGTAGGGATAACCTTCCTCTCAGAACATTCTCTGAAAGAGCCTAGAAAGAACATGTTGACAGAGAGAGGCGCTGGAAACCTCAGGCTGCTTCACCCTTGACTTGAATGTGGTTTTCCGTGTAGCGTCCCACATGGACAACTGCCTCCACATCTCCATTCTCTCTCCCAAGGCCCAACTCCTGCTTCTCTGACCATCCTTCTTGGCCTCCCTCTCTGGCTCCTCTTTGATTGCTGGTGTTCCTCGGGCCTCTGCCTTCAGCCCACTGGACCCTACCAGATGACTCCTCAGGGGCCACAAACACAAGTCTAAACCAGAATTTTTCTCCCAACTATCTTCCAAAGGGCAGCGGGTGATAGTAGGTTAACTGCCTCTTCCTGAATTTTGTAAGTCGAACTTCCTTTTCCTGAGCCTGTTAACTAAGTAAGTCACTCAGGCTTACTGTTTCTACTCCAGAAATTTCTCTCCCATTGCCTGTTCCTTCCTTTCTGTGCTGGGTCCCTAAATCTCCATTTAGCCCAGGACTGGTAAATCCCTAGCCCTCACACCACTTTCTCTTGTCTTGTGCCCACACCAGACATCATTAGTCAATCATCGCACTTTTCCTCCTCTCAACACAGAGCCCCAGACAGCCACGACCAATCCATCAGAATCGGTACCTACAGTGGAGGTGATTTGCTCTCCGTGACCTGGGTTTCGTACTAACCTCCCACAGTCTCCTTGCCTGCAGTGTCTGCCCACACCCATCTGTCTGCCAGAAGTCTTTTTAACCGTACCGATGAAGCTAGGTTACCCATCTCCTTTAAAATTCTTCCGTAGCTGTTGTTTAATGGGTACAGAGTTTCTGTTTTGCGAGGGGAGGACCTGCAGGGATGGACGGGGCTGAGGACCACTTGGCAATGTGCACCTGCCTCGTACCCCTGGAGACTGTATGCTTAGCAATGGTTAAGATAATGCATTTTATGTTACATTTGTTTTACCATGATAAAAAAAAAAATGAAAGACCCATGCCATGTATGGGTAAGCCTTTGAAGACGCAGAGTGCATGAAAATAAGCCAGTCACCAAAGGACGGATACTTGTGATTCTTCTTACACAAGGTGTTTAGAACAGTCAAATGCACAGAGCCAGAGAGTCCAGTGGTGGTCACCTAGAGCCGCGGGAGGGACAGTGCAGGGTGATGACAAAGTTCTAGAGATGATGGTGGTGAGGTGGCACGAGACCATGAATCTACATCATGCCACCGAATTGTGCATTTAAACATGTTTAAAATGATGTTTTAAATTGTATATTTCTTTACTGAAATTTTTAGAAGTTCCTCCGTAGGTCTTCATTACCAGAAGGATAAAAGCTTCTGAGCCTGGCATGCAGGGCGCTTTGTGACCCAGGCGATCTACCCCTCAGTGTTTCAACCTCTTCTCCTACCCCTGCCCCCTGGGGATTGACAGTTCTCTCCATCCATCCTGTAAGCTCATGCCTTGGGGCCTTTGCACCTGCATTTGTAGTGCCGGGAATGCCAACCCTTACCCCCACCTCTTGCTACTTCCTTCTTATCCTTCAAGGCTTTATCTACCTAGGCTCCCCTGGCCTCCTTACTCCATCCCCAGCGAGCTGCCCTGTTCTGTTCTCCCGGAGAATCCCGAATATCCCTGCTGGGCAGGGCTCATCACAAGGGGTCTCTGCCATTCTGCCTGCATCTGACCCATCTTGAGTGCTCTGGGACCTAGTGCTGTGTCCAGGACATGTGGTCTTAGGTAGTCCATTGGAGGCTGTTGGGGCAAAGTTTGGGATGCTTTGCCTCCCCTCCTTCTATGTCCCTTATTGGTCTCTGGTCCTGGTCTCCTTAGCTAAGGGGCAACCCGTGTTCCAGGTACAGGAGTAACCCCAGGAGCTGTGGAGAGAGAAATCTAAGAGCCTATCCTCAAAGCCTGAAATACAGAAGTAAAACATCCTCACATTTTTGTAGAGCCTCTCCTTAACAAATGGCCAAAAAGGAGTTTTTGTTTTGTTTTTGTGTTTTGTTTTGTTTTGTGTTGTTTTTTCCTGTCCTCTCTCCTTCTTTAAGAATGGAGAGGCTGGGCAGGCTGTGGGCTGGTATATCTGTCCCCTTGGTTCTTATGTCCGTTCACTGGGCACATGGAGACTCAGTGGCTTTGGGCTGGAGAAGGGAAGAGAATGCTCATTTACTGAGTGTCTGTCTCAAAGCAGGGAGTTTCAGATGTGTTTCTTCACTTAATTCTCAGAGATGTCCTAAGAATCAGGAATGATTTTTCTTATTATACAGATGAGGCTCAGAGAGGTTAAGTGCCTTGCCCAGGGTCACACAGCAGGTAAGTAAAGGGAGCAGAATTCCAACCCATATGCTTCTCTGTTTCCTGAGTGAGGACAGATCTGTAACCCACATGAGGGAGGGAAGAAGGCAGGGCTCTTGTTGGTGGGGTTTCCCTGTGCTCATTTCTTTCATTGTTTCTCTCCCTCTGTCAAGGAGTGTTTTCTCCAGGTTCCTTAGAGAGCCTACAGAGAGGAAGCCTTTGGAAAATTTGTCTAAGGACATAGAGGTGGGGAATGAGCTAATAAATCCCTTAAGAGAGCAGGAGTAAGGGGGAAGGAGTGAGGCCAAGGGTGGGCTTGCCCCTCTGCAGGGGGACTTTGTGATGGGGCAGAAGAGATTCAGAGGAACCAGGATAGGTTGAAGCCAGGAAGGTGTCCCCGCTCTTTTCTGGCCCAGAAATTCTACCATTAGGTTGTCATTCCTTTGGATCTTTAAACTTCTGATTCTTTCAAAGATAAGGCACTCCTGAGAAGCATTACACCTTACTGATTGGGTCCCAAATTGTATGAGGGCCTGTTGGGTGCCAGACATTAAGAGATTGGGGGATCAATCTAGCCCTGAGGATCAGGGCTAGGGGGACCAACCATTCTAGGGGTGATGGTCAGGGAGGGGGAAGAGGACCCGGGGTTCCAGAACAAGAGGTACAGGGAGGCGAGGGCACCAAAAGCCCACATTGCTGTGATGGCCATGTGAGAGGGTCAGAGGGACATGGGTGTGCGTGTGTGTGCCTGAGTGTGCACGAATGTATCCATGAGAGGAGCTGCCGTAGAGACTTGGGGAGCCACTGGACAGGGACATGGCCACAATCCTGGGCTTACTGGTGTCATCTTATGGGCTTCACCCAATAGGTTTCCTTCTCATTTGCATAAATGCAAATGGAGTGACTCTATGGGCACGTGGCCTCCACACAGTAATCCGGTGATCGTCCTGCTTCACTCCCGTGCTTCTGCCACTGTCTCAGCCCATGGACTCCGCAAGCCCCCACCCCCCACCCCCCCAGCAAGGAAGGAAGAGTGAGGACAGTTTGCCTCCCCTCTTCCATGCCTTGGCCAAGAGGTGACCCAGGGCACTGCGTCCTGGGTCCCATTGGCCAGACTCAGCATTCTGGCCCACCCAGATGCCAGGGGACTGGGAAACAAAGGAGCACACGAGACTAGTAGGGGAGTAAAGCCCACATCTGCTGCAGAAGGCCAGGCGGGACATGGGGTTCCATCTGTACAATGTGTAGTGTGTCTACCCACGTCTGTATGCTGTCATACTTCTCTTGTCGTGCTGGGACATTTCTGCCGGGCTGTGTCCCACCAGTGTTTATAGTGTCCTACTGTGTGCCAGGTTTTGTGCTGGGTCAATAGTGATGAACAAGACACGACTCTGGTCTCCTGGGTCCGCTGGTCTGGTGAGAACATCCATGACAAGGGAGGGGCCACAGCGCCTTAAAGCACTCTCAGGGAGAGGATGGCTTGCTCTGCAGGCAGAGACAGAGTGTGTGAGCCAGGACTAGAGGGACAATCGGGGTGCACCTAGACTGGGGAAGGACAGAGAAGAGTGTTCCCAGGGAGGAGAGCAGCAGGAGCAAAGGCACGGAGGCAGGACTGGGGGCCTTTCATGTGCACAAGTCCTATAGGGACGGACCTCTGTGTCCTTCAAGCCCTAGGAAGCCACCATGGGATTTGATGAGGGTGGAGGTGGGATATGGCATGGAGGCAAGGTTGGAGGGGCAGAATGAGACAGTCAGTGCGGGGGCCCCTGCTCTCGCATGCACAGGGAGGAGGACATGGATGGGGTGTATTTGACCATGGACCCTCCAGCACTAGCTCAGGGGCTGCCTGCTGGGGTGATATGTAAGGCAAGAGGTGGAGTCAAGGCTGTCATTCTGGTTATGGCTTTGAGATCTCCTGATACCTTCTGAGGAATCACCCCTGCCCCCAGAGAAAGAGAGGGGGTCAGTTTCAGCCTTTGGATATCCAAGTGGATGCATCAAGATGGCTTTGTGGTAATGTGTGGCCTGACAGTGCAGGAACACGCAGGAAACTTGGGTTGGGGCTGAGGTGGGAGATGGGGAGCTTTGTGACTCCTGGGGAGGCCCATGTCCCAGTCTTGTCATTGTCCAGGTGTGGCCCTGGCTACAGCTCCATCTTCTCCATTGGAGGCCTAAACCTCGGCTCCGCTTGTGGCTGCGCTGGCTTCTCCTGGCTGTCTGCGGGGCCCCAGGACGGTCTGGGTCATGCCTCAAAGCAGGGCTTTGATGAACAGATAGAGTTAAAGGGAGAAAGGTGCAAAGCAGCTGGGAGTGAGTGAAGGGATGAGGGCTTGAGCTGGGGGGCTTACCTGAGACAAGTCTGTGGCAGACAGCCAGCTGGCCACCCACGGGTCCCCTTAGGAGTCAGGAAACAGAGAAGGAAGGGGGTGTGTTTGGGTGAAGGCCCCCAACGTCCCAGGGAAGGGGGAAGGCTTGTGAGAGTACCTGAGAGGTGCCTCTTCTCAGAGCTCACATTAGATAAGCCAGGGTCATTAGGGCTCTGGGCCTCCAGGGCCAGTGCCCTGACCTGCCATGTCCCTCCATTTGGGTACCAGTCAGCAGAGTTGAATCAATACCAGCTTCTGTCTAAACGATGGGCAATTAGGGTCAGGGAGGAAAGCTTATTAAGCCAGAAGCAGGGAAATCACTGGAGAGGGCATATAGGGAGGGAAGGAGTTCCTAGATCAGTTTCTCCTCTGCAGTCCCATGCTGAGCTAAGCTCCCTCTGTGTCTCTTCCTCCCAAGGGCTTCCTCTCATCTCTCCAGTCCAACTTTCAGAGGTGGCTGTGGCAGGGACCTCTGGGGCAGCTCTGGGTCTGGCTCTGCGTGGGGGTCCTCTTGCCTACATGGGGTGAGTGGCCTCTGCCAGCCCAAAGCAGGAGACGGATGCCCCCCAGACTGGACCCTGGGGGGCTGGCACACACTGCCATCATTTTAGGTCAGCTCTGTGCCTCAGTGGTATCAGCAGAGCCCGGGCTGCCCTTCCCGGCAGACTACAGACTCAGGCTGATTTGAGTCTCCTATCCACTCACCGTCCCCAGAGAAGTGGGAACTTGATTGAGGCCCTTTGCAATGGATACCAGACAGAGCCTGAGTCCTGACAGTCCCCTTTCTGTGTGTTCCCCACCCCCAGGGCCATTCCAGTAGCCACTGGCCTTCTGGGCAGAAGGGTTTCTTCTTGCATTTCTTTTATTTCCTCTAGCATTATAAACCTTTGAACTACAGTTCCTTGACATCAGGGACTTCAGATCCCAGAATCCCTTGCAAGTCTTCTCCTGTTCCTCACCAACACCCACCCCCCGCCCCTGCTACATCTACCCCAGGAGAGAAACCTCTCTGTCTTTTCTCAGCCAGAGGACTACTTTGAAATTGGTGCCAGAAGTTTCTGGCCCTTTGGAAATCTCTCCTCTAGGCCAGGGTGGATCCTGTTGGCCAGGGAGAGGCTGTCCCTCCACCCCAGGAGGATACCTGTGGGTTGGGGGCTCTAGGGCTCAGGACTCCGGGGGCCAGGCCACACTGCTGGGGGGGGGGTGTCCCAGAGATATTGACAATCCTGCTGGACTGATTGTTTATTCCAGAGTCCTTACAAGTCCTTACAAGGACCTGGGGGCTTAACACAAAAAGCCCATTGTGACTGGAGACTCGGGGGGCGGGGAGGGGGGTGTCAGAGCATATTCAGAGGAGGCCAAGGGATTAGGTCATCTCGGGTGCCTGAATTGAGCAGATGACAATATTTGGGCATGGAGTTTGCCCCTTAGTGTCCTGACAGTTAAATCCAAAAGGGAGCCACACTGATGTGTTTCCAGGCAGCAGAAAGCATGCCCATTAATCTATAGAGTCCGTTTTCTCCCTGGAAGGAGGCCTCCTTCAGGAATGGGTCATCTGGGTGTAAGTACAGAGGACATTGAGGGACGCAGTCCTCAGTGCCTTCTGCGGTGGTGTGCGGAGGATCCGAGACGCTGCCTGCTGTTCCTGGCGTTGACAGGAGACGAAGGCAGGGGCCTCACGATAAATCACAGCACGAGGGCGGCCCAGATTCCCCATGAGGCTGGAGCCCCTGGCTCTCTAGGAGGCCCCCTTGGTGAAGGGTAGTCCAGGGACTCAGCGAGCCAACCTGGTATAATGTCGCCCTGCTCAGGCTCGAAATCACACCCTCACACCTGCCACGAGTGACATTCAAGATGCTTCCTAACCTTTCCGGCATGGGACATGCTGAGCGGAGCAGACGCTGGCCTGCCATGGGGCTGGAGCAGGTCCCGCAAACCCTCTAGCAGGAGGATGGCTCTTTGGGGCATCAGGGTTGCCGGTACTCGGGGCAGCAGCTCCTTATCTGTTAGCACGTAGTGTTTCAATGTTCTGTCCACCAGCGAGGCTATGTAGAGGTGACCCAGCTGGGCACCTCTTCTTGTTCCTCTCTGTGCTCTGTTCCTGGCATCCTCACAAACCCAGGCGGGGGCTCTCTCCTTCTGCGATGGCGCTTCTTTCCTGGCATGCGCTCCCGCGAGCAAATTTGCTTTAATAATTGCAGTGATGTCAGGGGAGGGGGGCGTGGGTGGCTCAGTCTGTTGAGTGTCCAGCTCTTGGTTTCAGCTCAGGTCATGATCTCAGGCTTGTGGGATTGAGCCCCGAGTTGGGCTCCATGCTCAGCGGGGAGCCTGCTTGGGATTCTCTCTCCCTCTGTCCTCCCCTGCTTGCGTATGCTCTCTCTCCCTCTCTTTAAAAATAAATAAATATAAAAAATTTTAAAAATTAAATAAATAAATAAATAAATAATTCCTAAAGAAAAAACAAAAAAAAAACCAGAATTCTAGTGATGGGGAGGAGAGACGCCCCCACCCTTTCCTGGGCCTTCTGCATCCTTGGGTCAGTCTCCAGGCTCAGCCCTTTATTGGATCATCTGGTTTAACCCTCCCAGCAGTCTGTGTGTGTGGATGTGAGTTTCACACCCATTCTACAGATGAGGACACTGAGCTTAGCAAGTTTAAGTTCTTGTCCTCAAAGGAGGTGAAGCAAAAGTCACTCTGTGCATGTGCTCACACACATTATCTACGATTCCATGTTCCTGCTTCTGCACACACACCTGTGCACACACGTGCACGTACTCGCACACCTGCAGTTGCACACCCATGTACATTATCACATCGTCACTGCCTGAGCTCACAGAGGATGTGCTGGCTCTTGTCCTCCAGCCCGAGCACTCCCGTCAAAGGCCTAGTCCTGGGACCCTCCACTAGTGCACACCTCCCACGACCACAGATTGTGGCTCCATTTTCCCAGAGCCTGTAACTGGACATGGGCCTGTGGCACAGCGGCCCCATTACTCACAGGTAGGAGGACGTGAGAACAGTCGGGCCGCTCTTAAACATCTCTCCACGTCGCCCTCATTAATAACTGTAATGCCAGCATCACTCGCTCTTAAATAGCCTCATTTATCAACAAGCAATTTGCCGTGGCGAGGCGGCAGGGACGCAGATAAGCAGACGGGGCCGAGGTGCTTGCAAGACACCTGCCAAGTATCTTCCTCTCTCCTCTTCCATCTCCAGGGCAGCAGGAGAGAGGAGGTACAGTGGGCAGGAGACAGCGAGGGGCACCTTCCAGCCTGGAGAGGGGCTCCCAGAAATACCTCTTCCCAGGCACAGAGGAGTCCCCAGTTTGGGGCAAGCATGGCTGCTGGCCAGACCCTGCCCTCTCTGAGCCCCAGGCTTGGCTGGCACTCACAGCATGTCCTCTGTCCTAGAGACACCTGGCTGTCTGTCTGATAGTTCCTTCAGCTGACGGCAGGACCGAGAGCCTGAGGTCAGAGCTGGGCCCTGCCCTGCCCCCACCTGACCATGCCGCTGGGCCAGCCAATGTGTCCCCTGTAAACACTAGCAGCAAGGGCCGGCATCCTTATCTCGTTTCTGCTCTCGGATGGCCCACGGCCCACGTTCCTGTGAAGCAGAATGCCTTGTGATACTGTAGGGCTGGTATATGGATTCTGTGCAGTTAAGGTAGTTCCCTCCTATTCCTAGTTCACTGGGTTTTTATTACAAAGAGGTGCTGGTGTTACATACATATCTGGAAAATGAGCACTCATAACATTGTGAGGACCGAATGAAAAACTCACATAGAAGTTGTTGTATGCTCCAAAGTATGTATCGTTTAGGAGCAACTGCACACGACAGAAAGTTGGCTGACGCTGGTGTAGACAAGCAGGGGCTGGTGTTTGCCTTGTCACTAGGTCTGAAGGCTGGCAGTGGCTGCAGTTGGTTGCTTAGTGGCTGAATGATTGGAGACCCAGGACTTCCTGTCTCTCATCATCCTTTCTCTGGTGACTTTCTAACCTCAGGGGGTCAAGGCTCTGCATCCCAGGACAGGGCAAGGGGAGAGACAAGAGTTTTTGTTCCTTGATGTGCCTTTGAGAAGATGTTCCCTTGGGCACCCAAGCAGGCCTCCCCTTACTCTCATTGGCCAGAATCAGCCAAGGGCAGTGAGACTGGTCCACTGTATTAGCTCAGTCCTGATTCTGAGGCCAGCAATGGGCCTACCTCTCTGGGGTCAAAGGCCCGCCACTGGCTGCCTGAATGGACAGAGGTTGTGTGGACAGAGAAGCAGTGTGTGGACAAGTGGCCATGCATCCTGGGTGCGTTGTCCTGTTGTCACCTGGGTGGCAGGGACTGGTACGGAACCCATTGCTCTAGGCTGATCTCCAGGTGATCCTGCCTCCTGCTTGGCCCCCAGGATGCTCAGAGTCTGTGACAAAGCAGCGTGGGGAAGGACGCACCGTCTGGGCTTTCGCACTGGAATACATGGACCCAGCTGGCACGTGAGAAGCCACAGTTATATCTGACATCCTTTCCTGGGGGGCTGGCATTTTTGAGGCTGGAATGGAGAAAGATAAGTTTTATGTTGAAATAAACACAAATGTATTCTGGAGTAAAATGCAAAATTTGTATAGATTTTGAAGGCAGACCCGTTGGACTTGAACAACTCCTTGGAGACAGGAGCCATACCTGCCCCGTTCACGTTTTTGTAGGAACTCACTGCAGATTTACTGAGTGAAGAAAGGAGCTAACTCTAACTACACAAGTAAAATATTAAACACAAGATGTCGAGCTGATTCAGTCGTTGGGGGTCTGCTTCTTTAGGCTGCAACATCTCCAGAGTCTCCTGGGACACAAGTTCCCTTCTCTGCATTTAAGGATATTTTGGTGTGAAGCACTGAATTAACTGATTATTTGGTGGAGACTCCAGGCTTTCTGACAGTACAGGGGAGGAGGCAGAGAGTGCGGGATGATCAGGGAAGGCTTCCTGGAGGAGGTGGGCCTGTAGCTGGAAAGGATGGGATGGGATGAGGGGGAGAGAAGCAGGGTACTTTTGTAGCATGGGCCAGCCTAGAGCAGGGGGTGGGAGGGGAGGACAGATGGGATAAAGGCGAGGGCTCCACTGCAGTAAGGTGTCTTCTGTGACAGTTGTGGCTCCCAGGGTATCCCCACGCATCATCTCACACGAAGCCTCCACAGAGCGGGACAAGCACCATAGTCTTCATTTCTTTGGTAACACTCACAGTAAAGGTAAGGCTGTCCTTGAACCTAGCACGGTAAACTCCGGCTCTCCTGCTCTCGGACCATCACTCACTGTTTTGGGCCGGGTCCCCTAGAAGCAGACTCTGAGATGGAGATTTGCATGCAGGAGGCTTATTGGGGTGTGCAGGAGAGAGGGGAGCAGGACTGGGCAGAAGGAGAAGCGGAGCTGTGCTGTAGTCCCAATGATGCCTCAGTTGATTCTCAGAGTGGGGTGGGCAGCTGGGGGGCTCTGGGGCAGGGGTGGTCCAGGCTGAGGCAGGGGCCAAGCCTTTGCGCCCACCCTCAGTCACTCGTGAGGCACAGGCCATCCTGGGAGGGGGCATAACCTTGGGCAAGGCATGTGCTCAGTGCCCTCCCCCCGTTGGCAGAGGTTTCCCCCACTCCCTCACCCCCCCAGGGTGTATCTAGAACACGTAGTTCCCTCTGCCTAGAGCAGTCCCCTCACCCCTTTTACCTACAGAACGCCAGCTTACCCTCCAAATCCAAGTTCACGTGTCATTTCCTTCAGGTCTAAAATCTGTCAGAGATGCAGCAAAGTGCAGGACAGGAGGAGACTACTACCTGTATTCAAAAAAATGAGAGAAATAAAGTATATATAAATATATGAGTATGTATGGTGCACACGGATTTGCTCCCCTACAAATAACGTAAACGTTATCTTTGGCAAGTAAGTGTGCAAGGTGAGGACTGTGTGGATGGGAGCTTTTATGCCTTTTGAATTTTGAATGATATTAATTATTTAGTAAAAGTCAAATAAATAGTTATTAAGAACACAAAGAAGGAAAAGAATGGTTAAATCACTGGGTAGGGTAGGGCCTAGCTGCTCACTTTCCTCCGGAAGGCCCTAACACCACTATAATTAAATAATTCAGGGTGTTGTTATTCATCCAGAGCTGTCTCCACTCCCAGATCAGAAGCTTGGCGAAGGCCATCTTGTCTACCACACTAACCCGGTGCCCTGCGCCCCTGCAAACGAGCATTTGAGGGTATCAAGTCTTATATCTTGAGGCAGGCTGCTGCCTCTCCTTTACCTCTCTCCTTTCCCCACGCCATGCATGAAAACAAAGCGCTCTCTTTCCATTCTTTGCTTATTAATTCTCTTTACGATCCCTTATGCAACCAGCCTTGAGGCCCTTTGTATAATAGATCCACCGGGTGCATGATGGGAAGAGCCGTTGCGTGCATAACATGTAGGACTCTGCATTGGGTCACCCTCCCGGCCACTGTCCGCACCTCTCTAAACATCTCAGGGGCTGCGCCATGGGTGCCTACCCCACGCCCTGCAAGAGAGCCAGGGTCAAGCTCTCAAGGGAGCGGGGGTGTGGAGCACAGATGCATTATTTCACGTGACGGAGTGAACGCCCCAATGGCAGTAAACCTGGGGAACTCTGGGGTGGGCTGGGGAAGGCTCTCCTCTCTCCCACACCCCATCTCGAAGGTGTCCGCACTGATGTGCAAAGAAGGCGTTTCCTAGGAAGTGAAGGGCCTCCGGGACAGAGGAGCTTTGGCCTGGCAGCTTCTCCAGGGGACAGCACTCTGTGAATGTGGCAGAAGCACTTGGAGAAAAAGATGGGAAACTCTAGCCCTAGGAACGAGGGCCACCCTCCAGTCCTGGGGGTTGCTGGATTTGTCTTTTCCTATCACTGCCCTGGCTACTGTGACATCCTTGACCCTGTGGCTTGGTTGGTCCTTGGCCTCCCCCGTAACAGATGCTCCCGTGATGCCCTTGCCGTGTTTGGTGTGTGGACTCGGCTTCATTCAGTCCACTCAGGGTTTCCTTGCACACTGGATTGGTTGCCAACCCTTAAACACCAGGAGATTTTGTCTCAAAACCCAGGTTCCCAGTTTGCATTGGTTGGATCTGGTGAGAAGCACTGGTCCCAGAGGAGAGCTGCCCCGTTGAGAGCAGCACAGTACCCCCCTGAACTTCTTTGTCCACCTGTTTTCTCCCTGACCCCTAGTGACCTCAAGCTGTGACATCGTCGATTCCTGAAGAGATCAGTTCAACACCTGAACATGTCTTTGTTTCCTTCATGTTCTTGGAAGATATTTTTGCTTCACAGAAAATTCTAGATTGGCATTGCTTTTTCCTCAGCACATGGAAGGCATCGGTCTATTGACTTTGGCCTCCATCCTTGTCATGGGAAATTCGTTCCCAATTGAAAATGTTACTTCCATGAGGGGAGTCTGTTTTTCTTCTCTGTTTGCTTTTTCTTTATTGTCTTGTGGTTTTGCCATAACCTATCTGGTGTGAGTTTTTATTCATCCAGCTTGGGTTTCCTTGGGCTTCTAGAATCTATAGACATGGAGTCTTTGATCGATCCTGGAACCTTATGTCTTCAAATATTGCTTTTGTGCTTTCTTTACTTCTGGAATCTTTCTCTTTTAGCCTCCATGCTTCTTAGCATCTCTGTTACATTTTCTGTCTCTGCCTCTCTGTCCTGCGTTCTGGATCAGTACTTCCATTTTATTTTTAATTCACCTATTGTTTGCAGCCATGTCTGATCTTCAGTAAAACCAGTACCTCTGAAATTGTAATGATCGTAATTGGATTGCTAGGAGCTTTATATAATTTCTTCTTTAAATTTCTTCATTCCTTATTCATACTGGCAAGCCTCTTTTTTGGTTCTTAAAGCATAGTGAACATATTTTCTATTCTGTGCCCGAGAATTCCAACACCTGGAGTGTTGGAGGGTCTGATTGTGCTGTCTGTTTTTCCTCCAGATTTTCAGTCATGGTGTTTCGTGCATGTGTCGATTTTGACTGTGAGCTCCTCATTTGGTTGGGAGGGGAGGGGAGGGGAAGGTTTCTGTGAGACCTGAGACCTTTGGGTGGTTACTCCAGAGAGGATGTGTGTGTGTGTGTGTGTTTTAAGATTTTATTTACTTATTTGACAGAGAGAGACACAGTGAGAGAGGGAACACAAGCAGGGGGAGTGGGAGAGGGAGAAGCAGGCTCCCCACCAAGCTGGGAGCCCAATGCAGGGCTCGATCCCAGGACCCTGGGATCATGACCTGAGCCATAGGTAGACGCTTAAAGACTGAGCCACCCAGGCGCTCCTGTGTGTGTGTTTATGAAGTGCTTAGTTCACTACCACAATCAAGCTGAGTAGTCAATCCATCACCTCATATAGGTGCTATGTGCGTGTGTGTGTATTTGTGTGTGTGTGTGTGTGTGTGTGTGTGTGTGTGTGTGGTGAGAACACTTAAGATCTAGCCTCTTAGCAAATTTCAAGACTACAGTACAGTATTGCTAACTCTGGTCAGTGTGCTGGATATTTACTCTCCAAAACTTACGCATCTTGCATGACTGAGATACTGTACCCTTGACCAACCTCCATCAACTAAGACTTCTGGCGCCATGAGGAAATCTAAGTGGCCAGGAGTGCCAAATGCATTGACGAAGTGCCAGACCCTCAGGCCATGTGGTCATAGTTGGGTTGAAAGTGGTTGATGGAGGTCTTTCCAGAGGGTTCCCTCCAGGCTGGCCATGTGGCCAGGTTGTGGGGAAGGTTTCCAGAATTCTCTGTCTGGCAGCCCCACACACTCGCTCATTTCACTTATTAAAGTGCCCCCTAGACAGTGACTATTCTGGAATTTTCTTTGACCTTCATCTTTGTCATTGTGAGGCTACAAAGTGAAGTGAAATGGAGGTTTTAGAAAGGAGCCCAGCCCCTTGACTGGGTGTAGAAATCTCATGGGAGCCAAGAATTTCTGGTCTAGGCTGGGCCTCTGAGAGGGTATTACTGTTGAATCACACAATCCTGTTGTATGGCCTGGCCATGTCTCACTGGGCTCCAACCAACCTTCCCTCCTTCCCTCCTTCCTTCCTTCCCTCCCTCCTTCCTTCCTTCCCTTCCTTCTTTCCCTCCTTCCCGCCTTCCCTCCTTTCTTCCCTCCCTCCCTCCCACCCTTCCACTGATATAAAATGCTGAATTAGTTTAACATGTACAGTATAGTGATTCAACAATTATATACAGGATGAAATGTTCACCGTGATCAATATAGTTACCATCTGTCACTGTACAGTTATTACAATATTATTGACTACATTCCCTATGCTGTACTTTACATTTCCATGACTTATTTATTTTATAACTGAAGTTTGTACCTCTTAATTCCCTTCACTTATTTTACCCTTTCCTTTGGCAAGAACCAGTTTGTTCTCTGTACTTACGAGTGTGTTTCTATTTTGTTTTGTTTGCTCACTTGTTTTGGTTTTTAGATACCAAATATAAGTGACTTATATTTTTCATTCTCTGATTTAGTTCATTCAGCATAATAGGCTCTAGGCCCATCCGTGTTACTGCAAATGGCAAGATTCCATTTGTTTTTGATGGCTGAGTAATAATAGTCTATTGTGTGGGGGTGGGTGTCTATATATATGCATGTGCATACCTCATCTTTTTTATCCATTCATCTGTCAGTGGACACTTAGGTTACTTTCATATGTTATTTATTGTAAATAATGTTTCAGTGAATATAGGGGTACATGTGTCTTTTTGAATGTTTTTGTTTTCTTTGGATAAATACCCAGAAATGGAATTATTGGATCATGTGGTATTTCTGTTTTTAATTTTTTGAGGAACTTCCATACTGACCTCCATAGTGGCTACACCCATTTACATTCCGACCAACAGAGCACAAGTGTTCCCTTTTCTTCCCGTCCTCACCAACAGTTGTTATTCTGTGTCTTTTCAATACTTGATATTCTGACAGGTGTGTGAGATGATGTCTCATTGTGGTTTTGATTTGCATTTCCCTGATGATTAGTGATGTTGAACATCTTTTCATGTGTGTTGGCCATCTGTATGTCTTTGGAAAAATGTCTATTTGGATCATCTGCCTATTTTTAATTGGATTTTTTAAATGCTGAGTTGTATGAGTTCATTGTGTATTTTGGACATTAGTCCATTATCATTTATGTCATTTGCAAATATCTTCTCCAATTCAGTAGGTTGCCTTTCCACTTTATTAGTGGCTTCCTTTGATACAGTCTGAATTGTTTATTTTTGCTTTTTGTTGCCATGGCCTGAGAAGACAGATCCAAAAACACATTGCTAAGACTAATGCCCAAGGCTTTGCTGCTTATGTTTAGTATATGGTATAAGAAAGTGGTCCAGTTTCATCCTTTTGTATATAGCTGCCTAGGTGTCCCAACACTATTTATTAAAAAGACTATCTTTTCTCCACTGTGTATTTTTGCCTCCTTTGTCATAAATTAATTGACCTTATAGGCATGGGTTTATTTCTGAGCTCTCTGTTCTATTCTATTGATCTAGATGTCTCTTTTTTGTACCAGAACCATACTGTTTTGATTACTCTAGCTTTGTAGTATAGTTTGGCATCTGATACCAGCTTTGTTCTTCTTTCTCAAGATTGCTTTGGCAGTTTGGGGTCTTTTGTGGTTCCATATAAATTTTAGGATTCTTTGTTCTAGTGCCGTGAAAAATACCATTTGTGTTTTGACAGGGATTACATAGACTCTGTAGATTGCTTTGGGTAGTATGGAAATTTTAACAGCATTGATTCTTCTAATATATGAACATTGTATATCTTCCCATTTATTTGTGTTTCTTTGATTTCTTTTATCAGTGCCTTATAGTTTTCAGTGTACAGGTCTTTCACCTCCTTGGTTAAGTTTATTCCTAGGTATTTTCTTGTTTTTGATGCAATTGTGGATGGGATTGTTTTCTTAGTTTCTCTTTCCTTAGTGTATAAAAATGCAATGGATTTCTGTATGTTAATCTTTATTCTGCAACTTTACCAAATTCCTTTATTAGTCTGAATAGTTTTTTGTGGGGTCTTTAGGGTTTTCTATATATAGTATCATGTCATCTGTAAATAGTGACAGTTTTACTTCTTCCTTCCCAACTTGAATGGCTTTTATTTCTTTTTTCCTGTCTGATTGCTATGACTTGGACTTCTAGTACTATGTTGAAAAAAATGAGAGTAGACATGTGTTGCTCCTGATCATAGAGGAAAAAATTTCAGCTATTCACCATTCAGTATCAATGTAGCTGTGGATTTGTCATATATGCGCATCTTTATGATGTTGAGGTATGTTCCCTCTATAGCTGCCTTTTTGGTGAGTTTTTATCATGAATAGATGTTGAATTTTTTCAGATGCTCTTTATGAATCTATTAAGATAATCAGATGATTTTATCCTTTCTTTTGTTAATGTGATATATCACATTGATTGATCTGCAGATATTGAACCATCCTTGCACCCCTGGGATAAATCCCAGGGATCGTGATCCCCGTGAATAATTTTTTAAATGTATTGTTGAATTTGCTTTGCTAATATATTGTTGTTGAAGATCTTTGCATCTTTGTTCATCAGGGATATTGGTATGTAATTTATTTTTGGCAGTGTCTTTATCTCATTTTGGTATCAGGGTAATGCTGGTTATGTAGAATGAATTTCAAAGTGTTCTTTCCTCTCCAATTTTTTGAAATAGTTTGAGAAGGGTAAGTACCAGCTCTTCTTTATGAGCTCATAAATGAGCTGGTAGAATTCACCTATGAAGCTATCTGGTCCTGGACGTTTACTGAGAATTTTTAAAAAAAATATTTGATTCAATTTTGTTACGTGTAATCAATCCATCCAGATTTTCTATTTTTTCCTGATTCAGTCATGGATGATTGTACGTTTCTAGGAATTTATTCATTTTTTCTAGAAATGTCCAGTTTCTTGGCATATAATTTTTCATAATAGTCTCTTTTACTGTTTTTGTATTTCTGTGGTGTTAATTTCTACTCTTTCATTTCTGATTTTATTTATTTGAGGTTTTTTTTTTTTTTTATGAGTCTGGCTAATGGTTTTTCAATTTTGTTTATCTTTTCCAAGAACTAGCTCTTAGTTTAATTAGTCTATTTTTTTTTAATCTTTATTTTATTTTTGTTCTGATCTTTACTATTTTCTTCCTTCTACTAGCTTTGGACTTGGTTTGTTCTCTTTTTTGTATTTCCTTTATGTGTAAGGTCAGATTGTCTATTTCAGAATTTTCTTGTGTCTTGAGGTAGGCCTGTACCACTTTGAACTTTTGTCTTATAGCTGCTTTTGCTGCATACCATAGATCTTGTAATATCGTTTCCATTTTCATTTGTGTTGGTATTTTCTAAATTTCTCTTCAATTTCTTTGTTAAAACATCAATTGTTTAATAGCATTTTTTTTATTCAGTCACCCTGTGTCTTTTGATTGGAGCATTTAGCCCATTTACATTTAAGGTAATTACTGACAATTGCTTACTTATTGCCATTCTGTTAATTGTTTTGTAGTTGTTTTTGTAATTCTTCTCTATTTTTTCTTCTTCCTTTACTCTCTTCTCTTGTGATTTGATGACTCTTTTTAGTTTATGTTTGGATTCCTTTTTCTTTTTTTGTGTGTGTATATTTATTATAGGTTTTTGTTTGTGGTTACCATGAGGTTCATGCATAACACCCTATACATAGCATTATTTTAAGTTGATGATTGCTGGACTTGGAACACGTTGGAAAAGCAGTCGATTTTTACTCCCCACCTCTCTCCATGTCTCATGTTTTCAATGTCATATTTTTATTTTGGGTATACCTTAGCTAATGATTTTTTTTAAGATTTTTATTTATTTATTTGACAGACAGAGATCACAAGTAGGCAGAGAAGCAGGCAGAGAGAGAGGAGGAAGCAGGCTCCCTGCTGAGCAAAGAGCCCAATGCAGGGCTCAATCCCAGGTCCCTGAGATCATGACCTGAGCCAAAGGCAGAGACTTTAACCCACTGAGCCACCCAGGTGCCCCTACCTTAGCTAATTATTGTAAATATATTGATTCCATATCTTTTTTTTAACTTTCATACTAGCTTAATAAGGGGATGTGATCCACTACTTTTACTATATGTTTGCTTTTACCAGTGAGATTCTTCCTTCTTCCATAATTTTCTTACTTCTGGTTATGACTTTTTCTACTTAAAGAAGTCCTTTATCATTTCTTTTAAGGCCAATTTAATGGCCTTTAACTTTTGTCTGAGAAACTCTTTATCTCTCCCTCAGTTTTGAAGTTGATAATCTTCAGCTTCAAAATTGGGTAAGGTATTCTTGGTTTTAAGTTTTTTCCTTTCTGCATTTTGTATATATCATGCCACTGTCTTCTGGCCTACAGAGTTTCTGCTGAAAAATCAGCTGATGGTCTTACGGGTGTTCCTCTGTATGTAAATATTTGTTTCTTTCTTGCTGTTTTTAAGATTCTTTTTTTTTAAGATTTTATTTATTTATTATTAAGATCACTTATTTATTTATTTATTATTAAGATTAATTATTTATTTATTTATTATTAAGATTATTTATTATTTATTATTAAGATATTATTTATTTATCTATATATAAGAGAGAGACAGCACAAGCAGGCAGAGTGGCAGGCAGAGGCAGAGAGAGAAGCAGGCTCCCCACTGAGCAAGGAGCCTCATGTGGAACTCAATTCCAAGACCCTGGGATCATGACCTGAGCTGAAGGCAGTGGCTTAACCGACTGAGCCACCCAGGCGTCCCTAAGATTCTTTCTTTTTATCTTTAACTTTTGACATTTTAGTTATTATGTCTTGGTGTGGACCTCTTTAGGCTCATCTTATTTGGAGCTCTCTGTGCTTCCTGGACCTGGATGTTTCCTTCTCCAGGTTAGGAAACTGTCTTAGCTATTACCTTTTCAAATAAATTTTCTGTTGCTTTCTCTTTTCCCCTTTTTAGAATCTTATAATGCAATTGTTAACTACACTTGATATTGTGTCAGAGGTCCTTTAACCTATCTGAATTTAAAAAAACTTTTTTTTTTTTTTTCATTTTGCCACTCAGGTTGGATGATTTCTACTATCCTGTCTTCCAGATCACTGATTCATTCTTCTTCATTCTTTAATCTGCCATTGATTCCCGCTAGTGTATTTTTCACTTTAATTATTATATTCTTCAGCCCTCATAGTTTCTATCTCTTTGTTAAACTTCTCACTGTGTTTATCCTTTCTTCTCCTAAGTTCAGTGAGCATCCTTATGACCTTTACTTTGAACTCTTATCCAGTCGATTATTTATCTCTGTTTTGTTTAGTTCATTTTCTGAGATATTGTCTTTTTGGTTTTTTGTTTGTTTGTTTGTTTGGGACTTATTCTTCTGTCTCCTTATTTTACCTTGCTTTCTGTTTCTGTTTCTATATATAAGGCAGATTAGTTATTTCTCCTGGTCTTGAAGGAGTGGCCTGATTTAGAAGGTATCCAACACCAGAACCAAGGGTTCCAGGGTTGATTCCTGTGTGGGCTGTGAGTGCCCTTTTCTTGCGTTTGGGCCACAACTGCTGCAGGCATGCTGGTAGATGGGCTTACCTCCAGGGTGGCCTGTCTGTGAGTCCTGGCTGCGACTCTTGTGTGTGTGCTGGTGGGCAAGGCTCCCCCTTCCCTTCCCCAGCAGGAGCCACCTTGGTGGGGTGAGGCCATCACTTGGGCACCTCTAGATTTCTCCTCCCTTCCATCCAACATCACTAACTCACCAGCTCCCTATCCATGGTGCACCGCTAGGAAACACCAGTCACCCGAGGTTCCCCTTGTTCCAATGAAGAGAGGACCTCCAAGGACCCCACAAGTTTATGCTCTGCCTAATTAAAAACTAAACAGACCTGATTAAAAACATCCTTCCCAGTTAGATAGGTACCAGGCAGGTTGCCCACTGGGAAATCTGTCTGCCCCTCAAAAGAAAGACAGCAGGTATTCCTTAGAATGTGCCCAGTAGAGACCGGGGATGGAATCCTTTCAGCATTACAAAACCCACACTCCTGCAAATTCTAGAATCAGATCACATTGTGTTTACACAGTAATTCATCATTCTTTCATTCATATATTCCTTCACTCACTTACTTATTTGTTCAATAGACACTGACCAAAGGCCTGTCCTGTGCCAGGCACTGCACGAGGCTTTGGGGGTAGAGCAGGCAGCAGGAGCCATAGTCTTTGCCCTCAGGGAGCTCATAGTCAGATGGTAGATTCAGACCAGAAGATCGACAACTAGTGAGGACAGACTGTGTGAAGTGTTTTGGTTGGGATCCACTAGGGGGGAATTGAAGCCTTTTGGGGGATGTCTGGGATTTGTGAAGTGCTTCCTCTTTCCTGGCTTCACTCTTGCCGTAAGCTTCTGAGGCAGCAGTGAGGTCCGTGAGATCGCAAGACTGGCTTGGGTTACCTAGGTGGTAACCCTCTGACTCCAGTTCCAGGAGCCCACCCCAGAGGAGTCTGGACTCCTCACACAGCTGTGCTGAACTGCAGTCCCTTCATCGTTAAGAGAGTGTGCAGCCACTGGCCAGCCCACTGCCAGAGGGCGTGGTGGCAGAGGACCTGGCATGAACGGCTAGGAGAGCACTTTGTAAGTGTTGGGCATCACACGCATGTTTAGAATCATTGTGATGATTAGTTCAGGGTGTCACGTGCTTAGGATTTGGCTTCTGTGTAAAGCTGCTCAGCTGATGTCCTCCTGAGAGGCCCAGGTTCTCTCCTCATGAAGTAGTGACTTATAACCTGGTGGGAAAATGGGCTGTTCCATCTGGAGGAGTGGTCCCAGACTTTGTACTCATGTGTTCCCCTCCATGACAGAGATTTTCAGCCCCTTGGATGAAAATAGCTTATTCGTTTATTTGTTCCATTATTTATTGTTCATCCACCCACCCATCATTCCTTCCATCCATCTATCCATTTATCCATCTCTCCACCCACCCACCTACCCTTCTACCTACCCATCCCTCTACCCACCTCTCCATCCACCCATCATTCCTTCCATCCATCCGCCCATCCACCCCCATCGCCCCAAAAAGATATGCCTTAAGTAAAGATAGTCAGAAAAATTCTTGGGTCAGTGTTTCCCCAATTATTATTTTCTGAACCACTTATATCGTTTGAGATGTTCTTGGAAGAAAGGGTCTCTTGGCCAAATAAATCTGGGGAAACTCTATCTGAAGCTCCATCTGTGGAGCTTCAACATGCATGTTAACATGAGAAAGGCCCTCAAGGTCCTGCAGGAAGGAACCCTGTTTATATTTCTCTAAGGTAGTGTTCCCTAGATCTCTTTGACCAAGGAATGCCTTTTCATGGAGTACCCATTAGTATCTTAGAAAATGAACGATTTGTGAAATACACTTTGGGGAGCATTCCTATATACATAAAATCTTTTTTTAAATTAGAATGACTTGCATGAAATATTCATCAGATCTATTACATACGTACCTGCCTTCCTACGTAGGAATGACTCAGGATTTAGCATTTTCTTAGCCCATGTTTGGACACATCAGGAGGGACAGCACTCTCTGATGATACATTGTCACTGATGGCAGCTGGTGGAGGGACTCGGATTATTTTTAAGTGGTCACTTTTCAGAGAGCTTTGCGCTTTCCCTTTTGTGAACAGTAGAAGTTATTGTTTATTGCTTTTCACTACTGGTCATGTCCCTGTGTGACATTCCTATGAATTGGAAAAACAAAGAACCAATCTAATTGTAGTTGTACGTAAAATGAGAGTCAAGAGGCTCAGAGTGAGGATTTGACCTTATCTCTCTTTTTCATTAGGGGCTTGAAATGTAGTGTATGGATTTTGTGCTGTGACTTTGAACTGCTCGAAGACCTTGGGGGCTAATTTCCTGATTTTCATCTATGTTCTGGATAAGAGAATATGTGGGATATGACTCAGATATTTGGTGTTACTAAACCCCACAGAAGAGGGAAGTCCCCTGTGAGTTGTTTGGGGTCAGTACTGAAGAAGAACGTTGTCTTTGGGGTCAGATGGTCCTGGATTTGAATTCTGACTCCACCCCTTCCGAGCTGTGTGATCTTGAACAAATTGCAGAGCTTCTCTGAGACTCAGTCTCCTCTTTGAGTGTGGGAAACACCTTTCTCACAGGTGTGTGGTAAATAACAATTGAGATTGTATGCACGAAGTGCTTAACAGAGTACCTGGCATACAGTAGGTGCTCAGTAAATAGTTGCTAGTGGCAAGGCGGGGACTAGGGTGAGGGAGATGAGGCACCCAGGGCACAATATTTTAGGGGACACTCTTGAGACTTATATAAGTGTGGGGTCAGCCCCTGAGAGTGAGTGCCATCTCATACCTTGCTTACTGTGTGCTTCTCTTGTCTCATGCCCTGGCTAACAGGATACTGTCCCCTGTGATTGTTCTCAGGGACTGAGGGCCTGCAAGGCCTCTGATTGGGTGAGAGAGACCCTTGCTCTCCTAGAAAAGCAGCCACACCCCCCGTAATGGCCTCCCAGCCTGAGGCAGCAGTTATACCTGCTGGGAGGGCTGGTTCCAGAGGAATAAGAGTGTATCTGGGGAGAGATGGGACTGAGGGATGAGCCCGGTGGAAAGGCCAAGGGGCTGGCTTCCCCCGGGGCCCTCCAAGGACAGGAAGAAACCACACTCTGGAGCCCTGCACCTCTGCCCTCGCCCCCCGTGAGGGTCAGGACCTCTGCCAGCTGGGCTGGACCTCCACTTTCCTGTCAAAACTTTTTCAAACACAAACACTGTCAAGAGCGGCATTTGCATAAATCTCATTAGAAAAAGTGCAAGTTTCATAAATCTTGTGATAAATTAGTACGGTATCATTCTCAACGTGATGTATTAATTTTAGGGCAAAATGAATGGTGCTGTGATCATTGTGGGTAATTATGAGTCTCCTCAAAGAGGAAGTGATTTCGGGGGGGACTTTTCTGGCCTCCTTGCACAGCAGGGGGTGGGAGGGAGAGCAAGGGTGAGGAGAAGGGTATCTTTCTCACCTTCTTCCTGGTGATACCCCTTCTTGGGTTCTTAGCAGTAATATCCTTTCCTGCTGTCGAGAGGTGAAAAGAAGCAGCCCCTGGCCCTTGGGCTCTGGCTGAGGGATGGGGGCACAGAAGGGATTGGGATTCTGATGTCAGGCCTTTAGGTCCAAATTCCCTTTGAAAAGAATTTTAGGTAAGTAGGATCTGGAATCTGATGGGCAGCCAGGCCTGAGACTCAGTGGACTAAATAGTCCATCGTTAGCCAGAGAGGAAAGGGATTCGCTGGGCTTGGCTGCTGGTTCAAAGAGCCTGACCACCTCGTTCACGTTTACAGTGTGTGGGGGGTGGTGGTGATGACGGGTGATGTTAGCAGGGCCCCCGTTCAGAGCTGGGGAACTGTGAGCGTTGACCAGGGCACAAGCTTGGGCAGGAAGGGAGGGCCAGGGTCCCTGCGAGCAGGAAAGAGTCAGCACCTGCCTGCAAGTGTTTGGACAATCTCTTTGTGAGCCTTTAAAGGCCTGCAGTGCTCTGTTTATTTTAATGATAATGTCAAGTTCAATTTGCCGACATTTTTCCACATTTCCCTTTGTAAAGTTAATTGAACAGTTCAATGAATTGAAAAGTTTCAGGAGAAGGGGAAAAAAAATACACACCCCACTATTATCACTGTTATTAAATCTGTTAACTGCCACTTGGCGCTCTGGGCCCCTGTGACAGGACTTCAGCCCCCCTGGGCCTGGGAGCGGCAGCAAGGACTCAGGAAGGTCGAACAGAGCATTCTGGAGCCTCTTGATTCATGGCTCTTTCTTGTCCAGGCTGCGATTCCTGTGCAGAAAGGAGTATCCAGGCCCAACAGGTCACGCTGCTTCCCCGGGGGGTGTCTCCACCAGTTTGGGAAGCCTCGCCAGCCCCGGCCTTGTACGTGGTGTGGCAGATGGGACCATAGTCTTGAAGGTATTTGAACTGGGTGGAACTTGAATGTTGTGACATGGAAGGAGCACCGGGAGCTTAGGACTGATGGAGTCTCAGCTCCGCTTCCTGTAGCTGTTAGCGGGACGGCCGTGGACTCCTCATGGAGGTGCCCGGCCCTGCTTTCTCCTTTTTTTTTTTTTTTAATTTTTTTTTTAAAGATTTTATTTATTTACTTGACAGAGATCACAAGTAGGCAGAGAAGCAGGCAGAGAGAGAGGGGGAAGCAGGCTCCCTGCTGAGCAGAGAGCCCAATGCGATGCGGGGCTCCATCCCAGGATGCTGGGATCATGACCCGAGCCGAAGGCAGAGGCTTTAACCCACTGAGCCACCCAGGCGCCCCTGCTTTCTCCTTTTTAAATGAGTTTGCTGGCCTCATCAAGAATGTGAGCATGGTATGTGAATGGCTCCACACCCCGCCCCTGCCCTGTCCCCTGCTCACAGCAGGTGTCTCATGGATCCCAGTGCTTTGTCCTGCTGAACCCACAGAGCCTATGACCCTTCGTGGAACCATGACCTGGGGACCGGCACAGCATAGGAACCGAGGCCCACATGCCAGACTTGGAATGGATTCTCCCCAAGGACCTCTGTGCCGTGGCCATTGGTGTCAGCCCCTTCGTGGTGTCCACAGGGGAAGGGAGCTCAGAGAGGGACTCCCCCACAGTCACACAGGACCACACGGGAAGCTGTGGCGGAACGCCAGCCCTGTTAGCTCTGTGCCTGACCGCGTCCCTCTGTCTTAGTAAAAAGGGATTTCATTGAGGCTGTCTTCCTCTCAAAATACCTTCTGTGCCCTTTGATGGTGTGTCCCACCTCCCTGACGAGTGCTCGCCCTGGGGGCCGCAGCCCTTGAAGAAGGATGAAGGGCAGGACCGCGGTTCTTCATACATCTGTCTGGTTGGTGATGAGACCCAGAACCCATGCTCATGCCCCGTGCCCCCCCCGTGTGCTTGGAATGGCCACGAAAAGCGTGTGGCAAAATGGGTGTATAGGTGTCCCCACTGGAATTCAGGCTCCAGGAGGGTGCAGACTTCTGCCTGTTTTGTTCATGGTTGTATCACCAGTGCCTAGAGCAGAGCCTCAGGCAGTGTTTGAGGAAGGAAGGAAGGAGGGAAAAGGATGGAGTTTAACAGCATCACGGGGATCAGAGGAGTCACTGAACAATCCCAGTTCAGTCATGTGCTAGCTGTGTGACTTTAGGCAATGACTTAACTTCTCTGTGACTCATAAAGTTAGAGGGGCTTAGAGCACCTTGGTGTCTTCTGCTGGGCCTGGCAGCCCTTGGCAGTGATGATTTTATGTGTCTGTTGTGCCAGAAGTGGAACAGCTCTGAGTTTCTGAGACTCTGGACCAGGTCCTTCGAATATTTAATGTCCCATCTATCCTCCTGTGCTTTATGACTTTAAAATAACAATAACATGTTTCTCCTCTTTCCTGCCCCACAAACCTCTGGTGGATATCATCCTGCTCTGTTTAACGTCCCCTTCTTCTCTGCTGAGTTAGCCTGTCCCCTTGGCCATCAGACACCTGTGTGCGCAGGTGAGCCAGCCACCTGACTCTGATTCTCGAGAGGGAATTGCCATCTTGCTGGCATGTGATAAGTGGGCAGTAGAAAGCCAGGGTGATGGGGGGAGAGTCCCCACAGTCCCTGCCTCAAGGGTACTCACCTTCAGCCCAGTCCAGTAACGCTGGGGGTCCAGGGCAGCCTGATATAAGGAGTAGCTTAAAACATGGAGGAGGCCTGGGGGTCTCCGTGGGGGTCAGTCTGTGTGGGGTGAGGAGAGGGCACTGTTTAGCTGCTCAGATTAGAGCTTGGATGACAGGCTTTGGGATAAAATCCATGAGGCTGGTGGAGGGAACACTAATTCTGAATCAGACCATTTGAGTTCAAATCTTCGCTCTGCCACCTCCTAGCTGTGTGACCTCGGGTGGGTCACTTTCCCCTCTGAGCCTCGTTTTCCTCATCCGTATAGTAGGGATGCTAACCCCTCTCTGTGGGGCCATGATGAGAAACAGATGACAGTGAGAAGGAATGAAAACCACTGAGCAGGCTGCCAGGCAAACACTGGGTGCGTAAAGCTTCCTTTCCCCCAGACCGTTCATGCCATCTACTGTGAGTGGACTGAGCTGCAGGAGAGAGAGGACATGCAGATGGTTCCTGGGTTCTGGAAGTGGAGACAGTGCCCAGTATCCAGAGCTGAGGACCTTGGTCAGCTCAGGCTCCAAGCCACCCGCCTCTCAGGAGAGAGGGTCCCCATCAGAACTCCCTCTCGCTTCCCCCAGGTGGGTAAAGCCGGCCTGGGGCAACAAGAAAAACCCAAAACAAAAATCAGCTCCTCTGAGGTCAAACCACGTTCAAGACCCTGGGGGATTAGGAGGTAGGAGCCCAGCTGAAGGCAGGAGAATGGGGAAGGTGAACCGGAGACAAATGAGCTTATCCACAGGAATCAAGGCACTTAACTGGCCTGTCTGATCCCAGAGGAGAGACAAATGAGGTTGCAGGCTCCAAGGCCAGCCCTGGCTCTGGGGGGCTCATCCCAGGGGACAGGGGGAGGGCAGGAGCCCCTGGCTCTGGCAGAGACCAAGACCAATGCAGCTAGGCCCCTCTGGAGTAGGAGAAGGGAGGACATGGGGCTTGTGAGGCGGGCTCTGTGGTGATGGGAAGGAGGGAGTGGTCATTCTCATAAAGACCTGGTCATAACCTGTGGCTTCTCATCGGGGGCTGGGGACCCCATCTGCTGTTCCTTGACAGCCACTCCCAGTGCACAGCCCCATCCCCCCGTCCCAAGCAGCCAGGACCCCTACTTCTCCCTCTGCACAATATGGGGCTTTATCTCTGTGGTTCTCACTCTAGCCATAACTATCCCGTGTTTCTGAGTTCACCCATAGGCCCCAAGCCTGATTCTCTCCCTTCCAACTGCCCTGAGCCCGGCAGGAGCAGACTGCAAGATTCTCAGCCCCTGGATGGAAGGGACAGTTGTGAGGTCCTTGTAGGTTTAAGATTGGCTAATAGTGGCTGCGTATAACCCAGTGTTACGAAGGGTTCTGAGCTTGGACATAGACTCAACAGAAAAGGGAGCTGTGATTGATTAGTAGTGTCTGCCCGGGCAAGGGAAGGGGCCTGGCTAGCCCCTGGCCCCAGAGGGGAGCCACAGTTCCTCCTGGAGAGGATTGGAAAGCGTGTCTCAAGGCATCAGCCTCTGTCTTCAAGAAGCGATGGCCTCTCTGTGCTGTAAAGAGGTAGGAACAATGGCTCGGGGAGCGCAGAGGGGAGAGAACTTTGTGACCAGGGTGGCATTGGAGGCATGCATTTATAGATGATGGGGACTGAGAGGCGGTGGGAGGAGGAGCACCAGGAGACCATGCGTGGGAACACACGGAACTGTGCTGTGCTTGAGGGCTGGCAGGCTGAGCCCAGGGATGCAATGGGAATGTGACCCGCCAGGGAGTGGAGCCCAGGTCGGGAGGGGCGGTGGCGGCCATCTCCAGAAGGAGTTGGGTTGAAGTCCATGGGCGCTACGGAGGCGTCTGAGCCAGGTGGGCACAATCGGAGGTTTGCTGTAGGAAGAAGATGCTGCCAGGAGGAAGCCCAGCGTGTTCTCCAGCCCTTCATCCGTTCTGGAGCTCCCGCTCCATGTGTGCAACAGACAGCTTTCAACTTCCCCCATCCAGAATAAATAAGAAGACTCGCAGCGGCCACTGCCCTGCCTGAGTTTCTGGCCCACCCCTCAGCTAGCGGGCAAAACTCACAGCTCTCCGGGAGTGCGTGACACGTCAATCCCAGCCCTTGGTGCAAATAACAACAATAATAGTAATAGCAGTTATCTCAGCCATCAGCGTAGGCCCAGCAGGGCTGCCGGGAAAGCTGTGATTGTCCACCCCTTGCCTGGAAGACGGACGGGGCCTGCTGCTGAGGGGCTGAGGCCACCACAGAGATGTGTCACCAGCCCTGTGCATCTCAGGGGCATTTACAGCGGATCCAGGCCCCAACCAGGGCCCTCGGACTGCAGGATGGGGTATACCAACCAGGATAGGGTAGCTGGCCTCAAGGATGGGTCCACAGCCCGTGGGGTGGGGTCCATGGCCTAGGATGGAGTAGATGGCCCCCAGGATAGGGTGTAATCCTCCAGGGCAGAGAGCATTACCCCAGGTGGGGCTACAAGGCCACGGAATAGAGTTCATGGTCCCAGGTGGGGGTACAAGTCCACAGGGTAGAGTTCATGGCCCCAGGTGGGAGTACCTTGCCCAAGAATGAGATGCAGGGCTAGTTCCTGAGAGATTGGCCCCAAAGCCAGTACCCAGCTATGATTCTGCCTGCATCCAAAAGCAAGCACTATGGGTTTGGGCATTATTAGGTTATGATTAGCCATGCTTTTTCCTGTCTATTAGTATACATAATTAGGAATTAACTGGCTCTATTCTCTCCCCCTCACTGCAGCTCATGGATCCACATGACTTTGGGGTCCACTGTGGCCTAGCCCCTCTAGGCAGTTGGCAAGACTCATTTGTTTACCCAGCAAGCTGCTCTTTACTGAGCGCCTCTGGGATGCCAGCCTCTGTGTTGTGTTTAGGGGTACAACACGGAACATGACAAGCTAGGCCATGGCCCCCATGGAGCTAACACGGGTGTGTGTGCCATGGTAGACAGAGGCCTGGGGCAGGCCGTCTACAGGTCAGGTGAACAAACACAATCAGCTCAGAGGAAAGAGAACCATGAGGACAGTGACATGGGATGCAGTGACGTGTGGTGACAGGGTGTCCTTTAGAGAGACTCTGTGTATGATCAAGTATTGGGAAAGGCCTCTCTGAGAATGTTACTCTTGGGCTGAGAGGGGAATAGTGAGGAAGCTGGCAGGTAGGGACATGCCCAGCAGAAGGCACAACCAGGACAAAGGACCTGGGGCAACCACTAACTGTTCAGGAACAGAAAGAAGGTCCAGGTCTGGGAGGGGTAAGCCTGGGAGCCTGTGCAAGATGCAGAGGGCAATGTTGCCTCAGGCCAGATGGCTGGGGACTTGGACATAATCTGACTTAAGTTTGGGCTTTAAATTCTTTAATTGTGGTAAAATACAACAAAAAATTTTACCATCTTAACCACTTTTTAATGTACAGTTCTGGAGTGTTCAGTACGTTTGTGTTGTCATGCAACAGATCCCCAGAACTCTCTACCTCTTGCAAAACTGAAACTTTATACCCTTTAACAACCCTCCATTCCTCCGACCCCCCTCCCCCCCCCCCGGCACCCCCCCTTCGACTTTTGGTTTCCCTGAATTTGACCACACTGGCTATCTCATGCAAGGGGAATCAATCATACATCGTTTGTCCTTTTGTGACCGGCTTGTTTCACTCAGCAGAGTGTCCTCAAGGTTCTCCATGTTCAGAGCATGTCAGGATTCCCTTTCTGTTTAAGGCTGAATAATATTCCATTGTATGTATAGACTGAATTTTGTTCATTCATTCTTCCATCAATGGACATGTGAGTTGCTTCCCCCTTTTGGCTGTTGTGGATCACACTGATATAGGCATGGGTGTGTCATGACTCAAGCTCTTTAAAGTTCCACTTTTGGGACATCTGGGTGGCTCTGTTGTTAAGCATCTGCCTTCGGCTCAGGTCGTGATCCCAGGGTCCTGAGATGGAACCCTATATCAGGCTCCCTACTCAGCGGGGAGCCTGCTTCTCCCTCTCCCACTCCCCCTGCTTGTGTTTCATCTCTTGTGGTGTCTCTCTCTCTCTGTCAAATAAATAAATAAAATTAAAATATATATATAAAGTTCTACTTTCTACCCACATGGAGAAGCTTGGTCCCTGCCTGGGTTGGGTTGGTACAAAGTGGAGGGGGCTAGCCTTGTGGAGTTACCGTTTCCTGGGAGGGTAGAGGTAGGGGGGTGGGGACAGGAGCACAGAGTCCTCCTGCAAGCACTGATTGAGCCAAGAGTCCTAGGACTGAGCCTTTAAATCATCCTGGGGCTGGAGGAGCTTTCCTCTGCATCTAAAATGGGAGCCGTAAACCAGGCTGACTTACAGGCGGTACGCACCAGTCCGGTTGTTTATGGCCGGTGTCCTTTCGGATTGGTTGATGCCTGAACTATGCCCATTGTTAGATATTTGAAGATCGCCCTGCTATGAAGCAGTCTCCGGGTTTCCCAGCCTGGCTGGCGTCAGGGTCTCTCACAGGGAGAGTGGGGCTTCTGTGTAAAAGGTCACTCTCTAGGCTCCCCCCCGGGGCCAACTGAGTCAGCAGGGGCTGGAAATCTATATTGTCACTCCCCAGGTGTCACTCCCACAATTTTGGGGGGTATCTTCTGTGGGTTCTCCCCCACACACACAAAGCAGGCCTGGTGATGAGGGTTCAAGTGCAGATTGTTGGTTGGAAAGAGGCTTCCAGGAAATGCAGGTGGGGAGCGAGGAGGTGAGACAGGGAGGTGAAGACGCAGGACCAACCAGGTCAGCCCAGCGGGCCGCTGGGGGTGAGTCCCAACAGGGCACTCCAAGAGGCAGCATACAACACGCCTCCGCATTAGCCCCCCGAGAGGTCAGGGGACTGGAGGGGTTACCTGCCACCTCATTATCCACCATCTTGCGTCAGTCATTCTTTGAGCAGTGCTCCTGGGATCCTTTGTTCCCTGGCATGTCCAATCTGTCTGGTGTTGGGGTTGGTGGGGGAACAGTCTCCAATGGCCAGAACCCTCCACTAAGAGTCCCAGGCTGGCACTTGTAGGTCCAGCTGCTGTGTGTGACAGTGGGATGTGCTGAGATCTAGTGCGTTGGGTACCAGTAACACTTGGAATGAAGGGCTGCCCGGCTCCCGTCTCCACCGTGGAAGGGGCCATCCAGCCCCTGTCAATCACTGAGTGCCCTTCCCACCCCTGAAAAGAGCTCTGGGCCTCATCCACTGTTGGTGGGAATGTAAATGGTGCAACTCCTGTGGAAAACAATTTGGTGGCTCCTTAATAGGTTGAGTATAGAATTACCGAGGACCTTCTTGTTCCTAGTTCCTGCCCACGGATGCTCATGGTGGCACAATTCACAATAGCCAGAAGGGGGAAACAACCCAGAAATCCATCAGCGGATGAACAGATAAAAAAAAACTGTGGTCTCTCCATGCAATGGAATGTGACTCAGCCATAGGAAGGGATGACGTAGTATGTCACACCATGGATGAATCCAGAAGATTGTATTCTGAGTGAAAGAGGCCAGACACAAAGACTGCCCCTCGTATCACTGTATTTATATGAAACATCCAGAACAGGCAAATTCACAGAGACATTCTGTGGCTTCGTGGTTGCCAGGGAGAGGAAGGGAGGAAGGGGGAGTGATTGCTGAGTGGGTATGGGTTTCCTTTTGGGGGTGATGAGAATATTCTGGAAGCAGATCATGGTGATGGTCGCACCACACTGGGAACATACCTGGTATGGCTGAATTGTGTATGTTAAAATGGCTAAAATGAGGCAGCTTGTATTCTATGAATTTTATCACAGTTTTGGAACAAAACACAACAAAATTCCCCATATTCCACAGCCTGAGTCGGAGGGTGTGTTGTTATCTGCTTCTCAGGTGGGGAGGAAACCTAGAGTGTGATAATGTGTACCACAGGGCCCCTCAGCCAGGGATGGTTCTCCCGAGTGGCTGCTTCTAGGACCATGGGCTGGAGTGGGGCCCCACAGATTGGCCTCGTTCCTGCGTGCAATAATGCAAACAGAGGTTGCTAGAAGGCTTCCTGGTAGAGAAATGAGCCCTGTGTCCAGGAGAAGCCAAAGCGAGGCCCAGCTTCTGCAGAGTGGCAGAACAGCCCTGGGAGGGGGAGTTTGTGCCCAGCTGGAAAATTGCGGGGCGTCTTGTCTTAAATATAATATTAAATCGGCACCTTTAATTAGTACACTTAGAAAAGGTCACTAGCAATTACCTGGGACACAAAGAAGGCGTAAGCAGGCAAGAGCCTGTGAGGAAGCCGAAAAGGACCATTTTGAGCAGCACATAATTGAGGGGAAAATGGATAAAAGTCCAGGAAATTACAGGGTGGGTGACAGCAGCTGATGGCCCCATCCATGTCCTGCCCAGTGCCCCCCTTCTTGGAAGGGCCTGAGCATTGGGCCTGAGAGAGCCATTTGGGATATCGGGCTGAGTCGTATGACCTTGGCTAGAGGGCCAGTGTGGTCTTTTTCCAGAATCCCATCAACCAGTAGAGAGCTTGGTCCCATATCCATCATCTGGGCTGGGCCCGGATGGTGGTTGGCAAGTAAAGCCTTCGCTCCAGGGGGCCTCCACGGACTCGTCGTACTGTGGGCAGGCAGGACCACTCAGGGCCTCAGTTTCCTTATACGGTATCTCCCCAAAACATTAGGAAGTAGTTCAGGGTTCCTCAAACTGTGCCGCTAAAGCACACCTGAGAGGACAGAAAGGAAACGGGCATCTCTGGAAGTCGGGGAGGCTGGAAGTTCTTTTATAGCTTCAGGTTCGGTCTTGAAAAATAAACTGTTATACTGTGCTCCAAAATATCCCCTTTGATTTCAGTATAAAGCAATGGCTTGCCATCGAACAACACAGATGTTTGAAGAGATGCGCTTGGTTTATCTGTGACATCACATACCTCTTCCTTTCTCATCCAGAAGGAGCCCTGCACTAGGAGTCTGGAAATTTGGTTTCTAGCTGCAGACTCTGTCCTCCACCATTGTACTTTGGGCAACTAGTGAAATGCCTTCAGCTTTTCCATCTTTAAAATGAGAGGTTTGAGGAGCGCCTGGGTGGCTCAGTGGTTAAGCATCTGCCTTTGGCTCAGGTCATGATCCCAGGGTCCTGGGATGGAGCCCCTCATTGGGCTCCCTGCTCCGTGGGAAGCCTGCTTTCCCTCTCCCACTCCCCCTGCTTGTGTTCCCTCTCTTACTGTCTCTCTTTCTCTGTGTTTGTCAAATAAATGGATAAATAAAATCTTTAAAAAATAAAAATAAAAAAAGTAAAAAATAAAATGGGAGGTTTGGGCTCCCCAAAAGGTCTCTGAGGTTGTTCTGACTCTGTCCCGTGATGCTACTCCTCTTCCTCCTGCTTCTCACCTCCTCCCCATCACTTTGGATGCTGCCATATCCTGCTCTGCTGTGTGATCTTTGCCTCTCTGATCCACAACTTCCTAATCTGTAAAGTGGGTAGAATAATGGCTATGAAACAGAGTTGCTGGGAGGATTTAATGAGAGAACCTGGGTGAATGACCCTAGTACTCTGTCTGGCATATCTGCAGAGCCCAGGACTGCCCAGTGTCTTCCTTTTCCAAGTGTTAGGCTTCTGGTTAGGCTTCTGGTTAGGGACATGAGAGGGTCATGTCCATAGAAGTCCTGAATCTTGAGTTCACATATCAAATGTTCGAATGTGTAGGGTTGTGGAGACAAACAAGGGCTCTGGACCCAGAGTACCTGGGATCTGAATTCCAGCTCTGCCATTTACTGATTGCAGGCCATGGTCAATTACCTAATCACTCTTTGTTACCTTATCTGTTAAATGGGGAGAATAATGGTAAGGATTGAACCAGACAGTACAGGGAAACTTCTTAGCCCAGTGTCAAAAATGTGGTTAGCACTCAGAAATATCAGCTATCATTGTCACGTTAGAATGGTCCTTTTAAAAGTTCACTTAGTGTTCTTTTCTAGATAATAGTCGCAGAGTTTAGAATCCTTTCTTACTTAGTTTGATCATCAGAGCTATTCAGTAAACACGAGAATCTGTATTTGGGGAAGAAAGAGTGGTCTGTTCCATCTTCTAGGGTAAACTGAGGCTTTAAAGAAGTGATTTGCCAAGGCCATGATTCTAATTTAACTGCCCCTTTGAGAATCAGATGAAGACTGTACACCCTTTCTGCAGAAACTGACACCATGCACTCATGACATTTTGCATGGTTCCCAGAGGTGCAAGGAGCTGAGGCCAAGGCAGCCAGCCCATCCAGTTGTCTGGGACCTCCTGGCTTCAGTGTATGTCCTAACCCAGTCCCAGACAACAAGGGGGTGGGTCACCCTGCCTGAAGCCTACCCAGGGAGGGCTGTGATCCCTGGGATTTGGTGCCCTGTGCTAGGGCTTCTTACGGCTGTAAGCCAGGCACCCTGGGGTGCTCTGGCCAGGCTGTATTTCCTGGGGAACAGGGACACCTCAGTCCTCTTCCTGTGAACAGAAACCACACCCTGTGCCCAGTTCTGGCCTCCATTTCCTGGAGCCTGGGCCACATCTTCCTAACGTCTGTGTACTCTAGCACTTAGCACAAGGCCAGTACCCACTCACTATTGGGCAAATGCCAAGTACTATAATGTGTTGTGAATTACGAAGCATGTTTCCATTTACAAAAGGCAGAAACCCAACTCAACACTCAGGCCAAAGGAAAAAACACACGTGAGGGGAGGTGGATTTCTTAGCTCATACAGCTGAGAAGTCTAGAGGTTGGACTAAACTTCAGGCACAGCTGGCCACACACCCTCAAACCTTCAACAGTCTCTCTCGGTACACTGTTTGGCTCTATTTTCCTCCTGTTGGCCTCATTCTCAGGCTGACCCTTCTTGGGTGGTGCCAGAGATGGTTGCCTGCAGGGCCAAGTTAGCAACCCCAGTGCAAGGAGGGCCCCTCTTTCCCAGTCCAGCGCAAGTCCCAGGGTTGGCTTTGACCGGCTTGTTTGGGACCCGTGCTCATCCCTGCACCAATCGCTGTGACCAGGGAGACAGAGTGCTCTGATTGGCTCTGGCTGAGTTATGTGCCCATCCTGGGGCAGAAGAATGAAAGGGGCCTGCCCTCATCTGAGCCACTTGGAGGAGGGAGTCTCCACATTAAAATCAGAAAAAAAGGGGCGCCTGGGTGGCTCAGTAGGTTAAAGCCTCTGCCTTTGGCTCAGGTCATGATCTCAAGGTCCTAGGGGCGAGTCCCGTGTCGGACTCTCTGCTCGGCAGGGAGCCTGCTTCCCCCTCTCTCTCTGTCTGCCTCTCTGCCTATTTGTGATCGCTCTCTCTGTCAAATAAATAAATAAAATCTTTTTAAAAAAATAAAATAAAATCAGAAAAAAGGGGGAACAGGCCCAGGTCACAGCTGTCCACTAGCCACCTAAACCATGGTGAGCCACAGTTGTCTGTGACAGGCACATACACGCTGTAACAAGTGTCCAGGGTGGGGGCAGGGAGTCTGGGTCGGGGCCCAGAGAGGCACAGTGACCTGCCAGCGGTTTGGGGGGTGGCAGGTCCCCACTGGGATTCAGCCACCTGAGCAAGGTGCTGGGGAGTAGACCCGCCTTCCATAGCTGCCCTCTGATCCCTCCCTTGGCTATTCCAGGTTCTTCTGTGACCCAATTGTTGGCCCGAGACATGGACAACGACCCCCTCGTGTTTGGTGTATCTGGGGAGGAGGCCTCCCGTTTCTTTGCCGTGGAGCCTGACACGGGTGTGGTGTGGCTGCGGCAGGCGCTGGACAGAGAGGTATGACCTGGCTGTGCACGCGCCCCAGTTCTTTCTGGGAGGGGGTGACGCAGAGGCAGACACTGGTGGAGGCTTGCTCATCACCTTTTAGGTAAGGCCCTGTCCTGACCCCGAAGTAACATCTTCCTGATTTAATGGTGTCCCTCTTCCAGGGCCAGTGCTGACATGTGGACTTGGAGTTGGAATGGGGTGGTTGGGGTATCTCCAAACAAGGGACAACCCTGGATGGGCAAGAAGGACAGTGACCCAGAGTTCAACCCCTATAGAATGGTGGCTCCATGGTGTAGACGGTCTACCCCCATGCACAATGTTCCGCTTAAGGACATTCCCGGAGACACAGGAATTGGTGACAAAGGCAGGCCTTAGCAAATTAAGGTAGGAGTTTGAAAACCCCTACCTTTGTTGTCTCCTTACATTTGAAGAAATGGCCACAGAGGCGTCTAGTGACTTGGTCAAGATCGCACAGCAATGGAGAGGCCGGGCCCAGGTTAGAGCCGGGGTCCAGGACTCAGGATGTCTTCGTGCCTCTGTCTAACTCTGCCCTCTCCCTCCCTCCCTTCTCTTTCAGACCAAGTCTGAGTTCACAGTGGAGTTCTCCGTCAGCGACCACCAAGGGGTGAGTGTCCCCTGAGGTCCCTGCCACCCTGGGAGGCAGGAGCCCAGGCCCTTGGGCGGAAAGAGGCCAGGGGCCCATGCCAACACTAAATCCCTGCCCCCTTCTCTCACCAGGTGATCACACGGAAGGTGAACATACAGGTCGGGGACGTGAATGACAATGCACCCACATTTCATAACCAGCCCTACAGCGTCCGCATCCCTGAGGTAGGAACCCCTGAGCTTACGCTTGAGGAACATGGTGGGGGTGGGGCTGCTGCTCCAGGGCCACCTGGGAGCGGACTGAAGCTGGGGAAAGGGCGGCTCCAGCTCTGCTTTTCCTGCCTGCACCGCAGCCCAGGCAGCAGCTCTGGGCAGGTTGGTGACCATACCGACGCCTCCATGGATAGGGGCCCGCCCGCTGCTTGAGGAGAGTGGGTTGGCGGTAGCCTCAGGCGCGATTGAAGGCCTGCCTGGCATGAGCCCCACAACTCCAGCTGGAGGCGGGACAGGACAGGATTTGGGAGGAGCAGGTGTCATGGCCTCTTTCCTTCCGTGCACAGCCAGTGTGGGCCTCAGGCACATGGGATGGCAGGCCCAACCCCAGACTTTCCAGCTGTGCCCAGAACGGGTCCCCCCCACCCCGCCTGCCCTAGGACTCAGAAAGCAGGTGGCTTCAGGAAGGGACTTTCTTTCCCTAGCCTTATGTTTGCCCCCCGTCTCCCTGGCCCCTCTGCTCCTTTGGGTCATCTGTGTACTCTGAGTGTGTTTGCATGAGTGCATGCGTGTAAAACCAAGCCATCGCTGGTAATTGAGAAGTACAAATTATTGCATTACAAACGGTTCATTAATAAGCTGGCTGCTGGCTCCCAAGGGTACCAGGGTTCTCATGGCTTACTGTCCCTTTCCCAGTGACTGATGGCAGTCTTCGGGGCTGGCAGTTAGCCATTCAAAGACCTTGAAGGTGGTGGGTAAAGAGCTTCTGCTGGGTGTCCCTCAGGCCTGCCCTCAGGGCTTTGGGCTGAGCAGCAGCCATGAAGGGTTGGCCTGGGAAGGACGGGAGAGGGAATCCACTGGGGAAAAGCAGGTCAGCACTGGCATTTGAGTTCCAGTCCCTTTATATGTCATTGGATCAGGAGACTGGAAGAGTCTTTACAAAATATCTGTTCAGTTTGTAGATGAGAAAACTGAGGCTCAGTATGGGATTTACCCAAGGTCACGTAGCTTTGACTCTGAGTCTCTGACACCCAGGGCAGCCTCAGATTCCCTCCAAGATGAGGAGACCTTGTCTCATGCTCCCCTCCCCCTCCCGCGCCATTCCTGTTCCTGGCCCTCCTCACTCAGCTATGAGCCAGTGGTCCTGTGGTTGTGCCAGATGGAAGAAGGTGAGGACAAGTGTGGGGGTAGGAACACACAAGAGGCTCCTGCGCCCTTCCCCTGTTGGGGCAAGGCATAAGGAAGGAGAGCCCTCGGTCCCAAGCATGGGGATGCAGTGCCCTGAGCAGTGGCCAGTGTGTCCAGTACTGCAGCTTGGCTCTGGCCCTCTCATTTGGAAGTCTTCCTAATTTAATTAAGGGTCTCTACGTGCCAGCCTGCACTCTGGGCCCAGGCTCAGAAACCAAGGGCACGGCTCAGAGTTAATGAGCCTTGGGCCCATTGCTCAGCTGCCATCCTGGCAGGCATGGCTGCCCTCTGTCTTCCCTCACAGGGGGCAGCAGGCAGCAGCAATGGCAAGGGGACGAGAGGTCACATCCCTCCTCCCCAGCCTTTGGGCCGGGGCCAGCCTTTATCCTTGCTACCTTTGCCAAGAGGTATGACCTCCAACGCTACCCTGTCGGAATCCCCTGGGATTCTCCGAAGGTCTCTGCCTCCAAGGAGAGAGCCTCTTCAGTCAGTCATCTATTTAACAAATATTTATTGAGTGTCTGCTGTGGGCTTGGCGCTGTGCCAGGCTCTCGCCGCACAGAGACCTGGAAGGCCAAAAGAACGCCAAAGACAGGAGCTGGAACTAGCAGCGTTGGACCCCAGGACCAGCCCCTGCTCTGCTTCCAGACCACTGAGTGAATTTGGGCATGTCACTTACCCTCTCTGGGCCATAGTCCTCCTTATCTAAGAAAAACAGAGGACAGGCAGGATAAAGTAGCCGCCTGCCGCCCATCTGATGGGGAGAGAGTGGGCTGAGATGGGCCAGCTACAAGGACACACAGTTCTTGGAGGACAGCCTATGTGGTTTACTTGCTCATCTGTAAACATCCCCAGGTCACCTCCTTGACATGATACGTGATGCCCTACTTAGGGCTGCTCTGTGTGGCTGGTGGGGTATAGTGTCAGCTGGATGAAGGCCGTGGGCCACTCCTGACCCAAGGTGGCTTGGCACTGACCAGCCCTGGCCTGGTGTAGTCACCTGAGCTAGAACTTAGCTGCCTGGCTTAGGCCCCAGCTGAGGTACCTGCTAAAGGCCTGTTGGCCCCTGGCCCAGAATTGAGTCTGGGCTCTCCTGCTGGCCTTGAGGTCACCCTGGCAACCCTAGGCCCTGGCCCTTAAGAAGCATGATGTATGGCAGAGGCCCTACAGAAATAAATAGGGTAAGAATGCAAACCAGAGAAAGAGAAAAGGGCCCTGGAGACCCCGAGGGTTTGCCAGAGTGACCAGAGAAATCTCAGCAGGCTTCCCGGAGGAGGTGGCTTTCCAGCTGAAGCCTGCCAAGGTGAGCAGTAGAGCTCTTGTAGGTCAAGACCCCTGGGGTTTAGTCCTGGCAGTGCCAGCTACTGGCTGGGTGAGACGCTAGGACTATCACTGCGCCTGCTGGCTTTGTTTCCAATAGCTGTTAAACTGGGGAGTTGGACCAGGTTCCTTCTAGGGCTGATAGCCAGTGGTCTGAGGATGAATCCCAGCAGGAGAAGCTCCCACTTCTTCAGTCCTTCATTATTCCTGGCTTGCAGAGAAGATCCCATGGCTGTTTCCATCCACTGAGCTCTTCCGGTTGTCCCAGCCCCTTGCCATCTCTCCCTCACCTTCTCAGCATCCACTGTCCCCAGCCCTACGGGCCCTGACAATTTGGGGGTCTGTTGTACCCAGAGCCCAAGGATGGGTGGGAAGAGCAAGTTTATAGGGAGACAAATTCTGGGTCTACATAATAAAGAACTTTCTAATATTGAAACCTAGTACACAGTCTAATCCCCTACCCTCCCAAGGATGTATGGAGCTCCCCAGCCCTAGAGTGATGCAGGTTAAAGCCAGAGAAACCACGTTTCAGAAACCATTCAGAACTGGGTATCAGAGAAGGGATGGATCAGAAGGTCCCAAACACACCCCATCAGAATTTCCATCAGAACTAGTTAGGATGCAGATTCTTACTCTCCTCCAACTCTGAATCCATAGTTTGGAGAGCCAGCCCAGGAAGCTGCATTTTTAACAGTGACAGCAAGCCCTGGAGACCTGGCCCATGGGGACCGTGTCCTTGGGCCCAGAGTGGGAATGGGTGGGAGGTTCTGCCTCTTTCTCCAAAAGAAGCTCGCTGACCCCCTGCCCCATAGTCCTCCCCCTCCCCCCAGCCCAGACCCCCTGCCTGGCCCCGCCCCTCCTCCTGAGAAGCCAGACAGGTGTGTTTGGGCTTCTGTGCTCCTGGTTCCCCTCCTGCCCAGCCCTCTCCCCTCACTAAGCTGTTCTACATGTAATTATCCATTTTATCAGGGTGAAAGGCCCTGCAATTCACTCGTCGAAGCCCTAACGAGGCAGCGTGGCTGCTTTCAAGTCCGTAAAGAAAAGGGAAATCCTGCTAGAATTGGCAACTTAATTCACCAAGCCAGCCTCGACAGACCTCATTAAGTCCCCGTGTATTCATTTCAGGCTAATGGCTGTCATGCTGACTGCTGTTTGATTTGCTGTAATAGACTTTTATGGCGTTCCAATTTGCTCAAACGTGTTTGCCTGTGTCTGTGCCCAGCAGCACCGCTCCACTACCTCCGTTCGGGGTATGTGTCGCCTCGCTGACCTTCAGCACTGCCCTGTCCCCTGCGTCCTCCTGGGGCCACCGCCCACCCACAGCCCTGCAGATCCACCCCGGGGAGGTGACCCTGGGGCCTGAGTGTTCAAGGCTGGAAGATGGGTGTGAGGTTAGAAGTCGGACGGTGCCAGGTGGTTCCTCGGGTCAGGGAGTCAAGGAGGGCTTCTGTAATCGCAGGGACGGCTGTGTCCTTGAAGTTTTGACAAGTCCAGCCAACTTAGCTGGACAGTTGAGGCTGTTATCCACCTGGCCTCAACCTACCTTTCTCGCCTTCCCTGCTGGCTTCCTCTTCGTGGATCATCCTGTCAGCCCAGGGGCCGATCCAGGGCCCGTGAGCCTGTGTCTGTCCCTCTTTCCTCTTGCTCCTGCACACGTACGTCGTGCTCTTCTAATTGGTCCTGGGCTGTTTTCTTTCCGCTCTCAGCCTGACTCAGTCCTGCCTGGCCTTCAAAGCTCAGAGCTGACCCACTGTGCCCTGATCCACTCCCAGTTTTTCCTTTAAAGAACACAACAAACATTTGCGGAACAGCTATGAAGCAAGGCCCCGGGGTTCTCAGCTGACGGGGACATGTCGGGGAGAGTGAAAGGATGCTCCCGTTTGCCAGCTGTGCAACTCATGACCTAACCTCTCTGGATCTCAGTTTTCTTATCTATTGCTAAGCTGCACTGTTTGCCTCCTGGGGTCATCGTGGGAGATAGAATAGTGCAGATGGGTAAAACCCTTTGCCCTGTTTGTGGCTCATGGCATACTCAGTAAAATGCTGGTGACTAAGACCAAGGTCTTGTCTTCAGGGGAGATAATTTTACACAGTGTAAGACAGGTAAGAGGATGTCTGACGACATCTAAACATATCAGATGCCATGATAGCTTATAGTGTGCAAAACAGGAGGGAAGCACTGTGGAAGGAATGGCCTGGTCTCTACGCAGGGGCTGTTTCTTTGGGACCTCACAGGATGTGTAGAAGTTTGGTAGTCACAGAAGGAGATTATGGTGTCTCCGAATATTGTATAGTCTCTGCCCTTTAGCTTCTTTTCATATAGTGGAATTTCCAAAAGAGGGAAGTAAACTCTAACCCCTGACCAGGGACCCTGCTGAAGAGGGCCAGCGGCTGTTGGGGTGTGTGTGTCTGTCACCAGTACCCAGTGTTCCCTTGTGGAAATAGAGCTGGGCTACAAGTAGGCTCCCTGGGACCCTGCCCAGGTCACTGTGACAGACAGCTCAGGTCCCACATAGATCTTTGTCACTCGTGGCTTCGGGTGACCAGCTGTGAGGTGGGGAGGAGGCTGGTAGAAGAGAAGGGTGGACTGGAATGAGAAAGCAGAGGCCTGAGTGCCCACTGCCCTGGATGGGGGCACAGTCCAAGCCAGGGTCCCCCCGAGGCCACCCCATCTCTCCATGTCACTTAGCAAGGACAGATGGAAGTCCCTCCTCCCTGGAGCTCCTTACTAGAGACAGGAAAGCAGGGAGTAAGAGACTCCTGCTGAGTATGTGTCCATGAAACAGAGTAATTCAATCCTGTGATAATAATACGTTGACATCGTTGTTACTGCTGAGTTTCCTCTATGCCCAAGGCTGTGCTTGCCGCACATGTGGGAGCTCCCTGAGCGCTCACGCCCCCTCACAGGCTAGCCACATCTTTAGCCCCATGCCATGCGTGTGGATGTGGAAACAGAGAAGCTTCGTGACTTGCCCAGAGCTCCTCCAAGATGGAGCCAGGATGAAGAGACAGGTCTGGTTCTGCCTGCAAAATGGAAATAATCATGCCTGCTTTGCAAAACTATCGTGAGGATTCACGATGGGACCGTGTGTGGGAAGGGCTTTGCACGGGGGCCAGCGTAAGCAAGGGTCAGGCACACGACCAAGGCTGTGGTTGGTGGTGCATTCATCTCCCCTGCCAGCCTGAGCAGGGCCTGTGTGCCCTCCGTACCCAGCCCAGGCCCCAGCCCATGGACGAGAACTTCCCAAATGGGCGGAAGCCCACTGCTCCCTCTGCCTCTTGGACAGTTGGGAGGACAGCAGGAGCCTTTGCGCAAAGGGCTCTGCCCCCACCAGCTTTCTTCCCCAGGCGAGGGGTCCGTTAGGGCTCACAGTGTCCGGGCCCGGGGTGAGAGCAGCCAGGCCTGGTGCTGGGGTGCAGAGCGTGCCCACCCCTCCTAGGACACCACAGAGCTCACTGCTGGAGCTCTCTAGTGCCCTCTATTGCCTGCCAGCTCCAGAATCTCAGCCGTGCCCTTCTCAGCCATGCTATGGGCACACAGAGAGCCAGGGAGGGGTGGCAGGACGAGGCCCCGAGCATGCAGAGGTGGGCATGACCAGACTGATTAGCACCCACTGGGGACAACAGCAGCGCCTCCAGCTACCCTCCTCACGGTGTGCCCATCAGACGCTGAATGATTTATAAACTGCATCCTCAGGTAGCAGCGAGAGGTGGGGGGTCGGGGGGCTCCAACTGGCTTGTGCCTTCCGTTCCCGCCTGAGATGTCAGCTCTGCTCATGAGAGTGTCGTCTCCCACGCTAGGAGAGGCAGTCCCTTGACAGGCCATATTAATTTATACCTTGTGGCCGTGGTGCCCGGCGGCCCCCTCTGCATCTCTAACCACCCACCTATTGATCTGGGAGAAGGAGACCAATAAATCATCTCGGGGTCTCCGGAGCCTGCTGACCAGAGCCAGAGTGGTTTCCTCTAGTGAGGCAGCAGCCCCAAGCTGCAGTGAGCACCCTGAGGGGCTCACACCTCTTCTGGTCCCCCAGCATCTGCATAATGACGGGACCTTCTCTCTGGCCACGAGCAGGTGCCACAGCCTGCGGCAGCCAGGACAGCAAGCTTTGGGCTTATAGCAGTGAAGAGACGTGTGACCATGGGCAAAGCGGCAGAGCCGTCTGTTTCTACATAGTCCTAAGGTGGGACATGTGTGTGCGTGATACGGTGAGCGTGTACTTATTGGAGTAATATCCTCTTGTCTCTGTCCGAGGATTTTCCCTATCTTTTGTCTGTCCTCACTACAACTCTATACGTTAAGGGAGAATTTTTCTTCCCATTTCAGAGATGAAAGAAACTGAGGCTAGGAGAAATTTCACGACTTCTGCGAGTCCCCTAGCGTCCAGCCAGAGCCGTTCAGCTAGAACCATAGTCTTGCTTTTGTTACCTTCAGCATCTTCACATGTGTCTTTTTGTAGCTTTGCCATGGCCTGCTTATAACTTGCCCAAATTTGCAAAGATGAGGCCCTGATTGAGCCAGGCTGGGGGCAGACGAGCGGGAGCTCAGAGCCTCACGCACAGGCTTACTTCCGTCCCCGGCTAAGGGCTGTCACACGTGCCCCATATACAGGCTCTAGCAGTCCAGTGGAGAAGCTTGGCTCGGAGCCCACCTTTGGAGGTCAGGACCCCACCGCGGTCGTAGTGACACTCCTTCCCAGTGACCTGCAGGATTAGGGTGCCCCTGCCTCTGAGATTTGGGTCCCCGGGTGTGCATATGACATTGTTCTGTGAGACGTGGAAAACCCATCCTTACAGGTGAAAGCCAGCCTGCCTCCTTGGGTCCCCCGTGACCTCCATGGCACACCCTCCTTCCATGCCCCCTGGGGCATGGCCAGGGCTGTGAGCTCCCTCCACCACTCTCTGCGCAAGGAAGGAGAGTAGCATGGGAGCAGGGGACAGAAGAAGCCCAGATGTAATTAAAATTACTATTTTGTTTGCATAGTAATAACGTCCTTCGTTACACCGGTTTCCTCGCCAATTCTGGCTGGGAGTCTTCGGGGGCTGCTGTCATTCTGCGGCAGGGGCTGCAGGACCGTCTGCGGTGAACACAAGGCAGGGCCCTGGGTGCAAAGCCCAGGCCGCAGGCAGTAGGGATTTGCTAGCACATGCCGGGACACCTCTTATCGTGCCCCCACCCTTCAAGTAAAGAGCCTCTAAATGGAAGGAGACAGAAGCTGGATGCAAGGACACGCTCCTGCCGCATGGCTGGCCTGCCAGCCCCACGAGCCCGGAGTCCACCTGTCACCTTCATACCCTTTCTCTAAATGGTCTCCTCTCCCCTGTGGTGGAGCCTGTTGCTGGAGGGGTCAGGTCTCCTGCCTGCACCCCTTTACCTCCAGGCAGTGGTGTCTTCTCAGACACTGGGTGGGCAGCTGGCTGGGGACACTGATGGTCAGAAGGACTTGTGCTCCATCAGTGACATGGGGACCCTGATCCCTACTGTGGCCATGTGCACACAGATTCTAACTCCACCCCGGGAGGCCACGAGCAAGATGCTGGGTCTTTCAGAGCCTCAGTGTCTCCTTCTGTAAAATGGGGGTACATTGGGGTTGTGTGAAAGTTCCAGGGGAGCCCATGCATGAAGCCCCACACTCCTGGGGTAGATGATGGGTATTCCCATTGTTAGAAAGAATTACAAAGAAACATGTGGAAAACACAAAAGGGAAACAGGACAAAGAAAATAAAAGGAAGCAGTCACCAAGAAATAACTGGTAATGGCCTGAGAATGTTCCAAATAGGCTCCTTAGAACCAGCAATGGAGGGACCATCAAGGTGACTTAACCTAAGCACACATTCTGTAGAGATCGCCAAAGCCAGACAGAGGCGGAGATTTCCCCAGGGTCCCCCTGGAAGTCAGTAGCAAACCACTGAAGAGCTAATGTGACCGGGGAAGATTCTCAGGGACATGGTCTCCAGAACCCACGGGCCTGAGCCATCCCGCCGCCGGAGGGGCAGCGCTGTTCTCCCAGATGGACACTGATGTCCAGAGCTGGGCTGGGGAGAGGGGAGGGTCTCTGCCCCTGGGCTCCAACAGCCCCCACAAGTTCAAGAACGGTGTCCTGGCTGGCTGCTTTCCAACGTAGGGCTTGGGGCCGTGCGAGCGTGTTGGCTGACCGCCAGCATGCTGCTGCTGTTTCTCCTGTTCTGGGGACTCTGGAATTTTGTCTCAGCCCCTTGATTTACCCAAACAAGTTGGAGTATTGTTAGACAGCTTGGGGACAGGCCTGGCAGCCCCCTTGACAACAAGCCCCCCCCGCCTTACACCCGAGGCTGGTGTGGATATGTTTGTGGGCGGCCTGACCCACCTTGTTTTCTACCAGGAGGGGGAAAATAAGAGAAAGCGAGCAGGCGCTTGGTTGATGGAATTATTATAATTTCTCTGATTCCTTAGCAGCCTTTAATTACTTTGCAACTTTGTGGCACTGGCTAGAAGATGGGAGGGTCTGGGCTCTCCTTCATAATAATCTTAAGTGGAGACCTCCTGTCCGTCTATGGAAAAGCCGGCTCCTCTCTCCAGATGCAATAATACAGCCGAGAGATTTCACCCAGGGCATAATCACTAGGTACAATGTAATCTTCCCCGCTCACTGTCTTCATCACTAATCGGCCGGCCCACTTCGCAGGCGTGGGGGACCACCAGCCACAAAGAACCGAATGTCCGGTCGCGTCCTTGTCCAGGCGGGTCACGGGCTCAGGACGGTCCCTCTCCAAGTCCTGCCTCTGAGAAGGCCTTTTCCCACAGGCACCCCCTCCCCATCTCCCTGTCTTAGCCTAGCCACGCCTCCTGCCATTCCCAACACAAACCCTGCATGTTAGAAATCCATCACATTTGCGTGAGGTCTGAGCTCTAGGCTTTCCTCTGCTTCCTGTGCTAGAGCTTTACTGTGGGTGGCCACTTTGCTGCTGCCTTGCCCTTGCTCATGCCTGGCCGTGCCCTCCCCCACGATGCTCTCACTCGTGCCCCCCTGCACCTTCTTCCTCCATTTAGCCAAATCCTTTTCTTCCTTCCTTCCTTGGAACAATGAAGTGGGGGGGGGGTTGATACTGTGTCCCCACTTCACAGACGGGCAAGCCGAGTGTTAGCGAAGTCAGACTTGCCTGGTTATCCCCTCTGGAAGTGGCTGGCTAGGATCCGACCCCAGGCCCTTCACCTAGTCTTCTCTGCTAGGCTTGAAGGCACAGGCTTCTTTCACCCCTTGCCCTTGGAGCTGCTCCCTATACCCACTCCATGCTGGCCTCTTGAAACCACACTCCCAGACACCTTCTGCCTCCTGACCCTGGCCTGGCCTTTCCCACCTGGGGTGGTCCCAGAACCCCACTGTGGGCAGAAGAGGTGAACCAGATACAGGTCTGGTTGCTGGGCCTCCTCAGGGCTGGCCCAGCCAGAGGCAGCTCCTCCTGTCTTGGTCACCTGTCTGTACAGCTCAGCAAGTTAGAGGGGGGTGAGCTCTACCCTGGAGGGGGCAGGAACCCCACTACCTGCAGCTAGGAAACTTGCATGAGGAACCCCCACCCCCTTCCAGGGCTGAATTTGCCCCTCTGTTCCATGAGAGTGGTAATCCTGAGTTTGTCCATGTCATCATGGGGATCAGGGACAGGGCAGACAGGAAAACCTTGAGCTTAAAGCCTCATGCAAGTGGGACAGATGAACTCCTGGAGTATTTTTTCTAATGCCTCCTTCCCTACCAGCTTTATGAGTTTTCTTTCTTTCTTTTTTTTTTTCTTTTTTGAGTCTGTGTATTACTTAAGCATACATACGGAGACATGAACAGCCGTTAAGTGTTCAGCTTTGTGAATGATCGCAAAGTGAACATATTGTGTGACCACACCTGCATCAAGAAACAGAAACTCTCCATCACCTAGAAGCCCCTCGTGATTCCCAGCCCCTACCCCGACGGGTAACCACTATGTTGACTTCTGTCCCCAAGGAATATGTTTGTCTGTATTCATCTTACTGAATGCGGTCTGGTGTTTCTCACCACCCAAGCGATGGATCAGGCAGCTCCCTGTCGGAGGTCACTCCCCACAGTGGTCAGGATCAGTGCTAAGGTTCGAGGTTCAAGTCCTGCACTCACCACTTCCATTTGTGAGTAGCTGGGAACGTCGTGGTCTCTGCTAAAATGGGTGTGGCACGGGTAGGGCTGCCTCGGTACCACCGTTCCCGTCCCACAGTGCTCTCCTACCAGGGGCTGTGATGGTGCGTGCCTGGGGCTCAGCCGGCGGCCTGTGCCCGAGAGCCTTGTGGGACCCTCCCCTGCGGGCATCACCTTTAGGCAGCCTCGGCCCGGGCAGACTCTTCTCTGCCATGGATATTTCTGGTGCTTGTGGAGCTGTCCAGCGGCTGGGACAGGAGGATGGGGGTGGAGGGGTGGTGCGGGAAGGGAGTTACAGGGAACTAAATGCAGTGAACAAAACCTGGGCTGAGAGGAAGGAGGCAGAAACACAGCAGGAGGGTCCCTTTCCCCACTGAGGTGCCTCTGCTGGCCCCACAGGAGTCCTTCAGATTGATAAGAAGGTCTGATTATCCTCCTGTTAGAGCTGGAGAAATGAGCCCAGGCGGATTAAATGACTTGCCCAAGGTCACACAGCTGATTCCAGATTTTGTCCTCATTATGCTCCCCCAAAGCAAGTCCAAACACCTTTTACCCTCAGCGCGTTCCCTCAGGGCTTGGGGTTTAGTGTCAGTGTCCGCTGTCTTCAGAGGTGCCGGCCTTGAGTCTGGAGGAGGTGGAGGGAGGGGGCTGTTTGGTTCAGAGGGGGATTTTTCTGTAGTGACCTTTATTGTGTTCTAGCACCTTCAGCCTCCTGCAAAGCTGTGGCTTATATCAGCAACCCAATCTGAAGTCTGTGCAAAAAAAAAAAAAAAAAAAAAAAAACCCTGCAAAAATCTTTAAAGGCTTCTTAGCAGCTTGAAGTGATTGTTTTTTCTTTCCCTTACCTGGTCAGGGGTTGGGGCAGGGCCAGGGCAATGGGAGAAGAATAATGAATTCTCCTAAAGCACTGTCTTCCTCCCCACATCCCCAGACCATCAGATCCCTCAAATTCAGGGGGCCCTAAACCTTTAAAAAAATCCCCCCGTCACAACCCAAAAGATGGGGGTGGAGGGAAATGCAGCAGCAGCTATTGGGGCGGAAAGCCCTAAATGGTGTGGAAGTAATGTCTAAAGTGTGCTGGCGATTACAGACATTTCCACGGAGCCACGCTCAGGCTGCATGGGTCGGTGCCAGCAGCCGTGGGGAAATAAATAAATAAAAAGTGAGCCGGTGTCGGAGAGCCCGTTAACTGTTGCCGTGCGGAAGGGAGGGAGGCGGCAGGTTACTGGGGAGGGTGGAAGGAAGGTAGCCAGGCTCATTCATTCATTTCCTCCATCCATCCATTCATTCCACTGTACTGAGCTCCTGAGAAGTGCCAGGAGCGTTGCTAAAACCTTTCTGTGGTCAGTGGCCAGAGTCTCTTAGACTGGTGGGGTCTGATCCCAGACCCCTCGTGCCAGTCTCCCCTTGACTTTCTGATTTCCTGCACCTCCACCTTCTTTCCAGTCCCTGAGAAACTGGGCCACAGGGCCTTTGCACGGCAGTACCTCCCTTTCTTCATGAGCTCGCATGTCCCCTGAGATCTTCAATCCGGGATTGATCCCTTTTCCCAGTACAGAACAGATGCTCGTGTTCTGGGTCTTCAGGGCACCATAGCTATGACCTTGGGTTGTAATGGCTCACTTATTTTCAGGACTGTTTGATCATTGTTGGTCTCCCAGGGGAGATGGTGGGCTCTGTGAGAGCAGGGGCATGTCCATGTGACCGTTTCCCCATCACTGGACCTTCGGGATCTCATTCCTAGTGGGGACTTAGTAGAGATTTGTTGCACGATGCAACATTTGTTACACGATGTCTTCTGGGAGCTTCTCTTCCTTCCTCTCCTCTGCAGCCCCTATCCTTTCAGTGAGAAATTCCACAGACCAGCCGGTGGTGTGCCCTGCTCCCATGGCCCACTGCGGAAGGCAGCTCGGAAGTGCTGGCAAGTTCCCCACCAAGGCCTTGGGTCTCACCAGACTTCCGAGGCAGCCAGTGGGACAGGGCGAAGGCACCGCATGCAGGGGTGTTGGAGGACGGGGTGTGGCTGAAGGGGCTGGGGTATGGTAGGCAGAGGAATAGCCCCAAAGAAAGGAAAGCCCCGCATCATAATCCTGGGAATCCATGACTGTTCCCTCATGTGACAGAGGGACCCTGCCGGTGTGATGATGGACTTTCAGGAGGAGATATCCTGGTTTTGCTGGGGCCGCAACATCATCACAGGGCTCCTCATGAGAGGGAGGTGGGAGAGTCAGGGGGAGAAGCGCAGTAAAAGCAGAGGTCAGAGAGAGAGGCTGGAAGGTTTTATGCCGCTAGTCTGACCATGGAAAGAGGGGGCCCTGAGCCAAGGAACAGGAGTGGCCTCGAGAAGCTGGAAAAGGCACAGAAACCGATTCTCCCCTAGAGCCTCCAGAAGGGGTGCAGGCCTCTAACCCCTTGATGTGGGTCCTGTAAGACCCATTTTGGATTCTGGCCCCCAGAACTGTAAGATGATAAGGGGGCGGGGATTCATTAGGGCTGCTGGAGGAAGCTGATGCAGGGTGCTTTGGAGACGGAGCAGTGGGAACATGCACTCTCCAGCGCACCCCAAGCACCCCAAACTCTAGTTCATGATTCCTTTGGGGTGCTTCAGGCAGGAAGACGAATGTCCCCGGAGGTGGGCTCTCTAGAGGTAGGGCTGAGGCCAGTGGTCATTGGAGATGACCCCTGAGGGCCAACCATAGAGAAGGGGCACCTGGGGCTGGAGTGTGGGGAGGGCAAATGGCTGGGAAGGGCCCTGCAGAAACCGGGAGGGGTGAGGTAGGAGCCCATGTGCTGGGTGTGGAGAGGGAGAGTTTTTTTATTTTTTAAAAATGTATTTATCTGAGAAAGAGAGAGAGCATGAGCAGGGGGAGGGACAGAAGGAGAGAGAATCCTGAGGCAGACTTCCCGGTGAGCGCAGAGCCCAGCACTGGTGAGGCTCCACCTCACACCCTGAGCCAGAATCAAGATTCAGATGCTTCACCAGCTGAGCCACCCAGCGCCCCAGGAGGGAGAGCTTTTAGATGACTAAAGAGAACAGGGCTGGAAGGGGCTGCATCTCAGAACTGGCCACCGGGCTGCTGGGCCCCGGGGAGCCTTCCCGTTGCACAGAGGTGGGCTTAGCGGCACCCGGGTGCTGGCGAGCCCCCTGGAAAGCTTGGTCTCTAGGCACCAACCAGCCCAGAGACCAGGGAGAGAGAAGAGTCTCTGCTTGGCTTGCTGCCCAAGTGGTAATGGTGCTGGAGTGTTGACCCCAGCCTCATTCATTCATCAGACACTGGGTGCCTGCTGGATGCCAAGCCCAGGCTGGGTGCTTGGGACACAGGGGAATAAGCCGTGGTGCCTGGTCCCCCTCGGGAGGTCCTGGCTGGGCCCTGCTCACCCACAGTGGCAGGCACTCTTCAAAACAGGAGGGAAGGCCTGTGTTTGAGGACGTGGGCAGCCATCGCTGGAAGCCTGGCTCTTTCTGGGTTGCTGAGTGGGTAGGGCAGTGCCATCCACCCATCCCATCTTTGGAGCTATAGCAAACCTGGGTTGTGCCTCTCACCTGCCCAGTCCCGGCTCCTGAGCCCCTTGTGGCAGGCGGCGTACGTGTGAACATGTCAAGTGCGGCTCCCTCCAGGCGGCAGAGTTGGACAAACGTGCTCTACATGAGCTTGGCAAATTGGTTCTCTCTGCTCTGTGCCAGCCATCCGCCATTCTGACTTGCAGCAGCCTGGGTTTCCCGGCTGGTCGCTCTCAGTATGGGCTGGGGAGGGTGGGAGCAGGGACTGCCTTTGGTCTGAGACAAGCAGAGAGACCCCCACTCCATCTCTGGGCCTCCATCTGCTTCCTTGTATTTGGGGTGGGTGGAAACCCCACAGGTTAGAACAGGTCCTTTGGAAGGGTTCAAGGGCATTATGGAAGAAGGGGCCTCCTAGAAAGCCTGGCACGGGCTAGTGTCCACACCTTCCTCTGACTACCTACTGCAGCTTCCTTTATACCACTTTTCCGACACATGGGTCCTCTTGGTGCCAAGTTCCAGGGCTTGTGATCTGATTACAGATAGGGTCTGTATCTTACAGTTCCTTGAAACCATGAGCTCCAGGGGTACTAGGCACACAGAAAGCACCAGGAACGGCCATAATGACAGTAAGGAGAGTGTGCAGGCACTCTCGTGTGCACCTTTTATAGCTGATCAGAGATATAGGTATGAGGATTATTCCCAGATGGAAGGTGGGGAACTTGGGGCTCAGAGAGGTTAAGTCCGTCATAGAGCTGGGTTGTGAGCCTGGGCAGCACCGCCTTCCAGCGCCCCCATAGGATGTTGCCCCTCTGTTGACAGTGAGTCTACGGGGTCCCATCTTGCACATCGAGTGAATGTGCCCTGGACACATAACTCCTTCAGCCCTCCCAGGGTCTCCATACATCCTTCTGTCCCCTGGATGGTGCCCAGTGCCATGACCCACATGGGCTGGAGAGGGGACAGTGCAGACACTACACCCAGTCCTAGAGAGCCAGACTGGGGTGTGTTCCTGGAGAGATAACCTCCCACTCTGCACCACGGCAAGCACGCAGGCACACACCTCAGGCATGCCGTCCGCCGTGCCTCCTGTCCCATGTGTCTCCCTCACGGGTCAGCGCCCCAGAGTGCTAAATCATGGGCAAATTGGCCACAGCCAGTAGGAGGCCAGGAGGACAGAAGAAGGGGATGTGGCCATCAAAGCCATTAGCAATGAGCTGGCCAGGCGAACAAAAACACGGCTGATTGAGGCCAAACAGACCAGCTTCCTCTGGGCCCTGTTCTGTAGCCCTCTGAGATGGGACGGGGGATGGGGCACATACGTGGAAAATGTGTGCTCCCTGGGAATCACTGACAGGCACGACTCATGGCATGGATGCTTGGTTATGCCTCCCCATGAGAACAATTCACAGATGGAAATAGTCACTTCACATGTAGAGAGAAGAGATAAGCGGGTTTCTGCCTAGAAGCTTTGGACTGGAGCAGACCTCATCCCCCGCCACCCTCCTGGGACAGCAGTGTGCCTTTTTTTTTTTTTTTTTTTTTTCAGATTGTATTTATTTATTTAGAGATACAGGGCATGAGTAGGGGAAGGGGCAGAGGGAGAGGAAGAAAGAGAATCTCAAGCAGACTCTGAAAGCCCAGAGCCCAACATGGGGCTCGATCTCACAGCCCTGGGATCCTGGCCTGAGTGGAGATCAAGAGTCAGACGCTCGAGGGGCGCCTGGGTGGCTCAGTGGGTTAAAGCCTCTGCCTTCGGCTCAGGTCATGATCCCAGGGTCCTGGGATCGAGCCCCGCAAGAGGCTCTCCGCTCAGCAGGAAGCCTGCTTCTCTTACTCTCTCTCTCTGCCTGCCTCTCTGCCTACTTGTGATCTCTGGTTGTCAAATAAATAAATAAAATCTTTTAAAAAAAAGAGTCAGACGCTCGACTGCCAGAGCCTCCCAGGCGCCCCAACAGCAGTGTATCTTAAAGGAACGCTGTATCGGGATTCTTCCATATGTCCTTGGTCCTCCCCTTTTATCTCCCTGGGTCTCAGTTTACCCACCTGCCCAGTGGGGTTAATCACCTTAGCTCTGGCTAGCTCGCTGGCTAGTCAAGGCTGTTGTAGGAACAGACTAGCCAAGGGTGGGATGTCATGAAAACCATGGCACGGGCTCCCCAGGTCATGGCCCTGCTGAATGCTGCCCTCAGGCCATTTTGTAAAGAGGGGGTCTGTGGAGCATTCCTGCCCCTGGGAGGAGACGGCAGAGCCAGTGCTCTGACACAGAGAACCATCATAGAACATGTCCCTCCATGGTGCCTTTCTGGGCTTGGGCCTCAAGTTTCCTTCCCTTAGGTCAAGGGCCACCCAGTTCCAGCAGCTGATGAGCAGAGGTGGGTGGGGGTGTGTTGGGAAACGGAGGCCTGGGACACCGAGCACCCTGTCTGTGCAGCCATGCCTTGGGACAGGTCCTTCCCCGGAGTCTCACCTGGAGGGCTTGCAGCCAGGCAGGCCTGTCCCTTCTGCACGGATGGCCTTGCAGCCGGCCTGCAGCAGACACGGCTTTTTTGTTTTTGGTTAAAAAGCCTCATTGGAGCGTTATGATATTGGAATGTGAAGGGTAATTGGGCTGAAAGCTATTCTCTTCCTGTGACCGGCACTATAGGAGTGATTGAGGCACCCAGGCCCGCGCACCAGCCTGGGAATCCTGATGAAAGGGCTGTGCGGAGATGGGGGTGAAAGAGGTACGCAGCCAGGCCCCCCGAATCTCTGCTCCTCTCCCCAGAGGCCTGGGCCTGCCCCTCTGTGTGCTCCCCTGAGACACTGAGCTGCCAGGCTGGGCCTCCTCCTACCTGGAGTAGATGGCCAAGGCCTCGGCATGCTGGGCACAGGCAGATGGTCTCCAGTGACAGGTGCACGAGGAGAGGGCTGGGCATCGGACTGAAACCGGCAGAAGAGCCCATTTCCTGCAGCCCCCTACTGCCCCCACTGGGACTCCTGTCCAGCCCCTAGTTCGCAGAGGTATCTCTATACCTTCTGCCTCTCTCTCCCCCTCCACGAGCTACCCTACATCTTCCCAGGTTTGGACAATCCCAGGGTTTTCAAAGCCCCTTTGATGCACATAGGAATCACCTGAGAATCTGCTTAAAATGCGGATCCTGCTGCAGTATGTCTGGAGTAGGACATGAGTCTCTATTTCTACAGTGCTCCCATGGGATGCCAACGTCGCTGGTCCTCCCACCTGGCTTTAAGGAGTAGGATTCTAGGAAGGGATCAGGGCATGGGTCCAGCAAGAATGCTCCAGATTCTCAGTGTAGGGCCAGTCTGTGAGGAGACACAGAGGGGGAAAACAGCCAGTTCCCCAAGCAGGGCTGCCCCCTGTGGTGGTGTAGTCAGAGCACTGAGCAAGAAGGGGAGGGCTGGTGAACTCCAGCCCAAGTGTTACTCTTTTTTTTTTTTTAAGAGTATTTATTTATTTATTTATTTATTGGGGGGGGGGGGGAGGGTAGAAAGGAGCAGAAGGAGAGGGACACGCAGACTCCCCACTAAGCATGGAGTCCCACACAAGGCTCGATCTCACGCCCTGAGGTCAAGACCTGAGCTGAAATCAAGAGTCAGATGCTTAACCCACTGAGCCATCCAGGCACCCTTCCAAGCATTGCTCTTAATGCTGGGTACTCTGGAACTGGGTGGCATTGTCTGAAGAAAGGAGCCCATTTTTCTTGGCACAGAGGGTGGTTTTGCTCGCCAAACTGTGTGTTCACAGGTCAAGGTCCACTCTGAAGGGACAGCTTTTTCTAGTTTTGCACAAAGGTACCATAGAGGCCTTGCCCTCAGACCTAAAGCCATCACTGTCTACCTGCTTCTGCACACCTCCATCTTCCTCCCTCATACTGCCTGACCTCACAGCTTCTCCTGGCAGAAACCGGAAGTCCAGGGGAAAGGGAGACACTCACACTTCCAGACTTTGCTTCTCCCTCTAGTCCTTCCAGCCCCTTCTGAGTGGGGAGAGCCCCGGATACCTAAGAAATAGATCCTTTCCAGCCACCTGCCTAGTCCATGCCCAGAGAGCTCAGCTGGAGGGGTCAAGCTAGGACAGGCCTCTCTGTCCCAACCTGGGGTGGGGACCAAGTCTGCTATAAGGAGGGGATGTCCTTGAGTAAGGACTCTCTGGCACACCCCAATCCAGCCTATGCCCTCCCTCTAGCATGTACACACACACACACACACACACACAAACACGCATATCATGCTCAGTCTCTCCGCATGGCCCATTATTAATTGCCATGCAGGCGGAGCTGAATGGGCCCCATCAATATGTGTTCTAGCAGCTTCAAGGAGCTGGGGCCTTTGGTGGGACGGCACAGCTTATCTCTCCCGTCCAGGCTTTCCCTGCACAGGACTCCACTGGCATATGACGAGTCCTCCTTGGGGGTTTCTGGGCCTGAGTGCCAGGCCCAGCAAAGGGAGAGAGGCCCACCCCTTTTCAGCTCCACCTTGCCTGCTCCTAGCTGAGCACAGGCCTGCCTCTTACCCTGGTGGTACCTGCAGACCAGGCAGGGGGCCTCTCTGTGGCTGTGGTGGTGGCCACAGAGCCACAATCATAGGACAAGCCTCTGCAGCTGCCGTCCCATTTCCCACCACTTCCAACCCAGCCTGAAGGGCCCCCTTTCCACCTTAGACTCAACTCCCTCATCCTGCTCTGCCGAGAGTTGCAAGGACGGAGTCATTCTTCCTGCCTGGTGGCATGTTGTCAGTGGGCAGATGTGTGAGGCCGGGTCTCGGGCGATCTCACAGGTGGACAAAGCATCATCTTTCCCAAGCACCTGTCAAGCACCTGTCTTCCCTGATGGCCTCTCATCTCACATCCAGCTGACTTGGGTTGGCATTCACAACCCCTTGGACCATCGGAAGAGGGAGAAATCCACATGTTCCTGCTTTTCCCTTCTCTGTCCCACCTGGTGAATAATGTGCACAGTGAATGCTTATCAAACACGTCCGCTGTGCCAGGGACTGGGCTCAGTACTTTCTAGGCATCCCTTCATTCTTAGACCACCTTGGAGGAAGGTGTATTCACTCGTCTCCTTATGCCAGTGAGGAAGCAGAGGCCCAGAGATGTTAAGTGACTGCCCAGGGTCACACAGCTGGTTAGCAGACCCCCACAGTATGCACAGGTATAGCGCCTCTGTGTGGACACTCTCCTATGACATGGAACTCTCAGCTTCTGGGGGTCACGCAGGACAAGTTCAGGCATCTCAAACTTGTAAGACAATTCTTCCTAGGTAGAGCTGGAATATGCTTGCCCCCCATTTACATCCCACTGATCCAGGTTTGCTGGCTGGGATGAGGGTCCTTGTATGAAAGTGCCACCATGGGAGGCTGCCATGGGTTGAACCCACCACCAGCATGTGAGCGTCTGGCCAGCGTGTGATGTGCTTGATAAGGGCAACGGGACCTCCAAGTAACCTCTTCTCCAGAATTCCCCGAGTTGTAGACCCCTGGGCCTCATCTCCTCTAGCTTTTTGACAAGGGAAATAATAGTACCACTCCCCTCTGGGAATCATAAGCCCAGCATTCCCTGTTCAGGAATTTTAAACCCCCTTTGTTGGGGGTCAGACACCATGGATACTAACACCCCCCCAAAATTATACTTTTTCCATTCTGAGGTACCCATTTGCCCCTCCTTCCAAAATATGTGAAATTGGGATTCATCTGAGTTAGCTACATACAGCCTTTGCCTGCATAAGTAATGACCACCATCACCTCACCAGAGTGTGACTCCTTCACTCTCTGCATCCCAGAAAATAGCTCAAGTCTCCTGCCGTTGGAAATATGGGCATGACTCACCCCTCCCAAGCCGAGCAAAGCGAGGCTGAGTAGTGGTGGGAGCTGAGGCAGGGGTTGAGGACCAGGGAGCCTCCAGAGTCCATCACTGCCCTGTTCCTCTTAGTCATAGCCGATACCCACATTTGGCACTTCCTGTGCAGGCAGGAAGTGCCGACATTTTAGATTCCTAATTTTGGCCTGCTTCAGCAAGAGTGTGGTACCCCAGCACCAATCCCTTTGGACCAAGATTTTCCTCATCCCCGACCCCTGAGTGTGCAAGTCAGAGCCAAAGAGGGGAGCAGCACTGGTTAAGTTTTGTACTCCGCTCACAAGTTCAGTTTCTGAGGACTTGAAGAGTTTGGGACTGGACTGATTTTTCACAGTCTCGTTCAGAAGACCCTTAGTCCTCAAGGAAACTGCTGGCCTGCCCCTCCCAGGAAGAGGCTGAGCCCTGCTATTCACAGTCAAAGGCAGACTCTGGAGCTGCTTGGGAGGCGGAGTGGAGACCCCTCCAGGGTCCTGAGACTTGGGGAGCTGAGCAGTTTGAGGCATCAGGACCTTTTGGAGGGAAGCCAGTCAGCCCCCTCCATCCCCCACTCAGGCTCTTCCCAGAAGTCCTCAGGCAAGGAGGCTCTAATTGATGAACTTGTTCCTCTGTAGCTGTCACACGTCTTCAGTTCATTACAGCCCCATCTGCCTCTCACTGAGGCTGCTCTCCCGCCAGCCTCCCGGCTGGTCTGAGGGGGAGAGCACATGAGACAAGAGCAGCTGGGATCTGAGGCCCCATGATTATCTTGGAGAGTCCAATCAGGGTAATGGCAGGTCCTTCTTTAGGGGAACTGAGTGTCAGGACAGGGGTGAGGGAGGAGGGAGCTTGGGGTGGCTTAGCCATCTAAACCTGGAGGCTGGGGCCACCACCAGGCACACGCCACTGGTGCAGCCTTGCCCGTGGGCCCCCCACCCCTAGGTCACTCAGAACACCGAGGGGGCTGGCCTGAGACTCAGATAGCCTGGCCTTCTGCACCTGTAACCCTGAGCTTTCCTCACGCAAGGCCCGGGAGCTTTCAGATGAGGACCATTACGTTTGATTGCTGGCAAGTATTTTGAATTGACTGTGCCCAGCACTGTCTCCAGCACCAGCAGGCACGACACACTGATGTTCTACATCTCCTGGGTGGGCTCCAGCTTTTAGCAAAGTGCAGATCTCTGGTGCAGCCTGAGTCTGAGATGACACTCCGTGAGTGTGGGATTGAGTGAACGTGTGGAGAGGCATGCTGTGCTCCAGAGTTCCAGTCCTCTCTCTGCTGCCAGCCAGGTGACTTTGAGTGTCACTTACTACTGAACTCTGCACAGCGAGGCTGTTATTTCCTCCTTGCCCACCGCACGGGGTTAGGCCCCGCTGTTGCTGTATTCAGCCTTCGATTTTATGGGTAGTAAATTCAACAAAGCCTGGCCCCTAGGATACGGAAGACACTCACGCAACACAGTCTTGGTGTCCAGAAGCTTCTGGTGTCACGAGGAAGACATGTAGAAACCCACGCAGTGGCGAGCCCAGGCCGGCTGCACAAGACTCGTGCCAACACCCACTGGGGGCTGCAGGGGCTGAAAGGCACTTAGTGGGGTTGGGGAAGGCTTTGCAACCTGCTGAGTGGGCTGAGCTGGAGGGGAAGGGCTGCCCAGGCAGGGGCAGGGAGGTGGTCACACAAGGAAAGGACTGGAGGCTGGAAAGGGCCCGGTATGCTTGTGGAACAAGAAGGAGAAGGCTCTGGAATGGGCCCAGTGGATCCCAGATTGACCGGAGCCACAGTATAAAGGACCCCAAATACCCAGGTCAGTGGGGTAAACTTTCTAGAACCTCTGGGGCCGTGGAGAGGAGTGGAGTGCTTTTGTGTCCGAGAAGGGTGCTGTCAGGGCTGAGCTTTGGGGCAGGGTCTCAGGTGGCTGCAGACAGGCTGGATGGGGGCGACAGAGCTGGGGGTGCTGATCGTCTCCGCTCTCACCCACTCTTGTCACAAACTGTCTAAATCTGTAACTCCCTGTCTTAGAAAAGGTACTGTCCCACTTCCCGTTTCCCTGCATTATTTTTTCCTGAGGTTTCAGAAAACATCCCTTTTGAGGCTCCCACTGTTCCCTCCTCATTCCTGGCCAGGCTCTGAATTTTAACCATTCTATTTTCTTTACAGATTTTATGATAAACAGCCCATGTTTTCCAACGCCTTCCCTAAGTGTGTCAGGCTGTCCCTCAAGGCACTGATGCGTCCCTTCGCTCCGAGATGCCCAGTCTCATCCCCACCCGGATACGTGATTGTCCCCAGATCCCACTGGTTCCTTCCAAGTGGCCGGCAGAGTTCCAGCCCACCCCAGATCCATAAAATTTGGGAGGGAGTATCCATCATCTCAGGCTGAATCTGGGTCACCCTGGCTCATAAACTAACCCACAGAACAGGCCCCCTCAACTCAGCCAAGGGACATCTGTCCTGATTGTCACGTTTTTCCTGCCACTTCCGCGTCTGAAAGAACTGGTTGCCCCTAGCCATCACTAGAACGGCCCGCTCGGACAAGAAAACGGTGCAGCCCCAGGGAATGCCCTCCCCCCTCCCCCCTCCTGCCCCCGCCCTGGCTTGGCTGCTGCCTGACCCCAACTCAGTCCCTTGTTGCTGATAGAGAGATAAAATAAGATTTATTTAAACCCCTCTGAGCTGAGTACTTTCTTGAATTGCCTCTCATTTCTACTGTTCAGAGGACTTGCCAAGCTAGATTAGCACACACATGTCCATTCCCCCACAAAAGGCTGCTGCCACCACCAACCACATCAGAACTGATCGTTAAACTCCTAGGATGGTCACACCAGGTCACCTGAAATGTTAGACCCTAGGGACAATTTTGGGGTCTTTCCCTTGCCCTGACTTCTACACGCATTAGCTCTGTTCTGAGGGTGATGATCACCATGTCTGCCGGACGCCGAAGGTAGGGTAGGGATAGACGCTGCCCCAGACATCTTGGCTTGGGGATCTAAACTCTGAGATCCTGGAGCATCCCCTCCCCCAGCTTGGACAGGCAGAGGGGAAAGGTCCTTTCAGACAAGAAAGCCAGTAGTAGTCTCTGGCCTGATGCCGGAGGAGCCGCCATCCTCCCCTCCTTGCATGGGCTGCCAGGAGAGGGCCCCTGGGGGCTGGGTTCACTCTGCTGCCGGCCTCCATCCTCTGAGGCTCTTCCGGGGGCCACAGCCGACTGCGCGCTCCATGCCCAATCTCTTCCATCCAGACTGCTCATTGCACTTTTTATGGCTTGGAGCTGGTGGTTTATGGAGCAGGAGAAAGACAGCAGTAGAACTGAAGGAAGGGCAGACTGGTCGGGGGCGGGCTGGATGGTACTTATAACCTCTGGTTAAGCCCAAAGACATTGCGTAAATTATGGCTCGTATCTTCCTTCGGCCCCATTTTGCATTCCTGATCAGATCATCATTTTCTACTGGGAGGGAGGGAGTTCTCATCCCCTCACACAGGGCTCAGGACCCTCCTGCCCTCCTGGGTCTTGTTCTAGATGGCAAGGAGTCATCAAAGCCATAGCCACAGAGTCTGCTCATTTTTCAAGTTGACCCTGACTTACATATATATATTGGGGTTCGTGGCATCACAGAAGGCTTTGCTCCACATCCTGGGAGCCCAAGAAAACTGCCTCATGTTGGGGCCATTCAGCGGGTTGTTAGAAACAGGAAGAAAGCTCTGTTGATGGACAGACACCCAGTGTGGATGACTTTTACTGTGTGGGGCTCTATGGGGTAGGATTTGCCCTGTGTTCTGCCTGTAGAAAGGGGTGAGCGTTCTCCTCACCCAGTGGCATTTGTCTGGAGCCGGTTGGCTGGAGACAACTGGCCCCTGATGTTAATGAGACTTGGTCACTCAGGCCAGGTCATAGCTGGTGCCCCCCTCTCCATTGTGGCCTGGGACATGGTGATTTATGCCAGGCAAGGGGCATCACAGCTCTCCTTTGTCACCCACAAGTGCTGCCCAGGCAGCTCTGCGCATGTGGCATTGAGTTTGGACACCAAGGGAAAGGCCCATAACAGAGACACACACTGTCAGCCCCAGATAGACAGTCCGGGAAATTGCTGAGGAAAGACACGCACTCTCAGGCCTGGCTGCCCTGGGGCTGCTGGCTGGAGAGAGCCGGTTCCCTCGGCCTTGGTGTGGCCCCCACCCTCAGGTAGCCCATGTTCCCATCACAGGAAAGATACCCTAAAATAGAAGAACTGCATGGAGACAGGGAAACAGAGGGGAAGGCTCACTCCGCAGGGTAAGGGCTCTGGGTGCTGCTGAGAAGAGCTTTGAGGGCCTGTGGGGGCAGAAGGGCCTCTGTGGAAGGAGCACTGGAGGCTCCCTTGAGCCTGAGGTGGGGTCTGGACAGAGGCTGAGGTGACAAGGGGGCTCACTGTGGGAAGTGGGCAGAGGAGCAGAGGTGGGGAGTGCGTGCTGTGGTTGGAGCTAGTGGGGAGGGCCTGCCGTGACAGAATTGGGGAAGGCCATGAGGAAAGGGGGTGCTGGAACCCATGGAAGGAACAGACTCTGGAGGGCTTTGAAGGGCACGCAGAGCATTCGCTTTCTGTGTTGTGGAAATAGTGAGCCTCTGAAGGTGTTGGGGTGGTGGCATGCCACCCAGGAGTGGATGGGGAGGAGGACCGCCATGAAACAGAGCGAGTGGCCATGGCCCCGGGTCTGTGGACTGCAGCTTCTGTCTAGAGTGAGGCTGGAGACCCCATCGGGGGCGAGGCAGAGTTGAAAACAGTGGGTCATGGAAATCCAGCACTGATCATCCATCCAGAGTCTTTCTGTTCCACCCAGACCCAGAAGGGGGACAGTGGGGCATGAGCTACGACAAGGGAAAGGTCTTCCTGAGCCAGCAACACAATAAAGCAAAGAGGCCGGGCGGGAGCCCATGTGTCTGAGTTGGTGAAAGGACTTACCAGAACCCATCAGTCACCAAAGTGGAGCATTTCAGCCACAGGAGGCTCTCTTGTCCTGGAAGGGGGTGTGGTAATCCGGCCTATAAAACTGGGAGAAGAATTCAGGCTGTTTGCGTATTGGTTTGCAAGAATGTTCTTGAAGGTTCCATGTTCCTTTGACACTTATATTTGACGGGACCACGGCAGGAGCCAGTGTTGACCACCAGCCGCTCCCTCCCTTCCATCCCCATCTCCACAGATCCTGCTGTGTCCACAGCTGAGGGCCAAGAGGTAGGAGCCAGAAGAAAGTGGTCACCCTTCCGGGCCACAGCCCCTAAGCCCCAAGCAGAAGGACATCTTGGTTCTCTAATCGAATAGTGTGTGGAAATAATGGGATTTCTCCAGAACCATCGGTTATGTTTCAGAGCCAAATCATAACGAGAAAGTCATTAGTAGTAATAAACACAGCAGAGAGGATCCGTCAGGGGTCTGACAGAGGACATGGTGGGAGGGGGAGTCATTCCATTTGCATTTTCGTTAGCTAGCAGAATGTCACCAACACCCTCCTTTCTCCCCCCAGAAGTCAAGATTCACAAAAGCACATTAATCTGAAGGATTTTTTTTTTCCTGGTGTCGTGATGCCAAGGACAATGCAGCCAGTGATAGCTTTTCCTCTTCCAAGTGGCTCTTTATTTCCTTAAAAACTGAGTGTTATCGAGGCAATGTCCATGTTCCCTCCCGCCCCCACTTTGCGTGCCCCAGAGGAGCCCAGTAATGAATGAACTCTGTGTGTGCCTCTCCTGGGTCTCAGGCTTGGCTCTGCTGCCGGCCCCTCAGTCTGGCTCTCCGTCTCCCCAGCCCAGCCCCAAAAAGATCCAGCTGCCAGCCATCTTAGTCACTGGTGCAGTCCTCTTCCTGGGGCCCTGAACTGGCAGCGTCAGAAAACCTGGAAGGAGCCCTTAGTGTGGGCCAGCCCCGTGGTGACAGATCTCAAACACCCGCTGTTTCCTGCTCCTGACATCTTTGGAGATGAATCTTTGGAGATGTCAGTGTTAGGATCTTATTTCGCAAGGGAGACTGAGACCAAGGAAAACTTAAAAATCCACTCCTGGAATTCACTTGGCTGGTGTCGCGTGGAGCCGGGATCCAAGCCCATGGTTTTCCCACCTCCTTCCCGACATAGTAGGTGCCTGATAAGTATGTTGGTTAATTTCTCCCATCGCCTGCCTGCGCAGAATCCAGCCGCCAGCGTTGTCCTTTTTACAGATAGGAGTAACTGAGGCCCAGAGTCAAGGCCAACATTCTCCGGGAAGCAGGAAGAGATAAACAAGTCTGTCTTCCTGCTGCCAGCACCCACCCTCCCGAGTCTCCGCTGGTCACGCTGCTCGGGGAGGAGCAGCTGAGAAAGTGATAAGTGAGTTAATTTTCAAATACACTAAGGTTTACCCCCAAACTGTGAGCTTCTCACACCCTCCAGCATGTGCTAATAACTTGCTACCAGGTCCCCAAGGAGCTGGGACAAGGAGGAAGTATGTGGGTCCGGTGCTTAGCCATTTGCCTTGTTGGTGGTGTGACCGCCACCAACATCCCCGAATTCTAGGGCCTATCTGGCCTACTCCTCACTTGACACTTGGGGAAACTGAGGCTCGGGAAACCGACGTGACAGGTTCTTAGGCACATGCTTGGCCGAGCCATTGGTGCCCCCCAAAACCACTTCAGTTCCTGCTCCCCTGTCATGTCCAACATATTCTTTTCTATTCTTCAGATTAATCTGATTTTAGCAAAAACAGAATCGAAACCAAGTGCATCTGATGCTGAGACAAGTGTGTTCCGGCAGGTGACAGGCAGCTACAAGGCCTACCGTGTTTGTGGATCTAGTGGCTGATAAACCCGCAGGAGTTAGCAATCCATCATAACTGTCTTGCCTTTTCCTTAAACGGGTGCATTTGGGTTCTGAAAGTGTACATGGTGTTTATGTGAGCCTTTGTCTATTAAATCCTCACCCAAACCTTGTGAAGTTGACAGGACAAAAGTTCTTATCTCTGCAGTCCTGTGGGGGGAAACTGAGGCTTGGGTTCACAAGAGAAAGGGAAAGAATCAGAAATAGGGAGATGATGTGGGAGTCAGTGAGCAAAGGGCCCTGGGTGCTGGGACTGCTTTTGTCACCGAGGACTGTTTCTGCCTGTCTACTGGAACCTGTAGAGTTTCCAGTGCCGCCTTGCCCCTCAGGTCGTGACATCAACCCCCATCCTGTTTCCTTTGCCTGCTACTCTATCTCTGTTCCCCCCAGTGGACAGGTCAAGCAGGTGGCAGGCAGTGCCCTCCCGAGGCAGAAGCCTTCGCCCGTCCTCCCCATGTCCCTTGGTCCCCTTGCCCTGGACACCCCAGCCAGGAACTCAGAGTGAGCACCTCAGTTTATGGGGCTCCCCAGGCCAGGACTGGCCCCTCTCAGGCCTGTCCTGCCCGCCTGCAGCGACTCCTGCTCCTTCAAACAGAGAATCAGCTCAGAATAAGTCTGGAGCCTCAGCTGTGCTCTGAGCCAGGGGAGGGCCAGGCTCCCTGCCCTCCCTCTTACGTAGCCTCTCCTTGTCTCCATGTCTTTCTTTGCCCGCTTGTGGCTTTGTTTGTTAGACACATGTCAAGCCTGATGAACTAAACGATGCAAAGCTGGAGATATAACAGCTCCTTTAATCTCTCATTTCAAAACCCAATTTGTTCCTGCTGTCTCCTGAGGGCTGCACTATAAACCCAGCCTCTCCCCTACTTCAGGAACTCTGCATATCCCGATCCTGGGGCTTTCAGCGGCTGTCTCCTTCCCTCCGTGTCCCCCACCCTCCTTCCCTCATTTCTCCATTTCTCTGACTTGTTTGGTGTCTCTGTTCCTTTCCCTCCTTCTCCCTCTCCTGCTTGAACGTCCCCCACCCTCCCGTACTCACCTTCCCTTTTCACTCCTGGGGGACAAGCCGCATGTGTTTGCCTTCTTTCCACGAGCCAGTAGAAGAGCAGGTGTGCTCTGGCAGTGTGGCTGGTGACACGGCTGGCAGGGACCAGGTTGGCTTCCTGAGCCTCCTTGCTGCCTGGATGCTGGCTGGGGAGTCAGGAGCCTCTCTTTTAGCAGGAACCCCCTGGGGTTCCGGGGAGGGGACTTTCTGCTCTTCAGGGATGTGGAGTGACCCCCCCCCACCAACCATGTCAGATGATAAGTGACCGGGTGGTGTGATTTTTCTCCTGTCTCCCCATCCCAAGCCCTGGGTAGGGGGGACAGGGCCAGAGGGGACCAGAGTCCACGACCCTCTCAGACTTGCACTGGGAACCTACCCCTGAATCAGGCCAGACCTGGAGCAGAAAGCGGCTTCAGACCCTCCACCTTCCCCACCCCTCCACTCGGGAGCCTCTGGGTTATTCAGTACTGAGCAGCCTAGGGTGGGGCTCACTTGACTGTGACTGTAGAGCGCGTCCTGCCCACCCCAGCCTCCCAGGCTCATAGCTCAGGGGGTTTATGGCCCTCAGAGAGTGACCAAGGAGTGGGGACTTCCCTAATCATCTTGTATAGACCTTGCCCATGCTGGGGCTGATGACCTGATACAGTATCCACTGCCCCAAAAGATTAGAGGTGGAGTTACCCCTGCTTCACCCCCCCCCCCCAAGGAGAAGAGGAAGGCCTTGAGATGGGCCAGAGAAGATCCTTTCAGAGACAACCATCTCCTCCTACCTTTGCCAAGTTCTGCCGACTAGACCCCAGCCCTGGAATTCCCAGCCTCTCAGCTCCATGATGATCTCAAGTTCCCCAGGGATTTCCTTGGGCCTTCCCAGGTTTGCCCGAGATAACACAGCAGATCAGGCTGCAGCTGGGCCTGGGACAAGGTGGTCTCTGTGCTGTTCCTGAGCCAGGAACATACTTGGGATGGGTGGTCTCCCTCATGGATCCCCCTGTTTCTGCCCTGAGGGCTGGCTCTCAGAGCCTCAGATTCCTGGTGCGGAGGACCCAGCCAACACCATGTCTGGGGTGGTCAGGAGGGGGACAAGGATAGGGCCCCGGCTCTGTCACCAGGCACAGCCTTCCCTCACACAGGCAACCAGAGCCCTGTTCCTCCTGGGTACGATTCTCATGCAACTGATGGTCCCCTTGGAAACAGATAGTCATCAGGCTCTTATGGATCTTTCAAACCCCCTTTTCTCCCTAATAATCCCTCCTCTGGGGTGGTATTGATTCCTAGCCGCCGGCAGCCTCTTGGTATGCTGAGGCCCAGTTTGGGGTAGATAAATCGCTGTGCTGTCATTTTCACGCAGCAATTACCCGCTCTGATTCCTCTCCTCCAGGCCTCTGCGCCAGCCACACAGCCACCCGCTTACTGACAACATACTCTACCGGCCCAGCCGGGCAGGGGGCCCACCCACCCAGGAGCCGTGGGATGTTGGCAAGAGCGGAAACTTTGGGAAGACAGGCCTGGGGCCTGGCTCTGGGCTGGAGGGCAGGTGGGAGGGAGCTGCCCAGCACCCCAGATGTGAAGAGGGTCCCTGGGAGTGTGCACGTGGTATGGCCCAGCACTTGGAGTGACTCGCGCATGCCCCTGTGAATACAAAGCAGGAATGACTCCGTCCAGCTTCCTCCCAGAGCATTTCCACCCCTGGCACCTCCCGAGGGTTTGGAGCCCAGACCTGACTCAGCCTTTTACATCAGGGCTCTGCAAATATGTTCCGTAAGGAGCCCGGTGGTAAATATCCCTGGCTTTGCAGACCCCACAGTCTCGGTCACAACCATGCAGCGTTGTCATGGACCAAAAGCAGCTGTGGGCAAGAGACGGGCACGGGTGTGTGCCAATACAGCTTTATGGATGCTGAAATCAGAATCTGGTGTAATTTTTCACATGTCGCAAAGTGCAATTCTTCTTTTGACTTTTTTTTAAAAGGTTAGAGATGTGAAAAACCACTCTGAGCTGGTGGGCTATATACCAACCAGGCAGTGGGCCAGATTTGGCCCATGGGTCATAAATTGCTAACCCTCCATTTAGATGGAGAACGGGTCCTGGAGAATTTTGACTCAACACTCCTCTCCCCGTGTTCTAGATGAGGAAAGCCAGGCCCTTGGCCACCTGAAGGAGGGGGGATCATGGTCACAAGGGATCCGTCAGGCTAGGCAGACCCTCTCAGGGGCTCCCGTGTTGTTCACTTGTGGCTGGAGAGGTGGTACAGTGGAGCAATTCACAGTGGGGCATCTGGGCAACACGGCCTGGAGCGGGACCTTGGCTCCATCAGCTCCATGGGACCTTGGGCCCAGCTATTTGAAATCTCCAGAGCCTCCGTTTCCCCCATATGGAACATGGGGGGAAATGGGAAAGAGGATGAATTAGTCCCTTAAGGATCTTCCAGCTCTATGAACAATAATTCATTTAGGACTGACTTTTCAGGACCTCGTTCCTTTGTCTTGGTGAGCTCCACGATTCTCAGTCCGAAGTCACCATCTCCTGCAGCACCACTCAGGGTCGGGGCTCCCTGTCTGTCCAGCGGAGGTCAGCTCACCAGGGTCCCTCTGTCTGCAAGTCTTGCCTCTGGAGCAGCCTTCCTCTGGGCTTTTCAGGGAAGCTGAGCTCAGCGGGCACCTGGCTGGGCAGGAGGCCGAGGAGATAAGGCCAGCCAGGGCCTAGCCACTGACACCTGGCGTGAAATTGAAAAGCACCAGACTCCTGCCTCCACAGCCCAGTGCCCTGAGTGAGAGGAGAGTGGAATGGTGAATGAAAGCTGACGGCCCCCAGGCTGGTCGCTGGGCTGGGCTCCAAGCTACCACACTTGGGTTCTCCTGCCCCCTCCTCCAAGCAAAAAAGGGCAGGAAGAACAGGTTCTTTTACGTCTGCCTTCTTGGAGGATGCCAGTGGCTCTGAGCAGGGCATCCCTCTTCAGGGTGGCTTGGAGGGGCTTTCATGGGCCTGGGGCCTTTAGCAGGTATAGTGGCCCTTTGGGTTTGGACGGAAGAGGGAGTCACTGAGGAAGGTGGTTGGCGAGTGCATAGACTTTAACCTTGTGAAATTAGGCCCTCCCACAATGTCTCAGGACAGCCTGGGTGCACAGACACATGGAACACTCCTCCAGGGGCCCCCCATCTACAGGGGAGGGGGCCAAGGCCCAGAGAGCTAAGTGTGTGACCCCAAGTGCACAGGGAGTCAGGTAGGGGCACAGGTCCCTGATTTCTGGGACAGAGCTCTCACCTCTGTAGCCCAGGGGATCCAGAACTTGTCACTGTCCTTGGTCTCCTGCCCTGCGGAACTCTGTCATCCGATAAACCCTGGAAGGAAACGTTAACTCTGGTAGGCCTGAGGGTGGGACCCAGGGCAGCTCTCTTCTCTTCTCACCCTACCAGTAGGGTAGGATGGATGTTGGCAATGACCCCTCCAGGGTGTAGCCCCTGGGCAGCTAGCCATCTCCATGCTTACCAGCGATGTTTCCCGTGCCGGGTGATTTCCTGTACAAACACCAATTCTTCCTACATGGGTCTGGTTATAACCGTGAGAGCAAACAGAAGGGAAGACCACCATCTTTTCTATCAGCAGCCCTGAATTTTATCACGAACCCTTGTACTTCTGACCACTCTGGCAAGGGATAAGGTTCTCTCTTGCCATTTGACAGATGGGAAGATAGAGGCCCAGAGGGCTACTCTGATCACCCTCAAGCCTGAGAGGAGTTTAGGGGCCATGGTGGAGCTGAACTTCCCAGCATCCTCTCCTCAGCCACCCCTACCCCATGACAAGGAGAGGGGAGGGTCTCAGAACAGCCCGGAGCTTTTGGTTCTGAGTGACTTGGTTCTTCCCACGTCACTAAGTACTGGAGGGCAGAGTGAACTCTAGCAGATGGCATTCTTGGGCCTCTTGGAGAGCAGAGAAGAAGAAAAAAGGGTGAGAAAAAGCAAATGGGAGGCGAGAGCTGGCTGCATTTCCATCTGTACAAGCCTCTCCCGGTTTAAAGGGCCAGCCTCGTCCTTGTGGGGGTGGCAGTGGGATGAGGAGGCAGGTCTCAGCTTTTCATCAAAGTTACACTAGTTGGAGCTTTTCTTTTTCACCTGGCTTTATTATAGCTATTTTTACTCTAAGGTGAGAAGTTAATGTTCCTGATTTTTACCAGACTCTGGTCTCTGTGGTTGCCACAGACACAGGCAGGGGGATGAGAGTAGCGGAAAAAGGGGAGGCGGGGGGAGAAATCAAGTCGAATAAGCTCACCTCACCCGGCAGACCAGGAGAGTGGACGGAAAACAACTCTAATAACAGGGGAAGCTTCCAGAGGTGGGAGCAGGCTGGTGAAATCAGGCCTAATCAGCCCTAGCAGGAGGGGTGCCAATCACCCCAGTTCCACAGAGGGGAGGGCCATGTGGAGAGGCTTGGAGCTGGGGGCAGCGGGGGCTGGACAGCGGGCAATCAGGGCCCTGGGAGCAGAGCCTGCCCGGATCCCAGCCCCCACTCTCTCCTCTGGGTTCTGGCTGTCCCGGGGGGAGTCCCAGCACAGAGGTTAACCGGTTAGTGATCAGATGAAGGAGGGGCCCAGGGGCACAGGCGTATTGCCCCCAACCCTGAACACCCCGCCCACATTCCAGCGTGAAGCTGGGGTCACCAGCACCACAGACAAGGCCAGGAGGCCAAGACCCTTGAGCATGGCTATCTAGAGGGAAAAGATAGTGCTTCTTTACCTTCTTCTTCTAAGTCTCTCCATCTTCAAAGTGAGTCCTGTCATTCTGAGCTGAATTCTCAGCCAGCCTGGTGAATGACATTCTCCTTTCTTCATAGTTTAGGACTCATTTTATGGCTGGATTCACTAAATCTAGAGCAAGTAGGGGGTACCCGTGGCTAGGGTCTGCTGTCCGCTCATGTCTGGCACACTGAACCTGTGTCAGTCTGGTGCAGAGTCAGGGCTACACCCTGTCACCATAGGGTGGGACTGGAGGCCTCCACACATAGCTCATAGCCAGAAGCACCAGATATGACAGCCAGAAAGCCCCATTCCCTCTCCTCCCCTCCTTTGCCCTCCCCTCCCTTCCCCTCCCTTCCCCTCCCCTCCCCTCCCCTCCCCAGCCTCTCCCGGCTATGGATGCTTTTATTTCCTCAGTTCCTCTCAGAAGAAGAAAGAGGGCCGCAGAGAGGAGAGGTTGGATGGAGGCATGGGTGCCCCAGACCGTATTTTCATATCCCAGGCAGACCACCACCAGCAGGGAAAGGAGGGGTGGCAGAGAGGGGATGATGGAGCACTGTCCCTGACAGAGAGGTCAGCGACCTGGAAAGAAATCTATTTGGCTGGTCATATCCACCCTTGTGTTTCATTCCAAGTGCCTTCGGGTGTGCACCTGCAGCTGTCGGCTCTGTAGCCAGCACCAGCTTGGTCCCCTGGGTGCCACCACCGGCTGGATCCCCTGGGTGGGGGCTGTAGGCGGGCAGCTTCCGTTTGCCCTACTGGGGAACCCTTTCTCTAGGGCTCTGTGCCTTTTGCCCTAGTAACAGATACTAAGTGCCATCTCCCTTCTCCCTCTGCTCAGTCAGTCACGAAATTGTTCTTGAGGGCCTACTGTGCGTCAGGCACTGCCCTCAGAGCTAAGACTCCGCTGAACAAAGCTGACAGGCTCCCTGCTTATTGGAGGAGACAGACGAACCCAACATGAATCTGTGGCTGCTGGTAAGAAAGGCCCTGAGGAAAACTGAAGCAGACATGGGGCTCAGGCAGGATGTGTGGCCAGGGGAGCCTCTCCCAGAACATCCAAGTAGAGGCCTTGAGAGACTGACACACGCACGGTCTCAGGGGTGACGAGTCCAGGCAGGGGCCGCCCGGCACCCTGCAGCATGAGGGCAGTGCCAGGAGCACCTCTGGGGAGGACTAAACACCAAGGGAAAGCACCAGGCCCAAACATGAAGGGTTTGGAGTCCCGTATAGCCGGGGTGTCCAGGCTTGCCTGGCATGGCTTCTGGCCCCACAGCCTTATGTCCCCCCGACCTGAGGGCCATGGTGTTCTTTGACTCAAGGCAGGAAAACCCCAGCCTTCCAACTTTTGTCCTCCCTCATGCCTTCCACAGAGCACATCCTCCTCCTCTTCAGCAGTGGCCATGGCAGGCACGCCTTCTGCGTGTTTGCCTCCGCCAGCTTCACCTCTGTCCAGTGTCCCCCCTCTCCTTTTAAAGCGCATGGAGACACAGGTGGAACAAATGGGGGCAATCCGTCAATGCAGAGAACAAATATCACATGGCTGCTATGGGCTAGGCAAGAGGTAGTCCAGGGAGGGGGCTCTGGCAGCTTGTAGGATGGACACCCTATCCAGGTTCAGTAATCAGGGAGAGCTTCCTGGCAGAGGTGATAATGAAGCTGAGGCTGAAAATGCATAGGAGTTTGCCAGTATTTCCCCTGCACCTAGAACACTGCTTGTTACCTAATGGGTGCTCAGAAATTATTTGTTGGATGAATGAGTGAATGAGGAAGAATGTTTCAGGCAGGAAAACAGCATGAGCACAGACCAACAGGGGCCAGATTCAGGTGGTGCTGGAGCTGGGAGCCAGAACTCAGGTTCAGCCGCCTGTCACTGACACCCTCAGATTTCCTCCCAGACAGTGTGCATCAGTGTACCTTGATCACCTAGCAGAGTCTGGAATATCGGAGGTGCTCAGTCCATATTTGTTGAGTGAGTGCAAGGGAGAGACTCTAGGAGAATGAGGAGAGTGTTAGGCGAAGGGTACCTGGGGTGTCTCTCATTCCGCGAGTGTTCAGTGCCAGCCACGTGCTGGGCCCTGGGGACACAGCAGTGAGCACACCCAGACGTGGCCCCCAGCCTCAAAGGGCTTAGTGGGGGAACACCTGGTAATTGAAGGGTCACCTAATTATAAGATAAGATTAGAGCCCCCAGGAAAATCCCAGGGCACACATGCAGCCCAAACCTCAGCCAGACTGGGGGTCAGAGAAAGTTCTGGAGGAAATGGGACTTGGCTGAGGTATGAAGGCTGAGTCGGCATTAATGGAGGTGAAGATAAGGAAAGAACTCTGGTGGATGGACACACAGGTGGCTCAGGGGTGGAAAAGCACCCAGTTCATTTAAGGAGGTGAAAGAGGGCCCCCCCACTCTGTGATTGAAGCACGAAGGGAGGGGCTAGAGACCTGGGTGGGGCAGGGCCAGGCAGGATCACGGAAGGTTTTCCTTGACATTGATCTTAAGGTCAGCAGGGAGCCACTGGACAGTTGTCTGAGCACAGGCCACTCGATCAGATGCATGTTTCATACCAGCCCCGAGGGGGAAGGCTGGGGGTCCCCCCTGCAGGACCCGATCAGGAGGCCGCTATGGCGGTCCAGGTGGGAGCTGGTGATAGGCAGGGACAGAAAGGGGCGACTGATGTTTGGGAGACGAAATTACACCGGAGAACTCTGGTTTCTGGCTTAGCAATTGAATGCAGAGGGAATGTATTACCATTCACAGAGCAAGGGAAGTGGCTTCTAGGAGAGATTTAGACTCAGTTCTCGGACCAGTTGCGTCTGAAAGCATCTTTGTGACATTCCCGTGGAGTGGGCAGTGGCTTGTTTAGAAGCCCTAGGGACCTCCAGGGAGGCTGGGGGTCCCTTGGCTGCTGCAGCCGGGGTTAAGGGGCGGGCCAGCCCATCTGACCCCTGCCAGTAGCAGGAGCCAGAAGGGAGGCCCAGCGGGATGGGGTTAGTCAGAGCCTGGCCCCCGCACTCCAGCCTGCCCGGAGCCTGTCAGCGGCATGGTGACGGAGTGCATTTCTCCTCACAAGAATAGATTTGAGCTTAGCAGTTGGCTCTAAGTGCTTTTTGCCCTGACGTGTGGAAATGAGCGCTCTGGGCAGCGGGAGGGCTAAGATGGGGGAGGGAACCCAGGAGATGGGAGCAACAGCCTGCTGGGGCCTGCTGCTTGCCTGAAGAAATAGATGTTTCCCCGACAGCCACATCACAGACCGTCATCCCAGTGCCGGTTGGGGGGTGTTTCGGGGCAGAGGGGGAGAGTGTGTCTGTGTAGGGGTGGTAATGGCCTATGGGCTGTGGTCCGAAGTCCAGGGGTCTTGGGAGGACAGGAATGTCTCAAGGTCCAGGTAACATGAAGATAGCGTGACAGTTTCTTTCCTTCTTTGTCTTCCTGCATTGAGCAAAGATCTTGGCCAGAGGAACCAACTCTCCTCCAGGCAAGAGATGGAGAAGTAGGGGCAGCAGAATGTGGGATGGGCATTGAGGTGGGCTGGAAAGAGGCAGTATAGAGCCCCTGGGGAACTAGAGGGAAACCCAGTGTGCATGTGCAGCCCTCTTGGAGATCTCTGGGGGTACTGTGCCAAGCCTGGTGAAGGACACAAGGAAGAAGGAAGCAGTATGGCTCCCAGGGGAGTACTTTGTGGTTATCTTTTCTTCTAGGGGAACAAGGGGACAGCTTTTGTATAATGAAGACCCTTGTGTAAGATCAGTGTTGAGTGACCCCTTAGTCACTGGCAAAGCCTCTTCCCGTGGAGAGGTCCCTGCCTTTGCTGCTTCTTCTGGGTGTTGCCTCCACTCGGGCAAAGTCTTCCGAGATCTCTCCTTGAGAAACCAGCTTGGAGCCTGGTTAGACCGCCTGTCTTGGCTTGGGAGAAGTGACAGCCTGCCTGCGATCCGTATAATTGATAGCTCATGAGGCAGAGACAGTATATAATTGTTCCACAAGTTTCAAGAGTGAGCATAATTAGCACAGTTAACAATCTTAGGTGATTAATTGGCTCATTCAGTACCAGTGTGAATGGGGGTGAACGTGAGCCAGAGTGGGGGCTGGAGTCCCCCAGATATCTAATTGTAGGTCGTTGGTCCGAGCTAGTCTGCACCTAATAGCCAAGTGGCCTTAGCCTCCGACAGCCAGGACTCCTGGGGCCAGGGTGGAGGGCAGGTCATAGGGCGGGGGCCAGCAGCCACATTAGCAAGGCCTCACTGGTGGAGAGGCTGGATTTGGGTTCCGTGTTGTCTAACCTGTTGGCCAAAGGTCAGAAATCTGTTGTACATCGAGGTCAGACTGGCTGATGGATTCACGTAGGCGGGGAGGGAACAACTGATTCATGGAGTCCCAGACTCCCAGGGTCGGAGGGACCCCCCACGAGGTCATTTAACCAACCCCTCCTTGGGCATCCCCTTCAGAGACTGGATCTTATTTTAAAGTTCTCCAGGGAGAGATATTCCAAAACAGGGAGAGCAAACAGCTCTCAAATCACACATCAATGTCAGTCGATGGTGAGAAGCTACTTAGAGCCCTGGGCTGGGGATCCCGAGGCTGAATCTGGGGAGAAGCACTGTGATCTCTCTGCACTGTCTGCCCTGTGTGCAGAGCGGAGACGAGGCAGCCTGTGTGCCGAGGGTTTGTTGAACTTAAACACCCGCCGCCCCCCGCTGAGTCACCCAGGCCCATCTAATGCTTTCCCTGCAGTGTGCTTTCCTGGGGCCTCCCTTATTGCCCTTTAGAAGCAAGAATGACCCCAGCCTCAGCTTCATGGAACTGAGAGGCTGTGAGGAACAACCAGGACAGTAGCTGTCGCCCCAGCTCGTCGGTCCCTTGCTGGCCATTGTGAGATTACAGCCCGAAGCCCTGAACAGGGGAGTGGAGAGTAGGGATCAGCTTGCCAGGGTCATCCAGGCTCTACCTTGTCTCCACCAGCATACTGACCCCACCAGGCAGGTGGCAGCTTCTCCCTGGGAAGAGCTGCTGTATGGGAAGCTCGGGAGCCAGGTAGAGCTGAGTTCCAAGCTTGGCCCTTCCTCGCTCAAGTCTCAAAGCTCTCAAAACCTATTCAGTGCCTTTGACCGTGGGGTAAAGCCTCTGGGACCTGGCAAGGACTGAAGAGAAGAACGTGGATAAAACTTCCAACACAGTGCTGCTCATGGGGCACCTGGATTCTGTCCCCAAGACCCTCCGAGGCTTGAAGACCCATCTGACACGGGAAACCTCCGAGATCAGATGAATTTATGGCTGCACCGGTTCCTCAAGCCAGGCTCCACCCACCTAGGCCCCGTTGTTCTTATTCCTTCCCCCGCTATCCCCCTCCTCAGGGACAGAGGGTATACACTGGGTGAGCTGGATTTGGGGGACCAGCCCCCATCACACCCTTGATGCGGAATCACTAAGCCTGGGGCAGGGCTCAGGGGAGAGGGGTTCTCTGGGGGTTGAGGTGGGAGGAAGAAAGGGAGGAAAAGCAGATGTGAAGAAGTCTGGAAGAGGCTTTCCCCTTTCCCCACGATGGAGCCAGCCCCGCCCAGCTGCCTCCCCCAGCCAAAAGGCAAAGGCACGCGCGCAGCAGAAAACATACACACATATTTGCAAGCTACAGTACAAACGAGCGGCAAACCTAATGATTCGTGATTATTATTTGAAGGGTCCCACTGTTACAGATTTATTTGTCATTTCTTGTAATAACACCAACGGTAATGAATTCATTTGTATTAATGTGAGTGTCACACGGACTTCCGTCGAAATTCCGCATTAATTAATGTACCATTAAAACAAAGTGTCGCCCAATTAATATCAAATGGAGGTAAGGCTGCCAGGGTCCTCTTCATCTGGCTTTCATTTGTAATTCATGGTATTAGCACCCCTGCTTAATGAAAGTCATTTGCAATTCCTACCCTCGGTCTCTCTTACTTCCTGGGGGAAGGCCAGTATGCCCTAGGAGCTGGCAAGCCCTTCACTGGGCACCTGGGGCCATGAGGAGCAGAGCTGGGGAGTGCTCTGTTTCTCCCTAGAAATCGGTCTCCACATTCGTAATTCCAGGAGGGGCTTGGGGAGAGACCTTTGGGACGTCCTGGCCAGGTTGGTCATGAACTTGAAGCACCTGGGTGGTGTATGGAGCTGCTTCCTGTGGCTTCTGTCAGGGAAGGGGAGGCCGGCTTGGGTCTTGGTCAAGTCTGGTCTTCACAGAGGAGGCCATGGCTCCCCTGGTCCTGCCTTTCCCTGGGCAGAGCAGAGTGCTTCTGGGATTCGGGGTCTCCATTTTGTCTCGGGGTCCATCTAGTAGTCTTCTCGCAGGCTTTGTGTGCTGGGACTCCTGGCTCCCTACAGCCAGTGGTCCCCCAGGCACCGCAGACCAAAAAATGGGATCCCCTGCCCTGTTCCTCCCACACCTCCCTTGGAGGGCAGCCACCTCCGCACATCTGTGGGAACACATACTCCATCCCTCCCCAGCCTTTACAGCCCTCCTGGTCCCATACCATGGGAAAGTTCCCAGGGACAACCGAGCAGGGTATCCTCCCTCCTCAGGTGTGTTCCTTGAGTGTGGGGGCCTCCCTGGGCCATCCTTGCCCAAGCAGGAGAATGTCATCTGTGTGACCTCCGTTAAGGAACCCCCTGCTCTCCCCCAGTCTCAGCTTTCCCATCTGTAGAGTAGTGCCTGGTGCGGGCAGTGCTCCAACCGGGCCAGACCTGAGAATTCCTCTGGGAATGGAAAAGCCCAGAGACAGGGGTGGGCCTGGGCACTGATTTTCTTTCAGAGCTCCCCTGCTATCCTGCTGTGCAGCCAAGGGAGCGTAGCCCTGGCCTGAGTGAGTGACCCCTCAAGTCTCAGGAGCCCCGATAATTCCAGTCTCTCTCTACCTCTTGACTCTGAGACCATTTCCCAGCACCACCACCACCCCAACCCTGGGGCCCGTGAGTTCCCACAGCTGCCCTCTCTCTCTCCAGCTCTCACCAGCCGTGAGCTCCCCTGCAGTCATGTGTGCACCCCACCCCCCTCACCCCTGCCCATTAGCCCTTGAGCCCCCGGGGCTCCAAGGGGCAGGTTCTGCTTACCACATCATACTGTCCAGCAGCAGTAGCCTCCGGGACCCGGGTCAGGGATTTGAGACAGAAAACCTGCACCAGGCCTAACCTACTCCTCATGCCTGCCCAGGCCTCGGCTGCCTCCTTCATCCGCCCCTTCAGAATGCACGCCCCAGTTCAGGACAAAGGGGCAAACTGGTGGGTGGAGCCTGAAGGGTGGAGGGGAGAGGAGAGATGAACCAAAGTTGTATCGCTTGAGCCGTCTCCTTATTCAGAATGCATTTATTAGCCTCAGCTTCCCATAGATGTAAGGCCTGCCCTAAGGAGATTTGCATATTCATTTTGTTTAACATGATTCATCATCATGCAGGGAAATGAATTTGGGGGCTGGGAGATGGAGCCCCATTTGTGAGCCATGGAGCTGTGCACAGAGAGCTCAGGGCACCGTTGGCGGCATGACACAGCCAGTGGGCTCCACTGGGACACAGATGGGGTGCATGCCACAAGGAATGCCCGGGCCTGTTATCCAGGCCTTTTGTCTCCGCAGAGAGCCGAGCAAGGACCTTAGCCTTCAGATGCATCCTGTTCCCTTCCAGACTGCTCCACCAGAAGTAACATTTGCAAAGCACTTTAGTTCATAAACTCTTACACCCACCCCAAGAGGTAAAACTTTATGACAGAGCCTAAGGCTCATTGAGCACCTGTTTTGCACTAAGAATGCCTCATGCATTATCTCCCATAAGCCTCACAATAATCTCATTGCAAGGAAACTGAGGTTCAGAGACATTGCCTAACTTCTCTGAAGTCACACAGCAATTTTAATAAGGGCTGGAGCTGGGACTCAAACCGCAGCTTCCCTGAGGGTTTTGCTCCTTCAAAGCCTCCCTTTATTATGTTTGTCCTCCTCGCCGTAACCGACCACATGTAATTGCTCATGACCATATTTCGGTCGGAGAGATGAAGACCGTGAGCGTGTGCTGTGTTATTTGATACATGTGTTTGGGATCAGCGGATGAAAGAACCTGACAGCTCCTGATATCTCACTCTTCCACTAACAGCACCTTCCTGGTGACTTCTGATATCTGTCACCTCTGAATCTGGAATCTCTGGATGACCTAAGTCATTCTGTGGCAGACTCCTTAAATGTCATCAGGAGGCCCTGGCACTTAGCCAGAATGACAGGATCCCAGTTTCTCAAGGTCATCTTGGCCAACTCCCTGCCTCCTAGACCTGATACACTCTGCTCCCTCGTCACTGAGAATAATATAGCGTGGTGGTTAAGAGCTTGGGCTCTGGGTGCACATCCCCAGATTCCTACTTATTACCCCTCGGCCTTGGACATCTGGAAAAGGCATGGTATTAGTGTGTGCTTCGAGGTTTCCATGAGGATTGTATGGTATGATGCATAGAAAGTATTTAAAACAGGGTCTGACATATAGGATGTCTTCAATAGATGGGAGTTATGACCTTAGACCCACAAAAGTCTCTTTCTTATCTTAAAAAAAAAAAAAAATCCCAGGAGACTCCACGCATCTACTGATTGCTATTTTCCAGAATCTACCAAGTCTCAAGACCACCTCATGCCTCAGCTGAACCCTGTTTGTGTTTGGAACTCAGCCCCCTGTAGTCCTGGGCTCAGGGACAGTGTCCCGGCACCCAGATGGCCCGCTTCTGGACTCTAGGCTAGCTCCTTCAAGAGGACTCTTCTGTAGGTCACATCACACCTTTCCCTAGTTTTTTTTCTTTCTTACAGTTGTCTACTTCTGCAGAAGGTGGTGATTTTTATTTTGACCTTTGAGTTTTCAAAGTACTTACTCCACTGTTAGCTCATTTGACCTCCCCTGCAGCTCCGTGTGGAAGGACTTGCTATACCCATTTCCCAGGTGGGAAAACTGAGGCATCAATGTTTGCATGAATGCTCTGTGACAACAGAGAAGGAAGCTTTGTGGATTGTGATTGTCAAGCCAGAATATGACCCAGCACTTAAGGAGTGTTGTTTCTGGATTTTCTTTTTTCCAGTCAGGTCAACATGCATGGAGAGTAATCATCACCTAAGGGATGCTTCTTGGTCTCCAGAAGCTGGTTTATAAGTCCCTGCTGGGAGGCTCCCAGGAGCCAGTCAGCCTAACTCTCAGGGTGGGGAAGGATGCCTCTGCTGTCAGTCCTCCCACACCACAGAGAGAGAAGTAGAAGCTGGTTCCCTAAGGGAGGGAGTGGCGCAGCCTGGTGTTGAATGTGGCATGCTATGGGGACTGGGGCCACCCCACCATGGTGGCCTGTCTGTCCCCTTCTCTCTGCATGTGGCCTTCAGCCAGCTGCTGGGCTGGTGGGCCAGCTGAGCACTGTCCAGGAGGCATCAAGCCCTGTGCTGCACCGTGCTCCTTCCCTCAGCCCCAGCAGGTCAGGGAGTGAGAGGGTGTCGAGGGTGGTGTCTGGGGGAGGGCGGGTACATGGATAGCCCTGGAATGTGGTGCTCATGGGAGGTGGCACTTGGCATGGGAGGGGACTCTCTTGGAACTCTGCTGCCACTCATTATCTCTCTATGCCAGATGGTGATGTCTGCTTTCCGGGAAAAATATCAGGAGGAATTTGGGTGGGAAAGACAGAGCATCATGAGCAAAGGCTAGAAGTGGGCCCACACTCTGGGGGCTACCAGGTAGAATAATCTGACCAAAGCAGAAGGTCTCAATGGAGTGAAAACAAAAGAGGAGTGTAGAGAGGAAAGCTTTGGTCAGGCTCTGCTGAGGTTTAAGGTCCAAGAGACCTTGCCTTGGAGGTAAAAGGAGCCTATGGTGGTGTTTGAGAAAGAGAACACGAAGGGAGATCAGTGCTTTAGGGAGGTGACTTTCTGGGATCAACTACAGGGTCATGGCCAAAAGAGAGGAAGGGCTGCAGTAGACCAGCCTTAGGGAGATACATTTTTTCCACGTTTATATTAATTTTTATCAAAGTCATAGTTGCATGAGTGTAAAAGTCAAAGAGCAAAGCTACGCTTATGATAAAAAATGGCAATGCCCTGTCTCACCCTTTCCCATTCCTGATCCCCAGCCCTAGACAACCTCTTCCAATTGCTGATAGTTACCTTCTCATTTCTAAATTGCATGCATATCCATTTTCCATTTTAGGCATTGTAGCTTTAGACATTGACTTCTAGCTCTAAAGGATGAGAATGGCACTTCTACCCTACCCTTGACCTCACCTTTGCTGCACATGCACACACACCCAACCTCGTCACATGCTCCACCCATCCTCCCAACTTAAGCACAGCTCACACAGTATTTGGTGTACACAGCACTGTGATTATGTAAATATCATTCAAGCTCTGCCACATCACGTACTTTAATTATAATTCCTTTTTTGTTTTTTCTAGAGTTAATAATTACCACCTTTCTGTTGGTTTGCTTAGAGTTCTGTGAAGCTATCACTTCTTCTAAATATTCAGACATAATCAAGTACCTCCTCTTCGTCTATTAAAAGTATATTGATTTTTTTTTATCAGTTTGTATTCCTCATGGCAAGATTCTCCTTGGAGAGTCCATCCTCCTGTTCCCACCCAGACTGGCTGTGCTCTGGCTTGCTTGCTTTTCTGGAGGCTGAGTGGCTGAAGAGGCCTGTGTGGAGTGGGCATGGAGCGTGGAATAGGGGAATCACCCAGTGAATTTCTTTGTCTCTTTCTTCATGGTTCCCATATTTTCCTCTTGGTTTACATCCTCATGTTGGTAGAGAACACCCTTCAGTAATTTCCTGAAAAGGGATTCATGGGCTTTTTTTTTTTTTTTTTACTCTGTTTGAAAAATGTATTTGTTCTAGATGCCTATTTGTTGATAGTTTGGCTGGGTATAGAATTCTGGATTGAAATCATTTCTCTCATAATGCAGTAATTTCTCCTTTGCCTATAGTGTTACTGTTAAGAACTTCTGTGCCATTTTGATCCCTGACCCTTTGAGGGTAGTCTTTTGTTTTCTCTCTGAAAGTGTCTTAATTTTTTTTTTTTTTTTTTTGAAGACTCAGTGTTTGGAAACTGCATAGTTTTATGACTCGGTGTGGGTCTTTCCTCTGAACACACAGAGGCTTCTTTCCATCCAGAAACATGTCCTTCAGATCTGGGAGATTTTCTTACCTCACCTCTCAAATAATTCCCTCTCCTTCACTTACCCTGTTTCCTCTCTCTAGAAGCCCTATTAGTTGGGTGTTGGATCTCTGTTGGGTGTTGCTTCTCTGATTTTCTTATTTTTCTCCCCCCTTTCTCTATCTCTTTGAGTTTTGTCCTTACTTTTAGAGAAATTTCTTTATCTTCCAACTCTTCTATTAAGTTTGTTATTTTGACTGTCTCTTCCTCTTAGAATGTTCTTATTTCAAAGAGGCTATGCCTTGTCTCACTAAGCATGTCAAAGATACTTATTTTTGTTATTCCTTCCCACTGCTCCACCCCAACCCCATCCCTGTCTTTCACATTAGATGCTCTTCTCAAATGTTTCCTGACCCTTAGTTGCCTGTTTATATTTGAGAGTGAGTTGACATTTAGCCGCCTAGAAGCCCACTGTAGTGTGTTAGGGCAGGGCAGGATGGAGCGAGCGCTCTTGCTGACCAGTGGACTTCACTATGGGGTGATTAGGTGAAGATCTAGCTGTTACTTTGCAAGAACTCTACCATGTTAACATTTGTGTTCGTCTTTCTCTTGGGCCAGTTTCCCTGTCTCCTGCCTGCTGTCAGTCTCCAAGAGGCTGACTGGCTAGAGGCCTGATCGGGGATGGGAATGAAGCAGAGATGCAGATTTTCATTTAACCTCTCTGTTTTCAGTGCCTTATCCAGCTCCCAACCTGAGTCCAGAGCCCAACTAACGTGGCCGCTCGAGAAAGAAAACCTCTTGTCTTCTGCACAAATTGGGAAGGCACTTGGGAGTCTGACTACTCTTTGAAGATTTGCAGATGGTCTTCCCAGTTTTGGCCTCACCTGGTATCTCCAGCTCCTGAGATTTTCCAGGGTTCTGAGTCCCCAGCCTGAGCTTTCGTTTGCCCCTCTTTCCTAAGGCAATCTCAGTTCCATCTGTTTCCAGTTGCCTCCTCTCCTGTTCTTTTTGTCCTTGTGGATCTATGCATTTTTAATTTTCATATTGTCATTTTGGTGAGGGGTTTGGACAAAAACAGAAATAAATGAATGTGTTCAATCTCCCACATTGAACGGGAAGTCCCGATTCTGTTAAAACATTTATTGAATCCCTTCTATGTGCAAGTGACATAGGTGTCACCGCAGAGGTGGCCAAGGTAAATAACAAAGAGAAAAGGGAGGATTTGGGGAATATGGAAGGAAGAATTGACATTCTTATGAAGAATAGGGGGCAAGAGAGAGGGGCAAGTCCAAGATTATTCTGGTAGACAAAGACCTTTGCAGACATGGGGAAGTCAGGAGGGGCCTTAGGTCAGTACTTTGAAGAGTGTCTTCCTGGGATTCAAAAGGGGCAGTACACAGCTGGAGGCCAAGAAGGAGGGAAGGACTCAGTGGTGGGTAAGCACTGAGCTGGCTCCAAGGAGTGGAATAGCTGGGAAAGTACTCGAGTCCTATCAGGGTATGTGGGACTCAGAGCTCAGTCCTTTGAGGTTCCTTCTGCCTACAGAGCCTCCACCCGGCGGCCTGCCTGGCTCTCAGAGCAGACCTAGCACATTTTGGATTCTCACGCACATCGTCTGAGAGACAGCAGATGCTGATGGAGAGAAGAGATGCTGTGAAATGATCTCTTCCTGACTCCTCTGTAGAGGGTGGTGCTAGAGAGTGTGCTATACGCATGCATGTGTGCATGAGCTGGTGGGCCCCTCCCTGACCGAATGGGGCCACCTGAGACAGCCATCAAGGCCTGGCGGGCTCTTGCCTCTCCAGATTCCTCTCAGAGCACTGTTGTTCTCTTTGGACCTGCTCTCAGCTAGAGCCAGTCTCTCTTTCTCGCCTCCTGGAGAAATAAATACAGCCCACGTCTCCTACAGACCCCATTTCTCCTTCTCCCTAAGTTGGAATGCCATGAAACCTCTAAACCCTTACATTTGGGATGATGCCCTCTCCAAGACCCCGTGGGCCCCTGCCTCCGGGTCACCAGTGAACCGGTACCTGCTTTGGCATTCCATGGAAACAAACACAGGTGACCCACCCACTGCCCCAGGAGCCCCCTTGTCAGAAAGGCCTTTATATCTGACTTGACTTCTTGGCACAGTGGGAGCCCATATCCTGATTTCCAATGGAAGTGTGAAAACTTGGAGATACCCTCTTCCTTCTGAACTTTTTGGGGAGCTAAATCTCCCCACCAGCTCTTCCTTTTCTAACACAGACCACCTAGAGCCCTTGGTCTTCGGTTCCCACGTCACCCCCTGCCCTTCCACAGAGGACAGTGAATGAATTGGCCATGCCTGAGCAGGGGCCCTGGACCCACTGTCCACCCCCATTTCTGGGGTCCCTGAGGTCTGGGGACACAGAGGTGATCCGAACTTGAATCCTAATTCCGCCACTTACTTACAAGCTGTGTGACGTGGGACAGGTTGCTTCATTTCTCTGAGCTTTCAGAGAAATGAAGATCCCACCCCCCCTCACCTGTCCTGGAAAAAAGAGGTGATGAGATAAATTTGTTGACCACACCCCCGGGCCTGAGGGTGGAGAATCGAGCTCCCTCCCCTGCCCCCACCCCACCTGGGTCAGGGGGCGCCCTGCAGCCCAGCCCCTGAGCAGCACATGCGCCTTCCAGGAGCGTCTGTTCCCAGCTCAGATCCACCGAGATGCCTGCACCTTGTCAGGACTCCATCTGTCAGGAATTTATTACTAATGCATTTTATAACAGGCTTTATAATAAGATATTAAAGACTGTGGCGGCATCCAGCAAGCATTCCATAAATATTAATAACGCCTTTAGAGATGGCACCTCCAGTGGAAATGGTAGGGCTTGTTGCGGAGGTTTGGTCGAGGACACGGAATAAATCGAATTGACGAGCGTAGGCCGCGAAGATGAGCGGGGATGGGGTGCTTCTCCTGTCTCTCCTACCTTCCTTTCTCTAGGCGCTTCAAACTTTTATACTGCTTTTCCTTTCTTCACAACTTTCCCTCTGCAGTGCTGCTTCCTCTTCCTTCCAGTTCCTTCCTCCCTCTTTCATTCCCTCTCTCTTCCTGGGAATGCTCTCCGGCTTATCCCCATCACCCTCTGCTCCCCAGTTCTGCTCTTTCTCCACACCCTCCTATCTTCCTTTGTCCCTGGTCACCTTCTTCTCCCTCCCCCACCCGCTTCCTTACCCTCCTTCTCCGCCTCTCTGCCTGCCCGGCCCTGTTCCTCCCTTCTGCCTGTACCCCCCGCCGTTCCAGTGAGCACCCCGAGCCACCTCTGTAGAAGCCTGGAGTGTAATGTAACTCACACTGCATGTGAGAAGTGAGCTATTTATCATTATTATTAACGAACAAGATCCCTTGCACAGCAGAACTTTCCCAGAGTCTATTCCCTTGTCACCCCAGGAGTAGCAAAAAGATTTATTTGTCTCTGAATTGCACAGGGTGGCCCATTTACAGCAGGTCCATCAGAAGTGATGTGGAGCTTAAATGGGAACTGGAAGAGGCAGGGGCCTGCCCTGTCTGCGTCCTGCCTGGAGCGGGGCTCCTGCTGAGAGGATCCTCCTGGCCTGCCAGGGTTTTGCAGGGGTTGATCCCTAAACACTGTTCCCTGCTTCCCAGGAGGCCTGGGCGGGACATTTGGAGAGATTTCCCATGTAAGGGCTCAGAAGCTCTGGGGGGGTGGGGGCAGGATGGGGCAAGGGGGGAGTGGCCATGGGGGAAGAGGTGCTGGGAGCAGAACTGGGGCAGAGAAGCTGGCAAAGAGGCCTGGAACCTTTCCTTCCAGAGACCAGCTGCTCCTTTTCAACAAGAAGCTGGACTCAGAACCAGTTTCCACCAACAATTTGTGAGGAGAAGTTGCCCTAGAATGAGGCAGCCCACCTCAGCTGAAATGGGCCTTTTGGCCCTGCCTGTACAGCCCAGGCCCATCCTGGTAATGGATCTGTAGACCCCAAACCCCAAGCCTAGACACCAGAGGAGTCCCTTGTCTCCAGGTGGGCAGAGCCTGGCTTTGTAGGGTATCCCTCCTCCAGGCCTGTCTTGGATGATGGTGTCAAGCCAGTGACCAAGCTGTCTCCTACCCTCCCCTGCCACCCCCACATTCATGCCGATCACTGCAGTGACCTGACTGGATTTGCATGTTAAAAGGAGTATCTGGGGACACTTTTAAAAGAGAGGGAGCCAGCATTCATTCATCTAGGTTGTTTTATTCTTCTCCCCCTTATTACCTTCCTTGCCCCCAGCAGCCTAGGAGCAGTGGTAGGGAGCTTTGCTTTCTGTGGCCCAGCCTGGGCATTAAAAGGACGGAATCCCGGCAGGCAAGAGTCAGGCTGAGCCTGGGGCAGAGCTGCAGGAATGAGGAGGCCTTGCCTGGGGCTGGATGCATTCTGGGGGTACCGTGGGGGAGGAAGGAATGGAGACCCATAGAGCACAGTGTAAGCCAAAGGGTGTAGCCATAGGAAGGACAGCCCAGATGCAGTCCCTGCGCCACAGCCAGGGACAGGAAGTTAAGTCCAGGCAGGGTCTGCAAAGACCAGGGCAGGGAAGGCTCTGAGAGGCACATGTCTCTGCTTTCCTCCCTCACTGGGCTCCATTACCATCACTGCAGCTGAGCTTTCTCGGCCCATCCGTGGCTTCTCCTCCGCCCTGTAAATGTTGGCTTCTGTGTGGCACTGGGCTTGTCACGGTGCCCACTCCAGCCCTAACCAGATAGCAAGAACCTTCTTTTTCAGGTTCTGCAGAAAATGGATTTAACAGGCCAGGCTGCATCTGATTGGCGTACTTGAGTCACGTGGTTACCCCTGAACCAATCAGATGTGCCCTAGGTCTGAAGTCACTTGGTACAGACTTTAATCCATTCCCTTAAGCAGAACTGTGGGTTTATAAAGCGCATCTTTACTTGGGGAAAGTGTGCGGAGGGAGGCAGTGGTTAGCAACTCTGGGTGGCATGAATAAAGCGCTATATTTGCCGTCGTGGCTCTGCCATTCACCACCTGAGAGACCGAGAGCCAGACGCAGCCCCTCACTTGTACCATCAGTAATTTGGGGAGACAGGACTGGATAATCCCCAAGGCTCCTTCCTGCTCCTACACTCAACGCATCCCTGAGTTGTGCAGGGTCAGGCCTGGACTCCATGATCAGGAGCTGCCTCCAGGAGCCCCTCCCACGCCTTCCTCAGACCCCTGCCCTCCTCTCCGGGGCCCTCCAGTCCCTCTGGGGAGGGCCTCCCGAAGTTCTCCCACCTGGAACCCGTCTGCAGCAGCCATGAATTCATCAACAGAGATGGTCTCTTTCTGAATTTTAAAATGCCCATTTGTCTAAGTTCATGATAAAGAGATTGATTGGCTGTTTTTAATACCCTCCTTTAAACAGAGCTCATCTCACGCTGCTTGTGATGGTATTTTATTACCATAATAATAATTGCAATGACCATTTATTGAGTATTGCTCAATATTGCCTTGTGCCTGGCTCAGCGAGGTTTTTTTTTGTTTGTTTTTTTGGTTTTTTTTTCCCTCCACACCTTGTCTCGTGTAATTCTCACAATCCTGGTGGTAGGTACTGTGAACAGTTCCATTTTTATATTTTCCTTCGCACAGGGAAACTGAGGCCAAAAGAGTTCAGCAGCATATGCTTGAGGTCTCCAGCCAGTATGTGGAAAGGCTCATAGTCACACTTAGGGAGTGTGACTCAGGCCATGCTCGGAGTCACCAAGTTTTACTGCCTGCTGTATACTCCAAAGCCCAGCTACACCTGGTCACAGGGGGAAATCTGCTTGTGTGGAAGGTGTAGCCCTTTAAAGGGGCACATCTGCACATTTGCATGAAGCAGCAGCTAGGTGCTCGGAGAGGCCCCAAGTGTAGGTGCTGATGAATGCCACCCCCCCATATCCGTAATAGAGCATATCCCTGATAGGCACCCAGAACCTGAAATGCAGGAAGTCAGCATTCTTTTCTCTCCAATGGCTTGTCCCTTCTAAGTATATGAATGGCTCTTTGCCAGGCCCGTTTAAAACCTTTTCTAAGTTATGCAGAAATTAAATGGGTTTTCACTGCAGGCCATGAAACATAATCTAAGAAGGTCAGACACCGGACCGTTCCTTCTTTTCCCCCTTTTCCCCTGTCTTCTCGAATCTTGCTTTTAAATCGTCTGGTCAGTTGCCCAGAGAGCCTTTGCCCCAGACCATGAGGTATGCTTGGGTGAAATGTCCCTTCCTCCCCGAGGCAAGGGGCCGGTGAGCTGACATTCTCACAGGAGCCATCCCTCTCCTCTGGGCACTGGCTGCTTGTGGGGTGTGCTCTGACATGCTGTCGAGCTCCACCCCCCCTCCAGGGGCTGGCTGCTGTGAAATCGGGACATGTCCTTCCCTCTCAAGGCAGACACCCCAAGTCCTGTTGGAATGTTTTGTTCTGGGATGTGGGTCTGACTCCCATGTGCACGTGGATGATGCACATATAGGATCTAGAGAGGGCGGGAGGAAGTGGGAGAACCGTAGTTTAGCCAAGAGACTTGTGGAGATCTCAAGACCCGTGCCATCATGGCAGCTCATCGGAGCTGGGGTCTGGCTCCCCTGAGTGCGGCACCAGGGGAGCTTAGACTTTGGGGCTGTGCACCTGGTGGCCCAAGGGTGTGTATCTGCAAAGTGCCTGCACCCATCAAATCCCCCAGGAAACTGTTCATCTCAGTTCCAACAAAGGCATTTCAGTGAAAAGACTGTGACAGGGGGCGGGCAGGGCCAGGGGTCACTAAGGGACTTTGAGGCACCTGGGATTAGAAGCAGCCCCTAGGGCTGAAGAGGGAAGGGGAGGGGAGAGTGGGGCTTAGGGAGCTCACTGAAGGCTGCGGTCAAGGAGGAGGGGCTGCTGGCTTGGAACTAGAAGGAGTAGAAAAGTAATACCCAAACTCTCCTCCAGCCTCTTTCCCAAACTCTTGAGTTCATACCAGCACGTTCCCTGGGCAGCAGCCAGCCTGCAAGGAGCCTGGGGCTGGATGTGGTCCACTGAGGTCTCCCTGGGGTGGGGAGGGAGAGACAGAGTAGGGTACTCAGTGCATCTGGGGTGGTACAAACAGGGAATGCCCAGCACAGTACCATCATTAATATTCATAGTGCTTCTTGACACCTGCCTGCCCTCCCCTCGAAGGCATTCTTGTCTGCAGTCCTCTGGAAGGCACAAGATGACAACATCCGACTGCCCATTTCTAAGCACTTATTATATGCTGGGAAATTTGTACTCGGGAGCTCATGTTCTCTTCACCGTGACCCTATGGCATATTATTAACTTCAGTGGACAGAGCGGGCATTAAGGATCAGAGAGATTAAGTAACCCAAAGACACACAGCAAGGCTAGGGTTCCCATAGAGTCAGTCGATCCCTGAAATCCTGGCACTTTGCCCCCTTGCACACTTGATTCTCTTCTGGAGGGAGGGAGGGAGGGAGGGAGAGCATCTGTTTTCCAAGCCACTGAGCTGAGGAGGGAAGGCCTAGCAAAGGAAAAGGAGGTTCAGAAGCCCTGAGGTATGAGGCAGCCTGCTGGGTTTGAGAAGTACAACTAGCTCTACCTACCAGAAAATATTAAACCGATATGAATAGAAGCTACCCATGATCTTAGCCAAAAGGCCAAGAAGGGATGCCTGCCGGGAAATACAGCGTGAAGGAAAAGACAGAGCTAGACCATAAGGGCCTGTGTTCTATGCAAGGGGCATTGGGGAGTCATGGATGGTGTGGAGGGGAGAGGCCTCCCTGTCTACGTCCTGTCCTTTGTGCTGGCGGGAGGACAGATTCAGAGCCTGTCCCTTTAGCCTGGCACTTGCCTAGTGATGGGGGAGAGTCAGCACACTCAGAAACAGTGGCAGATCCATAGCCTAGTTCTCCTGAGGCCCTTTCCAGCCCGACTAGGAGTTTTATAAAGAACACCCTTGCCTCAAGCAGATGGTCCCAGGGAAGGGCCGCCAGCATGCCCCAGTGACAGAAGCTACTCAAACTGATGACGCAGGGCCCAAGTCCTGGCCAGCAGCATAGGGAAGAGGCAGCAGTGTGGCTGTTGTCCTTGAAAGGAGCCCTGCAGGTCTCAGAAGGGACCCAGTTCATCCCAGTGGGAATAAACACAAGGCCAGGAATATCGGCTGTGCCACCAGCAAGGTAACGGGCTAGTCCCACACTCCTAGCTGGGAGGTTCCCACCCCCGGGGCAGTTGAGCTCAGCATCATACGGAAGAGGCAGGGGAAGAACTGCCATCGGTATTTGAGAGAAGCATAAGATCACTGGCTTAGAATTAGCCAGCCCTGAATTCCAGGCCCTCTTCTACCACTGCCTAGCTGTGTGACTTGGGCAAGTGACTTAACCTCTCTGAGCCATCGCTCCCTTTTCAAAGGACCGTCAACGGGAGCAGGGATTGTACCCTTTTGTCTCTGCAAAGACCCTCATTCAATTGCCTATCTCCAGGTGTGCCCAGAGTCCACTAACTGATGAATAAAATTCCCTCGTCCAATATTCTGCAGGCACGGCTGCCGTGCCAGGTACTGCGGTGGACGCCGCGGTGATGAGAGCCGGCAGTCGGGCTAGAAGCGAGCATGCGCAGAGCGCTCTCAGAGCCACTCGTTTTTGTCTTCAGAAAGGATGTGGGCTGAACACCTGCCGTGTGCCGGGCACTGTGTCAGGCGAGGCAGCTGGAGCCCCGTGGCTTCCGTGGGGCACACGTGCTGCGAGGGAAGACAGGCCCTGACCAAGGCATTACAGAAGACAGTGGATGATGAAAATCCCCTGGGGGTGGTGGGGAACCTTAGTATAAACAGTGGTTGTTGGGGGCGGGGGGGATGGTAGGGGCTGACCTGCCTTAGGGGTCTGGAAGGTTCCATGAGGAAGTTACATTTAACCAGAGACCCCCAAGTCAGAAAAGGGCAGGAGTCTATAGACAGTGTGTAACAGAGGGAATCATGGTAGGCTCCCAGGAGGTGGTACCTTTCTAGTGGGTCTTGTGGGCCTTTCGTGGCAGGCTGCCGTGGCCCAGAGATGGCATGTGGATGCCCTACCCCAGGCAATCCAAGTAACTTCTGTGGGGCCCGGCAAAGCCTCAGGGCCCCCTAACTCCTGCCTGTGGCACATACTTCTCAGCTCCCCACCCATGAAGCCCCCCAACATACAGACTCCCAGGTGCCCCCCAGAGCAGCCCTGGGCCTGAGGCTTGGGCAGCAAGGGGCATTCAACAGAGGAAGTGACACCGCCAAGAATCAGGGATTTGGGGACCAAAAGGCCCTCATCCAGAACGCCAGGATGAGCAGATCATCTTTAGAACTTGTGCTGTTATAGCCGCCAGGAGGCCATCAAAAAAAGGGAAAAAAAAATAGATACTGCATTTTAAATTCCTCTGAACCCTCTTAGAATAAAAATGACAAAGCTGCGGGTCTGGTTGGCTGGAGGGACGTGGTTAATGGGCTTTAGGGGAGTAGTCACCAACGAAGGCAGCTGTTCCGGGCACCACTCACCCTTTTGTTTGCTTTGCTTCACCCCCAGAACACGCCGGTGGGGACACCCATCTTCATCGTGAATGCCACGGACCCCGACCTGGGGGCAGGAGGCAGCGTCCTCTACTCCTTCCAGCCCCCCTCCCTGTTCTTCGCCATCGACAGCGCCCGCGGCATCGTCACGGTGGTCCGGGAGCTGGACTATGAGACCACTCAGGCCTACCAGCTCACCGTCAATGCCACGGTGAGCCCCGCCCCAGAAGTCTGCTTCCTCCCACCCTAGGAGAGAGCAATGTGACACCAGCATCCTTCCCAGCTGGTCAAGCCTCCGTAACAGGGATGCTGGCGAGAGTCACCATAAGAATAGGAGCAGTGCTGTGCCAAGCACTCGAATGGATCCTCTCGTTAAATCCCACAGCAGCCCTATCTCATATGTAATATGAAGTTACCCATTTTACAGATGAGGAAACTGAGGCCCGGGAACAATTCAGGTCATTGCCACAGTGACCCAGCCACTGCAATCCAGAGGCGGCACTGGGAACCCTGCAGGACGTCCACGGTGTGGGGGTGTCCCCTTGTTCTCTGGAAATTCAGACCCAACAGTGTCCTGACACCGCCCTACACGTAGGCGCCAGAGGGTCCGGGCCTCCTGGCCACTGCTCCCAAGTGGTAACGCTTACACAGGAGGACCCTCTCGTGCACCAAGCACCGTGCTGGGTCCTGGGAATTCCAGGATTAGTCAGCCAGGAGAGAGAGAGGAATAATTGTCCCATTTTATGGCTAACACTATTGAGACTTACAAGCCAGTAAGTAGTGGGGAGAAAGAATGCAAACCCAGTTTGTCTGACACCAGTCCAGTGCCCCGTGGCCAGGAGTTTCTGAGTTTCCAGATCCTCATAGCTGCTTGGCCTCTGTACCCTGCTGTTTGCAAGGGCCTGGGGGACAGGCAGGCCACACTCCGAGTAGGTTCCCAGCCCTGCACTCCTCTCCTGCAGGGCGAGAGCTGGCCTCTTGTCCCTTTGATTTCTGTTTACAAAGCTCTGGCAAGTTATAAGACTCCCTCTTGACCTGCCGGGACCCGTTTGTCTGACACCCAGCAACTCCCTCCAGCCCCCTGTCACTGCAGTGGGGACTGCCTGAGGCTCTGGGGGCTCCTCTTGCACGTCAGAGAACCCAGATCCTGGGGCAAGACCCACGGACTAGGCCAAGGGTTCTCCTGTCTGAAAGTTGGGGTTCCCCCAGGCTTGCGCAAGGTGTAGAGAGTTCCCAGGAGCCAGAAAGTGCATGCTTTTCCTAGGGAGGCTACTGTGGGGGCCATTCACCTTCTTTCCTTCTCCCCTGGTTAAGTGTAGTTTGTCCGGAAGGTCGCATGTCCTGCTCTTAGCAAACCAGATTTCTGGGATCAAGGAGGTGTGCAAAACTGGTCCCCGCTCTCTACGCGCACCTGTGCCCTTGCACGCTGCCTCGCGCCCGCACACAGCCGTGGTGCCCCTCCAGCTGCTCTCCATTTGCACACGCAGGGGCCCAGGAACACACAGATGCTTGCTCTCTTTTTTGCTATGCATCTGTCCCTGTGGAGTAATTTCCGTCTTCCCTGAAAATGGCTTTGGGCAGGCGGGGAAGAGACCAAAGCCAGGGCGGCAAGAACCTGGGTGGCCAGACCTGTCAAGAGGCCCGGGCTCCAGCTGAGATGGTGAATACAGTTAAATTGCTCTTAATCTTGCTGGCGAGCAGGACTGCAAGCAGCTGAACAGGAAGGGCCCTTCCCTGTGGATGGCTCCCCCACCTTAAGCTCTGTCCCCCTCAGGCCTGGTGCTGTGCCCTTGGCTGCGGGATATTTGCCCAAGGAGGTTCTCCTGCGAGGCATCAGGGCATCACGGGGAGCAGTGTGGGCGGCAGGTGGGGAAACGGGGGGACTTCCCTAGGAGTGGCTGCTGAGAGCTGCAGGCCCCCAGAGTCACAGCTGGGAACCTGGCGAGGTCCCCGCCCTGCCAGGTGTTTCCCCTGCCATTCCCTGTCCCCCACCCTGGAGTCTCAGATAGGCTGGATGGAGGGATCTGTGGCAGGAGGAGGGCTGTGGCCCCAAGACGGTGGGACAGGGAGGACAGCTGCCAGGCTGGACAAAGCTTTCTACATGCAAAGCCCGGTAATGACAAATGAGAACCACTGGGCTCAGCTCCTCCTGTGTCCAGACTCTCCTCCACCCTGCTGCTCTCACTCCTCATCCCCGAAGTCCCTTGTCCTCTCCATGGGCTGCCCCTGAGGACTATTAGGACAACCTGTTTTCCCTTCCCAAAGGCTCTGCTGCACCTCTGTATCCAGAAGGCAGGAGCAAGCTCTAGGCTTGCTGTGATGGGGGGAATGCTTGGCATCAATCCGGTGACCCCAAACCAAGGGAGACCTAATCAGAGCATAGTCACTCCTCAAATCCCAGACCAGAGAATCTGCAGGCCCAAGGGTCCTTGGAGGTCCTTGCCTTGAGCCCCCTCATCTCACAGAGAAGGAAATTGAGACCCCGAGAGGGAAGAAAATCTATTTGAAGCAACACAGCAAGTCAGGGCCCGAGCTGATGTTAGGGCCCCAGATCAGAGCAGTTAGGACAGGTTTTTACTGCAGAAGGATCTGAGTTGAGTTCTGGCCGTGTGACTCTGGGCAAGTTACCTCTGTGAGTCTCCTATCTGAATATCCTCTCCGACCCTCTGTTAATGTACCTGAATAATGGGCACATGGTATGTACAGAAGCAAACAAGGGGTAGCCCCATGCCTGCTCCGTAGTCTGCACTCAGCAACGAGTCTGTTCCTGGGGGCTATCGTCATTCAATAGCAGAGGGCTGTTTGAACAATTCATCACGGTGGGCTGTGTACGTTAGGGCTATCGAAGCTGTGTTTCTGGTTTCCTTTCTCGTCAAGCTTTCCTAAGACTACATTTCCAACTGACTAGGAGGGTCTAAACATTGCCTACCTGGCCACAGGGGGATGGCCCCTATGACCTCTCAGGATTTCTCCCTGGAGTCCCCCAAATGTCACAGGCCCTGGAGCTCCCCCTGCTGGTTCTACCAGAAAAGTTGCTTGACCAGTAAACCCTGTGGGGGCGGCGGAGGGATGGGGGGAGGTCGCTGGTCGGGGGTGCAGGTCTCAGAGTGGCCCCCTCTGCCATCAGAGGGTCTTTCTTCTGAGGAGCACCCATGCTGGTCATTCCCTTGCTGTCCCAGGATGAGAGGTGGCGGGAAGTGGGCATGGCAAGGGGCACTGGCCCTCTGCCTGAATCAAGAGAAATTGCTAAGGACAGCACCGTCTTGTTTCCCCAGGCCAGTCATCCCACCCATGACATGTCCGGGACGATCAGGCCTAGGCTGGGCTGGAGACAGGAGCTCTGGCTCCACCCTAGCCCTGCTTTGTGACATTGGACAAACCACCTTCTGCCGGGCATTGGGGTTCCTGTTTATGTTTTCCTGTACAGGTCAGAGATCACTGTGGGTTCGAGTCCTCAAACTTCTGTGTACTAATGTGCTTCCCACGGGAGCAGAGGAGCACTTGCGTCCATGGGCACATGTGTTTGTACTCATGGGTGTCATGTGTGTTCAGATGTGTGTGTATGTACACATGTGTGCATGTCAATAATGGCACCATCTAAGGTTGTATATTCTTTGTCCTCTAAGGATCAAGATAAGACCAGGCCTCTGTCCACCCTGGCCAACTTGGCCATCATCATCACAGATGTCCAGGACATGGACCCCATCTTCATCAACCTGCCTTACAGCACTAACATCTATGAGCATTCTCCTCCGGTAAGACGCTCTCTGGCCCTCGTGGGTCTTCCCTCTGAGCTTCTATTAGGGACAGGGGCCCTGTTTGGCTGGACAGGCTCTTCCTTGGCATTTCTTACTCCCCTCAATCCCTGTGCATGTCCGTGTTGGGTGTCTTAGCCCAGTGAAAGCCCGACCCCCTCTCCATACTTTGCCACCATGCCCCATGTCCTCCCCTTCTCCCTTCACCTGCAGAGGGCTCCAAGAGGCAAAAACACAAAGACTTACTAGTGTAAACTAAGGGGAGCAGTTCAGAAAGATTGCTGTGGGGTGACAGGGACGACTGTGGAACCAGCCTGGTCTGGAGAGCAGATCTGGACTCGGCTCAGCCACATTCCCCACAGATCAGTCTGCCTCTCTCAGCCCAGGAGCGCTGCCCAAGATGGCGGCCATTTGCCCTCCACTCCCTGGTCCTCTCAGGCTTGGCCCTTCTGTGAGAGCACACAGCTCCAGCTGCCCCTCTAACAGCTCCATCTCTGGATTTCTCCAGGCCCACGCTTCCCAAAGAGGCATCTGATTGGTTGGGATCCTGATTTTGTGCCAGGTCACAAGGTCACAGATCTCCAGTTAGGCTATAAATTGGCTGCGCTTGGGTTCTGTGTCTGCCTCTGGTCCAATCAGCAGTGACTGGGGGTCTCTGAGGACCAAACGTGTTGCTGCCTGCTTGGCAGGGGCCGGGGGTGTGCAGCTGGGCTCACCCAGCCCTTGCCTCATAGCCATCCATGCTTCTGTGCAAACTAGAATAAAGCACGTACACTGGGCTGCTAAATTAAGAAAAGCTGGCTCCTCTGGACATGCAGTTTGGGGGGCCGCTCTTGGGGGGGAAAAAAGAGCGCCCTCCCTTTTGAGAGAACTCAGTATGCTTAGACGCACAACACTGAGAGCCAAGTAGGGCACCCAGCTGAACATGCGGGCATTAGGGCCCACCTGCACATCTGCACGGGCTCGCAGAATCAGTACAAGTGAGACACAGGCTTTCCTTGGCCAGGGTGCAGAACCTGTAGGCCACCACGGGCCAGAGAAGGCCGACCTCCAGATTGGAGACTGTGGTCCATCCTGAGCATGGCATCCTCAAAGCACTCTGCTTCTGTCCCCAGGGGTATGGGGCTGGGTGTGGGCTGGAGGAGCTAACAAGCAGGATGCTCTTCGGTCTCCCGTTGCAGGGCTCTGAAGCTGCATTTCCGGTGGAGGGGGACGTCTCAATGCCCCCTACCCTAACCTACTCTTTCTTAGTGGTTGGTGGACAGCAGGACCTCTATCTTCTTCTATCTAGAAGTCTGTCTCCTTCCAAAATCTCTTTGCTGCGCCCCCATCTTCTCAGCCCAGGGAGGCCTTCCCTGACCTTTCAGAGGAGGTGGGCCCTGCCAATGGCCCCGGGCCCCTGGACATCCCTTTCTTAATTCTCAGCATCCTTGGATAGCTTGCTCGGCCTCTGTTTCCCTGCTGGACCAGAAGCATAGTTCAGCAGGAATGGGGTCTGCTGTGGGCATAGCACATCAGGGGTGCTGAGGATGTGTTTGTGCAATGAATGAATGAACAAATGAATGAACGAACGAACAATCAAAGGAACAGTGCCCTGGTTAGACCAGGTCTCTCACCATCCTACCATTCTCATCACCCCTATGCCTGCTCCTGTCACCAGTCCAAAATCCGCCCATCTGTTGGTTCCCAACTTGCTGGCCGCCCTTCTTAGAATTTCTCCCCCTGGCTTCGTCCTCACCGGCCCATGGACATAGCCAGCCATTGCTTTCCCCTTGGCTCTGGCAGAGCGGTCTCCCCCTGGGTTGCGTAATTCACTACTGAATTATAGTTGTGCCTTGAATGCTCCCAGTGTGCGAGGGGGTCATTTTGGAGCTCCTGGTAATCAAGGTGCCTGAGTCCCTGGGACCCGGTCTCCCAGGATGTCGGGCCTAGGGCTGAGCACAGAGAAGGTGCTCAAAGCTAACTTGTTGATTGAAGTGAGGACATTCTGGTGGCCACGTAGGCAAGAAACTCAGAGCAGGTCCCTGAACTCGCTTTGGCCAAATCCCACACACTGAGGACCACTGCCTCATTGGGAAACGGGCTGGTAATGTCTGCCACGGGGCCTCCATTGCCTGCAGGTTGTAAGAAGTGGAGATCCACAAGCCCCATTAGAGACCCCAGCAAGCCATGCTTGTCCCTTGGGCACTGTGAGGCCACTACAGCCAATGCCTGGGGAGCTCCCAGGGGCCAGGTCTGAGCCCCACCACTTGGGTCATGCAGGGGCTCCAGGGAGCCAGACAAGGAGGTAAATGGGAGGTTTCAGACTCCCCCCAGGTGCCCACAGAATCATCTCGCATGCACACAGCTCTGCTTCTCCTCCCTGTTCCTGCACTTGAAAGGAGGCTCCCATTTCCATGTCTCCAGCACAGCTTTTTCCGCGGCAGGACAATTCCCTTATGCCCCAAGCCTGATTTTTCCAGGCTTCTAATCGGTTTCCATGCCTTGACCCGAGCCCTGCACGTTGCTTTACAGTGTGGAACCCTGACTTAACTCGGTACTTCCCAGGCCTGCCAGGGCCAAGAGGCCTGTTCAGCCTCCTCACCCTCAAGGACCCAGGCATCCCCACTCCCAGCCTGGCCGCTGCTGGCCCGGGGCCTCAGGTCGGCCCCGGGCCCACTCTGCCTCGCCCCGCCTCTTTATCTGTGGCTTCCAGCATGTATGCCTCTCTCTATCAGTGTATCAGGCCCGCATGCCTCATCTAAAGTGTATATATTACCTAATAAAATCCTTCTTATTTGGGATTATTGCATCAAATTTTAATTTCCTCACTCGAGCAGCGGCATGTCGGCCTGCCCGTCAGTGAAGGACCGATAGAAGGTGAAAAGAGCGGATAAACTGCACAAATTACTGCCAGCTGATGCCTATCAGCCCTTTGACTGGAATTGACTGGAATTAAGGACTGAGAAATAGGATTTTCTGCCTCAGAATCTGCTGTGGCAGCTCTTGTCGGAAGTCCCCTCCCCCCACAGGTGCCTCCCACTCCTGAAGCCAACTGCTGTCCACCTTTCAAGTCCTTAATCCTGTCACGGAAATGGGGAAGGCGGTCCCAGAGAGAGTGGTGGGCTGGGATCCCTGAGGCCCAGGACCCCGTGGGTTACAGCTCCAGCTCCTGTCCTGGGCTTACCCCTGCCCGCCCCCCGTCCCCGCTCTGGAAAAGGCCAGCCTCAGAGGGGAGACACAAACTCCTTTGACTGGACTTCCCCACCAGCACCCAAACCTCAGAGGCTGGAGCCACCTCGCACCCCTCACTCATCCTTGTCTTTGATATACCTCCTGGGCAGAGCAGTGGAAGCCCCCAGACCCACCCCAACACAGACCTCCCTTCCCCCCAGTCCCCCTCGCCCCACCCACTTACCACACCTTACGACTTGAAGCAGGTTCTAGAACCCTCTGAGCCTGTTTCCTCCCATACTGCCCCGTGTTGGGGCTTGTGAGGACCTAAGCTAGGTGCCCAGCACAGTGCTTGGCACACAGAAGGTGCTTAACCAGTGCTCGCTCTCCCCCGGCTGTTAGCTGTTCTCTCTCTGTAATACCCACAAGATACCTTAGCTCCAGGGTACGGATTATGAATCCGGGGTGCTCGGGAGTCCGAATGCGCTGAAATTGTGGGGCACAGCACCCACGGGCATTGTCCGGGAAAACATTCATCAGACGCTCACAGCGGTCCCAGTGTATAGTGACAGTGACTTTTATAGCATTTGCTGTGTACAGGGTGTGGCCCTGAGGAGTGGGGGCTGTTACATCCATTTTATTGATGGGGAAAACAAGGCTGTGAGTGATCAAGTTACTCACTCAGAGGATTTGAGCCCAGACGGTCTGGCAATGGAGTCAAACCCCCAACCCCCTCACCATACTGCTCTTCCCACCACAAGGAGAAGGGACCCTGGGGGCCTGTGCACCTTTAGCCTCTCGGAGGGGTGCCTCCTTTCCTTACAACGTGGGTTCCTGGGACAGGAGGAGCCTGGTGGCAGGGTAGACCCTTCTCTGAGCCTCCTGGGCCTGCCTACCTGCTCTCCCAGCCACATGCCAGTGCGTACCCCAACCCCCGCCCTGTCTGGAGAGCCATCAGTAAGGGGCCTGCTCTGGGCCAGGCAGGGGCCATGCTTCTCCAGCCCCTCGTCTTTGGAAATAAGTTTCAGTATATTGAAAATATAATTACTAAGACTCTGAAACAAGAGCCATGGGATCCCAAGAGCCCCCATTCCTCCCTGCTAATTCCTTCTTATAACATTTCCAGTCTTTGTGGCTGCACTTGTATTAAAAGCTCAGGGTTTTATTAAAAATGGATTTATTTACCCAAAAAGAGATGAAGCCCCAAACTTTGTCAGGAGCCTAGTGGCTCTCAGTTCCCAGAAGCTTGGGTGGGGCCCTTCCTGGGGAGAGCCAGCCTCCCTGTCCTCTGGTCCTCGATTGCCCGCTGGCCCCCTCTGAGCCCCACCTGTCCACGAGCCTCCAGGCAGCCCAGGTGGGGGTGCCCACGGCAAGATGCCCCTGGGGCTCTGGGGCCTGAGGGTGCTTTGGCCACCAGTTCCATCTTTCCAAAGGTAACCACTGCCCCCCTTCCAGACCTCCTGCATTGTACCTGTCCTTGTCCTCGTACTTGTCTTTGTCTGTAAGCCCAGCTCAGCCCAGCCACTCCTGGGTTGCATGCCTGGGTCCATGCAGCTACTTTGAGAGGTTTACCACTTAGTGACTTTCTGGAAAGGTGCTCTGCAGGCTCTGGACCCGGTTAACCTGGCAGGCTTGTCCCTGCTCTTAGGAGGCCAGGGGCTATCTGGGGACCCTCAAAATGGGACACTTCCAGGGCCCAGGCCAGGTGGGCTCTAAAAGAGGGAGTTGTCCCTGTGTCCAGAAAGACTGTCCTAACCCCTGAGCCTCACACCAGAGTCCCACACTGCTGGGACTCCTCCTGGGGACAAACCGAGGCCTCTCCTACATGAGGAGTGTCCCCTGGAGGGGCAGGCCCCCCATAAAAGAGCCCTTTGTGGGGTGACGTTGGGGGAAGCTGTTAGTGTGGACCCTGCAATGACCGTCCACAGATGCCTGGGTCTGGGGCCACGAGGAGGGGAAGGATCTGTGATCAGATCTGAAAGCCCAGGAAAACAAAGGTTAACAGGCTTTCTGTGTTCTTGTTCTGTTTTATTTTAAATCACTTTACTACTTGGAGGAGCCGTTACTACACAGAAGCCCAAGGGAATGGTGGGAGATGTAAGTTGTCCCAAATTTGACATGAGCTAATGCTTGTGAAGTGCTTAGATTAGTGCCTGCCACATAGCAAGGATGTTCATAAATGGCAGTTACTATTATTATAACAGAATCTGGGAGGGAGACGGCATCGCCTGGCAGGCAAGAGTATTTTGGACCCAAAGTACCTGACTTTGAACCCTGGCTTCACCGTTCCTTCCTTGCCATGAGACCTTGGCAAGCCACGTAACTCAAATTCCTCAGTTTCCTCATCTAGAAGATGGGGATTCTGGGGTAGCTGTGAGGGTAGAATGAGTTAGCACATAGAAGGCATTTGCAGCAGCACTGAACACAGAGTGGGTGTTCGGGAAAGAACAAGGAACTCAAAGCTGGTACCACCTGGTCTCTGGCACAGTTCAGACCCTCAAAACCCAGTTGGGGAGGGCTCATTTAATGGTGTCTTTCTTGGATTTCCTAACAGTCTATTCCCCCAAGGTCTGTAGACAGAGCTCCTATCTCCCCTGGGGGAAGGGGCCCCCAAGGAGGAAGCCAGACCTATCTTCTGCATGGCCGTGGCCTCAGGGCTGTGTCCATGTTTCTTCAGGAACTGTTTCTCCTGGAACATTCTCACCTTCCCCCAGCCTGAGCTAGAGGTGTTCCAGATTGCTCTACACGTGAGCCTGGGAAAGGATGGAGCGACAGGTGCACAGGGGTGGCTCTGCTCCGAGGGTCCGGTGGGGGATGCCTCTTGTGTGTCTCACCCCCAGAGCCCCACCCTACTGATGGGAGGGCCTGTATGTCAGAGAACAAGACTCTGTCCTCAGGAGGAGGTGCACACGTAGGGGTGGACAGTGCAGCCTGCAGACCTCACCCTCTAGCTGATGGACAGCAAATCAAGGCCGCAAGAGTTAGTCATTAGACATGTGAATGCCGGGGTTATATTTCCCCAAGGGGCGGGACTGGGCTGTCCTGCTGGTTATCAACCAGGGGAAACTGCAGCCCAGGCCAGAACTTCGCGCAGGCAGGTGAACAGGCTTGGCTGGCTGGACATTGGTATGACAGGGCTGGAGAGTAAGGTGAAGGTCACGGTGGGCAAGGGGCGACCCAGCAGGTGGTGGCGGTGGCGGTGATGTGCCAATCCTCTTTCATGCATCCACTTATTCAATCAACCAACCAGTCCATCAGCTGGTATCTGAATGTGCCCATTCATGCCGGGATCCCTTCCTGGAGAGTCCTTGGCCTCCAAGTCCCTGCCTAAGCTGTATCTTTTGCCTTCCATATCATTCCCTCTCGCTGTCAAACTCCCACTCCTTCTTCATGACCCATCCTCACTGTTGCTGTCCGGACAACCCTTTGCCAGGTCCTCTAGGTGGACTTCTGCACTTCGGGGTACATTTCCACATCTGAGCTCCCTTCGATGTGTATAGCAGTGTCTATGAATCTGTCCTTGACCCCACACACACACAGGCTGTGTGCACCCTAAGAGCAGGGACTCCTGACTCCCCATCCTGGTAGTCCCACATCCTGGCCCCTTCTCCCCTCAATGCTGCAGAGAGGAGGAACAGGGTGTGGGACAGAGTCGTGTGAGGCAAGAGCTGCTGGTTGCCATGCTGGATAGGGCATGGGTCATTATGCCATGGTGGCCTCGGGGGTCATCCCTGGGGTTACTCACTTTCAGGTTTTATGATACATTCCTTAGTAGAGTGATTGATCCATGATGATCTCCTTTATTCAAGTCCTAGTAAAAACAAGGTCCCAGGGTTTTTGCTCTTATTCTTATTAAGGTAGGGCAAACTGAGACCCGAAAGGTAGAGCAACCTTTCTGAGGTCACACAGCAATTTAATGGGTGGTTGAGATAGAGACCATATCTCTTGTCCCCCAGCTTGTTTTTCCTCTTTCCTGAGTAGTTACACCAGATGAGGGGAGATGGGAAGGGCAAGAGGGAATGAGAGCATCAGCAAGATTGGGCCCCTCCAAGGGACTCTGAGGTGTTTGCTGAGGCCTCACTCTTAGGTCCCCAGGTTGATGGGGACAGCTGAGACCTGAGCCCTTAGTATCTACTTCCTAGGCTGGCCTTTTAGCGGGGACTCCACTACCTGGGGACGGAAGCTGTAGGTACCAAGACAGATACAAAGAAAGATGGCCACCTAGGGGCTGGACAGCCAAATCAGGTCCCTCCTCTCTCCTACCCAGGGCACAACTGTACGCGTTATCACTGCCATCGACCAGGATAAAGGACGTCCCCGGGGGATTGGCTACACCATCGTCTCAGGTAAGGCCTCGGTGCCCTGTTCCCCCTCCCCTCCCCCCCAACCCCTAGGAGTGTCAGGCTCTGCAGGGCTGAGCAGAGGTCTGGGTGTATGGACAATAATGTGAGGGGACCTGCCCCCAGGGACAACCCTGGGCAGAGGGCCTGGGAAGGGGACTGAATGGATGAAGGAGGGAGGCGCCAGGGAGGAGAAGAGTAGCTGGGGACTGAGGTTCACATGTCGGAGGCCTCTTGCGTGGTGTTGGGGGACAGGAGCCTGTGACCGCTGTTCAAGGTCTGAAGCATCTGAGTGCTTTGGGCTTCTGAGCCAGGGTCACTGAGAACCCCCATCTGCCTCCCTCAGTGCTCTGGGTGTTTGTTTTGCTTTTCTGACTTGATAAAAAGGGGGCAGTTTGTGCATCATTTTAGGGGGAATGGACCTGTATTTTCATCCCATGCTCTTTTCACATTTTGGACCATTAAGAGTTCTTGTCTCATCAGGAGTGTTGAAGCAGGGGCACAGAGCCCCCTCCTCTCCTGCCCCATCTCTTGGTGAAGCAGAACAGTGACTGCCTGAAGAGAATGTTCCGGGTGATGGGAATCCGGACCCCGTGTCCCTACCTAAAGGTGGACCAAGCAGCTCTGTTTGGCTGTCCCAGGCCTGGGTGTCTTTGGAGAGGGGGAGTCAGTGAGATTCCTGTGAGGGAATGCTCACTTACCCACACACTCTGGCTCTGTCCCTGTGCTCCCACCCCACCCCACCCCACCAGTGCCCTCCCGCCCTGCCCTCTAGTTGGGGAAGGGTTAGCCTTGTGCCTATGGGTAGGCCAGACTGGTGGTCAGGAGGATGGCAGGCCACTAGGCTGCTGTCTACCCTACCGCCTCTCCCGACCACACCCCCACAACAGGGAGTGGCATTTGGGGGACATTTTTTTCCCTAAAGCAAAAGACACCAAGGTGTGGTGATCAAGAACATAGAGGACAGAGTCTCATGAGCCTGTTGCCTTGGGTAGGTCTCTGTGCCTCGGTTTCTCATCTGTGAAATGGGAGCAATGAGAGTACGATCTCGGGCGATTAAGGGTCAGAAGACTTAATATATGTAAAGAACCCAATTCATGGATGTAAGTTCTTTATACGTGTTAGTTGTTGTTATTATTATAATTGCTGGTGGCTAACAGTAACCCTTGGAAGCTGGGAGTTAGCTGGTGGGAGGAAAACCCTCCACCTCCTTGGGGATGCAGGAAATCGGGGATATTGTGGGCTCCCTGTGACCTGCTGCTGCCAGCATGACTACTATGGTGTCTGTAAGCCCAGGGTACCCCAGGCCCCAAAACAAATGCCAATCCAGTTCACGTGGCCAGCAGCATCTGCATGGGTTCAGACCTCTCCTTCCTCACCCCGTTTCTCCCCCATTCTGGTGCCCAGCACAGGATTTGGTGGAGGAAACCCCAATATGTACTTTGTGGAATGAAGGAAGTGAGGAGAAGAGTGTGATTTAGTGTCTTGGGTTTTCAAATTCCAGTATGCCCAAGAATCAGCTGGAGCTGCTACAATGAATGCAGAGTCCTTGGCCCCCCTCCAGAGATTCTCATTCTGTGAAACTGGGGTGGGACCCCACAATAGTCCTTTCTTACTGCACCCCAGATGCAGTGGTCCTAAGGCCAGGGTGTGAGGAAGCTAGTCCTGGAAAGGGAAGAAGCCATTCTGCAGGAAGGCAAGTTCCCTGGAAATTAGGGAGCCCTCTCCTGCTGAGCAGAGGGAGAGGGAGGCCCATGTTGGTGCTGGTTTACTTTACCTTCATGACTTTTTCAATTTGGGAAGCAAAGCAAGTGCCTCCCAGGGAGAAGGGGCTTGCACTGGTGACCTAAGGGAACCCCAGTGAGCCCCAAGTGTGATAGATTTGAGGTGCCAGGATAAGGCAGCAGCATAAGGGGACACCTGGCTGGGTGGGGGATTGTCTTCTCGTCTCATTGCCTGTGGGCTGCTTCCAGACATACCCCAGCCCGGATGAAGGTGGGGAGCAAGGAGACAGGAGGTAGCCTGTGGTCACGGCCAGACTGGAAATTCCTGCGTGACACTGAGAGGCCATCCTCCAAGGCATTTGTCCATTCCAAGTTCCTTCTGGGTGCCAGGCCACCAGCCTCAGAAACCCAGGCCCTTTCCAATGCTCAAAGATGGCCCTAGCCAGCTCTCCCTCCTCGCCCCCTCCCCTGGGTGCAGGAGGTGGGAAATCAGAGCTGCTGAGCCTTTAGTGACTGGGCTGGGCTCTGAAACTTGGAGTCTGGGGACATTTGCCTATGGCATCGTACTATGAGACTTCCACGGGCATACTCTACCTGGCCAGACCCCCAGGTGTGAATAGGAGGATGAGAAGGGAGACCCAGGATGTGAAACTACAGGTAGGCGATGTGCATGACGGTGGGAGCAAGAGGCAGAAACTTCCAGAAGGCTTGCAGCACTTAGCCTAGCTTTTTTAGGACTCCCACTGCCAGCAAAAATGTACTTTGAGGGCTTTTAGAAAGGATGACAAATGGGTTTCCTTTCATATGCCAACTGTGATCCATTGGTAATGTCTGCCTGAAGAAGACCATGAAGCCAGACAGGCTCAGTGCGGTATTCAATTGGTAGAGTCTGCTATGGGTGCAGAAATGGGGAGGTCAGGCAGCACCTGCGGCAAATATTTGCGTCCTTGCTAAGATAGCACTTAGATCTCCTTTGTATTGTAACCTTGCTGGTTCTTTAACTCTCTCATGTGTTTGTCACCACACAACCCACAACCCCACCCAAATTCTTTTTAGGCAACTTGAGGAAAGGGCAGTCCTTCCTTTTTTTCTTCCCTCCCCATCCTGAGCACCTGGCCCACCTAGGTGCCCACCCACCTGTTCCTGCCTGCCCTTCTCCCTCACCCTGCACTGGCAAGGTCTCCCTGCAGTCCAGCCTCAGTGTGAGCCTAAATCAGGCAGACAGGCAGGAGAGCGACGTCCCCAGGAGAGCTGGTAGACAGAAAAGTAGGATATGGCCTCATCTCTACTTCTCTCGACAGGTAGACACTGAAGCAAAGCATTTCATCTGCCAAGGATCTGGCCTCACACACCAGCCTTTCCAGTGCTGTTAAGTCTCAGCCCTTTCCTGGGAGGCTCGGCCACTGTCTCTTTGGCTTGAAGCAGGAAGAAGGAATGCCCACAAGGGCACCTTCATGCTGACTGGCCCAAACTGGCTCTGAAGTACCCCATGGGAGCGTGCTCCCACCCTGGATGCTAGAGATCCATTTTCATTTGAAAGAAAGAATGCGTGTCTCGGGGGCTCCTGGAGCCAGGTGTGGGTCCTGATGGCCACTGTGGGTGACTGAGTCTCTGGGCACCTCCAGAGCTGGGGGAGGGGCAGCTCTGTCTCCAGGTGGGTGGACGCAGGTCTGAACCCATGGGTAACCCATGGCACGTGGTTAACCTGCTTGGCTCCTGGAGGTCCCCATCTCCCCTGGGCTGTTTATCAGCCCTGCAGCTGGGGGGATTTATGTCTGCACACCAGCACTTCCACCATTACTAATGACCCCTCTGTTTTGCCAAGAACAAAGAGGCCTTCAGAGGTAAGTTATGGCTCCATGGCCATCAATTTGTTCTCAGCCTCTTGTGGCCCAACTGAGACTGAAGAATGACAAGGTTCTTTCCCTCAGAGGACCTGGCACAGGCCCCATCTGCTTCCTCAGCCTGTGCCTGCCCTGCCACTCACCAAGGGCATCACTCCCTCCACGCCTGAACAATATGGGGCTCCCACCCCCAAGGGCCAGCCCAGCCTGGGGTCTGGACAGGCACCTTCCTTTGCCACATGGAGACAGTCCTCCTTCAAGGGGCAGCTGTGCCCCACCCCACACAGAGCACTGAACTTGGAGTCCGAAGTTGTGGGTTCAAGGCCCAGCTCTGCCACCTGTAGCAATGTGACAAAGAAAGGCATTTGACCCCTCTTCACCCCATCATCCTCATCCATGGTATGGGATTAATCATCTCTATGGCAGATGAAATGGTGCCAGAGAGATTCTAAAGGGCCATAAAGTATTAAGTATTATTAATTGTCAAGGAAAGGTCAGGCCCAAGGGTCCTGGGGACCTTCTATTCATTCATTTCCCCCTTTATCAATTTAAGCAGAGTGGGAGAGTGTGGGCTCTGGGGCCGCTGTCCAGGGTGCTGACCACTAGCTCTGCTGGCCAGTGTACTTGCCCGTGGCTACTGAGCACTTGACATGGGGCTAGTCTCTAAGATTACCCACAGGATTTTGAAGACTTAGTATGCAAAACACATTATAAAGCATCTCATTAATAACATCTTATACTGATGACATGTTAAAGTGGTATTTTAGATACACTGAGTTAAATACAACATATTATTAAAATTAATTTCATCTATTTTCTTAATGTGGCTCCTAGAGAATTTAAAAGACCACATGTGGCTCACATCCTATTTCTGTGGGCAACTCTGTTCCAGAATTAAGGCACCTCTCCAGCTTGCTACCGCGGACCAACTGTGTAACTTTTGAGCTGTTAGTTTTCCAACCTGTGATATGGAGGGAAGCATAGCCTAGGCATCACAGGGAAGCTATGTGCATACAGTGAGCTAAGACCTGTAAGCACATAGAAGAGCGCCTGATTTTATAGTAGGTGCTCAATAAATGTAGCCTATTGGCATCCACCCAAAGTGGATGGAGGGTCTTCTCTGGGCCAAGAGCTGCCCTCAGAGGTGTCATCACGGCCTCAGAAACCTGTAGTGTAGGTGGGGAGGCCAACTGAGATGCATTGGCTGTGTGGACATGGAGTGATGGCTCCCTGGGGGGGCCCATTAGACTGTTCTCGCTACTTCTGTGCATGTTTGAAAACATCTGTAATAGGAAGTGAGAAAGAATCCATTGGGGGACGACCCCCCCCCCAGCCATCATGGGATGAGGACACTTACTGAGAAGAGATCACCTATGGTCACCCTCTGACTGATGAGCAGGAACTAGCCAGAAACTGTGGAGTGAGGGTGTTGCAGGCAGAGGGAACAGCATGTGCCAGAGTCCCAGAGCAGAAGAGAATGTGTGTTTGTGGAACTGCAGTAATTCAGCATGGCTGAGTGCAGCATCCAAGAGAGACCTTGGGGAGAGGAGTCACTGAGGGACGCAGGGCCCCAACTGGACATCCTGGGGGAGAGCAGAGACAGCAAAGCCAAAGGAGGGTGAGGAGATCAAGGGGACAGGAGGTGGCTGTTTGGGACAGGCGGCACAGGTTCAGCCCACAGCCTGAGATAGCTTTAGAGCCCCCTTGAGCAGGGACTTTTTTATTTAACTTCCGGCCACTGTGTGTTCCAGAGAGGAACCCTGTCTTCCTAAGTGCTCTTGAGTGGGTAACCAAAAGTCTTGAAGAACCAGCCTTTAGTAGGGTCAGTCCTATCTTTCTCACAGAATTGTGAAAATAAAAATAAGTGATTCCACTCTCTAAGGTGAGTGGCGTTTGGCAAGCACCCCACAGGTCACTGCATGATAGGCCCTCAACAGATACTAGCCATTTCCCTACCCCCTTGTCGGCATCAGGATGCGGTAGAGATAGGCACGTGGCATGCTGTCCAAAAGCCACATCGCTAGCCGAGGCTACTCTCATGTGCCAGCAAGCTGGGCTACCACGGTGGCCAGGAGCTGAGGTTGAAGGCTTCTCAGTCAGCCCCTAGGGCACTGAGGACTCTGTCCTGCCTTCACCTTCCTGGAAGCACCCAGACTTTTCATTGGTTCTCCATCCCCTGAGGTCAGGAGCCCATCTATAGGAGATGAGGAGCTGCGGTTCTCGGCATGTGGGTCTGAAACCGGGAGCAGCAGCAGCACCTGGACTCCCATTGGACATGTGAGCTCTCAGGCCTCGCCCCAGAACTACTGACTCGGGCCTGGGGAAGGGAGCCCACAAAACTGTCTTAATGATGCTAGACCAATGAGTTCTGTCATTTGACTCTCCGTCCTGTGAGTGATGCTGAAGGGACTCCTTTCCCCTGCCAAAAGGACCTTTACCACCTGAGGAGTGAGGGTGTGGCCAACAGCCTGTTCTAGCATTTTCTACCACGTCCTACACTACACCCTCTTTCCCTCAGCCTACACTCCACTGTCCAGGCTGTAAGGGCCTCATCTCTCCCACCACCCATGCCTTGCAGCCCACATCCCTTTCCCCATCGCAGCCCTGTCTGCCTGGGCCTTCTGCATCCCCCCAGGGGGAGGGGAGGGGAAGCCCATTTATTGTGTGCCTGCCATGTGCCGGGCACTGGCTGGCCACATTTTCCTCTCACAGCAGTCTGTGAGGGAAACAACTGGATTACTCCATTCTGCACAGTAAAGCAAAGCTCGGCGAGTACATGGGCTGGCCAAGAGTCACAGCTACTAGGTAGAAGGGCAGGGATTTGAAACCAAGTCTCTCCGGCTCCAGAATACATTTTTCATGACCACAGTGGTTCTCAAAGTGTGGTCTCTGGACCAGCAGTGTCAGCATCAACATCTAGTATTGGGAATTGTTAGGAACTCCTAATTTTGCATCCTACCCTAAACCTACGGAGCTGGAACCTCCAGGAGTGAGGCCCAGATGAGGCTGCTGGTCTGGGGGCCACATTTGGAGCAGCCCTGGTCAGGAAACGCCTATGTAGTCAACAGGGGTGACAGCACCTTCAAGAAGGGGAACATTTGTCATGAAGGGTGAAAAGTGTTTGCTCTATTTATAAAGCACAGATATATACATGCACATATATCTGTGGTATTGGAATTTCATGGTGGGGGAGAAGTTCAGAAATCATGTCTTAAATGGCTGGTAGTGGGGGCGACGCCAGGAAGGTTGAGAAACGCTGGCCTAGAAAGATGAATCGGCAATCAGTGTCAGGGCCAAAACCCCTCACCCCAGCCTGAAAGGCACTGGCCTCCCCAGCAGACACCCTGGGTACCTGCCCAACTGTGCTAGTGAAGGACAAAGCCCTCATTTGTCAGTCTTGCATGGATTTTACTTTAATATTAACAAGTGAGGCAATTCTTTGAAAATGCATTGAGTGCTTTGAAGTGAAGGGTGAGTGTGTGTGAGTGCATGTGCGAGTGTGCACATGTGTGTGTGCGTGTGTGCGCGTGTGCGTGTGTGTGTGTAGAGAGAATAATCAGAGACAGTCAGACTTGCACATATCCAGTAACCGAATCAGGCCCCTGGCCGTGGCCTGGTGGGGAGCAGCTATCACAGGAGACCATCGTTAGAAATGCATCCAAGCCCTTGTGATTAAGCCTTTTGGCATTTCCCTCCCCCACCCCGAGAAGTGAAGACTCAGGAAAATCAGGCTTGTTTTAGATATCAGAATCGCCCGCCACATCCCCCGGCTTGGAATAGCACAGCAAGGGCCTGGACGTGCCAGAAACTTCAGAGCTTCTGCTGGGCACAGGGGGGAGCAGCCCACCTGGCTGGAGCCAAGAGGTGGCCACAGGGACATCTGAGACAGGCAGAAGGCCAGCTGGGAGAGGGCCTACCAGCCAAAATCAGAGGGTTCTTGAGCAAGGCTGGAAGTGAGCAGGGGATCGTGAGAAAATTCATCTCATGGGGGTTCTAGATGATTGGAGCAGGAAGCACCAGGACAAAGTTGGTCTGCCCATAGGCTGTCACCCCGACTGGGACGGGTGGTTGTCGTGGACATGTACAGGAAGGAAGGCAGCAGGCTCTGGTGACATACTGGAAACAACCAGTACACCAAAAAGGTGGAGACAAAGCAGCTTCCAACCCCTGTGTCTAGGTTTCTGGGGTCCTGGTGGTGGCCTAGGCAGAGAGGGGCATGTTCATAACGAAAGTTGATCTGTTTACACCCACGATGCCTACCTTAGACATGAATCAGGACTTGTACCCCAATTACCAGTCCCATACCAAGGTAATGGTCATCCCTAAGTGATCCCAGCACACTTTCCCGTTAGTCTGGATGGGCCGCCAAGCCTTACCCAGCCTTCCAGAAGCCACTGGTAGTTTGTTGGCGTTCTCTCTAGTGCAGGAACAACTGTGTTCAAGGTTTATTATACCTGCAGCCCGTGGCTCTCTTCATTTGAAAATATCCAGGAAAAAAAAAAAGAAAATATCCGGGGACGGTGCCTCTGGTAGGTTTTTTATGTAATTATACAAATATATTCAGAAAAATTAAAAAATGTATATTTTATGTTATGTATATAGTTATATATTACCTATATGATATATATGATATGTATGATATATTATATATATTTATGTATACAATATCATATGTAATATATACAAATATATATTTATATGTATATATGTGTTTAAAAAAAGAAACAAGTACATTGGCATATTATTTGTAGTTCTCCCCCCATCATACCTAAATGACGGTGATCTCTCACACCAACACAGCTTTTCTCCCGCTGAGCCTCAGGGAAGCCAGCCCTCCATTCTCCCCCTATCTTTCTCCCTCCTCTCTTCAGGGCTGTGCGACTTCCCAGCCAATCTGTTCCTGCTCCCAACACTGTCCTGAGCCCTGGCTTTGTTATAAGCCAGAGAAGTCTTTGTTCTTCCTTCCTCCTTTAAGGATGCTCTGTACGCTCTTTGTCAACAGCGGTAGCTTGGCCTTTGCTTCCTTCCCATGGAGAACGTTTGTTCTTTCCCTGCCACATGGTCTGCCACCCTCCCTTCTCACCTCTCTTTCCCATACCCTCTTCATGGGCGGGAGCCTCTGTCCCTTGCTCAGGAAGCTGTAGAGTCTCCTATATGTCCCATGTACTGTGGGAGCACCCCCTGCCCCTCAGAGAACTCCCCCTCAGGCCCAGCTAGAACCTGTCCTACAACACGCTGGGTCCACCTCCTGACTGGGCAGGGAGGCATCGCAACTCAGCTCAGGCAACCACTTCTCTCTAGGCATGCCTGGGGTCTGGCAGACCGTGGTGGCTGGAAGTTGCTCCCAGTCCTGGGAATTAATCTAGATCGTGGCTGGAGGTTGTTTGGCCGGAAGGTCCTAGTCTAGTTTCCCTATGTCAACAAACGTTCGTCTTTTTAACAATTTGGCTCTTTCCCACTTTTTCCTCATCTCTCAGGCAACCACTTTGTATTGGATTTCCAGGGCTTTGAGATCTTTAGAGGTTTATGAAATTAGCCATGCTGAATGCACATGAGAGTTTACCTAGGCTAGACATCCTCTCCGATTCTCACCATAACCCCAGGACGTGGCTGACCAGAGCTATCTCACAGACAAGGAAACAAAACTCATAGAGCTCCTGAAACGGGCTTAGGGTCACACAACACCTAAGTGGTGGACACTGGATTTGAATCTAGGTCTCCTTGCTTCCCTCATTCATTCTGCCAACTTTTACTGTTCTGCCTGGGGCATGAAATGATTCATGTCAAGCCCCTGGTCAGTGTGTGACTGGATTCCCAGGATTCCTTCCTTCATCCGTGTAACCTGGATATTGATGGAGTGCCTGCTGGGGGCCAGGCCCCATGCTAGATCCTGGGGACCAACAGTGAGGGAAACCCACTGTCTCCGCCCCCTTGGAGCCACGTTCCGCTGAGAAATAAGTCTACAAAGGCAGTGTCTAGTGGCTGCTGGGAGCACTGGGGAGGAAGTGCAGGGTGAGGCCAGGTGGGGGGGGAGGGGCCCCCAGGAGAGGGTCGGGAGGGCTAGCCCCAGGTCCCCTCCCCCCCAACCTCAGCAGGCTATGGACACCAGAGATTTGCCCCGCCCCTCAGAAAAGGTCTCAAATATCTTCTGGGGGCTTTGAACCTGAGATGAGCCCCTCTAAGTGGCTCAGATTCCCAGCTCCCTTTTTCATCTGACTCCCTGGATGACTGCTCAGCTTTCAAGGCAACCCCCAGCCAGGGCTAATCTGAAATAAAAGTTTTTATTTATCTAGCTTGATACCTGGTGCAAGGTTAAATCATACAAGAGAAAAAGCAATAAAAGAGAAAGATTAAGCGAAAGGCGCCGTCTTAGGCATGCCCTTTTGCAATATGGTTACAAAGATATTAAGCCTGAAGTCACCCAACAACCCCACGTTGCAGTCCCCTGTCTCTCGCTAGGCTCAGATCTGTGGGGCAGGGCAGAGGGAGGAGTGGATGGGGTGCAGGTGCGGGAGGGGGGCCGCCCTGGGGCTCCCCGCAGACCGGGTAAGTAAGCAGATGGAGTTCCAGGAGCTCAGCCCATCACTGTCTCCCACCCTCTCACAGCTCTGATTCATGACTCCCCGGGGTGGGGAACAGAGATGTCGGCATCTGCCCCTACATTCCTATCAGCAGATCCGTGTCTTCAGTGTTTGCTGTGTGCCAGCTATGAGCAGGGCACCCCAGGGAGAGGGCTCAAGTGTCAGGTGACCCTGAGCGGTTTACTCCTGTTTGTGCCTCAGTCTTCTCATCTGTAAAATGGGAAGGTTAATAGGGCTTAACGACAGACTTATCATCTGGTTGATGGTGAGCATAGACAAGGAAAGATACTAGGGTTGCTCAGCATGTAGGGGAGAATGGAGTCTCTAAGAATCCCAAAGTCACTGGCTTGTGCCCTCTTCCTTGCCAGCAAAACCCAACACTTCAGCCCTCTGTAAAATCCCCAAGTGTTGCAGGGGCTCCTATGGCGTAGAGAGAGAGGCAGTTCCATGTGCTGTATGATTGACCTGGTCTTTTGCTCCTGATCCCTTGAGGGTACCCCCTGTCCCAAGCCACCGGAGGTAGGTTACTCACTGGGGCCTGCCAGCAGCACCTGCCACAGCCACTGGGATGGCTCAGCTTCCCCTGGACACTCCATGACCCTGGATCATGGGACCAATGGATCATGGGAAGAGACAAGGGCTGCTTCTCCCCAATTCCTGCAGATGTGCTTGGGAACAGGGCCCCACGGCACCCCTGCTTGAGTCCCTGGGCCCTGTCTGCCTCACCCCGTATAAAGAACTCCTCCAGCTCCAGCCTGCAGTCCTTCTCTCTGTAGGGCCCAGCGGGACCCGGGACACCAGGACACCCTCCCCACACCCATCTCTCCTACAGAACCTGTGTTTAAAGCAATTTGAAACAAGGAAGGGAAGAGAGGAGAAGGGGCCTTTCTTCTAGCCAGAATGTCAGCTATGGAAAGCCCACCCACCAGCTCACTAGACATGTCCATACAGGCCCCAGGGAGAACCCAACCATACAAGTAATTCATCAGGAAGGCTTAAAGCATAGCCTATACAACAAACTCCTCAGGAGGTCAGGAAAGGATTTGTTCTCTGAAAAGGCAGTCCTCCGGGGATGATTTGGAGACCATGAGGAAGAGAAATGTCACCAGCCAGGGTAGGCTGTGAGCACACATTCCGGGGACTTCCTGTCCGGCCCTAACACCCTCTTGCAACATGGGACTCCCACTGGAGACCTCTGAAAGCCAGGCTGAGGAGTCACTGTCAGTAAGAGCAGCTAGCTCTTCTAGAATGCTTAGGAGCCAATCCAGATGCTTTCCCTGCATCAACTCTTTTAATCCTGCCAATAACCCCATGGGGTGTCACCATCCCTTTTTACAGATGCGGAAACTGAGGTCCAGTTGCCCAAGGTCACAGGGCTTCAGATCCCACACTCGTGCAGGACCCCTGACCTTACACTCCCCTGCCCCATCCTGGGCACCTGTTGGGACTGCCGAGGTTCGGGAACCGCCTAACCTACCTCTGGGCTCAGCTGTCTGGCGGTACCCCGCAGCCTCTCCCTCTGCATCTGTCAAGTGCTCTGCCTAAGTCAATTAACTAGCTTCCCCATTCAAATATTTGACCAATATCCTGGAAACAGAGATTTCAGAGCTGATACTTTCAGACATTGATTGAAGTGAACAAACATTCCAGCACAGAATGAATTTATTGCTCCCACAGTCTCCTTCTGCAGCACGGTGCTCCAGCCCAGCCCCCCAGAAGGCATTGCTACAGGCGGGGGGGCATGAGGTGGACTACGGCTGCCTCTGTCTTCCAGCCCACTGCCCCGCCTGCCCGCCCCTGCTGCCAGTGCAGGACACCCCACTCTGAAGGCCACAGCAGTGAGGTGACTTTGAATCTGTGCCAGCAGAGGCTGAAGGGCACCTCACGGCAGCGTCCGGGATCGGTTATTTTAAAGGAGCCTGTGACTGATTTTCCTTCCTAATGATGGTGGGAGTCTTTGGCATCCGAGAGAGCCATTTAGTTGAGACCTAAGGGAGCGTTTTGCAGATGAGGACTTGAGGTCCTGGGGTTTTGTGGGTCCTCTGGAAGTCATGACTCAGCATATGCTTACCGAGGTCTTCAACCAGCCCCCTCTGCCTGGTGGTCCTGAGGAAACAGGCTCTCGAATGGAAATTGGAAATGGAAAACCATTCTGTCGAGAAGCTTGAAGACTTGTGGGGAGGGAAGCCTATGAGTAGTTGCTCCCCCATCCACATAGCCCTCACTGAGCAGCAGGTGCTGTCAGAAAGCCCTCGGGAAGATCAGAGGGGGCAGACAGTGCTGGGGGGCTAGGACCGGGGTGAGGACTGATCCCCAGAGAGATGATTTTAAGTGGCACACGAGTGGGGCGTGAAATCACATCGAAGCACACAGTGAAATGGTTATTCCGTTCCCCATTCTCTCTCAGAATTTCTATTTCTGTCAGTTCTGTCCAGCAAAAGTCCAATTGGGTACTCACACCTTTAACACCTCACTCCCCTTTGGCTTATCTTCTCATTTAAGAAGAAGAGCGCGGGCTGCAGCCATCAGATGGCAGGCCCGAGTGGCTAAAAGTCTAACCACGTAGGCTCATTTTATCCATCTTACAATCGCTCTCCATTTATGGCCAGTGAACTGGTTCTCCATTTGTGAAACTCTTAGATGGATTCTTCTTGAATGCGTCGTTGAAGAAAAAAAAAAAACTCAGCCCGATTAAAGAAAATGGTAAATAATAATACAAGGTACACGCAGATATGGCAAAAGTTGGGAAGGTAGCATCCAAAGGGCTGAGGAGTGGGCATCCTGACAGGCAGTAGGCCTGAGCTGGCCCCTTCCCCAGCTGTAGAATGGAGAGACAGGATGGTGGAGGCTCTGAGAGTCCCAAGAGGCGGGAGGGGGGCGGGGGGGGGAGTAGGGCTAGCACCCATGAAGTGGTATCACTGGGACGGAAGGGTGGGTGGGGGGAGGTGGGGAGGAGGGCATCCTGGGCAGGAGAGGCTGACCCGTGCAAAGGCTTAGAGGGAAGGGACTATTCACAAAGCATCTACAAGGCAACAGACAGATGATTTGAAGGGTCTTGAGGGTCAATCGAAGGGGCATGACATGTTCCTTTCAGGGCATCTGTGGTTCCAAGAACCTGAAAGCTCTTAGGAAGCTGATTCCTGCAGGAACCCTGGGCAGACACTCTTGGGAGTAGGGCCTTCTGGGAAGAGGACCTGGGACAGCAAGCTTGAGCACGCTCTCCTTTCTCACAGTTTCCCACAGCTGTGATAACAAACCATGCAAACTGCAGCTTAGAGCAACAGAGATGTATTGTCTTGTGGCTCTGGAGACCAGAAGTCCCAAATCAGCTTTATGTGGGTAAAGTCAAGTGTCAGCCGGGCTGGCTCCTTCTGGGAAGTCTAGGTACCATCCATTTCTGGCTGCCTCCAGCTGCTGGTGGCTGCCAGCCTTCCTTCATTCACCTGTGGTTGTGCCATCCAATCTCTTTTCCCCTGGCCACATTGCCTTCTCCTCTTCTGTCGTCTAATCTCCCGCTGCCTCCCTCTTCAAGGACCCTTGTGGTGATATGTAGAGCCTGGAAGATAACCTGCCCATCACATGATGCTTCAGTGAATCCCTTTTGCCATGTAAAATAATATTCAGAGGTTCCGGGGATCAGACACTGGCTGTCTTTGATGGCTGTTATTCAGCCTACCATAGTATCTTTGCCCCACACTGGCTGTTTGCACCACTCATCTCTCTCTACCCTGCTGGCTCCCTCGTGATCTCACTGAATGCATCTGGTGATGGCCGCCCTGCCCCTTTTCCATCATGGCTGCCGCTGGATGGTCCTTCAGGCTTCCTTCTCAGCTGTTAAACATCTTCATATTCTAGTTTTATGATTCCAGATTTCCTAGAGGGGGTCAGATCGGCCAGCTCATCATCACATCAGGGTCCTCAAGGCATAGGCTAACTGGTAGCCTGAGGTGGTATCACCCAAGACAGCCAGTGCAGAAGAGGGCAACAGGGCCATGAGTAGGGCAGACCCTAACCCATCTAGCACATCTTCAACGACAGGCCAGTGGGACAGAATGCAGCTCTTAGAACAAGGCTCACCTGTAAACATGGGAACTTGATATATGGTAAAGGTGGTGCCGCAAATCAGTGGGGAAGAGATGACTTGTTTAGTAGCTGGTGTTGGGAAAGCCAGCTCACTGTGTGGAGAAAAATAAAGCAAGATCCCCACCATCCACCATATACCAAGGTGGACGTCACATGGATTAAAGACGTCAACGTGAACAGTAAAATATAAAGCTCTTGAAAGGAAATGCGGGGGTATATCTTCATGACCTTGTGCTTGGAAAGGACTTAGCACCCAAAGAGCACACGCTGGAGATGAAAGATTGACCTACATCAAATGAATTCCAGTTCAGTCGGAATATATAGACCAAGCGAACAACAGATGTCATGTGGGAAAAAGATTTCTGCAAAAATTAAACCCAACAAGAGACTAGAGACTGTATAAGGAATCGCTGCAAATCTGTAGGGAAAAGTTGGGAAATTCAATGGAAAAATCGGCACAGTGTATTCACCGGGATGGGGAAGCTCACCGACTAGGAGACCCCAGTGTAGAGGTTCTGAGGCTAAGTCAAGGTCAGGGCATTGCAAGTAGCAACTACAGTGACCAACACCCTCCCACCCCCTGCATGGGCCCATGGGCCAGGTGCCCCCACAGCCTGCTTTTGTATGATCTCACGGCCAAGAATGGATTCTAAAGAATCATTTTGCAGGTGATTTGATGGTAGTAAATCCTATCTTTGAACTCCACTCGAGTGATATATTATCTCTTACCCCCAAAGTTCCATTCTTCTCACTAGCAGACCTGTATTTACCAAAAAATGGTGCTCAATTATTCCTGTGTTTTGAATTTCATCAAAAATCTTGTGGAAATTTGTTTTCTCTCTTGTTAAATGGGCGCCAACATCATACCCTTGATTTTGCCTCTCGACCTGCAAAGTCTAAAATATTTACAAGGGCCATTTACAGCAAAGGTTTGCCAACCCCTGTGCTAGAGAATGCTCCGTACCTGTTAGAAGCCACAAACTTGGAGGTGAAATCACTATTCTTGCAAGTCGAAAGTGGTGGGATGTCAGCAATTTCATATGGTTCAACTTAATAGATGTACAGACAGCAAAAGAGAGAAATCTTGAAAGCCTAGCATTGAGCTGTGAGAGAAGTAGAAAGGAATAGCATGATACCACGTATGTAAGTAAAACAAGCCAACAGGAGGTATTTAACAATACTACGTGTGTGTGCAGGGACATTTTAGCAAAACACTGGAATTGGTACTTCTTTGGGAGAAGGAGGTGGCGGAATGAGGGCTGAGGTGGAAAACCCAATGTGATAACATTGATCAGCATTTACTGGGACATCGCCCCTATGCACTGCTATAAACAGCTTACGTTTGTTAGGCATTTGTGCTTCATGCCACCCCAGTGAAGAAGGTGCTGTCATTGTCCCCAAAACACAGATGAGGAAACAGAGCTCAGAGAGGTTAAGCAACTTGCCCAAGGCCACTCAGCTTGTCAGCAGTGGAGCTAGGGTCAAACTGAGGCAGTTTGGGCTCCAACTTTGGAGATCAGATCTGAAGCTGAGAAAGCTACTTTTACCTCAGTTCCAACCTGCTCTGTGCCCAGGAAATCCCTGCTATTTCTTCCTCTTCCTGCTTCTGCAGAATTCATAGCACCCACCTTAGATGCTGGCCATCCTACAGGCACAGAACCAAAGAGTTAGGAGGTGTGAACACTATCCCTACCTTGACCCAACATGGAGTGATGGGATGGCCACCCACAGGATGAAATGACTGCCCAGATGTTCCCTGAGAAATGGCTCCGGCATTAGTGTGCTGACATGGCTGCTTTGGGTCAGACAAATCTGAGTTCAAATCCTGACTCCTAGCGCAACAGCCTGTGGGAACTCCACAGATCACTTCTGTAAACTGAGGCTAAAACACCCACTTCGGAGGGAGCCGTGCTTAGCTCAACATGGAGTATACTATTTCTCAGTAAATTACTATTATTCCTGAGTTCATTGACCTCATCTGAGGTCAATGTGCTTCCCACTGCATACTATGGAAAGAAGGACAGTCAGGAAGAGCAGAAAGAAGGGGCGCCTGGGTGGCCCAGTTAGGTAAGCATCTGACTCTTGATTTCAGCTGGAATCATGATCTCAAGGTCATGAGAGTGATCCCTGCATCAGGCTCTGCACCGGGCATGGATCCAGCTTGAGATTCTCTCTTTCCCTCTCTCTGCCCCTCCCCGCACTGCTCATGCATGAGCTGTCTCTCTCTTTCAAAAAAATAAAAATAAAGCCTTAAAAAAGAGAGAGAGAGAGAGAGAGAAGAGAGGAGCCTGCCATCAGCCTATTTACCTACCAAGTCTGCCTGTCCCTCTGTTACCCATCAATCTACCTTCTTCCCCTCCTTTAAACATCTTCCCACTCACAGCCTCCAGAAACCTCCCCTGGCCCCCTGGCTTGCAGGGTCTGGTTATTTCATGGAAGCAGGTTGATCAGCTCCATTCAATTGCTCTTTGGATGTTCATGCTCTCTGCCCCGCTCAGTTTCCATTTTCTCTCTGACCTGTCACCTCCCATCTCCCACCTGTCACTTCCCACCTCCCACCATTCAGCACCATGTCCTCTCTGGGCTGTGACTATCTGCTGGGCTCAGGAGTTCACAAGGCTCTGCCTTCTTTGCCTCATTCTCTCCCTCCCCTTCATGGAGATCATGGAATACCCTGGAATCCACACATCCATCACGTCCCCCAGATGTGAACCACGGAAGCTGAAGCCTGTTTGCTGCCCAACCACATTGCCCTGAAAACCCAGAAAGAAGCCATGCTTTCTCGAGGGACTCATGTGGGCCTGCGCTACTGCCAGGGGACTTCACCTAAGTTATGCATCCATAGAACAACACTACAAGGGAGGGATGGCCTTTCCATTTTACCTCTGAGAACGTGGAGGCTGACCCAGCATGGCCTGCCCAGCATTGCCCAGGTCCTGTGTTGGCGCCATGCCAGCCATGTCCCATATCTAGGTCCTCATCCATATGCAGGATCTGGGTCATTCCCCAGCCTCTTCTGCTCAGAGGGGACTATCTAACCATGTTTCTACTGTGAAATTCACCCCCCTTCCTGTTTCTCCAGGGAACCAAAGTCCATACCAGCTGCCTTTCCTCAGTGGCCCTTATGACTCAGAACAGCTAATTGGGGCTTGGCTAACTTGGAGCAGCTCTGGGCAGCCCTCCTGTGATTAGCACCGATTTTTCCTGGCTCTGAGTCGTGCCTTCTGCTTGGCTCCATTCAGGGACAGTGGAAGATTTGCACACAATGTGGGCTCAGCAGGGAGAAGGGGCTGACCTAGAGTGATAGCAGAAAACAGAAAGCTTCTGTGAGCCCCTTGTCCTGTAGCTGTAATTAAGATGCCAGTGGAATCCCACCCGTCCCCGCCAAGTACGTCATGCAGGGCCCTCTACAGAGGCTGCGTCTTCACCTTACAGCAATCACTCCTGCTGTCCCCATTTCACAGATGAGAAAACAGGGTCCAAAAGATTATGTAACAGGTAGGGTCAGCCAGGACAAGAAGTGGCGGGTCTATGTGAGTCTGAAGTCCACGTGCTGTCCACGAGGCCGCCCACCTCGCTGGGTTGTCATGACAACATCATCCCCGTGCAGACCCTTTGCCACACACTGATCCCTTTCACAGGTGGGTAAACTGAGACTTAGAGAGCTCAAGAAGCTCAAGGCCTTGTTGTTGCTGAAGTGGTTGATCCTGAACTAGCCCCAGGTCCGGTTTTTATTCTGTCCACTGTGCACCTCACTTTTTCATCCATACCGGAAACCTCCGCCCCAAGTTTGGGCAACAGAAGCCTAACTCCGTAGGGTTGTCCTGGGGAGCCCGTTGTGAGAGGGGTCAAGTAGGGCCAAGTTGCAGAAAGTGCTGGAATCTAGGCTGACTTGATGTGTCGGGCATGAGGGAGCTGTTTCAGGTCTTGCAGGACAAGGGAAGTGCTGACCTGGGAGCTTACAGCACACGCCTGGGCAGCCCGACCCCGACCCACCCCCACACTGCCAGGTGCTCCCTTCCCAGCAGGTTGGGGACATTCAGGCCACAGAGGTCAGGTCTTTGTTTGAAGGACAGATAGTTAATCCCACAAAGTAATCCCCAGAACACTCCGGCAGATTTATGGAGATCGCCTCTGTCCCGGGAACTCTGCCTTACCATCTTTCATTTCCCAGGCAAAGCTAGTGACTTGTTATATCACAGGCCCTACGCCAATAGGAATTTCATTTAGGGGAGTTCTCCAGGTGCAGGGAGATTCATAACCCCGGCCGAGAGCCTGTGATGGTGCTGGGGTCGGGCAGAGAGGGGAGAACAGGCACCATGCTACCACCTCTTGTCCCCTTGCCCATTCCCATCCTATTCCCAATACCGGGGGCCCGGTTTTAAGGGGGTCACCTACCACCGGGCACAGGGACCCAGGTCGCATCCAGTCCAGCCCTTCTTCCAAGTCACAAATGCGAAAAAGCAAAGCCCAGAGCAGTGAGGCAAGGGCCTATTTCCAAGACCAGCTCTCTCAGCCACTCTGCCCCAGCCCTCCCCTAGGGTTACTTCTTCCCCAGCCCCACTCCCCTACTCTGCCCGGAAGCTGTCTCAGGTGCAGGAGTCAGAGTCCGTCACTGGGGGAGGCTCCTCAAAGTCCCCCCGTGGGAGTCTTTGGAGCCTGCTTCCCAAGGGGGCTTTTACCGTGGGGAGAAGAGAGGGGATTAGCAACTCACCCACCATGCAAAGAGAGGAAGGGGGAGCAAGGAAGAAGGACATGGTCCTGAAGGTCATTGTCCGCCTTGCTTGCTTCTGGTCTATTGGCTCTGCCTCTATCTTGCTGGGCGGTTTGGGGAGCTTGTCCCCCTTTTTAATACAGAGTTTGATCTAAGTTGATTACTTACAAATATTTATCAGGTACCTCTCCTGTGCCAGCTTCTGGGGATATATTCGTGAACAAGACAGATAAAGCTGTTGACCTCATGGAACTTATAGTTTAGTGAGGAAAATATAAAGGAAATTGACAGATGAGTGCTTGAGATAATTTTAGAGAGTTGGCAGGTGCTTGCAAAAAAATAAAACACTGGTGAATTGGAGAGTGACTGAGCAGGTGTCAGGCCTTTAGAAGATCCGAGGAAGATGGGGCATGGGCTGGAGAGGGGTCAAGAGGAGAAGCAGGGAGCCCGCTAGAAGGCCCGCGGGGTGACCAGGTGAGAGAGAATCTGGAGTGCTCCAGTCAACAATCCAGGCTCTGTCCCTTGTGGGTCCAGCCACTCCCAACTCTTCCTAACCTCCCCCAGCCTCTCTGGCAGCCACCCCTGTCCTTCAGAGAACCCCCTCAGTGTCCAGAGCCCTGCGCTAGCCTGGCCCGCTCTCCCCTGGCTCCAGTCATCCCTCCTGCGTCTCTCCCACAACTCAAGACAAAGCTCTCTCCTGGGCCAGCCTTGAGCTGTTCCTCCCGAACACCCGGCCTCATTCCACTCCAGAGCAGGGAGCCGGGCTGCGGGTATCCCAGAAGTGAAGCGGGTACCCACTGTTACCACCCAGACAGTGGGGGACAGCGTGGCGGCGCGCAGGACGGGACTCGCCAACTTGGCAGTCCCTTGTCAATGGGAACCAAGCCCGGTGGGGCTGGCTCCTTCCTGGGGCTCCCACCCGGCACTCCATAATTAAAGCCATAAGTCATCTTCCGTTGGGGGAGCTGCAGGCTGGGGCTCACAGCTGGCACCGCTCAGGGACTGCTGCTGGGAGGGAGAGAGGGAGAGTGGGCTGCACATCTGGGCAGAGGTCGGGGGCTAAAGAGAAAGGAGTGCCCTCCTGTCTGGCTTTGATAGAGGTGCTATTCGGGCTCTGAGACCCTACTTGCGGCCCCGGGGTGGGGGGCGGGGGGCAGTGCCAGGAGCTTCCTCCACAGACAGAGGACTTCTTCTTTCCCCTGGGTGCTGAGTCTCAAGCTTGCAGACACCCCAAAAGATACCATCTGTCTCCCTCAAGATTCAGTGCTCCTCTCCCCTCTCTGGAAGGGTCTATTCACAGAGCTGGGAGTGGGGGTGCCTTAGGGTGCCCATACCCTCAACAGTGTTGGGGAGCTTCCCAGAGAAACTGCCCTCCTGCCGAGAGATCTGGAACCCAGATCGGACCTTGTAATTGAGAGGACCCTGGCCCCCTATCCCAAGGCTGGCCCAGGGAGAAGGACCCTGAACTCTTGACTGGTGGCTCTCTTTTTCAAAAGTGTGGTCCGAGTCTTTGCAGAGATTTTGGTTGCTGACCCTCCTCCTTGGCCAAAAAGGCAAGGACGTCTCTCTTTCTCCTGTTTCCCGCTTGCTCAGCAGAAGTCCCTGCCTGTGTGAGCCAAGGGAACAGGAACATCTCGGGACACCCCTCCCTGTCTGGCCAGGCTCACTCATCAAGCATTCTGAATACCCACTCGGTGTGGGGCACCAGGCCAGGACCTGGGGACACAATGTGACATCTAGGTCTGACACTGGAGCGGGGAGGAGGAGGGCTTTCTGGAGGCCAGGCTGCCGGGATAAAATGGCCCCCACTGCAACCCTCTGCAGGACCCTGGCCTTCATCAGAGAAGCAGGGCTGGGATCGCTAGCAAATGTGAAATATTACGTATTTAGAAAAGTACAGAACCTGAGATAGTACCCCACCCACCCGCCCCGTGTTCACCACCTAGATGGTGCTGGTTGGCATTTTGCCCTATTTGCTTTTGATCTTTTTTGTTCCTTTTTTCGTCCTTGGTTGGGAAATGAAACTTTTACCATGTTGGCAACACCTTTTCTTTCATTTTCAATAATCCCAGAGGCTTGCTCTCTAAGGACTGAGGAGAAAGGGTTAAAGCCTCCAATCTTAACGTGGCTTCAAGGCGGGGGCCGGAGGGGGGACTGCTTGAAGATGGACTATGTCTCAAGTCACTTAGGAATCCTTTATTTTGTTTAGTGTGACAATGACAAGTTCAGTGCACTTCAGAAGTCCCTATCAGAGATGTATACAGTTTTTAAGGATGAACTGAAATTTGCTGTGATGACTCTAGAAACTGTTGGGAGTAGGAGTTCTGAAAATGATGGATGAATGTTGATGATGGTTGACTCTAGGTGATGGGTACGTAGGGCTTCATTGTGCTCTTGTCTCTACCTTTGTGTATGTTTGATATTCTGCACAGTGAGAGCTCGTTTCTTTTTAAAAATGTGGTCCCCAAAGCTGCCAGGGGACTACCCTGCCACTGGCCTGGGACCCACATCTGTGAGGGAACCCACATCTGACCCTGGCCCCTTCGGGCACCCAGACTTGAACCAGACTTGAGGTTGACCTGGCAAATCCAGCTCAGACTCTAACTTGCCATTTGATGTTGGCAAGTTCCTCCCCATCCCTGACCATCAGCTCCCCAGGGGAGATGGAGAAGTTTGTACCTGATGAGTTTCTAAGCAACCTTTCATTTCCCATCTCTGACTCTGGACACATCTAGCTTGTGTGCTCAGAGACCCCACGGGAAGGTAACTATAGAGCAGCCCTTCGCTTTCCTCAGTGGGTTTCCCACACCACCTCTCAAGAGAGTTTTGGAGAAAGGCTTTTGCGTCCAAATAAGTTGGAGAGATGCCATGTCACATCCTCCTCCTGGCAGGTCACAATGCACATTAGCACATTAAAGGCTCTGACAAGTCTTGCGGTAAAGATACCTGCTCAGTGTTTCTGAAATTTTCTTGACCACAGAACTTTTTAAAAGTTGACTTTTCTATATTCCACGCATCAGAGTTCCCAGAGATACCCTCTGGCAAAACCTGACCTTCTTGTTTTCAGATTGGGGGACTCCTACCCCATAGGACAAATTTGCCATCTTTTCTTGAGAACATAATGATTTCTGACCTATTTTCAGTAGAACACAAGATTTTGTATGTTTTCCACATTGTTGGGTGGGTTTTGTACTTAGCTAAATTAGTAGTTGTTAACCCATCTTTCCCTGACCAGAAATTAATCTGCTTTGATGTTATACTCTGAGTCATTGACCAGAGGCCAGAAAACCCTCCAACATTGGGAAACTATGCCTGGCACAGTCTGGGACTTTCCTGGTGGCGCCTTCTAGAAGCAATGTTTCTAGGGAGGAGTAGGAGGGAGAACACAGGCTTTGGCATTAAAGGCTGTGAGTTCAGATTTTAGTTCAACCACTTACCAGCCACATGACTTGGATCAATTTACTAGTCAGTGGGGTTCCTGTGAGGATTAAGCAGCTAGAATGTACCAAGTGCCAGTGTCCTTCCTTCTCCAAAAGGATTCATAGCAACAGCCAGTGTTTAGTGAGCACTTACTATGTGCTGAACTAAATGGATGCATCACCAGCTTTTGCCTTCACATTAGCTCTATGAAATAAATATTATCCCTCCCCTTTTATAGCCAAGGGAACTAAAGCCCAGAGAGGGTAGTTAACCTGCTCACGGTCACACAGCTTGAGGGGAGTGGTCTTAGACACTACAACATCTACCCATTTCAAAAAGATCAGATCAGGATGAAGATGGCAGTCCTCTGATCTTCAAGAACTTTGCCTGTCCGGTCAGCACTTCTTGGTCTTAGGATCACCTAGATGGCATAATGTCAGGCTGTCTGCATCCTTGGGTGTACGCTCATAGACAACCATGGAACCTTAAAGCTGAAAGAGTCCATGGGGACTTCCAAGTTCCCTGAGGCCCCAAGTATGCAGCCCATCCCTTGGGCCCCCCCTGTGAACAAGGAGGGAGCAGAATGTGCCGGATACCGTCACACACCCCCACCCTCATCATTGACCTCAGCCTGGGCGGCTAACTCTGTCCTTGACTGTCTTCTATACTGGGGTTTTGTGTGAGATTTTGTCTGGCAAAAGGATTTGCTACCAAAGCAACGACATTCGAAAAACCACTGCCAAGGGAAAGCCCATCTTTTTTAAACAAGGAAGGACCCTGAGGCCCAGAGAGGTTAAGTAACTTTCCCAGGGTCACCAGCTCTCCTCCTGAGCATCAGGCAGATCTCTGTCCTCTCTGCAGGACTCAGAACAGGGCCCTGCCTGTGGGGGGCCGCAGCCCCCCAGAGAGCACCCCTCAAGGTCAGTCGTCCAGGCCAGTTCTGCCCGTGGGTGGCCAGTTTGTATGAAGATAACTGTGTCTGAGGCTGGCTCCCTGAACCTCGTCCGACCACATCTATTTCTGGGCCGCGGAGCCCTGACGGAGCACAATTTGATTCATAAATTACCCAGCTCAAGGTGTGTGTGATGGGCTCTCCTTCCCAGATTTGAAAGTCATTCACTCCAGAACTTGCAGTACTTGGGGCCAGAGGGGGGGCAGCTGTGGGACTGTCAGGATCCGCAGCCACAGAGAGGAAGCAGCAGAGGAGACAGGAGGACTTGGCAACTCAGGGAGCCCTGCTCCAAGCCAGCCTCATGCTCATGGGCTCTGTCGATCCCCCCAGCAGCCCCAGGAGGCAAATTCTGTTACTGTCTCTGGCTGGAAAGTGAGGAACCTAAAGTTCAGAGAGGCCCACAAGCCCACAAGCATGAATCCTGTCCCCTAACTTCATGTCGTGTACCCAGTGGCTTCTTTTTACATAGGGCTCTGTCCATCCCCAGTGGACCTGTCTTCCCCATTGGATGGTGGGCCCCTGGGGGAATTACCCGTGTCTCTGACCTGTGCTCGGCACCTAGCCTCAGTAGAGTAGTAGGTGGTCCCTGGAGCCCCCGCTCTCTAAGCAGCCCCATCTGTGCACCTGTCTTTCCCATGTCCCACTGCTGGGTCAGCGTGGAGGTGCTGGAGGATGGGGTGAGGGCCCTCAAAATGACAGACAGCGCGCACGCACACACACACACACACACTCCCGACTTCCATCTCCTTGGGCATCTGATCACTGTCCTCTTTGTTTTCTTAAGTGTCTCCCCTCCTCCTTCCCCCTCGCACTCCCACTCTAGGACAAGGCTTTTCAGATCATCAAATATCACAAGCTCCTTATTCGAGGACTGAGATGGCTTTATCGGAGCCCGTAAATCTCCCAGAGCCCTGACGCCCTCTTGAGTGCCAAGCCTCTGGTGAGTTATGTGGGCCGGGCCCAGCCGTGGGCAGAACAGGCGGCCCTCTGGGGAACGCAGCCGAGCGACCCGGCACGCCTTGGCACCCGCCCTTGGCCAGAGGAGGGGCCTTCATTGAGGGTAAGAATGGGTGTTTGGGGCCCACCTGCCACAGGCCCTGGAGGCAACCAGGCTCAGGGCAAGCAAGCAGGTGGGTTCCTGGGAGGTCCAAAGCCCTCTGTTCTCCTCCTCACCTGCTCATCATTGGCCATTCTCCAGACCCACACAGGAGAGACCACAGCAGCTATGAGGGACATTCAAGGCCCAAATGACCCTGGTTCTAATCCCAGCAAGGTCCCTAAGTTCTCACGAGTCCTTGAAGGGAGCATTTCCCTGACTGAGCCTCGGTTTCCTAATCTGATCATTGGGTTAACAGTGCTGGCCTCATAAGGCAGCCTGAGAATCCATTGAGCCCCATTGAGCTCACACATAGCTCTTGGAGGCTGCCTGGTCTGTGCCCTAAGCCTTACAGGCTCTGGAGCCCCTCAGCCTGGCCTGGAGCACTGGCTCCACCACTTACCAGTGGCGTGACTTTAAGCAAATCACTTAGTCTCTCTGTGCCTGGTTTTCTCACCTGTAAAATGGGAATGACCTTAATAATGGGAATGATGAAAATGACGACAGCTTGTCCATGGAGTTACCCTGAAGCATAACGGAGAGATACATGCGAAGTGCTTACAACCTGGCCTAACACATGGACATCATTAGCAGGCCTTCCCGCCTCTAGGGACTTCCTGGAGGACAGAAGTCCAAAAGGCTTACCTGGCATTCAAGGCTCTATCTCCTGGCATCAGCCGCTCCTAACACCGCTGCTCCTCCAGCTGGCTCCCCCTTTTGCTCTTGCTAGACCCCCAACAGGAAGGTCTTCTCCCATCCATGCTTGCACAAATTTGCCCCCCGAGACCCAGCGGAAGGAGCCCCTCCCACACCAGCTCCCCTCTCCCCAACCCATGAGCTGCCCTCATCAGGGCCAGGCCCCTTTGGGGCACAGGTCCCATTTTTTTGGTCTAGACTGGATACACGTGGGACCATGTACTTCACCTTGCACTGCTCAGGCTCCCTGGAGCCTTGCAAACTCCTCTGTGAGCAAATTCCTTTCCTCACTATGGCAGATGCAGCAGCGGCCAAAGCAGGAGAGGGAAGGCAGGTAGAGGAAGCATTGCTCCTTAAAGCCCATACATTCAGCAGTCAGCGCACCTCTGGCACCAACTTAACACACAGATAGATGCACGTCATCAAACCTTGGAAGTTTTTTGCATGTGCTTCAGTGTACATAAGGAAAAATTCACCATTTTTTAAAAGATTTTTTTACTTGACAGAGAGCACATGAGCACACGCAGGGGGAGCAGCAGGCAGAGGCAGAGGGAGAAGCAGGCTTCCCACTGAGCAAGGAGCCTGATGCGGGGCTCGATCCAGGACCCTGAGATCAAGACCTGAACCAAAAGCGGATGCTTAGCCGACTGAGCCACCCAGGTGCCCCTCAAATTCACCATTTTAAAGCCTACAATTCAGGGGTGTTAAAAACGTTCACCGGGTTGTATGGCCATCATCTCTGTCTAGATGTTTGGGGGTCGTTCTTTAAAGGAACTTGCATTTACTTAACACCTGTAATTCAAAGGAAAAGGAAAAAGTTGAAATGATTATATAGAGCAGTGTTTCCCAGCCAGACGTGTTTTGCTGCACACGTGCACACCCCCCCCGGGAACATTCGGAACATCTGAAGACATTTTGGTAGTCACGCCTGGGGGACAGGATGTCACTGATACCCAAGAGCCCAGGAATGCTGCTACATAGCCCACAGGGCGGAGGGCAGCCCCCCAACAACAGATTCCCCACCCCGGGTCACCACTACTGAGACAGAGGAACCCTGCTCTGGCCTCACCATGGGAAGGTTAATTGTGAACATCTTGTAAGCATTTCATTCCTCTCTCTAAGCATACACTCTTCAACAATAGGAAGCATCTGATGGAACGACGCTCTTTGGTGACTCCTTTATATGAAACAAACATGTCTTAAACATCCATCATTCCAAGTCACAAACTTCTCTTCTGCAACAGTATTTTTGGCCGCTGGTCGAATCTCATATAATCATTGATTTAACTAATCCCCGTTGTTGGACACTTAGGTTGTTTCTAACTTTCTTTCTTTCTTTCTTTCTTTCTTTCTTTCTTTCTTTCTTTCTTTCTTTCTTTTTTGAAGATTTTATTTATTTATTTGAGGCAGAGTGAGCACAAGCAGGGGGAGCAGCAGACAGAGGGAGAGGGGGAAGCAGGCTCCCCATTGAACAGGGAGCCCGATGTGGGGCTCGATCCCAGGACCCGAGATCATGACCCGAGCCAAAGGCAGACACTTAACGGGCTGAGCCACCCAGATGTCCCTTAACTTCCTTTATGAAGCAGCGTCATGGTGGCAGCTGCCCCTGTGGGCACACGGGGTTGAAGAGGAAAGGTTTTTCAGGAAATGGGGGAGATTCTGATCCTGGTTATAATGGTTGGTGCTGTTTTGCAGATTCCCATTGAAGTGTCCTCAGAGCACGGGAGGCTGCCTGGCTGGGGCGCCCAGCAGTGCAGCGAGCCAGGCCCTGCTGTGGACGAGGGTCGCGGTGTGACCCTCAGCAACCGTGACATAACCAGTATGACCACCTAATTCGGGCTATTGTGTCACACACTGGAGCCAGTTATTAGCAAATTAATCCGAGCCCAGTTTGTGGTCTTATTAGGAGAGGTCATCGTTTGTTGGTTTAAGGGAGCTTGATGAAAACCGTCGTTCTGTGAAACGTCTGCAAGGCGAGCAGACCTCCACTCGCACCTTCCTGAGGGACTCGAGGATGGTCTTTCCCCGACAGGGACCGTAATTAACCAAGAGGCACTCAGCCTGGACAGACGTACTGCCAAGGGGGGGCATCAGGAGCCGACAGTCGCCCTGGCTGAAATGGCTAATAGGCCAATCCCTCCTCAGAGCCCCGGAGCATGACGGTCCCTGGGATGTGTGACATTATAAGTCACGCCCAGTGGAGTGCCACCCTGCCTTTGACATGAGCCTCAGAATGGCCCCCGGGGCCTCCCTGAATCTGTCTGTCCATTTATTCACAGGAGTTGAGCACCTGCTGTGCGTCGGCGGGTCATCTGGAGAAACAGACCCTTACTGTCCCGTGGCTTACGGCTTACGCTGCAGAGAAGCCGACAATGAGCAGACCCATTCACGGATGAAAAGAGGCTCAGAAAGTAGAAGTGCTTGGAAGGAAGTAAAACAGGCTGACAGAGTAGAGAGTGAAGGCTGCGCGGGACCGGTGGGCGGTTACGGAAGGTTCCTCTGTGGAGGTGACCTGGAGCAGGGCTCTGAAGGCAGATGAGGCAGCCCGCAGAGATCTGCTGGGAGAGGGTTCCAGGGACTTCTGGAGAAGCTTTGGAGAGGGGGTAGGCCTAATCATCCCCCCCCACCCCCCAGCCTCCTCCAGGGTCCTTCGGAGGGGGTGGCAGGCTCTCAACCTGTGTCCCCTCCCCTGGCTGAGAGCCGAGGTAACCCACACCACTGAGTGCCACATGTTGATCCCAGAGCCGCTGAATGCAGTCCAGCCCAGGGGCCACCCAGGACACCGCCCCTTTTGTTAGCAGGCAGCTAAGGAACAATTTTTAATTCATAAGACATCTTGCCCAAAGCCTGTGTCCCAGACTGACCCCCAGTTTTCGTCATGCAGCCATACAGTCAGACGGGACAGGAGTGGGCCCTCAGGCCAGGCTGCCCCACAGGCCCTGGTGGCCAAAGCCACACACACACAGCTGTCTCATGGGCTATGGCTGGCAGGAGAGGAAAGGACCATCCAGGGGCCATGGGGGTCAGGGAAGGGGGCAGGAACTCTTCAGCTTCATGAGAGCTGAGTTTAACTCCATATCCCACCCCTCACTACCTGGATGACTGAGGCCAGTGATTTTGAACTGCTCTGTGCCTCAGGCACCTTATCTGTAAAATGGGGATGAGATCATCTATCTCCTAGGGGTGGGGTGTGACAATGGAAAAAGATCAGTATGCAAAACACACGGTCCCAGATGCAATCCTGTTGGCTGCCGATTGTGTTGGCTGTCATAGAGAGACCCACTCACAGCTCTTTCTGGATGAGAGGGGTGGTGACTGGGGACAACCTGGTGGGAAGCAGGCACAGCAGGGAAAGAAGGAACAAGAACGTGTACCTACTATGCACCAGGCTAGGTGCTCTGTTGACGGGATCACGCCTGGTCCTCACCCAGCCTGGTGAGGTGGGAGCTGTCATCTACACATTATGGATGAGGAATTCAGCTCAAAGGAATTCACAGTTTACAGGGGGTCTCACAGCTGGGAAGTGGCAGGTCTGTGGCCTGCCCCTAGGTCTTCTTTCATCCTGCCAGTTTATGCACGGTAAGCGGGCTTCACTTGGCTGTTGATGTCCCAGAGACCCCCGGGGGATGCAAAGCCCAGTTCTGCTCTCTTCCCTGGGAAGGACCCGTGATCAAGGCCTGAGGAGGGCGGGGTGAGCAAATCAGAGGCCAGGTGAGGGGTTGGCATCCCCCAGATAATCTCCGCGCAGCTCCTTTCGTCCATTTAGGGACTGGCATTGGAGCCGATGGATGTTTGGGCCCAGAAGCCCAATAAGATCATAAGTTCCTCATAAACATGGCTTTTTCCTTCTTTTCTGCCTCCCCAGCCCCAGAGCAGGGCCAGCCCGGAGCAACCCCCCCACCCCCGGCCTAGTGTGTGCCCCTTGACCCTCACCGTTGCTCAGGCATCCTTCTGAGTGAGTGTCCTGTCCCTGGGAGACAGAAGTGTGAGACCCTGGCCCCATCCTCCAGGCCACCCTGGATCTTGCTCTGAGAACGAGGGACACCCCCACAGTGCAGCCCAGCACGGGGGCTCGGAGGAGTGCGAGATGCCACGGCTGCCAGGACTGGCTTCCTGAGGCCTGTGACACTGGAGGTGGATTTAAGAACAGGAAGGAGCAGGGTGGAAGTCTTTGGTTTTCCTTTAACTAGGAGGGCAGCAGGCCGGGTTGCTGTTAGCCCAGCAGAGCAGACAAAGCAATTGAAAGTCATGCCTGTGTTCCCACACGCACCATCAGCGGCCGTCTAACTGCTTTCCTCCCAGACCTGGCTCACCGTGGGTCAAGTTGCTGCCAGGGAGATAACAAGGGGACAAGATTGTGGGAGTGATGGGATATGGCAGGAGCTAGGAGGAGGGGCTCCTGAGGAAGGGGAGAGGCCATCAGCCTCGGCGGAACAAGGAGGTGGAAGGGCAAGCCCCCCACGACCCAAAGAAAGAGCTGTGCCTCCTGTCCCCCCCGCCAAGTCTGACCTTCTTCCCTCTCCTCACTCCCTCCACCTACCTTCCCCTCTGCCTTTGACCATCTGTAAAACACAGAAGCCCTTTGCTTGACTCTGCTGCGCCCTCTAGCTGCCACTCTGCCTCTCTCCTGGTGTATTACTCCCCACGGTCTGCACCTGCTCCGTGTCCCCACATCTGTGCCCCTCCTGCCCACGGTGTCTCACAGTCTGACCTCTGGGGGCATCTGAAGATCCTGCCACTGGCCTCTGCCGGATCTTCCTTCTCCTGGGCCCCTCTTTCTCAGCGCTGCTTGACCCTACTGGCCACTCTTTCTCGGAATTTCCTCCTCTCCTGCCTCCGGGCACCCGGCACTATACAGTGTCCCCCTGCCTCTCAGACTACTGCCTGTCTCCCTGAATTCTCATGCTCATTCTCACTGGAGACATAGATCTGCCCTAAAGTTAGTCTGGCCAGACCCTCCGTGTGTCAACCCATGGGTTGCTAAGAGCTCCTGCCTGCGGGTCTGCCTTCCCACCAGTCCCCACCGTGGGCACTCCTCGCCACCTCGCCACCACCTGGAGGACATCGCCACCTGGACATTCTGCTGCTGTCTAAATCTGCCATGGAAGAATTGATCTAGAACTTCCCAGAATGTACCACGTTTTTACCTAGGACTCCCTCCTGAGAAAAAAGCCACTTTGCTGCTACTCCTTTCTAGGAAGGGTGACGATCTCTTGTGTCTCCCCGTCTGCTTGTCCCTTAGCATGGGGCCAAGTGCAGAGTAGGTGCAAAGCACGGGCAGGGCCAATGCCCATGGGACAAGAAAGAGATGTAAGCCAGCCGCTGGGTAGCTATGTGACCTTGGACAAGTTATTTGACGTCTCTGAACCTGCTTCCTCGTGTGGGACACGGGCTAAGGTTATTGTGAGGAGTATAATATGGGTACACAAATGGCTTCACTTGGTGCCTGACACACAGATCTTGCTGACGATTACTAGCCACTGTTTTTAATAAATAAGGGAAAGTAGGCTGGGACACCCCTTTGGTAGCCTTTCATGCTTTTGCAGACTTGATTCACATCCCCCCCAGGCTTTCTTTCGGGAATCTGAAGAGGTCTGGGTGCCCAGAGCTCCCAGAAGAGGTGGCTGACCCCCGAGAGAACCAGCAGGGTAGTAAGGACTCGCTTCTTCTCCTTTGTGAACGCTCTAAGTCACCTGTTCCCAAGAGCCTTAGGGCATAGAGGTGCAGTCCCGCTCCACTGCAGAACCCCTCCCCTACCAGGTATATCCACACGCACCTAGGACAGCACCTGTCGACCCAGGGAAAGCAGCTGCCCTTCGGCTCAGCAGTGGGGGCTGAACAGGTGAAAGGCGTCCCGAATAAGCCTCCCCTGGCCCCCCAGTCCCCGCGGGACTCGGATAAAGAATGTCTGGGAGAACAGAGGGCTGACAGGGTGGTATCGGCTTCCAGGGTAGCGGAGAAGCCTGTCTGTGTGGCTGCCAAGCCCGCAGCCCCCTGGGGAAGGGAGGATGGTGGGAGGGGGGCTAAGAGAGAGGGGCAGGGAAATGGTGACCCACCCTGAGGCGGCAGCCCTGGTGAGATGCCCCATGGTCGTCAGCCTTGGCCTCGGGGCTGCCAACTCGTACACATGGGTTTTCAGTTGTGAGGCCCTCCTGGCAAGAGGACAGGGTTGGCTCAGTCACCGGCTCGTGGGGTGGGGGTGGGTGTGGAGCCAGCGGTCCACCGTGGTATGATCTCGGTGCAGCACAGGTGGCCGACCTGTGGGGAGACCTCCCTGCAAGCCAGGTGCTGTATTTGCTCCTTCCATCCTCACCACGACGCTCTGTGGCAGGGACTATCATTACCCCAATATACAGACTAGAAAATTGAGATCCTCCAGATACGTTAAGTAACCTGCCCAAGCTTGCCTAGCCAAAGTCAAGCAGAGCTACTTGACCCCGAACAGTCGCCCTCCCGAGGGCATAATCTTACCCACCTCTCGAGGCCATGTGGCTTTCTTTTGGGGGACTTAGCTCAGCAAGTACTACTTATGTGTTCAATAGCGTGATCGTATCCCTGATGTTGATCTTCCCCTTGAAACCAAAGTCATGAACCTTGCCTGCTTTTCTCTACTGATTCTCTAGCACCTTGCACCCAGGCGGTGCTCAGTACCAACTCAAACGAATGATCAGTCCATCCGTCTTTGAAAGAGTCCTGCCCTTGGCCTTCCCTGCTTGGGGCTCAGGACTCGCCTCCAGCCCGTGCCTAAACAAGCATCCCAGGAGTCCTGCTACTGTCATGGTGACAGGAGACCATCAGAGCCAGTGGCTTATTCAGGTGGTCCTGTCGGCTCCCTGGGGGGCAACCCTTTCTGGCTGTTGGTCCTGGGAGTTGGTGATTCGAACTTGGTAGGAGGCTGAGACGTGAATGCCACACCGGTAGATATGGGGAAAAAGGGTGTGTGTGTGTGTGTGTGTGTGCGTGTTGGAGGAGAGTCCCTGAGTTTGAATATGTACCAGTTGGAGGGTATTTGCCTGTACATTTGTCAGAGAAAAATGCCTGGGTTAGGGGAAAGGGTAACTTATGTGCTGGAGACAGACTTCATGTTAGGGATGGGCAGTAAGGCCATCATCAGGGCAAAGGTCCCGAGTAGAGGGGGGGCCCAGCTGAGTGTGCTGGGGTTGATAACCCCATTTTTCAAGCCAAAACCCAAAGCACATCATTCAATAAGGGGCTTCTGGTTTGTGAATGATTTATAGGAAAAATCTTGCAAAGATAAAAATTGAATCACATTTAGTTAAACATTTGATAGTTTCCTTTATTGGGAAGAATAAATTTATATGGAAATTCAGAATGATGGGATGCTTGCCCTGGGGCTGGGGAGGTGGGGCTTACGCTGGTGTGGGGAGTGATGGGTGGCAGGAGGGTCAGAGAGGTTGCCTCAGGGCAGCCCTTCAGCTCAGCATTTAGGGGCTCAGAGGACCCAGACCCCAAAGGACCCTGCAATGTCCATGCTTCACCCCACCTCAACCCTGATCACCCTGTGATGTGAATATCTTATTGAGGGCCGCACCCCTGCCAGAATGTGTCTCTGGCATATCATAGGAGCTCAGTCATTGTTGGATGGATTAGCTAACGAAACACAGATGAAAGCCTCCATCCTCCCGCTTCACCAGCAGCGGAATTCCTGGCTGAAGAAAAAGCCACCCCCTTACCTTCATGCACATCTGGGCCTCCTTGCAGCCCTATCCTCCCCACTCCACCCACTCAGCAGGAAGGAGGCCGGGTCTCTCTACGGCCATGGAAGGAAGCTTCGGGCAAGGGGGAGGCTGGAGTGGTGTCCACTCCCTGGCCAGCAACCCCCCACATCCGAGTCCCCAAAGCCCGCAGTCCAAGAGTGACATGAGACCCAAACAGGCTCTGCAGGCATCAGCTGTCTCTCCCCTGCCTCACCCCACCCCTGCAGTGGGCTAGAAGGACCGGGGAGGGCAGCCTCTAGCTACCGACTGGGTAGAGGCTGATGCCTTGCCGGCCAGCAGACAATTAGCCTAGAACAGCTTGTATCCCAAAGTCTAAAGTTAGAAGACAGAATTGTCTCCGCCCTGCGCTTTCCTTCATTGATCCAAGAGATGGTTCGAGCCCCTAACAGTGCACAGATCCCTTTAGAGCCGGGGCCCGGGGCTTGCAGGAAGGTAGAGTAGCTCCCACCTGTGTGCCAGGTTATCAATCACTTCCCACCTGTGGAATCAGTGTCCATTTGCTCCTTCCCCAATTCTGCCCATCATCCAGGCCCAGCTCAAGCAATACTTAGCATTTACTTTGTGCCAGGAAATGATCCGACCCTATGCGTGTGTGCATGTGTGTGTATACAGAAACATATTTCACACTCATTTGATTCTCATGACCTTATGAGGTAGAGCCATTATTATCCCCATTTTATAAATGGGGAGACCAAGACACAGAGGGGTTAGGCGAGTTTCCCCAGGTCACACAGCCTCTACACAGTGGTGTAGGGAATTAATGCCACCTCCTCTGAGAAGCTTTCCTTCTTTGAGCCTTCCCATATGTTGAACAGTCTCTCCCTGCTGTGAACTGAGAGATGCTGATTCTCATGCATGTCGAAGCCCCCCTACCAGGATTCCTGATAGACCGACACCCACATCCCCCACCGCACCATGCACGGGGCCTGCCCAGAGGATGGCTGCCCTGGAGACTGAGGACCCTGTGAATGAATGGCAGTGTGTGAGTATGTGAATGAGCCAGCCTCTCCTATTTGAGAGAAGAGTGGAATTAGGATTTGTCCGGGTGAATTCCCAGCCTGGTGGGAAGGGCACAAGGACGAGCACGGGGGCCCAGGTGCACTGGGAGTAGGGATCCTTCAGGAAATTGCTGGGCGGTGAGTGCCCAGCACTGGCCAGGTTCCTTGAGGGACAGTTAGGAAAGGCCCCCCAGCTTTGGACTGGCCAGGAAGTTCCCGTGAATACACAGGGAGCAATGGGAGAGCAAACAGAACAGTGACTACTGCCTGTGAGCATGAAGGGTGAGCCAGAGAACTCAGGCTGCCTTCCTGGAGGAGGAGGAGGAAGAAGGATGGCTGTCTGGGGGAGGATGGGAAGGGAGGCCAAGAGGGAAAGGTGGACAAAGAGAGAAGAGGCAGGAATGAACATGGTGATTTAGGGATGCTGGGGAAGCCGCCATGGGGACATGGGACTCCCACAGGGAGAAGAGGCATAAAGTGAAGTTGGAAGGGGAGATCGGGGGTGGGGCGTGGATGGGGACAAAGACCTCCATCTGAGCTGGTGTTTCTTGTGTGTGATTTTTGCTAGTACTTTAAATAGATACTTCAGGTTTTAATAGGTACTTAAATGCTCATTCTTTTTTTTTTTTTTTTTTTTTAAAGATTTTATTTATTTATTTGACAGAGAGATCACAAGCAGGCAGAGAGGCAGGCAGAGAGAGAGGAGGAAGCAGGCTCCCCGCTGAGCAGAGAGCCCGATGCGGGGCTCGATCCCAGTACTCTGAGATCATGACCTGAGCCGAAGGCAGCGGCTTAACCCACTGAGCCACCCAGGCGCCCCTTAAATGCTCATTCTTAAGGTTGAATTAGGTTTTTGACTTACATGTGTTGTGAAAGGAACTTGTATAATGGCTAGATAGAAAATTAGAATAGAGGGGTGCCTGGGTGGCTCAGTGGGGTGGGTCTCTGCCTTTGGCTCAGGTCATGATCTCAGAGTCCTGGGATCAAGCCCCACATCAAGCTCTCTGCTCAGCGGGAAGCCTGCTTCCCACTCTCTCTGCCTGCCTCTCTGCCTACTTGTTATCTCTGTCAAAGAAATAAGTAAAATCCTTAAAAAAAAAATTAGAATAGAATAGAAAATGACCATAAAAATAAGCACAAAGGAAAGCAAACTAGGTTTCTGTTTTAGTCCATTTGGGCTACTATAACAGAATAGGAGGGACTGTGTCACTTCTAAACAACAGAAATTTATTTCTTACAATTCTGGAGGCTGAGAAATTCAAGATCACGAGTGTCAGCACAGTCAGTAAGGGCCCTCTTTCTGGTTCGTAGACGGTGATCCCTCACTGTGTCCTCTCATGGCCAAAAGGGCATGGGATCACTTGGGGTCTTTTTTGTAAGAGACTAATTCCATCCATGAAGCTTCCACCTTTGTGACCGAGCCCCCCCTCACCCTCCCACTGAAGGTCCCACTTACTAATACCATTGTGTGGCTTTGGATATTATCATATGAATTCTGGGGGGAAGGAAACGTTCAGACTGTAGCAGTTACTGAGTCCTAGCTGAGTACCACTGCTCCTGGAAGCCTCTGTGCCTGAAGCCTGGTCTCTCTCTGTTACAAAGGAAAACAAGGAAGTGTTAGAGAGGCGCTATAGGCATGGTAGCACCAAACCAAGACTTCTTCCAAGAGAAGGAAGAAGACCAAAGAGCAAAACGTCCTCACTCTGTGAATCAGTGCGGTCTGCTGTCTGGGCCACGTCTTCCAGAACACTTCCCACTACTCCACTACGCAGAGAAGAGCTATGACTGCCGCCCGTGCCCACCTGCCCTGGGCCCCAGGCATACCTGGAATGTTACTCTCTTCCAGGGAACACCAACAGCATCTTCGCCCTGGACTACATCAGCGGAGCTCTGACCTTGAATGGCCTCCTGGATCGGGAGAACCCCCTGTACAGCCACGGCTTCATCCTGACCGTAAAGGTGAGAACCATGTGGCGCATAGCTGCGTCCCATGGGGTGTGGTGCCCACATGGGGTACCAGCCTCCAGAAGTGCCCCCGTGAAAGCCCCCCGCCTCTCATACTGCATGATTCCCTGGGCTCATGCCCAGGGTCCCTGTCAGGAAGGGATGCTGGGGCTGGGCACCTCACAGCCATTATCAACAATCCCCTAGGGTTAGGACTTTTATCCCCATTTGAAGAACCAGGGGACACCTAGGAGGTACTCATCATGCTCCTTACGTTACCCACGATTCCAAGTTCTCTGTGGTCGCCACCTCAAATTCTTATATTGACCCCATTTCTGGGGTTTGTCCTGTTTCTGATTCTGACAGCTTCCCTGGGGCTCGTCGCTGGTTAGGAAGCAGCAGCAGAGTGGGGAGAGGTGGAAACTACTGGGGTCCTTACCCCGGAGGTGTGGTAGAGCCACAGCCCTCCTGCCCCTGAAACCCCTGCCATCGATGGCCAGTTTCAGTGAAAAATCTCTGATTTGCAGAGCCATTCCCTACGAAACCCATTTAGGGTATGGACTCTGCCTGGTCTACAGGGATCCTCCCCAGCCCCACCCATTGACTGATGCTGGGGTGGGCACAAGGCCTGAGGAGAAGGGCTTGGGGAATTAGGTCCTTCCATCCTGAGAATGGAGGAGCCCAGCCTGACCCTTGATTGCTCTCCTTGACCTTGGAAAGGCTGCAGCAGTAACTGGTTGATGAGCCCTCCGTGGCCACCTAGCTCCTCTGTCAACACCCAGTGTGCACACGTGGGCCAGCGAGGGGAGGGGAACTAACACCGCCTCTTCCTCACCCTGCCTTCACCAAGCCAGGGGCCCCTCTCTGCCTCCCCTCCTGTTGGCTTACTTCCTGTGGCGGCACATGGTTCCAGTGGGAGAGAACTGTGCCCTGGCCCCAGGACCACCTCCAGCTCACTGCGGGATCCCAAGTTCTTCCATCTTTATATAAAACGTGAGGATGTGCTCCCAGACTTGCTGTGACTCCTCATCTCCTGGGGAACTGGGAAAAGATAACTAGTCCTGGGCCTCCCGCCCAGAGATTTTGGTTCAGAAGATTGAGTGGGAACTGGGAATGGATATTTGGGGCCAGGGGTGCTCTGGTGCAGAGACCCGAGGATTTGAGTCTGACCCATGTTTCCCTGAGTCCGACCCAGACCCTCATGGCACCTAGCAGAGTGTTTAGGCCATAGCAGATGCCAAAGGTAGTCTTGATTACCTGCTAGCCTAAAAATTCCTGACCTCAGTTTTATCATCTGCCAAACTGAAGTCCCGCTTTGCCCCTTGACGAACCCCCAAATCTGTCTTAGCATCACCATGCCACCTTGTCCCCTGGGTTCTGGAATCCTACCGCCTAAAGTTGACATCTACTCTGACTGTGTGCCCTTACGCAAGTTACTTAAACTCTGAGCCTTAGTTTCCTCAAAGGTAAAATGGGGACGCTAACGATAGAATCTTCTTTCCGGGATGATGGTGAGGGGTTGGGGTCATTCACACGAAGCACAGGAGCTAGCCTTGAGAAATCCTTGGTAAATGATGATATTGTGATGAGGGCTGATTTCCTCTCTGGGGCGTCTGTCCTATCCTCACAGGGCACGGAGCTGAATGATGACCGTACCCCATCTGATGCCACAGTCACCACAACCTTCAACATCCTGGTTATTGACATCAATGACAATGCCCCCGAGTTCAACAGCTCCGAATACAGCGTGGCCATCACCGAGCTCGCCCAGGTGGGCTTTGCCCTACCCCTCTTCATCCAGGTGGTGGACAAGGACGAGGTGAGTGGCAGGAACACGTGGCCTGTCTAGGCCCCCACCCTTCCTGGGCCGTCCAACCCTGGGAAAGATGCAAGTTATCTCTAGGCTTCCAAGTCCCCATCTATAAAATAGAAACAAACCTTGCTGCCCCTCCTTCTCCTCCCCTGCAAAAATCAGCAGTCCCTAATCCCCAGCCTACCCCCGACCCCTGCAAAAGCTCTTGGAGCACACACTCCTGGTGGGTAGTTCTTCATTTAGTGATTTATTTAGAAATATATACTCGGCCTATTGATCTAGTATGTACATTATAAAACACACACCAAAAAAAAAAAAAAGATATTTTAAAAGTTGGGGGTTGTGGTATAAATAGAACCTTGGAAAAAAGTCTTATCTCTCCTTTGGTGTAGTTAATGACTCCTCTTTTTCCATGTGAGTAGTGTAAGTGCTTTCAAGGGGATCCCGGGCCACAAGGAGACTCTGGGGGTCTGAGACGCCTGCAGCCGCCTGCAGCCCCCTGCAGCCCCCTGCAGGGGCCTGCCCAGCTGAGGCCAGTCTTAAGAGGAAGGGACACGGACCACGATCGAGGGAGAGCTCCAGAAGGTGCCCCCTCCAGGCCTGGATGGGATGGGTTCCCTGCGGCCGGGGAGACCCTCTCAGCCTTCCTCCCTGCCTGCCCCTCCTGTGCCCGCTCTTTCCCCTGCCTGTCAGCAGCCAGGATCCTTAATAGCACTTCTATTTATTACTGCGGTTTGGGGCCCCACTCTTCTCAGGAATTCCATTAGGTTTTCCAGCCTGAGGGGCTTCTTGGCAATTACTTTTCACAATGCGGGACTCCCACACTGGCCTTGCTCCAGGCCTGGCTTCCCACTCGCTCCTCCTGCCCCACTCTACTCCGGCTGCTCGATCAGCGAACCGCCAGCACTCCTGCCCGGGAGCCTTTCCTCCCCGTCAGCCGTCTCCTGTCAGATTCTCTTAACGGCCACTGTCCAGGTCCACCCCAGCCAGCCCCTGCCCCCACAGGGACGCAGGTCAGTCCCACTGTATGTGTGTGTGTGCGTGCGCCCGCGCCCATGCGCCAGCCGCGTGCCCCCACCTCCTGCTAAGTCATCCCATCCCTGCCTGTCTGAGATAACTTGAGTATCTACTAAGCACCTACTGTTTACAAGGAGCTGGATTTGATCTGTTATGGGAGTGGAGACCGTGGGACCAGGTGTGTCCTACACAAGTATAGTAGATACTTTTTAAAACCTGCAGAAATACAGGAAGTTTAAAAGGTGGCGATCAACAGGTATAAAAATAAGCTCCAGTACTTTCTCATACCCCGGTGGGTCATCTTTTATCCCCCTGGAGCGCTGCACCCCCTTTAGACAATGCTGTGTGAGTGAGAGCCTCGGGACAAAGTGCCATCTCTGGTTTCAGGCTATGAAGAATGTCCAAGGGAACAGAGACACTGGTCCCCGCGTGCGGGCCAGTGACAGTGGGCAGAGAGGGCTCCAGACCTCGGCTGAGAAAAGGGGATGTGGGGGATAGAGGATCAGCAAAAGCTCTACAGTGAAAGGGGGACCAAGGCTGAGCCTTGGGACACAAATCAGATGGTGACAGGCAGCCAGGAGAGCTGGAGGGCTGGGCAGTGGCCCACTGAGAGGCCCAGAGAGAGGAACCTGCAAGGAAGAGGAGGGAGCAGGCCGTACCGTGTGATTGATGCAGGGTTTATGTAGTGGGCTCCTGTGAGGGTGGGCTGGGACGCAGACCTTGAGCCTTGAATGCCAAACCAAAGAACTGGGGCTCGATTTTGGAGGCAAACCGGAGGGGAGGCAACTTGTGTAGTGGTTCATGGCCCAAGCTCCGGAGTCAGCCGGGGCCTGTGTTCAATCCAGTCTTGTAATTCACTAGCTCTGCAACCTTCCGTGAGTGGTTGACCCTCTCTAAGCGTCCTCTCTCTCATCTGTGTGAAAATGTACCCGTTTCTATTGCAGTCACAAATTAACCCTGAGACAGAGGTTTCTTTCTCGCTCAGAGATTTATTACTTCTCATCCAGCACAGGCGGGCAGGGAGACCCCACTCTGTAGTCTCTCGGGTACTGCTCTGCAGTCAATTGGTCACGGCAGGAGGGAAGGGACAGCTAGGGGGCAAGCACCGGCCCTTCTAGGCTTCATCCTGAGCTGCCCAGAGCTGCCCAGAACTAGGGACATGGCCCTACCTCACTGCCAGGAGGCTGGGGGAGACAGGGAGGCAGCTACATATTTGGCTGGCCGACAAGGGATAGAGAAGGAGATCAAACCTTTAGTCTGGAGAACTGTGCACAATATCTGGCACACCCCCGAGATGTTAACCAGATGGTCCGGGGGCATCCCCACCAGCAGGGCCAGCAACCCCAGGGCTTCTCACCACCACTGGTTGGGGCATTCAGGGTCACCTTGATCGCTTGGGGTTTAGCTCAGTCCTGCTTTGCTGGAAGGCCTGTCCGAGCATCTGCAGGGAGGCTGAGGGGTGTCTGGGTCCAGCCTGCCTCTAGTGGCCGCTCCCCACCCAGACAAAGGCCTCAGCATGCCCGCTATGGATGGGGTGCCCACGCTACCAGGGATCCTGTCGCTGCTTGCCCCAGGGAGTTGGCCAGTGTCTGACAGTAAAGGGCCGCCCTCCCCCCTGGGGAGCCCCACTTCTCCGGGGCACACTGAGGTGCAGAGAAAGAAAGACTGATGAAGAAAGACAGCCCAGAAGCTCAGACTCCTCACCTTAAGGTCCTCTGAGTCACAGTCCAGGCTCCCCATAGAACTGCCCCCAAACCATCCCAGCGTGGTCCTGGGCCAGTTCCTGAAAAACAGGGAGGAATAAATTGCTTTCTAAATTGCCCTGGGTGTTTTGTTTTGTTTTGTTTTGCTTATGTCTCCCATCCTTACTCTCCAGAATTCTGGAGGGATCCAGATCTGGCTGGGATAAATGCCCCCAAGGCCCAGTCTCAGATGCTAAGGGTCAGGCCCCAGGTTCCCGGCATGGAGTAGTTCAGCCATGTTGCCAACATCCAGAATCTGGGAAAAATCAGGGAACCTCAAAGAGAAATCAGGCATCTTTAGTAAAAGGAGATTTTAAAAATTTGTTTTTTCTTCCAGTTCTCTTTCTGAGGGGAGGATACGTGGGCTGGGATTTGTATCTGGGGTGAAGGTGGCTGGATTTGCTAGATGTCATGGAAAAATGCATTCATTGAGCAGACTTGGAGGAGGGAAAGGAGCATGAGGAGAGGTAAAGTCACTTTGTCGTCATCTAGAGAACATGTGATTCTGATGAAGTTCTAGAACATGGGGGAGGTCTGGAGCCCATGACCAAGAAAGAATTCTTGAGACATCTTTGGTGCAAAATGGTGGTTTATTAAAGCACGGGGACAGGACCCGTGGGCAGGAAGAGCTGCTGCCCTGGGGATGCGAGGAGTGGTCTATTATATACTTGTAAGTTGGGGAGGGGATTAGGGATGATATAAGTCTCTAAAGAATTTTGGAAGCAAGGTTTCTAGGACCTTGAGGGGCTAGCTATTGTCTGGGGAAAAGGTTATTCATTACCAGTAATAAAACCTTTTACCAGTAATAAAACCTTTTCGTGAGACCCTTTTGATGTATATCACTGGGCCATATGCTTGGGAATGATTGTCGACACTATCTTGGAAGTTTAGAGCTAAAGTTTCCAAAGGAATTGTTAGAGTAGACTTACAGGATCCTGGTTGGGGGTAGGGAGTCAGTCAGGCTAGGATTGTCCTTTGCCCTTAGCAAAGCATTAAGGTTGGGGTAGTTGAGTCCCTAGAGGAGAGTCACTCTACCTGTTTTAAGGGCTTGTCAGTAGGTAAGGAAATTTAATAATTTTTCTTCTGCCTCTGTTTCCCTCATCAATTCTCCCTTGCACTCATCATTACGTGCTTTTGCAGATATCAGTGTGATAGTCTCAATCATACCTCTCTCCCCAATTAAACTGAAGAGTTCATGGGCAGGGGCAGGCCTGCTTTTGCTCCCCAGTGTGGCCCAGAGCCTCATCCTCTGCCTGGCCTTTGGGAGGCACTGCAAAATGCGTGCTGGTTGAATTAAAGAGTGATTTAATGATAAAAGTAACCATGAGGTAGCTCAGGGCTTTGTCCAAACTCCATTCTCAGTGCCCCTGGGCTAAAAGCTCAATTCCCCCTGAGTTTGAGGTAGAAGGTGACCTCATAAGTCCACAATGAGGCAGCAGAGGGTGCTGATGGAAAACAGAAAGGGAAAGAGGAAGCAGTTTAACCTCTCAGTTAGCACTTTGTGGCCGTCATTCCCAAGAAGGTTGCTAAGCTAATTCACTAAGACTAGTCAACGCTGGCATCCCCTCCAGATGGAAGATTCTGCCCCGTTTCTTGCCGAATCTCAGCCTCTGCAGGAATTTCAAGACAGCAATGGTACTTAAAAGAAGCCCCTTCTATCTCCCAAGGACTCCATCTTCATTGTCAAGTCCTGCTGAGTAATTTCTTCTCCTTTCCTCTGCTACAGAAAACTCACAGAAGCGCAGGAAGGGAAGGGATAGCAGGGTCTGAAACCATCACCAACCCCCTTGGCCTGCATGACAGTTGAGATGCAAATAGATGGTTGTAATGCAAATCACACACACACACACACACACACACACACACACACACAATCTCAAGGCAATGGCCCCAGGAGTCAGCCTTGGTGTGGCATTCATCTGAGTTTCAAATGAAAGGCTGCGGCAGCCTCATTCCCCAGCTCCTGGCTGCTGGGTGTTCTCTTGTCTCTTCCTCGGTGTTCTGGAAAGCCAGGGCAAATGAGCCACACTCTCACCCACTTGGATCCCTACCATATCCTGACCCACGCCCTTGGCCACAGGATGTTCTTTGTGTTTTCTCCAGTTCGGTCAGCTTTTCCTCTCCTGATCAAGCCTGCAGCCGTCCCCACGCAGTCCTGCTCACAGCTGAGCCAGTCTGTCCCGTTTTCCCATCTGCGTGGCGTGGCGTTATTAGGGTGGTTGGAAGTTTCTGTTCAGTTGTCCTAAAATCCACTCTTCCCCTTCTAGATTCTCTGTGCTCTGCATCTGCTCTGTGCTCTGCAATGGCTGTTGCAGTGAGGGTAGATCAACTGAGCCTCTGGCTGCTTTACAAATTCCAGCAAAGGACTTTCTTTTTAAGTGCCGTTTGGCGTTGTGCACAGCCCCTCCCAGGGGACTCCGAGAGCTGGAAATTGACAACACCCCTCACCCTTTCTTCTCAGGAAACACCTTTCTTCTCAGGAGTTGGGAGCCTTTGATCCGCTTCATTTCTGCCTCATTTCTGCCTCACAGCTTCCCAGAACGTATCTCCTGCTGTCCTTTTGCAGGGGTGTGGGGAATAGGGTGCCAGTATGCCCTTCGGTAGCCTCTACTGCCCAGTTCTGGCTATTTCTGGGAGTTGCAATCATTTGAGAGTGGCCTTCCGACTTCATCAATTTGCTGGCCCCCGGGGCCTTTCTGAGGCCTTCTATGGAAATTCACACAGCTGGGGAGTGACGTATGCATTCACTCAACGAACACTCTTGCACACCTACCATGTGCCCACCAATTCGTGCTGAAAGGAGGGGTCAGTGCTGAAGCTGTGGTCCCTGCCCTCCAAGGGCTTCTGTTTCTTCCCAGCGGGGAAGCTAGAGGAGCAGGTACCAATGGCGCTGCGGGTGGAGATGAGTGTCAAGAAGTCGACCGACAGGATGAGTGATGGGGTGCCGTGGGGGGGGCCGGTTTTGACTCAGCGGTTCCAGATGGCTTTCCGGAGCAGGTGCCCTTGGAGCTGAGGTGGAGAGCTGTAGGAGAGGCAGCCACACGGAGCTGCTAAAGGAGAACATTCTGGCAGCAGGTGCTCCCTGCAAGGCCAGAGGTCGAAAGGGAACCGGCTGGGCATTTTCAAGGAGCAGAAAAGAGATGGGTCGAGGGCGTTGTGGGGTAGGGGGGCGGGAAGCTGGAGAGAACTGGAGGAGGCGAGGTAGCACCATCAGCGAGAGCCTGGCCAGGCCCTGCAGCCTGCGAAAGGTGTTTTTTCTGTTACCGTGACCTCAGTGGGGAGCTGGGGGGGGGAGGTGACATGCTCTGAGACACCTTTCTTAAGGAGCCCCCTGATTGCTGTGTTGAAAATGGGGCTGTCAGGAAGCGGGGAAATGTAGCAAAGCCACAGAGGAGCCCCCCCCCCCCCCCCCGCCAGCCACCTGTTCCAGCCAGCAGGTGCTTTCCAGCATTGGACTGGAGGCTCCCTTACAGTTTGCCATTTTCCTCTCGGGGTGGCGAGAAGTCGGAGAACCCCAGGCCCCTTATTATGAAACCCAGAAAGTCCAATGGAGACCGCCTTCGGAACTCTGCCTAGGAGGACAGGGAGTGGGCACCTTTGGTCTTTGTGACAGAGGCTCTCCCAAGTCAGAATGGCCCAGGACTCTGAACCCTAGCCCTAGCCTTCTGCTACCAGACCTACCCCAAGTGCCCAGGGGAGGTGGTAGAGAAAACCCCAAAGTCAAGGCCCACCCCCATTCTGCTCCTGCCTCACAGAGCGATTCCAAGCAAGCCACGTCCCCACTCTGTGCCTTGGGGTGCACCTCGGAAAAACCACGGGTTGGGCCGATCCATCTCAGTGAAACTCTACCAACCTTTGGGTCCAAGAGGACCTGGGTGGGAAGGGGGGGCCACCTGAGCTTCCGCCTTCTCTCCTGCCCCCAGTGGGGGACCCTCCTCCCTTCCCTGAACTTGCTCTGGCCGCCTCTGCTTCCCAGTATGGGCAGAAGGATCTGGCACCGCAGTGGGCCTCATCCCCCCCGCCTGCCGTCCTCTCCCAGCCTGCCTGTGTGCCCATTTATTTGGTGTTCCCTGGAGCATTTCACCAGTTAGGAAGAGGGAAGCAGCCAGAATGGAGAAAAAAATGAGCACTTTGAAGCCAGGCCGCCAGGGTTCAAACCCTGCTGTGAAGCTTTTGATCTGTGTAACCTTAGGAGACTTCATTTATCCTCTCTGGCTCAGTTTTCCTATCTGCAAAATGAGGACAACAATAGGACTGACCTCACCACACTGTTACAAGGATTCAGTGAGTTAATATGTATGTTTGAAACCGTGCCTGGCCCATAAAAAACCTTCTTTAAATGTTAACTGTTTTTATTATCCCAGCCCTGAGAGAGAGGTGTATTATTGTGTTTCTTCAGAAAGGAGGCAATCAAGGCTCAGAGAGGTTAAGGGGCTTCCCCAAAGTCACACAGCCAGTGGGTCACAGAGCTTGGCCTTGAATTCTCAATCCTATGCTTCTTGCTTGCCTTGGGGAGCTCTACATTTGCAGCCGAGTCTCCCCATTTGCAAAGGTTTGGTCCCACCCAAGCAGGTGGGTCTCCCACCTCCAGCATGGCTGTGGGCAGGGCGAGGGGGGAGGTAAGGCAAGGTGAACGGGGACACATCTGGCAGGAGCTAATTCCTATTTCAGGCAGGAGATGACACGATTCATTTGTTTGAGGGGCACAGGGAAAAAAAACAGAGAGAATTACCCACCTCCCCAAGGAGAAAACATCACCAAATAAATAAATAAAAGAAAGCAAATGACAGGGAGAAAAAGCCATATTCCAGGATACTGGGTTTACTTGGAGGGTTGAGAGGGGAGGGGGCTGAGCAGTGAGAAGAAGCGGTTGTTCTCCGGCTAATCTGGGCCTTGTTTCTATCCATCACCCTCATTCTCCATTCCATGTGTGTTCCAGGCCTGTCGGGGAGCCCGGCCTGCAACCTTGTATTTATTTAAATTTATTTTCCCGTTTATTCTTATTCGTCAGTCTGTCCAGCAGGTGGTTTCTCAGGCCCCTCTCCCTACGCAGCCCTGCACGGTGGTGGCTGTGGGCCCCAGGGGCCTTGGCCAGGCTTCCTTTCAGCCCCAGAAGTGGGGGCCCTCTGCCTCCCCAAGGCATCCATGACTCTGGATAGAGAAAAATCTGCATCTTTATTTTCACTAACCTGCAACTGACCATTAGTCCTCCCTTTAATTATGAAAATAGAAACAAACAGGGGTATGAGTGGTACCTGGGGCTTTGACCCAAGAGAAACCTCAGACATTCTCATACCACATTTCGGGTGTCTTGGGATCTCAACCTACCATTTACAATTATCACTCCTTTGAAATTACAGTCGATGTTAACCCCCTGGTAAATCTTATTGTTTAATGCATTAAGAGGCACCGAATTCTTCTTTAACACCCTTTTAACACACCTGGTAACTATTTAAACATACTTTGAGTTTGTGGTCCCGTGTATTTTGTTTTTTCCCAATTAAAAATGTTATTCCAGGAAGGGGGTCCGTGGGTTTCACCAGACTGTCAGAGGGGTCCTTGGCACGAAAGATGAACAAACCCTCGTTAATCCCTGCTCCTGAATGGCCACCCTTTAGCCCAGCTCCCTCCTTGGGCTTTTGCTGTGAGGCTGACATTCTACCGGCTGGCAGAGTTGGCCTCCTAAGCCACACATCCGTTTGGAGCGGGCTGGGAGCAGGGAAGCTCCGGGTCCCACAGTCAGCGGAGGGTCCGTTTTCCAGCTCTGGCTGCACCAGGCCACTGTTCCACTGGGCACCCTCTATCTGTCCACCAGTAGCGACACAGGCAATATATGTCCCTATTACCCCAGGGAGTGATCCCAGTCGCCCTAAACTCTCCCTGCCTGCTGAGGGGGCCCAGAGCATGGATCTCCATTCTTCTATTTTCCAAAGCAATTTGAACTAGAAACCAAACTCTAGAAGAAGTGAAAAGATGGGGAAGAGAGGGAGGGGCAGGCTGCCAGCATCCAGGAGAGCCCACGTGAGTTTTTGCCCTTTCTGTGGATGGATGATTATCCAGCTACCCAGACTCTTGTTTCCCCTCTATTAGGGAGATAAGTGGGATCTGGCTGGAAATCACTGAATTTGGATTCCGCTGGACTCCCGCTGAATCCCCTGGGGGGTGTAAAGGAAGTAGATAGAATGCCTCCAACATTCTGTGCCTCCCACCCAGCTCATGAGTTCATCAGTGACGCAAAACTGGGAGCAAGCAGGGAGTGAGAGCTCTGGTCCAGGGAGCAACCAAGATGAGGCACATTCAGAAGTGGAGGTCAGCACTGCCCTTCTCCCAGTCCCCATGCGCCAAGCCAAGGGGCTGGTCCTGGCTGCTCCGGTTTCTAAAAGGTTCTCTAATGATCTGGCTGCATAGCCCGGTGAGCGTCCGCCCACAGCCGTGTCTACACAGCCGGCGCCTGGACTCTGTAGGGCCTGGGTGAGCGTCGCTCTGCACCTTTGCTTGCCTGGCGGCGGGCAGGGGTCTGTTTGCAAGACCTCTGTTGTTTCCCAGCTTCAGCTCACTTTTCTGAGGTTCTTCCCCCAAGATTTAGGTTCTCCAGGAAAATATCTGTTGACTTCAAAGCAAAGCCATTCTGGAAGGGAAAGAAACCAGGGGGAGCAGGGCAGCCCCGTCTGCTCTTTTTCCTATTAATTTCTCCCCAGTTGCCTTCGCTGAGGCTCTTATTATGACGATGGTGATTATTAGGATTTTTCTGTGCGTGGCTGCATCCCGTGGTGTGATTCCTCCCAGCATGCTAAGCTCCAGCCTCCCTGAGGACCAGAGGGTGTCCTCGGCTTGACTCTGACACCTCCTAATTTAGTCTTAGCCGTAAATCTAATTAGCGTGCTATTTACACCAGGCCCAGTAGCCCTGGCGGGGGTGTGAAGCAGGCAGCCCCATTCCTCACCCTCTCCCCTCCCCCCACGCCTGCTCCCCAGCTGGGCCAAGTCCCCTCCTGCTGCTAGATGAGGGCTTTCATCTTGGGCCTGGGGATTGTACCCCTTCAGCCACCTCCCTGGCAGCTGACCCATACCCCATCCCACTGCTGTTTGGGATGGGAAGTAGCGGGAGTCACTTTGTCCTTAGGAGTCACGCTTCCTAAATGGAGAACCTGGTCTTCCCAAACACCCCCACAGGGATCAGAAGCAGAATTAACACACTTCCTCCATCCTCTTCCTCTCTGTGACCTCCTGGCCGCTTCATGCCCACTACGGTGCCCCTTTTACCATGGGCCCCTGTGAGCCCGGTCTCACCCTAGGACGTGATTTCTTCCTCCCATCCTCCCCCTCCTACTCCATTTGCCACCCCCCATCACACCCTGACAGCTACAGATGGCATGTCTTGTTTATCCCCCATCTCAAAGAGTAGGGGTAAACATAGCCCAGCTGGGAGTGGTCCCTGCATGTCTCACCCCGTCATTATTCCCACAGGTGGAGAAACATCCTAATTAACAAGCATCAGGGATGGCAGAGCCTCACTGGGCAGCAGAGGTGAGGGTGGACCACTGAGGGGGGGCATGGAGCCTCCTTCCCAGAGCCAGAACCCAGCGCTGCTTGCCTGAGTTTCTGCAGACTCTGTTACCCATCTGATTTGAAAAGGAATTGAGAGTGAGAATAAATTCTCAAAATCAAGGTTGTCAGACGTCCATATCCATGGTTAAAAGGTGCAGGTTTTCCTCCTCTTGGTCCTTGACAGGTGCCCTGGGTCCTGTGTCAGAGGGGAGGTGATATTTCTGCTTCTCTACATGGGCAGAGCTAGCCTCCAAGGAAACCTTCCACCTAAGGTCAGAGCAGTGCCAGAGCTACCCCAGGCGGCCAACTGCACGGGAGGGGCACCCGCAGGCCTGGGGCAGGCGAGTGGAAAAGCTGTCCTAGAGGGATTCTTGCATCAAGCAGGGGGTGGGAATTAATTCATTAGTTTATGTAGTTGACAGATACTTGTTGAGCACCTGCTGCTTTCCTGATGCTCTTCGAGGAGCTGTTTGTTCACAAGAGAAGGCAGTAGCCAAAGTCCCGCCCTCAGGCCGGGTCCATTGCAGGGGCGGAAGATTAAAGAAACCAGTAAATCTATAGTAGACAGCAACCAGAGCCATGGAGGAAAATAAATCAGGGTAGGGGGCTCAAGGCAGTCCCGGGGAGGCGGAGGGGTCGGAAGAGGCTTCTCTGATGAGGTGACATTTAGGAGAGACCCCATGAAGATGAGGTAGGCCCCGTGGACACTTGGAGGAAGAGCTCGGCAGGCAGCGGGCACGGTAGGCACAGGGCTGCCGGCAGGAGTGCACCTGCGCGTGGTGCAGGAGGCACGAGGAGGAGTGGGGAGGAGCGGGGAGGCCTGGGACTAGTGGAGGAGGTCAGATACGCAGCTGTACCTTTAGGGCTGGACTTAGGGCTGCAAAGCCCGACGTTGGCAGGAAGCCACCTAAGGGTAGTGAGTAGGGAGTGAGGGCCTTACGGAGTGAAGTACGGAAGGACAGTCCTTGAAAGTGACCCAAGTGTCCATCCACTGCTGAGCGCATAGGGTGTGGTAGCTCCACAGCGGAATATTACTCAGCTGTGATGGTAATGCGGCCCGGCCACGTGCTGCCACGTGGATGAACCTAGAAAACCTTATGCGAGGTAAAGAGGCCAAACACAAAGGGCACATAGTGTACAGTGCCTTCTGGATGAAATGTCTGGAACAGGCAAATCTGCAGACTCATGGCTGCAGGGAGGGGAATGCGACGTGATTATTAATGGGTACAATGTTGCCTTTTAGAATTATGGGAATGTAGTAGAACTGTAGAGAAGGGGCAGTTGCACAATATCATGGATATCCTGAAAACCACTGAATTATACACTTTAACATGTTAAAATGGTGAATTTTATCTTAAAAGAAAATTATTTTAAAGGTGTAAAGTTTCACAGGCAAGGTAAACACAACGCCAGGCAAGGTGGGCGCAAGGCAAGATTTATTAAAGGCATCTCCAGCGAAGTTTCAGAGCTCAGGAGAAGGGGAGCCAGGAAAGTTGCCCCGGGAGGAGGTGGGTGCCCTCGGGTGAGGTTCCTCGGCTCTGACTCCGGAAAGGGGAGTGGCGGAAGTCGCACTGGGAGGGAGTTGGCAGGGGTCTTTTATCGGGCCAAGGTAAGGCATGGGCTCACATCCATATATGGTAGGGTATTTGGTGATCGGAGGGTATGGGGTGCGGGGTCCTGATACTTCTGTTTCCTGCATAGGTATCTGGTTACCTATGGAGACGTGACCTGGGCATACATCCTTTTGGCGGGAGAGTCAAGGGTTAAGGAAAGGGGTGGGGAGGAGGCTGGAAGACTGCAGCCCAGCAGTCATTTCTATTGTTCCTCCTGCTACTCCCGGAGCCCACGGACCCAACAAAAGGATGCGCTGGCTGGTGGGTAAAGAGACTACCAGGGCAGGGCCATCGCTGGGAAGGACGGCAATTGGAGGTGCTGTTGGGGAGTGAGAAGAGATCAGCTCCTGGACCCATTTTGAATGGAAAGTCAAGGATTTGCTGGGGTGGGTGGGTGGGTGGGTGGGTGTGTTTGTGTGTGTGTCGAGGGGTATGTGTTACAATGACTGCACAAGGTGTTTGACCTGAGCACTTAGAAACATGGAGTCCTTCCTTCCTGAGATGGTGAAGCAATATGTTTAGTGAGGGGGAAGTGGAATCTGTAGTTTAGCTTTCGACACATTACACTGGACATGCTTGTTAGTCATCCATATGGAAACGTCGAGAAGGCAGAGGGGGTGTGCTGATAAATGCACAACGAGTGGCTCTGGGTTGGGAGCCCCTCATTTGTAGCACTCGGTGGTCTCTCTGGGGTAAGCCCTCCTATCACACACCTACCTCAAGCCGCCAGCATGACTGCAGCTGGCTAGATCCCGGAAACCCAGCACTTGGCTCTCCAGAGCCCACCATGTGGGTCCAGGCTGGAGATGGAAATGTAAGTGTCACCAGCACCTGGGCTGTATTTAGAGCCACAGGTCCAGCTGGGCTCACTGACGCAAGGGGTGTGGGTGTAGGGAGAGGGGAGTTGGCATCCTGGTGTTCACCTTAAGGGAGGTGGGGATGAGCCAGCAAAGGAGACTGAGAAGGAGTAGGCTCCCAGGGAGGAGGAGGACCAAGAGGGAGCACGAGAGGACAGGAGCATGATGGAGGAGCTTGGGGGGCGGGAGGGCAGGCACCGTGCAGGACTAGGGGCAGGGCTCAGGAGGGGGAGGAGGCGGCCAGCCCTAACGCGCGGCAATATTTGCCAATTAGCATATGGATCTGTGTTTACTTTTCTGTTTTCAGCATAATGACTCTTAATTGCCCTCATTAGGGAATGTCCAAATCCGCTAAAGTGTACAGAGCTGGCCAACCAGGGTTGTTGGGTTTTTTTTTGTTTTGTTTTCTTAAATCCGCTTGACGCTCTGCCCCCTGCCTTCAAAGCCCTTCCCTGGCACACTGGTAGGCTCACCTCTTAGAGGCATGCAGGACTACCCCCTCCAGCTCAGCTCATCTGTGCAGATGCTAACTGGTCCTCTACAGACAGGACTGCTTAGATAAGCAGACCGCTAAGGGGAAGTGAGAATCAAGTGATCTCAAAGGCTTTATAGGAAGTGAGAGCCGCCAGTCTCAAAAAGACTATGTTCTGTGAGATTCTTTGACATTCTCAAAAAGATGAAACTATAGTGGCAGAGAACCCACCAGTGGTTACCAAGGGTTAGGAGTGGGAGATGGTTTGACTATAAAGGTAAGCAAAAGGGAGTTTGGGGGACAGTGGAACCGTTCTGTGTGCTGGTTGTGATGGGGTAACACGAATTTATACATGTGTTAAAATTCATAAAATTGAATACCCCAAAATGTCAATTTCACTGCAGGTTAGTTTTAAAAATTATAAATTATTGATAACCTCCTCCTCCCCCACACTCCCCAGAAAGAAGAAGTGAAAGGTAGCAGCTTAAATAGCACCACTGGTGAGCTTTTGGACTCAACACCATCCTCCTCTCCACTGTCATTTAATACACACCGCCTATAAAGCCAGAAAGGTAGACGAGGGCCATGAATACCAAGAGGAGTTTGAACCTAATTCAGCAGGCAAGCGGGAGCTATTTATGGTTCTTGAGCATGAGTGGTATCCTCAGAGCTGTACTTTAAGTTGATTAATCTGGACACCAGGAGAACAAGGACAGTGACAGGGGATGATGGCAGATGGCCGGAAGGGCAGGGACTGGTTGTGGGGGTCTGTGGGGTTGGAATGCCACTAGGATTTGGAATTCTAGGGACAGGAATGGCAGAAACCCAGAAGGGCAGGCTAGGAGGCAGAAAGAAAATGGGAGCTGTCATCTTCTGGCTAGACAGTCGCCAGGCCCTCCTGGTGTCTGGTCTCTTCACCTCAGCTTAGTTCCGCATCTGAATGCCTTCTACCCACCCTTGCCCACTCCCTCCATTTCTGTCTCTGTTTTTCTTTGAGTCTGATTATCCTTTCTTGCCCCCCCTTCCCAGCCTTCCTCCTGCCTCTGTTTCCTGGCTTTTCCTCACACCCAACACATTCACAGATAAACACACATGTAGCCCATTCATGCACGTATCCCATCGTCCATTCAACCATAGTTGCTGTGTGCCCCATGTGAGTGCCTTGCAAGGTGTGGAACGGGTCAGGTAGGAGGGGCTCTTTGCAGGTCTGGGCAGCTGGGTTTGACTTCTAGAATACCGCCGTGGCTGCTAAGTGACATGCAGGGCTGTCCCCAGGCATGTTCACCCATCTGCTTGAAGCCTGGCACTCTGTCCCAGCCCAGCACCCGCCCCCTTAGGGCATTTGTGTGTTTTTGTTCATGGGAAGGGGATGCAAACCTGGGCAGACCTCCCTGGCAGAGGGCTAGGATGGGGAGGGAGATGAAATCATTCCCAGATCCCCAAAGCCCAGGTGCCTGGCCTCTACACCGTTTAGAGCTCTGCCCTCCGGGCCTCCTGAGGCAAAGGGATCCCTCATGTTGAAAGGCAGCCCAGAGAGGGCAGTTGGCCTGAGATCACAGCGCGTATCAGTTCGAGGGTTCCCGGGACCCTGCCCTCCGCCCCCTCAGCCCCTCCCCACCACCCGGAGGCCTGGGGAGGTGGACTGGAATATAAAGTGGTGTGATTAGCAGCAGGCAGTGTGCCCTCCCGATTTCCATAAGACATTTAGATTTCTTTGCCTTGCCACACATTTCTCTCTCTGTGGGAACAGGGAAATAGTTTTAGCATGGTAAATAGACAGAGTCAGGCAGCTGCTGAGTGCAAAGCCAGCTCCCAGCCCTGCACCAGCCTCTCTCTCCTCCTCCTCCTGAGGCCCCTTGAGGGCTGGATGCCTCCTCTGCCAGCCATCCTGCCCCTCAGGCAACACAATCCTTCCCAGCCTGGGCCCCAGAGGGAGCCAAGGGATAATTCCAGGCTTGGGACAGACCAGGATGCACACCCTCCCCCCACCCCGCATTTTGGATTCTCCTTCCTGCACCTCTAAGAACACGGACACCCCACCTTGGCCCCTTGCCCCCACCCCAGCCAGAGCTCCAATGTGGGTTTACCAGTTGGGGAAGGGAGGGAAGGAATTGACACCAGGTATTGGGGGTAAGGTCCAAGTTGGCAGATTCTGATCTTAAAGTTAAGAATGTGGCCACCTGTGCTGGGAGGTGAGCCCGGGTTGCAGGCAGGACCACAAGGAAGGCATTGTTGAGCTTTCCACTTGTGGCATGTGCCTTTCAAACAGGGTCCCTTGCAGGAGAGATGGAAGGAAGGAGGAGGGGTGTATGGCCTGGGGGAATCCTTGAGATCTCCATGGGTGCGGGGCGGGGTGGAATGAAACAGGTCAATTCTGGAATGAAGAGCTCAGAGCCCCTGACTCATAAATCCTACGTGGCCCCCTGCTGCATGCCCATGAATTTCCATGTGGCCTGAGATGGTACCTGAGATCCCCTGGGCCTTCCACATAAACCTGCCCTTTGACCATGCCCGCAAGCACTAGTAAGGTGAACCTTGGCCTCATGGCCAGTCCCCGTAAAGCCACTTCATTTCTCTAAGTAACCCTGGGACTGATTGCTCTGATGCCTAGAGATCCGGGGCAGCCCAAAGATTAGGATCCCACCAGAAATGGCTACTTGAGGCATGGGAATGGAGGCCAGCGTGGCTGGTTCCAACTTGGGGTGGGGGGTAGTTACAGTTAGCTCTGCTGTTTTCAGAGGACATAGGTGGGGGGACAAGATGGGACCCTCCCAGAACAGAGGTCACCGGAGCTGAGCAAGAGCCCTTGGTCAGCCATGCTACCATCGTCACTGGCAGAAGACTTGAGCCTCCAAGGTAATGCTGCCTTTGGGGAGCACCTGTCAGACACTGGGGCTGGTGTGTCAGATGCTCAGAGCCTTGTTTGCCATGCCGAGGGCATAACTGCCTCACCTGTGCAGACCTACCCTGCTGGGCTTTCAGACGTGCCTCGTGGCGTTGGACACCAGCTCTCCAGGTTTGCCTGCAACGGCCTAGGTTTTAGCATGTATAAGTCCCACGTCCCGGGCAAACTGGGACAGCTAGTCACCCAGGGGCAGGCCTGAGAGGTGGCCTGGTTTTTCCTCACACCTCCCCATTTATACACGTTGAGAAACAGGCTCTGAGCCAGACAAGCCTGGAATGCAGGAGAGAGGCAGGTGGTCAGGGATAGCTGGGCTCTGGAAGGCTGAGATTCCCATAGTGCACGAGGGCAGTGGGCTGCAAATCAGGGAAACAATTTGAAAGCACCTGTCCCTCATTTACCTTAATGCGAGTACCCAGTGCACATTATAATGCACTTCCCAGAAGAGCCAGGGCTGGCTTCGGGGCCGGTGACAAGATCCCTCTGGAGGGAGGGAGGAGAGGTGGCACGTGCAGGTGAGAAGCACCTGCCTGCCTCGTGCTCTCGTCTGTGAGCTAAATAATACACACGTCCACACGATGAAATTGACAGCTCTCTAGTATTCTTTCCCCAAAGTGCCAGCTGCCGATCGGATTGAATTAGATTTCACAGGGGTTTTTGCAATACATGGAATTCACCAGCAAATTACTCTTAAAGAGGGAAAATCAATCATTTGGAGCAGAGATAAGCTGAAGGCAAGGCAGCCTTGGATTGATCCCGTCTGTGCAGGCGTGTGTGGAATTCAGCAGATAACCTGGGGAGAGGAGGAGGGGGAGGCTGGCAGAGAGAGGGCTGGAGTGGGGAAGAAGAGGAGGAGGAGGAAACAGGAGGGGTGATGGAAGAGGAGGGAGAAAAGGAGAAATGGAAAAGAGACCAGGGGGAGAAAGAGCGAGGAGAAAAGGGAGAGAAGGGAAGAGTGGGACAAGAGAAGAGTGGAGGAGAAGATGAAGGAACACAAAGGAGGGTTAGAGAGGGCAGCAGCCGAGGAGGAAGAGGAGAGAGGCCTGGAGCAGCAGGAGGAGTGGAAAGCAATCCGAGGGAGCACAGTGGACATTGAGGACCCTTAGAGAATCACCCCGGTTTGCAGATCTGGAAACTGAGGCCCAGGGAGAATGAAGGGCTTGCCACGCTCATAGTGACAAATGGCCTATGCAGGGAAAATGGTTCCTGCCCATGCTGTTCAAGGGCCCAAACTGCAAAGGAGCCTGGGGGGCGGGGATGGGTGGGCCGAGAGCCTGAAACACAGGGCAGGGTCCTTCAGCTGATGCAGGCCTGAGAGGTGGCCCACGCTCCGGGCAGAGAAACTGAGACTCTGGGCCGGACAAGCCTGGCACGCAGGAGAGGAAGGCAAGGCTGAGATACCAAGCCTGTACTGTGGCCTTTGCTGGGGCCCTGGGTTGGGACTGTGTCCAGGAACAGGGCGCTGGGTCGGGGGACCGTGAAGAGACAGAGTCAGAAGGTTTCAATTGCCAGGAGGTACCGTCGTCAGTTCCCCCGGACTCTGAAACTTGGAAGATCTGTGGGGGTTGAGCCAGAGTTGGGGGATGGAGGCGGTGCCCACCGCACGGCTCCCTCCGGTGGCCTGCTGGACTCTGCCTTCACGGTGGGCGGCCTGGTGTGCTGGGCATGGGACGCTGCAGGAGAAGCAGTGATGGAAGGGGTGCCGAGGGGCCCGCCTCCTGCCAAGGCTCACATTGGCGTGTCCGATTGGGGTTAATTAAGGGAAAGGCTGGACAAAGGGGTGATAAAGACTCCATCTTCAGTGGACTTTGATTTTCAGCCGCTCAATAGCATGGATGAGACCAATAGAGCACAGGGGAGAAGGGAGACCTACAGCCCCTGGCCGGCATGGGGGGACCCACTTACCCCTGCACAGATCCAAGCCTTTGCCCATCCCTGTCTGCCCCCTTCATTCTTTTTTTTTTTTTTTAAAGATTTTATTTATTTATTTGACAGATAGAGATCACAAGTAGGCAGAGAGGCAGACAGAGAGAGAGGGAAGCAGACTCTCTGCTGAGCAGAGAGCCCAATTCGGGGCTTGATCCCAGGACCCTGAGATCAGGGCCTGAGCCGAAGGCAGAGGCTTAACCCACTGAGCCACCCTTCATTCTTGGCGGAGCAATAGAAATCAGCCCTTCCCCAGGGCTTCCTCCTCCCCTCCCCCACTCCCTTTTAGAACAAGAATAACAACCCTTATTTACTGAACGCTCACTCAGTCCCAGGCACTTTACCAGAATCTTGCCGCTTACCGGTAAGCGTGCTGTCAGGTGGCCCTCATTCTTTCCATTTTGCAGAATAGAAAACTGAGGCACAGAGAGGTAAGAGCTTTTTCGCAAAATCCCACAGCTGAAGAGGGCAATTGCTTCCATCTAGAGTCAGGTCCGACCCCAAGAGGCTGTGCTTTGAGCCACCACTGAAGCTTAGGACCCCACACCCCGGAGTCACTGGTCACGGGGCTCTTCCCTGGCAGGTCTAAGTCCTGGATGCGGTTTCTGTGAGGGTGACGCTCTCGGGGTGCCTCTGGGCACTCAGGACCCCAGCCCCATTCCTGGCTTAGCTAAGGGCAGCCTGCCAGCCCACAGATCTCCCTGGTGGTTCTCTGTCTTGTTTCAAAACACTGTCCAGCACTCCCAACATAAAGGCCACCTTGGGCCGTGCTGCCCTCCCCTGGTCTTTCCTCTTCTGTGGAAGGGAATGAAGGTCCCTTGCAGGGTATATCCTAGCTCACAGGGTCGGGGAGGTCGGTACCCCTAGCATCTGGGGTACAAAGGAAAAAACACAAAGCTCCTATCGGAGAGCCTCCTATCTTAGGCAAGAAAACCTAACTCCTATCACCCACCAGAACAAGATGGGGCAAGGAGGCAAGGCTGCTTCTTAACCCTGCTGGTATGCCTTGTTCTCCAGCAATGGGAGTGTGTTGCCTAAGGTCATACAGCTAGAGAGTGACAGAGCCTGTTCCCCAGCCAAACCTTACTCCCCACTGTACATCACGTCACTGGTCCCCAACCTGACCATAGCAGGGAGATGAGCCTCTCCAAGGGGTAGATGGGCAGCAAAGTGCCTGGGAGGAGGGGGCAGTGAGAACCAAGCAAGCGACAGCTGTGTGGGAGGCATCTGCGGGTCTGGGGGCTGGGTCAGACCATCGTCCCTTTGGAGAGCAGGTCTTCTGCAGGGGGTACGTGCCAGCGCCTGCAGGTGATGACCAAGGGAAGCTGTACTCAGAAGTCAGGTGCAGACCCTAAGAGCCCAGGCCACCCCCCCTGCAAGCCCAGGGCTGGGGTCTGCACCAGGCGGCATCGGCTGGAAGGAGGAAAAGGTCCCCATGCCAGGCAGTCCTTAACAGAACCGCCGCCCTGGGCCCTCCCAGAGTTGTGAGTGTTCAGGGAGCCTGCAGGGGGCCCAGCACATACAAAGCTCTCAGTTACTAATCGGGAAAAACGTAGCTGGGTCCCTTCACGGAGCCGGGTGACCCCTGGCACGTGGGTCCACTGGCCGTGGGAGAGGCAGAAAGGCTAGGAAGGGTGTCCTTTCCAGGCGGTGCCTGCTGGACCACTGCTCCCAAGGCCACGGCCCAAGTCCAGCAGCGGGAGGTGGGGGGAGGCAGGGCTGAGGGGAGCTGAGGGTGAGGGGACAGCCCCTTCTGGCAGCAGCTGATAAGGAGGTCTGGACCAGCCGGCTGTCCTCCGCAGGGTGGCAAGCCTTCAGTCACCAGGAGCGCAGTTCGGCTGGCTGCGTGGGGTGGGGACGGCGGGGAGCGAGAAGTGATCTCCCGTGTCCTTCCACCTTCCTCTAAACAAATAAAGCGGAGCTGTCGCAACCCCGCAGGCAGCCACTGGTGCCCCAGCCTGGTTCGGGGAGGGCAACGCTGCTGCTTGGCTCCGGGACCCGCGGCTGCCAGCTATCAGCCTTTTCATCAGCTCTCCCAGCTGGAAGAGAATTTAATCCACCGGCCTCCTCTCCACACGCACTGGGACTCCTTTTGATGTTCCTCCTTATCTCCCTTCCCAACAAATTTGCCCCTCTACAGTTCCAAGAGGGCCTCCTGCCTCTGTCCGCCCCACACCCTCCCTCCCAGCCCCAGTGAACCGCCCTCCCGTTGGGCCTGGCGGTGAGTGTGAGGCAGGCTCTAGCCCTCCACCTGCCTGGGTCCCTGACCTTGGCAGAGGAGCCTTCCGCTGGGCCTCACTCCTGCCTCTCGGAGAATGGGGGAGGAGCCCACCCACCTGCGCCCTCCTGGGCCAGTTCTTCGCGTTGGGAGCAGTGTTGTGCGGTGGGAGGGGCTGGAGAGCGGGGTGGTCGAGAGCTCCCACGGAGCCAGAGACAGAGCAGACCCAACTTCAGATCCTTCGCTGGCAGCTGTGAGGCCTGAACGAGTTGCCCTCCCGGGCCTCGCTTTCCTTCCCCAAGAAAGGGGTGTGCGGATGCTGATGTCCATAAAAATTCTGGTTACGTCCCGTGCGGCATACAGTTAGGGCTTAATAAACAGGAGCTGCCTGGCAGAGGACCGCAGTTAACCGGGGTTTCGCACCGCTTTGGCGACCTGGGTGAGTATCACACACACATCCCAGCCCGAGGGGCCCACAGTCACAAGCCAAGTCCCAGCAGGACCTGGCCGCTGGGCAGGTTCTGAAGGGGACAAGCTGAGCATTTAATGGGACTTAGTGGGAAGGTTGCCTGGGGTCTCAGGACCACTGCGGCAGGGAGTGAACTCACCCCAGGTGGCAAATCTGGAAGGGCAGGGACCTCGTTCCTTGAGACCCAGAAACCTGGCCTGAGGGGTCAGGTACCCAGGCTGAGTCCACACTGCGCTGAGCCCCAACTTCCCAGGCATCTCTTCCGTCCCTTGCTCTGGTCCTCTGTCCGGGCACCAAGTGGCAGCTCCAGCCCCCACCCCCATACCCCCACAACCCCATGAGCTGTTTACTCTGTTTTCTCTCCCCAGCAGCTCACCCACCACACCTCGCTGGTCAGTGTTCTTCCCTGCTCTCGGGCTTGCTCCCTGCCTTGCCTTGCTCTGTCCTGGTGGTTCTCAAACCTGGGAGCAACAGACACCTGGAGGGCTGGCTGGACGGTGCTGCCCGCACAACCCTGGTGTTTCCGAAGAGTAGATTTGGGCATGGCCCAAAATATGCATTTCTCTTACTTTTTTTAAGATTTTATTTATGTATTTGACAGAGATCACAAGTAGGCAGAGAGGCAGGCAGAGAGAGAGGGAAGCAGGCTCCCTGCCAAGCAGAGAGCCTGATGCGGGGCTCGATCCCGGGACCCTGGGATCATGACCTGAGCTGAAGACAGAGGCTTTAACCCACTGAGCTACCCAGGTGCCCTCCAAAATATGCATTTCTAACAACGTTTTTGATAAAGCTCAGCTACTGGTCCCTGTGCCCTGCTCGAAGAACCACCTCTCTGCCCTACTGGTTCTCACCCTTGGACGCACATTAGAATGAATAATGTGGAGAATGTTCCGAGCTCTAGAGTTCTGGTCTCCTCCAGCTCACCCACGTCTGATTTCCTTGGTCTGGGGTACAGCTTAGGCATGAGGATATGTTAAAGACCCCCCAGGAGATTTTGCTGGGTGGTCTGATGGAGGACTCCCGCTGTGCCTCTCCCCCACTCACCCCTCTGGACCCTTGTGGGTGCCACTGAGCTCCTGCCTGCCCCTACTGATGTTTCCACAGCCCTAGCTGCACAATGTGGTTCTCTAGGGAGCATGGGCAGCCCCTACGCCCCAGCATCCTACTATCCCAACAATGTCGCCAGCTCTTCCCCACACACACCTTTGCAAATCAGCTTCCAGTCTGCCTCCTTACTAATTCCTCATTCCTGCTCCATGCCTTTGCAGAGATGGCAGGAGATGGGTGGCTCCCAGACCAGAAGTGGCAGGGCAGGCGGCACCTGAAACTTGTTAGAAGTAGAAATTCACAGGAATTTCTAATTTCACAAGTCCTGGCCGAGGGCAACAGTCTGTAGCTTACCAAAGCCTCCAGGTGCTTCTGATACACGCTAAGGACAGAGTTCCGCGTGTAAAGCCACTTCCTCCATATGGAACCCCTCCTCTTCTAGCTCATTTTCCCTTCGTTCCTAAAGCCAGTTCAGAACTCCCCTTCTTGGGGCAGCCTTCCTGGCTTGGCCTCATCTGCTGGCGCTCGCTCAAATTCCACCCAGGGGAGCTCAACATTACCTCCGTTACCTCCGCCTCCTCAGTCTGCTCTGAGAACTCCTACTGTCCTGACCCCACTTCCCTCAGCCTAGTTGGCACCCCGGCCTCAGCTTTTATCCCCACTCTGCTGCCAACAAGCTGTGCACCCTTGGGTGACTCACTCAACCCCTCTGAACTCCATTTCCTCTGGAGGGGTTTCCAAGCTCCCGTGTTCCTTCATCTCCACCCTATGGGCCCGTAGGAGAGGACCACCCAGAAGACTAGGTGAGGAAAAGCGGCCGAAACCCAGTGGCTTCTTGAGCTCCCACCGTGTCCCTGCTCTGCTGTGGGTTTACGCTGCCCGGGGTGTGCTCTGGGGCTTTGAGGACGCCCAACATTCCCCAGCAACCACAGAGGAGAATTCTGTGCTTATTCTGGACAGTGTCTGACAGAGAGCAGATGCCAGTAACTGTGTGCCGTGCTGTCGTTCATATCGGCCCCTGTTTGTACACTTAGGGAACATCCTTCACAACCCGGCTCTCAGGGACCAAACCCCACCCAGAGAGATGTGTGCCACATGTTGCCCTTCGAGGGCAGGAGGGAAGCCATGGATATGTGGAGCTCGTCGTATGCGCGTGACTTTGCTGGGGGAAGAGACCCCTGGATGGGGTGCGGTGGCCTCTAGAGAAGGCTCTCCAGTGGCAAGCCAATGGGGACAGGGAAACCGCAGCATGCCCTTTACACTTTAGAACTATGTGAAAACTTCCCATGTCTGTATGTGTCAGGTCTTAGCGTTTTCTGTGTTAGGAAGATTGAAACATGACCGTGCTCGGGGTCGTTTTCTGCAGGGGTTTGGTCTAAGCTCCTAGGAGGAGGACATAGGAGTACGGCCCATCCCTCTCTCCCCCAGTGCTACCCCCTTTCCCACCTCCCTCTGGGTGAGGACCCAGTGTGCTCAGGACTCCTGGTACGCTCTTCCTCAGCTTCCCTCTCCTTCCTCTGGGTTTGGGGCCCCTCAGACACGAAAGGGGCTCTTCCTCTGGAGCAGGGTATGCTTCTAGGGTCCACTCGGCCCCTCTGCCTTCCCCTGACCTCGGATCTCACCATCTTTTCTTTCCGGTTCCTTCCTCCTCTCCGTGCCTTTCCGGCTCCTCCTCTGTCTCCATACCTTTGACCGACTCCCACTGACAGAACTTGGTAAGTGAGCCTGGGAAGGGCCAGGGCTGGGTGTGGGGGGGGTGGTGGGCACATGGGGGAGGGATTGCGGAGGGACCCAGGCACAGCTCAGCCCGCCCCCACCTTCTCGGGCCTCCAGGTCCTGTGGTGGAGGAAGAGGCGTTGGTGTCACCTGCTCGGAACTGTCACACTCTGCCGGTCTTGGCTATTAGTGCCCCTTCGGGCATTTAATTGGGCCTCCGTCAGACGAATGGATTCCATGCCAGGGAGAACTGAGGACTCCACGAGCTGACAGGGCCAAGGGAGCATTGTCTGCACCATCTGCGGGAGCCACTCTGGGTGGGGGGCTTTGGAGGCCCTGCTGCTTGTCTGGACCCCAAGATTGGCAATGTTCCTGTTTTGGTAATTTGTAATTGCAAATAGAAAAAAAAAAAAAAACCCAAAAACTCAAGAGACTGGTGGGTAAATGTTAATGTGTGTTCATTCCACAAATGTGTTCGACCACTTGTGGGACAGTCCCAGGGCTGGAAGGATCTTGTGAACTCTCAGGCTTCACTGGGGGTTATCCTTTCCAGTCTTGCCAGGACCATCCCCTTCTGAGCAAGAAAAGGCTTTCAGATGGCCTGGCTGCTCCTCTCCCAGCAGGAACAGGTTCTGGAAGGCATCCCTGGGCAACCAGAAGAGAGGCATGCTTCCTTTGCCCGCCCTCAGTTCCAAAGAAACACGCACACAGTGGGGTTGTGCTGGGTACTGGGCCAGGGGCGAGCCACATGGGCAGGCGGAAATTCCCTCCTGGCGCTCGCAGCCCAGGTCTGTAATGCGGTGGCATCTGCAGTAAGGGTCAGGAGAGGATCTCCATGGATTGGTTACAAACCACAAGCCGTCCCCCTAGGTTGAAGGAGGCTTATTTGGGGATAGTTACCCCCTGTGGGGAGTTGAATCCATCTCTGAGCAGACCAGACTCTGGGGAGTCAGTAGGCCGCGTCTCCCACCTTCAGCAATGGTTCTTTGAATCCGAGGTCTTAGGTAGTATGGATACCTCACACCCTTTGTGTCGGAAAAAGCCAAGTGGTATTTGAGGGCTCCATGAGCTCAGGCCCCGTTAGAAGGATCAGAAACCCCTGACTTGGAGTGAAGCACGCCCCCCTCCCCCCAAAACCACGGACTTGAGCTGCTAGGCCGCAGCAGAGCCCTTAGAGGACATGGCAGCTCCTAGCTACCTAGGACCCTGTGTCCTCCGGGTCACCACTAGCTGGCCACAGTGTAGGGGTTCACTTCACCATTCAGCTGCTTGGGTAATTGCCATTCCATGTGTAAGGAAGCCAGTGTTCTCCCTGATTGACACGTTCTGGGGGGAGGGAGGGGAAGAAGCCACACCCTGCGCTGTCCCTTGTGCCCTCTCCTGCCCACGCCTGCCAAGGACACATACTTGCTTCTCTCCCCTGCCTTCCCACCCTCTGTCCTGTCTCCCTGCAGGGTCTTGCAGGTACAGAACCTCTCCAGTTGGGGTCACTGGGACTGAGAAAGGGAGCAGGAGATGGGAAATGAACCGAACCATCTGGAAGGGATATTTGGGGCTTCTGAAGGGATAACAAAGTCAAAAAGAACTGGCGGAGACTTCCAGTGGGCCCGGACATCGGCAGGAGTCAGGGTCTGAGAGCCAGGCCGGGGTCACCCAGAGGAGGCCAGACCGCTCTGGGATGGGGTGCTTACAAGTCCCGCTATGGACCCTGTCCCTTCTCTACCTCCACCAAACCCACTCTGCTCTGGACCCGTGGCCTCCCAAGCCCCTTCTGACCGGTTTCTTCTCCATTCTGCCCCAGGGCCTGAACAGCATGTTCGAGGTGTACCTGGTTGGGAACAATTCCCAGCACTTCATCATCTCCCCCACCTCTGTCCAAGGGAAAGCAGACATCCGCATCCGGGTGGCCATCCCCCTGGACTATGAGACTGTGGACCGCTACGACTTTGATGTAAGGCCCCCTCCTCCCTTTTTCTTCCCCAGGTGGGGGTCTTTTAGGGGAGGCAGAGGGTGACACCATCTCCTGAAACTCCACCTTCCAGCTCTCCCCATTCTTCCCCTATGGGTCCGACTCCAGAAAGCCCACTGAGCCCATGGCAGGGGCTGGGCTGAGCCTCCCTTTTCAAGGAGGACAAGGAAATGTCTGGGAATTGAGCAGCAATTTACCAGACACGGTCACGGCCCCTGAGACCCATAAGGAGCCTCACTGCCCAGGCCCCAGCAGAATCCGAGGCCATCCTGTCTTCCAATCCCTGATGGAGAGAATCCCAGCAGCACACACCTGGGATAGGCACTGACTCAGACAGGAACTCTGGGTTTGGACCTGCAAAGACCCCAGAGGAACTTACGGGGACAAGGCTCCAGGAGCATGCAAGAGCTCACCTGGGCCCCTGCTCTCCACACCCAGCTCTTTGCCAACGAGAGCGTGCCTGACCACGTGGGCTATGCCAAGGTGAAGATCACCCTCATCAATGAGAATGACAACCGGCCCATCTTCAGCCAGCCGCTGTACAACGTCAGCTTGTACGAGAATGTCACCGTGGGGACCTCTGTGCTGACCGTCCTGGTGAGTCCCGCTCTTTCACCAGGCCACTGAGCTCTGGGGAAGACCACGGGGAGGCAGCCAGAGGGAATGGCCCAAGAAACATGGGCAGTCAGGGAAGGCGGTGCCCCTGAGCCCCTAGAAGCTGTGGTGTTTGTGTCTTAAAACCTCTGGAGTCTTTATGATGGGGTTCCCAGGGTCTGGGCAACAATGCGGGAAGAGAACACCGATGTTCTGCCTTGTCCCTGAGAGGGACTGAGTCTAGGTGGGCCAGGAGCCCTGGAAATGCCCTGTAGTGGGGATAGGGGCCAGCCATCTCCGAGGAGGGCCACTGTCTCTCTAAGCACCAGGGAAGAATGGACTCTTTGAGGGTTCCTGGCCATCCCCAGCTGCCCTTGGCTGGGACTTTGACAAAGGGCCCTTCCAGTGTCCCATTCATATCATTCGGTACCCTCGCTGGCAAGGGACACAAACTCTTAAGTGGTTCAAGCCAAAAGCGTATCAGCTCTTATAACTCAAAGTATAAATGATATCAAGCATGGCTGTACCCAGGCACTCCGTTAGTGAGAATCTGACTTTAGCACCAGCCTCTGCTTTTCTTATATTGGCCAAGAGGAACACCAACACCCCCAGGCTTGCTTCTTACCAATGTATCAACCCTGATGGGAACACAGTCCTCTTTTTCATTAGTTCCAGCACAAGTCCCACAGCTGAGTCTCCTTGCTGGGCCATGCCGGAGCCCATCATCTTGATCCTCATCTCCCAGAGATGGGTCACACTCTTGGTGGTGGAGCCAGGGGTTGGATCCACTCCATGCAAACTCTATGGGCTAGAAGTGGGGAAGGGGCTATGTGGAAGGGGCTTCTGTTGGCAGAGCAAAGAGGACTGGTTGTCTGGCAGATCAAAGCGGCAGACGTGTTGCTACGTAAGCTCAGCTCATACGCCTAGTAGGTGCTTAGTACCTGTGATAGAGTTGAGTTCATCGCTGCTCTTCTCTGCCCACATGGAGGGCGTCGCTGCTCCGTCCTTACTCCAAGCCGAGACATCGCCTGCTGATCCCAAGCCCACTGTTCTGAAGTGTGTTTACTCTGCCGACAGATGGTGTGAAACTGTACTGAGCCCCAGGCCCTTCCCATCTGACAGTTATTAATATTTCAAACAGATGTTCAGCTAGGCGGGCCCTCAGACATAAACACTAAGTCTACTGTGGCTGTTTCCCTCCCTGCCTGCTTCCCCAGGCTGTGGCCCCCCCAGCTTCTACCAAGGTGCTCCTCGTAATCTGTCACCTGGTGCTTGGGGACCACCCCCGTGGACCCTCTTGCAGCCTCTAGGGTCCCAGCCAGAGAGCAAGTGCCGGAGGCTTTGGCCTTCTGGACCCAAAGAGTGTCTGCAGCCCCCCTCCCCCCAGCCATCTTCAAACATCAGGAAGAAGGACACCCAAGCAGCCTGGACTTCAGGGCCCCAGCAGGCCGGAGACCACATGGCAAAGAATCCACGTGTCCGTCTTGTGGGTGTCCAGGGACTGCTCCCTGGTATTCTTGCTGGGGATGGTGGTCTCACTTTGCAGTCCCAAGTTCCCGTGGCCCTGGGGAAGGTTTGCGGAACCTAGGACATACCTCTTGGCTGGTGGCCAGTTGCTGGTGCCAAGGACAATAGGTTAGGCCCAGTCTGCTCTGGGGCTGCCAGTGGAGAGCAGGTGCTCACAATGGGTTTTCTCAAATGCTAGAGAAGTTCCCGGGCCTGCGTGGACCCCTGCCTGCCACCCACACCCCTTCTCCAGTTCCTCTCTGCTTATTTAATGGATGCATTTAGCCTCCTCTGAGTGTCTCTCCCCTGGTCAGCCTCTAGTCGCTGCATCCGTTTAAGCCTTGCCCACCTCCTTCTCAACCCCCTGGTCCTAGGGCTGTGGGATTATGCAGACACGAAAGGGCTGTTTCACCCAGTAATAAACTCTAGGACCCGGGCTGTGTGCTTACGGGAGCCCAGGACCTCCCGGGGAACTGGGGGTCCTGCTTTCCTCGCCTTCGCTGTGTGCCAGTCTATCCACGTCAGTCTGGGGGCCTCCATTTCCTCATCTGCAGAGTGGGCATGAGACCTCAGGCTGCTGTCAAGAGGTGTGATGCTGGGTGCAGGAGCTCCCCCTGGGCGGCCCTGCTTACCCACCATCATCTCCCAGTCTCCACCAGGGTGCTTCCAGAGCTCTAGCTGGGAGCGTGTTTTGTGGCCACACCTGGCACCCTGCCAGCCTGACCTGGCCTCCCCACCCCCCACCCCCCATTTTCCAGGGTCAGCCTGATCTTTCCACCTCCTCTGCTGCAGGAGGAGCTGAAAGTTATAGCTGCCTGCTCAGGGACTGTGAAATTCCTTCTCCATGACCTTTTCTAGGATGTTATTAAAATGTTTCATGGGCAGTTGTGTCAGGAAAAAAAATTATGAAGAAAAGGAAAATGTTTTAATTTGCACCGAGGGCTGAGGCAGAGCCTGCTGTGAGGGGCCTCCCCAGCCCCCAGCTGGCACTGGCCTGGCCTCTGTGGGCTCGTTACCCATCCTGGTCGTTGAGGCAGCAGTCTGACAGGAGTGGGGAAGCTGGGAGAAGGAAGGCCATCATCTCCAGCCTGGTCTCCCAACCAGGTCGGAGGGCTGGACCCTTGCCCCTCCCTGGACCTCCCCCAGCCCAGGTTTTGAGGCCCTTACACCCCCCCACCCACCACCAGTTACAGCAAAAGGAATGCCCAGTGGTGGACGGGACAGAGTGGGGACCCAGGGTGCAGAGGCTTGACCTTGACCACGGACTCGGTTCTGGCCAACCTTGGGTGGCGAGGGCAGAAACTGCTTCTCTTTTTGCACCTTATTTGTGAAATGGGCAAGATGGACTAAGACCTGTCCAATGCCCCTTCCAGACCTCGGGCTACCTCTGAGGGTGTGGCTGTCCCCGGCGAGCCCTGACTGGAAACAGGCACTTCACACGCACTGTTTCTATCCCCTCACACGTGCCATCCTTCTCACCTTACAGGTGAGGAAACAGAGGCTCAGGTTAAGTAACGCACAGGTTGCTCAGGGCCCCGGGGCTAACAAGCGAGCGAGCTGAAATTCACCAGAAGGCTGTCTGACCCTGAGCCGTAGGCTCTTAGCCAGCAGGGCTACCTGGCCAGAAGGTTCTGTGTTGGACCCCTGAGCTTGTCCTTTCAGTTATGCTCAGAGCAGAGGGGAAAGAGAGGAGCTGGGGAGCGCTCTCTGCAGAGCCCGGGTGGACCGGCTGCGAGGCTGCTCCAGGCCTTGTGTCTCTGGGTGACGCGTGAGCCCTTGGAGAACCTCTGGCATCGTCAGGTGAATTACCAGGCGCTGGAGGGTCAGAGGTGGGGGAGCTCCTTGCACTGAGGAGAAGACCAAGTCAGGGAGACTGGAGCACTTCACCCAAGGCAGCCCGGAGCTGGAGGTCAGGAGGAGCAGGACAGACATCCGTGCCCGTCAGAGCCAGTCCTCTGGAGGGTGACCATGCAGGTGCACATGCACCCACATTGTTTGGGAGGGCATAGACGTGTGTGTGTGTGTGTGTGTATGTGCATGCCATGCACAACATGTGTGCAGCTCCATGTGCTCGGGGACATGTGTTAGAATACACACGTCTGTGTTCATGAACACATCTAAAAGTTCCCATATACTGTCAGGGGCTCCCCATCCTCTAGGCTGTGTGGTTTGTCCCCCTCTCTTGTCCCCGGGGTGCTCTGATTCTTGCCTTCCCATCCTGCCTCCCGACCTGATAAGAGTTAGGTGTTAAGACTCTGGGGTGTCTTCTTTCTGGGCTTGGGGCAGGCCTGCAGCCTGTCCAATTGGTACTTGGCGCCAAGCAGTTTTTCCTGAGCAATAAGAAAGCACTCCAATCATTTGTTCATCCAACAAACGTTTTTTGAATACCTAGTGTGTGCCAGGCACATGGCCCTAAGGACCATGGTGATGTGCGTCTTGTCCTCATGAAGTTTACAGTCTCCTGGGGAAGCGTGATGTTAATACTAAGAAACGAATCTTTAATTTTTACTTGTTATGATGTTATCTTTAATGATTACTTGCTATGATGTTATTACTTGTTATTAGGGAACAATGAACACCTGTAGCAGGACTTCTGACCTTGACTGGAGTCAGGGAAGGCTTCCCTGAGGAATTAGCAATTGAGCAGGCATTAACAGATGAGTGAGGGGAGGGAAGCACGTTGGACAAAGAGGGAAGAGCATGTGCAAAGGCCCTGCAGCTAGAATATAGAGAGAGCGGTGTTCTCTGTAGAGTGGTGGAGTTTTATTGTGATGTGGACAGGGTTCAGCGCTCTCTCTTGGTCCTGCATTGCCACTCACCCTGAATATAACCATGGGGCTGCTGTTCTGACAGTGGAAAAAATCCTGTAGCAGACCGTCTCCATTCTCGTACCTATTCCATCCTGGTGGCCTATGGCAGGCAGGCATTTGGGAGGCTGCTGAGAGAGGTTGTACCTGGGGTATGCAGTGAGCCAGCCTGGCCTCCCGCAATAGGGGGCTCATGTGCCCAGATTCATTAGCTCCATCAGGGAAGAATGCCAAGAAGGAACAGTAGCTGGGAAGGAGGTTACTCCCAGGGCAGATCTTACTGCCCTCCAGGGCTTTCTGTCCCTGCTCCAGAGAGCTAGGGCACAGCAAGAAGGGGCAGAAGATGGACACTCCGCTCATGCTTGCTTGGTGGCAGGCCCTGAGCGGGGACCCTGAGAGCTTGCTCCGCTTTCTGTTGCATCAGAAACCACCTCAACTTGGCTGCTTGAAGCGACAGCTGTTTTCTGATCCTCACAGGCTAGGCAGGTCAGTATCATGGACAGAGCTCAGCAAGGGGGTCCTTCTCTGCAGCTCCGGGGCTGGGGGTGACTCCAGCAGCTGGAGGCACCTCCATCCGGTGTCTGGTGCTCAGCCTGACTGTCGTGAACACCCACACACGACCTCTCCCCGTGGGGTAGGCATTCTGAGAGGGAGCACCTCAGAGGAGGCCTCTGGGGGAAACGTGTCCCAAGGGGACCAGGTGGAAGCTATGTGGCCATTTCTGACCTAGCCTCAAGTTCACCTGGTCCTTGACTCTGACTTCCGTTGGTTTTAGTGAGTCCCCCAAGCAAGTTCATGAACATCAAGGGCAGGGGATGGAGACACCCCCCAGCTCTCAATGGACAGAATGTCAAAGCATTTACACAAATATGGGTGTCTTGGAATCAGAGCTCCAATTCAATACCCCTTTGTCCCAGCTCCCCCCGTGTGCCCTGCACCTCCTTTTCCGTGGCTGTTCTCTCTGCTCAGGGATTTCGTGGCTCATATCCTTTCCTCCCCACTGCGCTGGAAACTTCCCTGGAGCAAGCAGAATCTGGGGTCACAGACCCCAGCCCAGGAACAAAGGGAGGGGCTGGGAGGTACGATGGCCACCGGAGTCCCAGATCGCCCTTCTCATCAGGGCATGTGATTGCAAGGTCAAGGCTAAAATGCACGCAGCCCCTCAGCCTGGCTCCGTGCACAGGTGAGCAGGAGCTGTCTCTGCTTCCTTGGCTGCTGCCTTGTGCCTTGTGCCTTGTGCAGTGCCCTCTGTGAACCCCTGCATCTCCACTGCAGAAGCCTTAACCCACTGTCCCTCCCTGAGCATCACTTCATGCTCTCTGAGGCACGGGGGGGGCCCCCAGAGGCAACTACCGTCCTCTCTCCGGTGACGGTTGATCAGGGGCCTAGAATGACAGCAGTGAGTGGGACAGACAAACCTCCCCACGCATTCCAGGGGCAGGAGGCAGGATGAGCAAGTAAGCACAGCATGTGTCGTGGGGGGAGTGTCATGGGGAAAAATAGAGCTGGGCGGGCCGGGAGCACGAGGGGTGGCAGTGTCCCTGTGTGCTCCAAGGGGGTCAGGGGACACACACCTCTCACAGAAGGTGGCCGTGGGTAGAGGCCTGAAGGAAGGGAGAGGCAGGTAGAATTTGGGAAAGAGCTGCCCCAGGCTGAGGGAGATGCAGAGAAAGACTTTGAGACAAGAGCCTGGGGGTATAGGTGGAGGAGAGGCCTTCGGGAGATGAACGGATGGGACAGGGAGATCTGAGGGATCACAGGCGTCGCCATCTGGGGAATAGGCTGAGGTTGGGGTGGGGAAGAGCGAGGACGTGGAAGGCACCCAGGCAGAGGCTGGGAGAGCAGGCGAGAGGTGATAGCAGAGCTCCCACTCCGTCTGGGCACCGGCTCTCCCATTCCTCTCGGGCTCGGCAAGGTCCTTCACCCGTTTTCCTCTCCACCTGCCCACCAGGTGGGCCGTGCACCTTGGCCAGCACCCAGGTGGGCAGACACTGGGTAGGAGTCCTGTCTTAGCTTCTTACCAGCTGAGGTTGCCCTCAGGCTAATAGCTTCCTTTCCCTGGGTTTCAGATTCATCTTCCATCTCTGCGGTGCTGCGGGACAATGTGGTGGTGGAGGGGCGGTGGTCCAAACCCCCGCATCGCCGAGGCTTTGGTAGCCGTTCCAGCCCCTGCTGCCCACCAAGTGTCCAGGGCTCTCCGCGCTGTTCTAGAATGGTGGCCTTCTCCCTGCTTCCGATAGCATCCGTTCAACTGGATTCTATCAGCATAGAAGGCCGGTGACAGAAATTGCTAACATGAATTATTAGTAAGTCTGGGAGATAACATGACCCGACGAGCAAAGCCCAATGGAGATGGGCAGGTCAAGGCAGGGGAGAGCCAAAGCTGGACTGCCGGCCAGGCGTGGACTGTCGGCCAGGCGTGGGCTGCCTCTTCCACATTCCCCTTCTTGAAAAGGGCCCCCAGCCCCCAACCCACAACCTGGCACTGTCCTTCCCCACCCCCTCCTGACACCCTTCACTGCGGGCATCTTAATTGATCTCATTGTTCTCCAGTCCCTTGAGACCTGAGACTCCAGCTGTGCTTAAACAGAACAAAATCTCTTCCAATTTCCCCACCATTTAAAAGAAAATTGAATATCTGCAGCCTGGGGAGGGGAAGAGGGAGGTGAAACACACACACACACAAACACACACACACACACTCGTGTGTGGGGCATGCGCGCGTGCATGCACAGCACGCACACGCGCCACCCCAGCCCCCCTCCCAAGCTGGCCAGCCACGCCCTCCCACATTTGGGGTGTGTCCAGGCTGTACTTCCGGACCCCTTCTAGCTACTTTTGGGTTCATCTCCAGTTGGGGCCAGTGCAGTGTGGTGCTGGAGGAAGCTGTGATTGACGGGTCTGAGTTCCTCTGTCAGGCCTCAGTGCTCCTGGGCTGTGTGTATCTCTTTAATCTAAATATCAATCCGTAAAGCCAAAATGGCATGGGATGAGAGGTAGGACAGGCACTAAGGACAGACAGAGAGCACCCAGCTGGCTGCCGTCTGCCCGCCACCCCCCAGGGCTTCTGGAAGGAGCCCTTCATGGCAGGACAGGTATGAGGTTGGAGAGCTGCCCCTGCCCCCCACCCCTACCCCTGAAGTGATCACCCTGGAGCTCGTTTAAGGTCTGATCATTTTTGGTCATTCAGTCACTCAGCTACTTGACTTTCGGCAAATTGATGGAAAGCCCCCATCGCTTGTCAAGCCCTCGAACCCTCCCTCATGGGTGCCTCCAGAATCCCCCATCCTTGACGAGAGCCACTCTGCCACTGACCTTTGCCCCTTGACCAGAAACAGAGAGGCCAGACCTTGTGAGTGGAAGAGGTCAGGCATGGGCCCTGGGTCAGCTAGCTAGTAAGCATCCAAGCCAGGATTCAAACCTGGGTCTGTCCAACTCCCAAACCCCAGGGTCCCTCTCCTGTTTGCTGGTCTCCATCAAGTGCCACCCCGCACTGGGCTCCAGCCTCTTGTTGGAGTCCCCGGAGATGGGCAGGGTGCGGGCCCGGGATGCAGGAGCTCTTCTGTTACCAGATGACCTTGAGCACATCCTAGCTTCCCCCGGACCTCGGTGTCCTCAACTATAAAACGAAGGGGTCATGCTGGATGCTCTCTAAGGCCCTCTGTATGAACAGCCTGTGACCACCTGCGCCCAGAGCCTGCAGTCCCCTGCACTCTGCCTGTCAGGGTCCCCCTTCGCAGGGTTAGCTGCTGATTGTTCCTGCTCAGCCAGTTGCTCACAGGACACCAGAGCAGAGAAAATGGACCCCCTGGGCCAAGGGACATTAGGTAGCTTTTAGAGTGGCCAAGGCAGAATGAGTTCATAAATGCAGTCAGCCAAATGCCCGCACTGAGTCCACCCGTGCCCTGGGCTGGGAAGGTTATGGGCCCTGGGACGGGATGATTTGGGCAGGACGGGCTCGGAACAGCCCCCAGGGCCTCGGCCCGAGAGCTTGTCCCCGGAGCAGTTGGGGGAGAAAGGCGGAGGGAGGAGGGGGCCCAGAGAGGTTTAGGGAGAAGTTGAGTGGAGCCTATGCATTTGGGGTGGCTTATTCTTGCTGCATAACCCCTATCCCTATAGGAGGGAACCATGGCTGTTGTTCCTGCCAGCTGCTTTCTGGAGTGCATCAAAGTCCCTATGCCCATTGCATCACTGTCTTTCAAACTTTCTTTTATGATAATCCATAATAAATACTACATCTAACTTCATACCCAGGACACACACACACATCCGTATCTAGAACAAAAATAGGACTTCCTTACCCCAGGTAATAGCACACTCTAGTATCATTTTCTAGATTTGGGGGCTTTTTTATGAGAACTTTTTAAGATTTACTCTCAGTAACTTTCAAATGTACCATGCAGTGATATTAACTATAATTGCCATGTTGTACATTACATCCTCTGAATTATTTATTTTATAACTAGAACTTCTTAGCTTTTGATCCCCTTCCCCTGCTCTGCCCTCCTCCCACTCCCCACCTCCGGCAACCATGCCAATCTAGTCTCTGTTTCTGTGAGCTGGGTCTTTTGTTTTTTAAGGTTCCAGCTATAAGTGAGATCATTCAGAGTTTATCTTTCTCTGACTTATTTCCCTTTGCATAATGCCCACAGGGCCCATCCTTGTCACAAATGGCAAGATTTCCTTCTTTTTCATGACCAGGTAATATTCCGTCATAAACATACACCGCATTTTCCTTATCCATCCATCCATGGGCGGACACCTGGGTTCCTTCACTATGTGGACTGTTGCAAATAAAGCCGCAGTGAACGTGGGGGTGCATGTGTCTTTCCAAGTTAGTGTTTTCTTTTTGTTTTCAGATAAACACACAGAAGTGAGATTGCCGGATCAGACAGTATTTCTAGGTTACGTTCAATGTGGGGGCGACCTCCATGTTATTTTCCAGAGAAGCCACACCAGTTTATGTTCTCTCCAGAAGGGCACAGGGTTCCCTTTCCTCCATGTCCTCACCAGCACTTGTTTCTTGTCTTGGCGACGACAGCCATTCTGATAGGCGGGAGGTGTGAGCTCGTGGTGGTTTTGATCTGCATCTCCCTGCTGATCCGTGATGCTGAGCACTTTTGCACGGGTCTGTTGGCCATCTGGATGTCTTCTATGGAAGAATGTCTATTCAGGTCCTCCTCCCATTCTTTCGATCAGACCTTTTTCTGCTGTTGAGTTTGCAGGAGTTCTCCATATATTTTGGATATTAACCCCTTATCAGATCTGTGAATTATGCCTATTCTCTCCCACCCAGGAGGCTGCCTCTTCATTTTGTTGGTGGCTTCCCAGACTGTGCAGAAGCTTTGTAATCTGAGGTGGTCCTGTTTGTTTATTTTAGCTTTTGTTACCTTTGCTTTTGGAGTCACATCCACAATGTCATCCCCATGCTGACCACCTGTGTTTTCTTCTAGGAGTTTTATGGGTTTCAGGTCTTGCATTCAAGTGTTTCATCCACTTTGAGTTAATTTTTGTGCATGGCGTGAGGCAGTGGTCCTGTTTCATTCTCTTGCGTGTGGCTGACCAGTGCTCCCAGCATCATTCATTGGAGAGACTGTCTTTTCTCCATCGAGTATTCTTGGCTCCTTTGTTAAATATTAGTTGGCCATATATGTGTGGGTTTATTTCTGGGCTCTCTGTTCTTTTCCGTTGATCTATATGTCTGTTCTTATGCTGGTGTCCTACTGTTTTCCATTGCTATAGCTTTACTATACAGTTGGGAATCCGGGCACGTGATGCCTCCTGCTTTGTTCTTCATTGTCAAAATGACTTTGGATGTGTGGGGTCTTTGTGATTCCATGTAAGTCTTACGATTGTCCTATTTCTTGGGAGGAGGATACCACTGGAATTTTGATAGAGATTACATGGAATCCATAGATTGCTTTGGGTAGTGAGGACATTTTAACAACAGTCCTTCTTCCAACCCATTAGCACGGAGTGTCTTTCCGTTTGTGTCTTCTTCAACTTCTTCCGTCACGTCTTACAGTTTTCAATTTAGTACGTTCTGTTTTATTCCACCAGATTTCATTTTTAAAAACACTAGTCATGACCCACTCAATTGATTTCATGACTAACTAATGCAAGTTTGAACATCTCTAGGAGAAGCCTCGTCTACTTTACTATGTGATGATAATGATGATGTGTTGGTATTATCTCATGTTCCTCAAGTGCTCACTACAGGAGGCAAGGTGGTGAAGACCCTAAGTTCCAGACTTAAACCACCCAAGTTTATCCTGATTCTGCCATTTCTGAGCTATATGGCTTTGAATATATTACTTGTATCAGCAATGATCCAGTACAGCTACCAGTCACAGAAATTCCCCCAAATGGTTTCTTAAACAAGATCGAAGTGAATTTCTCTCCCATGCAAAAGGAAGTTAGAGGTGAGCAGCCTTGGGTGGCTCCTCTAAGCTCTGTTCTCCACACCATTTCTAAGATTTGGCCCTCATCTTCTTGGTCCAAAGTGGTTGCTAGTGCTCCGGCCATCACATCCACATTCTAAGCTGCAGAATGAAGGACACAAAGAAGGATACTCTCCTTCCCTTTTGAGAAGACTTCCTAGAAATATCTTGCAGACTTTTGCTTTTACCTCCTTAGCCAGAACTTAGTCATATGGTCGTGCTTGTCTACAAAGGAAGCTGGCCAATCTAGTATTTTAGGCAGATAGTGTTATACCACCTAAAAATAATAATTTTTGTTCATTTGAAAAAGAGATCATGGATGTTGAGTCTCTGCTGAATAACCTCTCGTGTGCCTCAGCTTTCTCTTCTGGAAAATGGTGATGAGCTTCGTTCCTTATGAATTTGTTGTGGGACTTCAATGAGATAATATACATAAAGAACTTAGCCCAGTGCCTGACACAGAACAGGTGTTAAACAAACGACAGATACTCTTATCACATGTCTGGCACTGAGCTCAGCAACTATGTGTGTTACCTCGTTGAATCCCCATGACACCCTGGTGAGGTAGAAATTAGCCTCCCCGTTTCATAAATGAGAACGTTGAGATTCAGAGAAGTTGGGTGTTTGCCTGAGGCCATACCTGTGAAAGGAGCAGAGCTGAGGCATGAACCCTTGTTTCTTGAATGCCAATGTCCTTTCCCTTCACCATGAACTAACACAGCCTCCTCACAGAAACTGAATCCCTCCCTGGCCCAGAGGTATGATAAGATACATGCTGAGCTTGACCGGCCAATGTCCAAGCTGAATCCAAGGCCAGGACTCCCTCTGCCGGCTCAGCCACCTGTAACTTGGTACTCCCTACCCAGAGGAGAAACCGGACTGGGATAAAAGATCCCTCTACGCTCCCCTTGTAACAAGACCAGTAAACTTCAGGTCCGGAAGATAAAGGTCTTCAGCTTATTGAATGACCCCGGGCCAGCCCCTTTTCTGTTCAAGCCTCAGCTTCTCCATCTGTAAAATGGAGGGAATGCTGCTCATCCCTTCCCTGTTCTGGGGACATTGTTAGATCAGTGTGATCAGCGTATTTTGAACATCTTGGGAAACAAGTCTTTGTAAAGGAGATAGGCTGCTTTCCTACGAGGGAGCTTCCCTCTGTGAAAACATTCTGACTCCTGGAGGTGGGGTGGGCAGGGGAGAGAGGGAACCCAAATGTCTGTGAGTGGGGGCTGCTTCTCAGGCATGAGCGCTCCTGGCACTCACCGAATGTGACCATCTTGCCATCAAGCCCTGGGCTGAACCGGCCCAGGTGAGTGAGGGCTAGGGCTGCAGGGCTCTGCTGGTCTCAGATCACAGGTGATTTATAGTTCCTGTGTCGGACTTTGACCTTAATTTCTTCTGTCGTTGTGGGGCTGTAAAATTCATTAGGGACCCGCAGGCGGAGTGATGGAGATGTCAGGCGGGCAATCATGTGGGTATTTAATCTATCAGATGTGTGGCTTGCCATTTAGGGAGACAACAAGAGAATGTGGAATCAATACGGTTCATTAGCGAGCAGCACATGCTGGCCCAATCAGGACCCACCAACGGCAGAAGGCATGCGGGGCGTGCCACCTGGGCTCTGAGTCACCTTGGGGTGAGGACACATCCTGGTGCATGGATGGGACCAGCCCCTGCCCAGGTACCTCTCCCTGCCTTCTTGAGAGACCTGGAGCTACCTGTTGCATTCCACGGATCCCACGGGGGCAAGGGAGAAGAGGGTCAGCGGGAGGGGAGGGGTGTAGTGAACTCTGGTAATGGGGGAGCCATGGTTTGACTGCACCCCCCAGGGGGCTGATTAGACTGTCTTTTTTCCCTCCTTCCATCTCCTCTGCACAGAAGGTCTCTCTTAACTGAGCCTCAGCCCCGGTGTTTGGCACCACATCTCTCTGGTACCCTCCTCTTCTCATCTTCTACTACATAATCCTAGCTTGATAACTGGCCCCAGAGAGGCCCTGCGTCCCTTCTGATTGTGAATGTCTCGTTTACCCCAGAGCAGCCAACTACCCTCCCTCCTGCACCTCCAGAAAATGGCTTTCTGTATCCCAGTTTTCCTTGTTCATGGTCAGATGTGATTTTTTTTGAAGTCACTTAGTTGAGTCCTCCTCAAACCCAAGGGCACAGGAAATGGACAGCAATGTAGAAGGGTCAGGAACTGAATTTCTTTCCCTTTTTGTTTTGTGTGTGTGAATGCAAGAGAGAGGAGGGTTCAAATCCCAGCTTTGCCAGGGACCAGCTGTGGGACCCTAAGCCGCTGGCAGCTGTGAGGACAGGGACAGACTGTCTGGCTCGCCGCATGTGTCCAGCACCCAGCCTGTGTCTGAGACCTGGCTCCCCCAGACATGGACCCTGAGACAGGCCTCACAGGCAGGCAGTTTACTTGGGAGAGGCGGCCCCAGGTAATCCGGGGCTGGGAGGTGAGATGAGGTCATGGACAGGGGTGCTGTGAAGCCACTTACCCTGGGGGGCTACTGGAGCTCTGTCTCCACTGAGACATCCGAGGGCAGAGGTGAGCCAGTCCACCTCATAGCTGGGAGGCTGGGCTATGATTCATCAACTCCAGTCCCCACTGAGGGAAGGCAGCTTCTGGGATTGTGGGTACCCCAACATGCCAGCTGCTTCCTTGAGAGACAAGCCTGCAGGCCAAGAGAGGCCCAGGTCCTGTCGGTAAAGCAGCCTCTGCCAGGCGGAGGTGAGCAGCAGGGGGCTATGTGTGGTGCTGGAAGCTTCCGCCAGCTGGGCACTTTCCACATCCATAGAACGAGGGCGGCATCATACTCCTCTCAGAGCAGGAATGGGAATAGAATGTGGAAAAGACGAGGCTGAGCTGCTGTGACTGGTTTTCTAGTTATTATCAGCTGAAACCGCTTCATCTGTAAAATGGGACTGTGCTCCCCATCTCGCTGGTGGGTTTAAGGATTCAGGACGAATTGTGTCAAGTTCTTCATGCAGTGCCAGGCCCATGGGCTGGCGATGCTCAGCAAGGCGGTGATCTCAGTTATCCCTGTGCCTGTGTCGGTAGGAGGGCCTCCATCCCCCCAGATGCTGGCTCCCGCATCTTCCCAGCAGGAGGCCCAGGGCCCCCCAGGCCCGCCCAGGCCCTGGGTGCCGGCAGTGGCCTGCCGCGCTGACGGCCTCTGACATCCTGTAATTGCTTTCCCAGGGAGACTCCTTTAAGCACAGAGCTGCTGGCCAGAGCAATTTGCTCTCCATCAATTTTTATTTCCAGGTTTTAAAATAAAGAGAATAAAGAAGGGGGTGGGGTAACCCGAGAACAACAGCATGTCTGCAAGAACAAACAAGCCGGGCACCCCTCGCACCCAGAGAGCCCCGGTCAGCCCCATCCTCATCCCTCCTTCCACTGCCACAGGTGACAGATGCCTTCCTACCTGGGGCTGGGGCCAGGAGGAGGGCTCCTGCTGGGCTGTGTCGCCTCTACCTGCCCGTGGCCTACAGAGGGCCCAGAGTGGTTAGAATTGGGGGTAGAAAAACTAATGCCCACTCCCCTGGAGGCCGTTCCCCCTTCCAGGCACTGATCTAAGCGCCTTACATGCAACACCTGCTTTAATCCTCAAGACGACCCCGAGAGGCAGGTACTGTTATCAGGCCCATTTTACAGATGCGCAAGCTGAGGCTTAGAAACATGTTTCTGTGATGGTTCTTCCTTTTCTGTCCTTCCTTTTCCTCCTCTCCTCCTGTCCTCTCCCCTTCTCCCTCTTCTTTCTCCTTCTCCCCACCCCCCCCAACTCCATCATATCCTTCTGGTGCCCTTGCCTGCTCAGAAGTCCATCTGCTCAGGACCAGGGACTCCTGGCTTGTCACTGGTAGGAAGGACCTTGTCACATATAATTTCTTCACTCTGCTACGGTTTGTGGTGGGCCTCCTGCGTGCCATGCACTGGCTGGATGCGGGGCGTGTGTGCAGAACAGGATAGGTCGTGCCCTCAGAAAGCTTTCAGTCTGTGGGAAGAGATAGCCAGTGAACGCTCACTCCGATGTTCCTGCTGAAACCAGGCCCTTCTCCCCAGCGCATCCGGCCAGGCCACGAGCCAGGCCCGTCCACCCCAGCTGAGTCCTGCCAGTTCCCAGCACAGCCCTGACCACCCCGGTCCAACCCCATGGCCTCTCACCACTACTGGCCACCGTGACCTCCCCAGCTTCTAGCGCACACAGCAGCAAGCGGGCAGCTGAGTGAGCTTTTCCAGATGTCACTGGGTCCTGTTAGCTGAGCCCACAGGGTTGAGAAGGAACACTGCTGGCCCAGGGCAGTGCAGTGCAAGGGGTGTGAGGCAGGCACGAGCCTGTCGTGTCAGGAGCCTGAAGACTGGGTGGCAGGAGCAGAGTGATCCAGAGATGGCTCAGAGGGGAGGTCGGGGGCTACTGAGACTGGCCGTCCCCAGGGTCATGGAAGACAGTTTGGATTTTGTCTTCAGTGCCCTGGGAGCCTTCTAAGCTGGCCAGTGGGTTCTCCTTACATCAGTCTGGCTCCCGACGGAGGACGGGCTGCTGGTGCCAGAGTGAAAGAGGCAGGCGGGTCGGGAGGCCCTGAAGCCCACTGTCTTACTTGGGGTCCCACAGCCAGATGGTTGCAGCAGAAGCTGGACCAGAACCCAGATTGCACACTGCCATTTTGTTGGTATTTTCATGATCCCTTAACCCAAATCCTTCGTGAGTCCCTTGGCACATGGTCTTGTACGGTGCCTCCCAAGGAGAAGAGCATTCTGAGCCTCGAGGCACAGAGAGGCTTAAACATGACTTGTACAACAATTGGTTGTCAGTGGCTGCGAGGAAGACAGTGTTGAGAGATCCTGAGGACCTCTGTGCATCACTGCCATGTTGAGGCAGTCTGCCGTGGGCATGCGTCAAGGAGTTTGCGGCTGTCCATCCCCCTCCATAATGGGACACAATGGAGGAAAGGCCCCCTTCCATTTCCCCACCTCCAGCTGGGTCCTCCCTTTGGTGACTCCACCCCCCCAAGAGTGACTCCACTGTCCCATGTGCTCTGAGCATCTGTTCCCACGCCCAGACTCCCCAGTGGCACCTTCTTGTCCTAAGGCCTCCTATATGCCCAGAAAGCCACGAGCAGGACCCAGGAGCTTTCCTAAATATATTTTTCTTCCTAGGCTCCATGTATCCCCGAGATCTCTCCTGCACCCTATTGTTCACTCCCTGGTGCCACTACCCACCTGGTCACACTCCCTTCTCATCCCCTACACAGCATTTTCCCTAGAGCCACTAGCATTTCCTCTCCTCCGAGGAGTGTGACCATCCCCTTGGCCAGGACTCCTGTGAAAGTGCTTAGAGCAGCAAAGTCCAGCCAAACCTTCTGCCCACCTAGCACCTGTCACACGCTCACCCATCAGCCCCAGCTTCCTTCTTGAATGACGAGCAAAACTGAATAACACCCAGCATTTCCCCAGAAGTGTGGGACAGACTAAATATTTCCTGGCCTTTGGCTTCTGTCTCGTATCCTAGAAAGAACCAGAAATCCTCTCACAGAGCGCCGTGGGAGGGTGCGCGGGAGTGTGGGAGAAGACCAGGCCTCGTGGGCCTGATCGGGCCAAGTGGAGGTCACCCAGCCTCTGGGCTCCTGGCTTCCTTCCACGGAGTCCCTCCTGCCTCACGCCGACCACACCAGCCTCCCAGAGCTTGCAAGAAGAGCAGTTAATCTCCCATAGTTTAAGGAGTTATTCAGAGAGGCTCAGCGAATGATGAATGTGGAAAGCATTACCAGCAAAGCACAGGGGCTCCGTGGAGCTGTTTAAAAATGCATTCTCCCATGTAAATTTCTGCTCCATCAATCCTTATGACATGTCAAACATTGCTATTGTTTCCTGAACAAATTGTACCGTGTGCCCTTCTCTGCAGATATGTGCACGGGAGCAGAACTGCTCGCCGGCACCCGCCGCCTGCCGCCATTGCCGGGACCCAGGGCTGCTGGGGAGGCAGCTGGGCCCGCCTTGCTTCAGAGCAGAAGCCCCGTGCGGGGTGTCTGGGCGAGCATGCGTGACCGGGGTGCAGGCGCTGGCGCAGAGTGATTGAGTGAGTGCCTGCTGCCAGCCCACAGGGAAGGGCACACAGGTGGCGGGGAAGGGGTGTGGAGGGGCCACAGGGACTGTAACTAGGGTGCGGTGGGGGGGGGTTGGTGCAAGTGTGTGAGATTGTGTATGGGATGGGTTTCACCTGGGCCAGACAGAGAGGAAAATCTCTATGGGAGGCAGGAGAACAGGCATATTTGGGAGGCTGCCGGAGCCACAGGGAAAGGAAGAGAGACAGGGTGTGTGTTTCTGTGTGTGTGTGTGTGTGTGTGTGAGTGAGAGAGAGAGGGAGGGAGGGAAGGGTGGGGAAGCGTGAGGACACAGGAGGAGAGAGGATACAAGGACAGGACATTCAGGCTATAGAGAAGAGTAGACAGGCTGTTTGAAACCATGAGAGGAGGGCGTCTGTCCCTAGGGAGGGATCAGCGCTGTCAGAATATGGCAGCTCCCGGGGCACCTGGGTGGCTCAGTGGGTTAAAGACTCTGCCTTTGGCTCAGGTCATGATCCTGGGGTCCTGGGATGGAGCCCTGCATTGGGCCTGCTTTCTCTTCTCTCTCTCTCTGCCTGCCTCTCTGCCTACTTGTGATCTCCATCTGTCAATTAAGTAAATAAAATATTAAAAAAAAAAAAAAACAAGAATATGGCAACTCCCAGTGGGTGGCAGTTCAGAGGGAGACCCTGGAGAAGGCCAGAGCAGGCAGGAGCCAGCTTGGGGCCTAAGGCCCAGCGTCCGTGATGGGCCTCTGCAAGGCTATTAAGAGGGACAGGAGAGAGGTGTAACGTATGTGATGGGGGCAGTGTGTCGGCAAGACAGGCCCTTGGTCCAGAACAAAGGAACGGAAGAGGGTGGGAGATTGTGACGGCTCATCATGAAAATAGTCTGGGTCAGAAGGGAGCCCTTAGGACAGGCCCAGGAGAGGGCAGGACCTGACCACTTGTGAAGCAGTGAGGTCCTGGGAGTGAGTGTGAGATGTCGTGATGAGCTGGGCTGGGCACAGAGCCCTGGCATACAAGTTAAAGGGAGTGCTGTATCCGAGGGGTGCTGGGTGAAGATATCTGGGTGTGTTGGGAAGGGTGCCCACAACCGGTTAGGCTGCCTTAACTTTAGCAGATGACAGCCTCTCCCAGTCTAGGTCCTGAGCCACATGCACATACCAAGACCAAACTTGGCGGGGGGTGGGGGTTCTTATTGGAGGGCAAGGGTCTTGGCTGAGGGTCGGCCTCCTGGGAAACCACAACCAGAGACGCCTGCTTCCTCTGCTTATGGGCATGGCCAGAGGTGCCAGAGCCTACCCCTTCCAGGCAGAGGCTGGGGGCAGAGCCATTATGGCTAGAAGGAGACTGCCTATGGGGACTCATCTGGCTTCTAGAGGGCAAGGACAGTGACCTGGTAGAGGCACCCTTGATCTCATGGCTGAACTCTTCAACTGCAGGAAGACACCTCTCCCCTAGCCCCACCTACAGGGGCAGGCAGGGAGGGGAGTGGTTACTAGCACAGGTGAGCTCATATCTTGTACTGTAGTCATTTGACCTTGAACAAGTTGATTGACCTCTCTAAGCCTCAGTTCCATCTGTAAAATGGGGATAATGTTGGTTCTAGTCCCCCTACCATCAGGGTAGGGCTGTCAGGAAGATGGAATGACATAAGGTGGGGGAAACGCTGGGCACGGTGCATTGTTCACAGATGTACTCGAAGGGAGATGGCATGGGGCACCATCTTACCCTCCCTTTGCCCCATAGCCAAAAAAGGATGGGCATTTCCAACTCAGACCTGGCCAGTCTGGAAATCTGGCCATTTCTCCACTGTAGGCTCACCTTGTCTTAACCTTTGGAATTTCCCCCACCATGCGTATTTATTTTTTTCCTTTTTGTCAGCAGAAGAAAATTACACTTCTGCCAGTATTGTCCATCACGGAAATAAGCACTCGCGATGCAATTATAAAGGCCCAAATGAGGGAATTAGTTTTGCTGGTAATGCCAGTGTTAGGGAGAATCAGAGGAGATGTCTTATAAATCAGGTACTGGACAGCAGCCAGTCCCAGCCCCACCCTCTCCCCATGTGCCAGTGGTGGGGACAGCTGCTGACTCTGCCTGGGGCCCTTCTTCCTAGACTGCCCACAATGGTGCTAGAGAAGGCCCGTGCTCAGAGCTGTCTCTGAGCTCCGTGCCAGGGGCTGGGTGCTTCTCCCCAGGAGCTCCCAAGGGCTTCTCAGTTTCCAGCCAGTGACTGTCCCATAGACACCAAACACACTTATTAGTCTAAAATTACCAAATTTTAAAATTACTAAAAAACACACTCATTAGTGTAAAATAACCCCATCACCCGTTAACCCCTTTTCTGCTTTATTCTCATCACAGTGGTTAGCATTGTCTGAAATTACGTTCTTTAGTAATTTCTCCCCTGCATTTTCGTCATCTTCCCTTCCCATCCGTAAGTCACATTCCAGCAAGGGCATTGGCGTCCGTGTAGCTGTGACTCCAGTGCCTGGTACAATCACTGGCATGGGAAGAGCCCAGAAAATATTTACTGACTACACGACTAAGGGTCTGGTCATTGTCTTCACGAAGGTTCTCTCCATTGTGTACCAGGTGTCCTCCATCTCGCCCTCTAGACCCACTCTGCCCCTTCCCAACGTGTTCTGCGCATGTCCCTGTTCGGAGCACAACAGAGGACACAAACATGAGTAAGATACAGACTTCTCTGTCAAGGGGCAGACGCGGGGAATACACGGGCAGTTTTCAGAAATGGCAAATTATACTCCATATTCCAAAAGAGGTACAGCCAAGGGCTCCCAGGTCAAGAACAGTGAACCGTCAGGGAGCTCCTTCAGTGACCGGGCATTTGGGGTGGGTCCTGAGGGCTGGGTTGGAGTTTGGATGGCAGTTACAGAATGAAGGGGTGTGGTGCAATCAGGCCATGAGAACCCAGAACAGCCCAGTGCATCATGGAGAGGTGGGTATAAGAGTGCCGAAGCTAGGGGCACTGGGTGGCTTAGTCGTTAAGCGTCTGCCTTTGGCTCGGGTCATGGTCCTGGGATTGAGTGTCCTGTCGGGCTCCTTGCTTGGCGGAAAGCCTGCATCTCCCTCTCCCACTCCCCCTGCTTGTGTTCCCTCTCTCGCTGTGTGTCTCTCTATCAGATAAATAAAAATCTTTAATTAAAAAAAAAAAAAAAGAGTTCCAAAGCTAGCCAGGCTTGACACAAGTGTGCTGGTCTGGATTTAATTTGGCAACAATGGGGAGCCACTGAAGGTTTTTGAGCAGAGGAAGATCATGTTAGCCATTGTTTTTGACTTCTGGCCCTTGCGTAGGCAATAAAGCATTACCAGCGTATATCTGGGGGTAAGATTCTAGCCCTGGGGGATGCTAATGGGTATGCAGAGACATCAGAGGGGAGATCTAGAACCCTGGTTTAGCATTTGTTGGAATTCCCAGGGTACGTTATGATTGCCGGCCATCTGGGCCTCCCCTCTGCTGTCTCGGCAAACCTGCTGCCATCCCCCAGCACTAGAATCTAACCCACGGGCACACACTGGTACACTTCACTGCTTACCAAGACTGGTCCTAAAGGACCCAGGGGCAAGAAGCCAACACCAATGGCTAACACAGCCGGAGAGAGGGTATTCCTGGCACAATGAGTACATGTGGCCTCTGTGGAGATCCTGGTTACTCCCCAGCCCCTCCTTCCTAAAGCAGGCCCAAGGGTCGCTGTTTGGCACAGGATGCGTTTCAGGGTCGCAGGCACAAAGCAGGGCTTGGGAAGGAGGCTGATTGAAAAGTGCATTAGAAAGGGGTGGAGGGGGCAGGCCCCCGCAGCGCCCTCCACTGGGCCAGCCAGCGTGGCAGAGCTGCGCTTCGGCTGCCCCGGAACCCAGAGGTGCTAAATGGTTTTAGACACGGATGTGGAGGCCAGCTCTGCCACTTAGCAGTGGAGAGCTCTTGGGCACCTTTCCTAAGGAAGATCCTGTCTGCTTCCTCGTTTGGGAAAGGCAAGGAGCAGGGGTGGTAGCAGTACCCAGCTCACAGGGCTGGGCTGGAATGAAATCCAGGGGCAGGAATGCATGTTGCCACTGCTTGGATGTAGAGGTCACTGTAGAGGACGGAGATCGTGAGCACCCCCCCCCCCAACCTGTGCAGGTGCCATGACCCCACCGTGTCCCCCAGGGAGCCACAGCCGGGAGGGAGGAAACACAGCCGCTGACAGCTTCCTCTCTGCCGCATCTTCAGGGCTGGGAGTCTTTCCTGAAGGGCGGAGCCCAAACCCAGCCTTGGAGAGCCAAGGAGGACAGAAAGGTGTGAGCCAGGCAGGGGAGGAAGGAAGCAGTCAAGGCAGAGGGGAGCAGATGGGCTGTGCCAGTCTGGGCCAGAGCCACACATGGTCTGGCCTAGGTCAGCAACGAGGCTGGAGCCAGCAGCAGGGCCCCAGAGGGCAGAGCCACGAGTGTGTGTGGAGGAGAAGGGACTGTCCCCTCAGGGCACTGGGGAGCCCAGAAGGGCCTTCGGCAGGGCCGAGTGATGGGATTTGCTGTCTCCTCCCAGGCACGGAGCCCTTGACCCAGGCCCCCTGCCGCGGGCACTGGCCTGAGCACCCTGGCAGGGCCCTCCGTGTGGGCGCCAGCTGCCCCCGTCATGGCAGGGCCCCAGAAGCAGCTTTTCATCTTCTTCTGATTCTGCTTCATGTATTTGAAAGATGGAAGTTCTCCCTCTCCTCTTCGCTGGGCATACATATTTCATATGGTCATTAGACGGCGGCACTAAAGGACTCACAAATCTTCCCCGGTCAGCATCAGCGGCGTGGGTGGGCAGCGGGAGGCCTCAGAGGAAGGGGTCACTCTGGGAGCCATGGCAGTGCCCAGCCTGCCGGGGGAAGACACAGAGATGGGGGTTGGGGGCTTGGAGGCCAGAGTCTGCCTGGGGAGAGAAGACCAGCCCATCTTGTCACCCAATTTCCCTGGGCCTCAGCTGTGAAAGGGCTGGACAAGGGGACCTCTGGGTTCCTTCCTGCCCTACCAGTCTGAGTGCCATTCCACAGGGCACCCAGCTATGAAGGGCTTTGTCCCTAGGGCCAGAAACTCCCCCCTTATGATTTGATGGGGCCCTCGGTTCCTGCATATCCTAGCCCTCTCTTCCTCTCCTCCTGATCCCCTCCACACGTCCTAGCTGCTCTCTCGGGTCCCTGGCCCCTTTTCTCAGCCCCTTTTGCTCCCTTCCCTTTGAATCTCCTCTCTTTCCTGGCTTTGTCCCAGCTCTCCACCCCCCTTCTTCCTAGAACTTGTTCATTCCTTTTCCAAGCGTTCATTCAGCAGCTGCTCTGTGCCCGGCACTGGGTGGTGGGAGGGAGCCCTGTAGGTGTGGCTTTGCCTCTGTTGCTCCCCCAGACCCTTTCCTCTGACCCACCAGGATGCTGAGGCCTGAGGGGGGTGACATTTGGTCACATAGTGTTCTCACTGTTGGCACTGTCCTGGAACTGGGGACTCTAGGCCACACTGACACCTCACCAAGGGGCCTGAGGGTATCACCAGGCCAAGCCTCACTTACAGGAGTTAACTACGGCCACACGTGGTGATGATGATCAGTGGGGCAAAAGGGAACTTAGGAGCTCCTCCCTGCTTCTCTGGTCCTTGGAAGGGGAGGAGGGAGGCAGGCTTATCCTGAGGAGCTTTGTCTAGGTTCTTCCGAGAGCAAGCTCCCTTCTCGGTTCAGAGCAGTAACACATGGAGGCCAAGGGCGTGGCAAGACAGCACTGGCTTCAAATCCCTGCGAAGCCTTGGGGGAGCTCTTTACCTTCTCTGTGCCTCAGTTTCCTTGTCTGTGAATTGGAGGCCGTGCTGATAATAGGACCTATGTCGCAGGGTGGTTACGAAAATGTGGGACAAGTGAAAGGTGCTCCGTAAATGATGGTTGTGGTGAGGAGTGGCTCAGAGAGAGGGTCTGTCCGGGAAGCAGTCCTGCATAGGAGGGTGGCTTCCATGGCTCAACATCGTCTTTGTCCCTTATTAGAATGCATCCCTGAGAACCTGTGCTATGCTCAGAGCCTGACTGAGCAGAAGGCCTCACACAGTCTTCCAGAAGGCAGACAGTGGGCACGTTGAATGGGACTTGGGCACAAGCGGCTGCCCCCAGCCCCAGAAATGGCCTCTTTCTGGATAACCAGGTTTCCTAGATAACTGAGTTCTGAACCCTTTGAGTCTAAACATTTTTTTTTCACTTGGATCATTTGGTGTAGAAATACATTATTCACTCTTCTGCCTTCTTTAACTAAGTATACTGAACACAAATTTTTCTCAAACATTCAGGTCTATCATAAAGAACATGGAATTCGATAGATTTCACAGAATCCAGGAACTTGCAGGAGAACCTCAAAAAATAAGTGATACAAAGATATGGAGGGCAGGGAAAATAGAGGTTGGTAAGAGGGTACCAACTTTCAGCTGTAAGATGAATGGGGTCTGAGGAGCTAACGTATAAGATGACCACTGTTGATAACGCTGTATTGTAGAACTGAAATTTGCTAAGAGAGTAGAACTTCGTGTTCTCACCAAAAAAAAAAAAAAAAAAAAAAAATGGTAAGTAAGGGAAGTGATGGATGTGTTAATTAACTCAGTGGGGGACATCCTTTTATAGCGAACATGTATATCAAATCATCACATTGTACACTTCAGATGTGTTACCATTTTATTTGTCTATTATACCTCACTAAAGCTAAAATAAAAGTAATGAAACATTTTCATTAGCAGAAACTCTGTCCAATCACAGTCTTATCGAGAAGCCCCGAATGTAAGGCAGATGTCCACAAGGTCAGCCCAAAGCCTTTGCTCCTGGCATCTGGTGGCAGCAGCAGGCTGCCCGGCTCCAGGGCAGTGAGTTGCCTGGGAACGGAGCAGAGTCCCAGTGCCCAGCACACAGTGCGTGCTTAATAGGGAACGGACGGTGGGGCGCCTGGGTGGCTCAGTGGGTTAAGCCTCTGCCTTCGGCTCAATCATGGTCTCAGGGTCCTGGGATCGAGCCCCGCATCGGGCTCTCTGCTCAGCAGGGATCCTGTTTCCCCCTCTCTCTCTGCCTGCCTCTCTGCCTACTTGTGATCTCTCTCTCTCTCTCTGTCAAATGAATAAATAAAATCTTAAAAAAAAAAAAAGGGAACAGATGAGTGAATGAATGGTGTCATTTCACCTATACTGTGGACTACGGCAGAGCCGAGAATGAGGCAGAAGCCAAAAGTCCCACCCCCAAAGCCGAACCTCTGCTGAAATCACAGGCCGGCTGTGGACATTTCCCGGGGAGATCAGGAGCCTCGCCGGGGCGGGCAGCAATGACTTCTTGTGCTGACCTTTGCAGGCAACAGACAATGATGTGGGCACCTTCGGCGAAGTCAACTACTTCTTCAGCGATGACCCTGACCGGTAAGACCCTGCCCCAGCGCCCCCCACCCCATGCTACCCCAGCAGTGGCACTCCACTATTCACAAAGTTCCAGAAACTTCTCAGTGCCCAGGGAGGCCAGGGAGGGTGCGGTGCTGCCATGGCTAACACACTGAGCAGGGAGGGAGTCAGAACCCATGGGAGTCCCTGCCAGCATGGCCGTCGCCGTGGCACAGTCGTGGCCAAATCCTCTAAACCCTCAGAGGGATCGTCTTTCTGACCCTCGAAAGACAACCTTTAGCTTTGGGGATGAAGCAGCTCAGGAACACGAGTGACAGCACCTAGCGAAGGCCGTAGCAGCTGCAGCTTCCATCTGGGAACCCTTGCTGTGTGTTGCTCAGTGCCAAGAGCTTTCCACACGTGATCCAATCTCATCCCCCCAAGTGCTAGAGGAACTCAGCACCAGGCACTGTTAGCGTCTGCGCTTTGCAGAGGCAGAAACTCAGAGAGGCTGAGACATTTGCCCGAAGTCACACAGCCAGTAAGGTCTAGGGCCCGGTGCCTGCGCGCGGTCTTCACCACCGGGATACGTGGCCTCCAGCAAGAGGGGGCCCGCCGCATCCCTCAGCCGCTGGGGGGGTGGGGGGTAACTCGCCTCACCGCCAGGCTGCTGCCAGCCTCGCCCTGTCACCCACCATGGCTTTGGGCCATCTCTTTCCTCGTCCTTAGTTAAGCAGAAGGGGAAACCCTCTCATTTTTAATTATCAAAACCAAGTGGAGTTAGCATGTCTGAGGCATCTGGATGCTCTGCAGGATGAGGAAGACAGGCTGTCAGCTTGCGGTCCGGGCCCTGGCTGGCTGTGGGGGCGCTCAGGAAGAGACAGATTATTAGCCGTCCAGCCTTGCTCTCCCGCTCTGGGTGGAGCCTCACGGAGGCAGGAAGGAGCCAGCAGCAGGAGGCATGCACAGGGCATCTCTGTCCCTCTGGGCCCCCGTGTCCACACGGCCTTGTGCCGGTCAACTTGGGTTTCCTCATCCCTTCCCGTCTTCTTCCCTGGTCCTGGAGCCAGGAACTTCTAGGCTCAGAGGACCAGATCTGGGCATACAGGTGCCAACTTTCGACTCAAGGGAGGCTCCCGAGGGACTGTTTAGAGGAGGAGGCTAGAGGGATGGTCTCGCTGGACCTCGCTTCTCCCCAGGAGATACATACTAGGCTCTTAGCCAGGGCTCCACCCTGGGGCAGAAGAGAAGGGCTCTCTCCCGAGAGATGACCCATGACCTCTTCCCCTAGCTGGATGCTTTACCACCTGCCTAGAACATTTAGGAGCCAAAGCATCTGGAATGGCAGAATTTCTGACCATCCTTGTTCTCCAGCATCTGAATGTGGACAGTAGGCAGAAACTCCTGTTCACGAAGGAGGAGGGTCATTCTGCCGAGTTCCCTCTGATGAAATCAACCTGCTCCTGCCCTTTCAGTACCGGGCTATTCCCCACTCCCGTGTGCTCCTCACCCCTGCCCACCACTTCCCACCCCACTCCCCGTTAGAAACAGACACTCTTCTGAGTCAGGGCAAGTGAAGAGAGGGCAGACTTCTGACTTTATTTCTGTTTATGCCTTCGGGCAAGGACAGGCTAGTAAATACAGGCCTTATCTTTGAGCTGCTTGACTTTACGCCTGGGGCCCTTTCTCTCCCCCTGTCCCACCTGACACAGGTTCTCTCTGGACAAGGACACTGGACTCATCATGCTCATTGCCAGACTGGACTACGAGCTCATCCAGCGCTTCACCTTGACAATCATCGCCCGGGATGGGGGTGGTGAGGAGACCACAGGCCGGGTCAGGATCAACGTGTTGGATGTCAACGACAACGTGCCTACCTTCCAGAAGGATGCCTATGTGGGGGCTCTGAGGGAAAACGAGCCTTCTGTCACCCAGCTGGTGCGGCTCCGGGTAAGAAGCCAGAGCATCCTGCCACCCAGCCTCCCTCCTGTCCTCCCCTCGGCAGCCTCGGCCTGCCCACCGCCCTGTGGAAGCTGCCGCGAGAGACACCAAACTGCCATCCACAAAGAACTCAGCCCCAATTTGCATCAGGCGTCTGAGCTTTCCCTGGTGTCCCTGGCAACCGAGTGGGGCAAGTGTCTGGGTCAGCTTAAATTTCAGGTCACCATTCAGCAAAGGGATGTTCCCCCCCCCGCCCCGCTTGGCAAGTGGCAAGCAGGATCTCCACTTGGGACCCCATACTCCCAAAATCCTCCTGCAGTGAGTTCCCCCCACACAGAGTAACTCTGACCAGAGACTTTTTTTTTTTTTTTAAGATTTTATTTATTTGACAGAGATCACAAGTAGGCAGAGAGGCAGGCAGAGAGAATGGGGAAAGCAGGCTCCCCACTGAGCAGAGAGCCCGATGCAGGGCTCGATCCCAGTACCCTGGGATCATGACCTGAGCCGAAGGCAGAGGCTTTAACCCACTGAGCCACCCAGGCACCCCAGACCAGAGACTTCTTGATGTCCTCACTCCCCTTCCCCACTTGTGCCCACCCAGAGTGCCTCCCTTTAGAGCTGGATTCTGAAGTGGGCAGGAAGAAAGGCAAGAGACCAGGGGTGGGCACGGGAGGTTGCAGAGAAGGAAGAACCCGCACCCCCATGCCATCCCACCCCACTCGGCTCCCAGTACACCAGAGCAGTGGGAGCCCCTTGGAGCCTCTCTAGGAGCAGAGACCTCTGAAAAGAAGCTAATTAATTCAGGCACCCCAGAGAGAAAGAGGGATCTCTGACCTCATTCCAGGGCATCCACCCCACCTTGTATTCGTGCAGTATGCATTTATTTGACACCTACTGTGTGCCAAAAATTGTGCCGGACTACAGGTACACAGGAGCCATCGAGAAGTTAAGTTTCCTGCTGGCACAGAGCTGACAGTCTGAGGGAGGCAGGCAGAAATGAAACGGGAAGCCACGGCTGGGTGTGGAGGGACTAAGGAGGCACATAGCGCAGGGCCTACCTGGTCCAGAGGTCAGTGAGGGCCCTCTGTGGTTGGGCTGCTCAAGCTGAGACCAAAGGGTCTATAAGATGGTCGTGCCAGGGATGGTGGCGACCCTCTCATCCTCAGGGTAAGCCCCGGGCTTCCCCCTTTCCCCTAGGCCTCCAGCAGACCTTCTGGATTCCCACACTCCCTCCACACCCCGACATGAGTTGTGTCTGTGGGGAGCCAGAGAGTGGCCTCCGGCTGAGGGACAAGGAAGGCCTGGATCTCCCAAAGCAGGCGACCCTGAAGGGATCATCCCTCCCCTCCCACCTGCCCTCTTCCAGCCCCAGCCCCTGAGGGCTCACAGGTCCTGTCTGTGCTCTTCTCCCCAGGCAACCGATGAGGACTCCCCTCCCAACAACCAGATCACCTACAGCATCGTCAACGCTTCCGCCTTTGGCAGCTACTTCGACATCAGCGTGTACGAGGGCTATGGAGGTATTTGTGCTGGCGCGAGGGGCCGCCCAGGGAGGAGGGGCGGCGGGCCAGAGCAGGGCGGCGCACCCACGATGCTCTCGGGGGGCGAGGGGAGAGGCGGTGTCAGTCACCCCAGAAGGCCATCAGGAGGGGTGTGGCTGTCTGTCTCCCAGACACCCTGGACAAGCCAGGGAGCTGCCCCACAGCCCATCAGCCAGGGTGAGGGACACAGGCCTGGGATCGCCCTTCTGTAGGAACAGCTCCATCTTTCTCTGGGTCTCAGGCCATGGGCAGCTCCGCATCTGATATCACCACAGTCTGCAGGTCCCCTCGTTCTTACCCTGGCTGCCTGGCCAGGTCCGTGAGGTAGAGGCTTGTTGGCTGCGCCTCCCGACGCTCTGGGCCCGCTTCAGCAGCCTCACAGGCAGTGACCACTCCCTGCTTGGCTCAGGCACAGTCCCAGACTCTGGGCCTCACCCCGACAGCCCTCCTGGGACTCCTGATCCCCAGAACCCAGGCAGGGAGTAGCAGCAGCAGCCTTCAGCTCCAAGATCTTGAGACAGCCTTGTTTCTCAGAGGAGGGGCAACAAAGGCCCAGAGATAGGAGTGACTTGCCCGAGGTCACACAGCAGAGGGGGCCAGCAACAGACACACATGTGATCTGGCTCTGGGTTGCTGCTCCAGCCTCTTCCTTCAGCATGTCTGTCTCCACACCAGGTCCCAGCCTCTCTGAGACCCTTGACACTCTCCCCTTACTGGTCACTCCCATGTCTTTGCTGAGTCTGTTCCTTCTGCCAGGAAAACCCTTCCTCTCAGTCTCTTTGCTCTGCCTTCCTTTGGCCTTAGGCTGGTCATTTGGACATCTCCTCCTGTGGGAAGCTTCCCGAATGCTTGAAGATGGCATAGGTGACCCCAAGGCAGACCCCATGCACTCTGGGTAACTCTGAGTCCAGCACTCCCTCCTCCTGTACCCCGCAGTCAGGTCAGGGAGACGAGGTCACGGAAACTGCAGTCCTCACTCCAGATGCTACAGCCCAATGTTCTCTCTAAAATCTATGCCCCACCCCCTCAAGGACCTGAAGTGTCTTTGCCCACTGGCACACCCCTGCCTCTTCGTAGCTAGACCCTCCCTTAGGTTTTATATTACTAAAGCAAAGCTTTTACTTCCATTTTCCGTGTAGAAAGTGGTGATTTCATATGTCATAATGCCCCAGCAGACCACCTATGCCCCCCACGTGGGAGCCCATATGCCTTCCCTCCCCAGGCAGGAGAATACCTGTGGGAGAGTTCAGGCATGTGCCACAGTGGGGACATCAGAAGGCGACATCTCTCAGCTGCCCCCGGATCCCCCTCACTTCTGCCTGCCTCTGGCTTTAGAGCTGTCTTTACCCCCTTCAAGCAAGGTTCTGCTGAGAGTAAAATTGGCCACACCTGAGGGTCCCCCCAAGGGGGTCAGCAGTGCCCAGAGCAGGCTGCTGGATAGGATGGGCATGGAGAGCCCACGGGGTAAAGGGAGGAGGCACAGGAGGGAAGGAGAGAGAGGACAGAGGCCATGGGAGGGATCAGGCAGGGCCAGAGAGACTGAGGAAGGAGCTGCCATCTGCACCCCACTGTCGGCATCACCCCAGCAGCCCTGAGGCTGGGCAGTGAGTGGATGAGCTTTCTGCATATCTGGAGGGAGAACTGGTAGAAGACCAAACTAGAGAGCCAGAGGCATGACCCTGCCCTCTGAGAGGCTTCCAGGCTGATGGAGAGTGCCAGATAAGTGGGTGAGACAGACAGACAGATGAGCAGGCAATAGCACCTACTAGGGAGCCTGGGCTCTGGATTCAGAGAAACACAGGCTCAAGCCCCGCCTCTAACACGGTACTGGCTGTGTGACTTTGGCCAAGTTACTGAGCCTCTCTGAGCTTGGTTTCCTCACCTGTAAAGCAGTGGTTACATTACCACCAAGACAGTCAACACCAGCTGTGCTCAGCATTGTACCTCACCAAAGTCAAGACCACGAGGCTCCAGGAATTCAGAGCCGGTGGTGGTGGGGGGGGGCGGGGAATGAGGCAGAGCTGGCCAGCCTGTGCCAGCCACAGCCTCTCTGCCCAAAGAAGACCCCTGGCTGGATGGGCATCTAAAGTCTGCTTATAGGAGGCCTGGGGCCATGTTCCTGTCATTTCAGTGATCAGCGTGAGCCGTCCCCTGGATTATGAGCAGATACCCAATGGGCTGATTTACCTGACGGTCATGGCTAAGGACGCTGGCAACCCCCCTCTGAACAGCACTGTCCCTGTCACCATCGAGGTGTTTGTAAGTATCCGGGGTGCTGGTCTTGCCCTTTCAAGTGAGTGAGTGTTGGGCTTACCTTCCCAGGGTAAAGAGTGGTGAGTGTTGGGCGCCCTGCCTGAACCCAGTGGTGTCAGACTGTGTCCCTACATCCTTGGCTGTCCCTGCAGCTCGGGGAGTCACTCAGCAGACTGTCCTGCAAACTTCTGCCATCGCTGAACCGCCAAGCTGCCCCCTAGCTCAGCCAGGAAGGCCAGGCCCTGGGATGTGAGAAGAGCCCCACCATCCTACTCTAACTTCTTTAGGGGGGCTCAGGATGCCCGCTGGTGGGGAACAGGAACTGGGGCTCAAGCAGGAGGAAATGTCATGGGATTCCGTCGTGTAGAGCCATGCTTTGTGAAGTTGAAGGGAAATTACAGGGAGGTCATCTCTCTCCTGTCTCTTTCTCTCTATGTATCCCCCTCTTCCTTTTCTCTTTCCTTTGTCCGCTCCTCTGAAGATCTAAAGAGGCCTGAAACCCAGCCACAGCTGGCCTGACATGAATATCAAACACACGTTAGTGCTCTCCGTGTCTGAAATTATCAGTCACTGAATCCATCTCCACGCCAGTTCATTTGCCCCGTGCTGCCCCGCTAGCGATCCCAGGGATGCAGATCGTGGTCTGAAGGGGGCATCAGTGACCTTTCCCCACTGTGCATGCACAAGCATCCCCCTCCCCAACCCCCATCTCATAAAGGCTGCTGCCTGCAGGAGCCATGAGTGTGTGTTGACGGAAGAGTTAGTGCATTTCAGACTCCAGGAAGATTAGATTAGATGGGCAGGTTAGGAGATACACTGTGATCTGACGTGCGCTCTGCAAAATCTCCCGTGCAGAAGTGCTGGATGACCTTTCTGTCCCAGATGGCTTCACCAGTAGCTTCTGGCACTGCCCCACACCTGGCTTTACCAAGCCTCATCCTCTCAACCCAGAGCAGAGGCCCAAGGGCCAGCTGCCTGGTGGGATGGTCCTTCTATGGGCAGGGAACCCTACTCGCTTGCTCCCTAGGATGGGCTGGCAGTGATGAGGTGGAGGGTGATGCCTCGGGGGGAGCCCTTCATGTGGGCAGCCAGGAGCAGGATCTAGGGGTGGCATCAGAGGGTGAGGCTGTGAAGAACCAGCAAAGGGAAAAGCATAGTCTGGGGTCCCTCGCCGGTTTCAGGGAGTGGTGGGAGGCTGGGGGGAGGGGTGGCCGGGAAAGAGGAGATCCACAGAACCCTAAACACTCACGGCCTGCCTTTACCCACAGCACCCCACTTTGAAGCACCAGGGCAGTCGGGCACCAAAGAAGCAGAATGCATTCCTTGTCAATTATGACCCCGTTCTTGAGTTCCTTCTCCATGTGGCCCCAACCCTAGTTTACCCATCTTGATTAAACTCAGCCCCCAAAGCACCCCAGTCCTGGTCACACTCCCAAGCTCAAGCGACCCACCATTTTCAACTGCTTGGTATTGTCTGCTCAGGCATGGTGACTTTTCCCAGTGAGCAAGGTGCAGCGGCAGGGATGGGAGGGAACAACAGTGTCTGTGAAACCTGCCCTCTCCTCAAGGAATGAAGGAAGGAACAGAGTTTGGGAGGCGTATGGCTCTGAGACCCAGCTCTGCCACCCTCTAACTCTATGACCTGGGGTCCTAAACTCTCTGTCTTTCTCAACCTCAGTCTCTTCATCTGCAAAATGGGGATAATCATGGTACCACGTCATGGTATTGTCATGAGGCTTGAGATCACGCAGGTGGCTCTTGACACCTGTTATGTTGGCTGTCGTTGCAGCTGGTAGGATGGTCGTGCATACCGTCGGCAGCATCTGTGCTCCCGGCTATCTCTGGTACCCATGGGAATTTCCGAGAACTCAGCCAGACAGAGAAGATACACTCTCAGTTTGGGGGAAGCGGATGAGGGAGAAGGTGAGAATAGGGGAGGAGTTAGAAAATAAGTTGAGGTGATCTATACCAGCCCAGGTATGGATAGGCAGAGTTGGCCACGTGGAAATTAAAACTTTCCCAATCCCATTCCACAGATGAGGCAAAATATAGCAGGTCCAGGATCCCCAGGGCCTTCCTCTCTCTCTGGCTAATAAGTGGCACTTGAGTTTGCTGCCAGTCCTGGTGAGCTAGGATTGGAATCCTGACCTGTCTGACTCCTGAGTTCACATCCTTTCCAGTATACTCCTAGGCCCGAAGCCTCGGAAATCCCTAGCTGCGTGCGATTGAAATCAGTACACCTCGCAGTTTGCGTGGATCTCCTGGAGATCTTAAATTCTTATTTAGTGGACCTAAGCAGGGGCCAAGGCTCTGCATTCCCAGCAAAGTCCAGGCAATGCGGACGCTTCAGGTCAGGGGACCACACTTTGAGGAGCAAGGCCTTCCAAGGTCAGCCTTGATGGGATCTTGAAACCCAGGGACTGCCCCAAACCCCAGCTTCCCCACCGGTGGCTCAGTTAAGGAACCCAGAAAGGGCCTCTTCCTCCTTTCACCTTGGCTTCTCTGGGGGGAACCCAAGCAAGCAGGAAGAGGGTGGCCAAGGAGCCAAATGAACCTTTCATTCACTGTGAATAAAAGAGGAGTCAGCAGGAGCGCCTGGGTGGCTCAGTGGGTTAAGCCGCTGCCTTCGGCTCGGGTCATGATCTCAGAGTCCTGGGATCGAGTCCTGCATCGGGTTCTCCGCTCGGCAGGGAGCCTGCTTCCCTCTCTCTCTCTCTGCCTGCCTCTCCATCTACTTATGATCTCTCTCTCTCTCTCTGTCAAGTAAATAAATAAATAATCTTTAAAAAAAAAAAAAAAAAAGAGGGGTCAGCAGCCTTGGCCTCCCTCCCTGAAGCCAGACAGCAGGGTATCCGTGTGCAGGGCTGGGTGGGGGCAGGGATCCACTGGGCCTGGAGCTACTTGAGCTGAGCAGAAAGAGTCATTTTCAAATTCCCTCAAAGCTGTCCTGCAGACCAGCAAGGGCCCCACAGTTTCCCTCCAGGTGTGCTCCGGCCCTGACAGTGGGGAAGGGTGGGGCGGGGGTTCTGGCAACAAAGACAGGAGCCACCTTGGCCGTGAGGGACCATACTCCCTCAAGCAGGGCTTTGGGGTGGTGTAGTCACTAGTCACTTTTGTCTAAGGACCGCACTTGAAAAGGTCATCGCCTTTGGGTTGATTTTGCACATGGGTGATTTTTAAGTATCTGTCACTTGTCTAAGCTGCCTCCTCCATCCACCAAAGGGATTTTCTCTCAACTGGGGGCAAAGATGAGAGATGAGAAGTTCACAGCAGCGTCTCTGGCACTGGTTGGGGGTGGGAGGCTCCTGGAGGAGAAAGGGGTGGGGGAGGGGGGGGCGCCAGGTGATTCCTTTTCACCCACTGCTTGTTGGTTTTTAATAAAGAAGTCAAACTTGGTTTGTAGATTTCCCATTAGGGGACAATAAGCTTTTGTAGAGGGAGCCGCTGAATTAGAACTAATAGCGAATGCAGTGCCAGGATCCGGGGAAATATCACCGCTAATAAGTTTCTGCCTCACGCTCTGTCACTGACATTCTCAGCGCCGTCTCGCGCAGCCAAGCGGAAGGCTTAAATATATACATATATGGGGCATTGGCGCCTGCACTGGGGGGATGCCCCGGCATGCTGTTGGGGCACTGGATGGCAGGTGAGCCTTCACGCCACCAGTTCTCCGAGGCAGAGGGGTGGGGGGGAGGTGCTGCACAGCCCAGAGCCCGGGGACAGGCTGGGGAAGAAGAGCGGCATTCCTTTCTGGGTACCCACAGTCTGCAGTTCCGGCAGGATGGGGTTCTCGAAAGTTCTGAGGCGTGGACAGCCAGCTGTCATGCCTGTCTCACTTTCATTGCTGCTCGGGTATAAGTGATGCTAGCAAAGCGGGCTTCTAGGGAAGTCTGCCCCTCAAGGAGCTCCCAGGTCCGTGAGGGAAGCCTGTGCTGTGAATACTGCAGACTCCCCGGGGGCCACCACGCCCAGGGCTCCCAGGGGAAGGGGAAAGGCTCAGAGTCAGGGGGCCTGGGGGCTTCCTCCAAGAGGTCAATAGAAAGAAATTCATGTTGAGTGCTTACAAAAAGCAGTGGGCAAGGACCAGAGTCTTGGAGGGCGTAGAGATCATCCGGAGAGTGGAAGAGGGAGACAGAGGAGCAGGGGGAGAAGGAGGAGGCCAAGTCTGGGCCAGTTCAGCCCCTTGGCCTTTACCAGCTCCTGGCCACTGTGTCACCGAGGCTGGTCTCTGGTGGAGGCAGGATGGGATGAGGGACTGCTGGAGAACTGGAGGTGGCAGGCTCCGGGCCAGGCTTTGCCCCAGTGGGTGGAGGAGCCGCTCTTGTTCCTACCTGCGCAGAGGGGCCTGGAATCCGGGCTCTGGAAACCAGGAACTTCAGGTCTGGGTGTTCCTTTCTCCCTTTCCTTCTGGTGGTAAGGGTCTTAGAACCTTCCATCGCCATCTTAGAGCTGCTGGGAGGGAAGTTTCAAGCGGGCACCCCCAGCATGGAGGGTGCTGAGCTGAGCAGAACAGGAGTAAAGCTTGGAGATGCGCTCGAAAACCAATGGGAGAGAAGGAAGCTGAGAGTTCTAGGCAACCCCACCGCTGCCTTCCTTTTCCATCTTCCTGGCTCTTACGTGTCTCCCCAAACTGTACCCCAGCCAGGGGAACACCCGCCCCCCCATGACACCCCACCTGGCTCTGGTTATACATCAAGGCCAAAGCTCCTCTGTGCCAGCCCCCCGTCCCCAGCCTCCCCTCGGGCAGCCAACCAGCCCTGCTGGCCTCCCTGGCTCTGAAAACCTGTTTCCCTTCCATCCAGGATGAGAACGACAACCCGCCCACCTTCAGCAAGCCTGCCTACTTTGTCTCCGTGGTGGAGAACATCATGGCAGGTACAGGCCCCGGTGGGGGGAGGCTGTGGAGGCAGGAGGCCAGCGGACACACCCATGACAAGTCTAGTCATCTGCCAGCCAGCGGCTGTTTGCAGAGCACCCACAACGTGCAGGCACTGTCCTGGGTGCTTGGTCCCCACTCTCCTTCAGCTGCTCTCCAGCAGGGGAGAGAACAGTTAGCGATCAGTCACAGAACAAGCTTGATTAAGTGAGCGTGTGCAGAGAGGACTGAATCATGTTGTGAGGCCAGGCCGGCTGTGTTCCTATGTGAGAAATAGAAGGGGACGCTCATCTCACGGCCATGAATTTGGTGGCAGGGTCCAGCTTGCAGACCCGGGACCCCCAGCTCCACATTCGGGTTCCCCGGGGACCCTCTCTGTCCTGGGGGCAGGCTGATAGCTCACCCTTACATCTAGGGTGGACTGTTCTAGTGGGGGAAACCCCCAGGTGAGGAATTGCTGCTATATCTGGAGGGTGACCTTCTGTGTCACCATGGGGCCTTCTCAGGAGAGTCTCTAGATATGTTCCTGGTGTCTGAGGACTTCCTGGGTGGGTCCCAGGCTGGGCCCAACCCACCCTTCCCTGTCCCAGTCAGGCATCCCCAGGATCTCTTTCCTGTCCCCCTGCTCAGGGTAAGACTGGGGAGCCAAGGCCTTACACTCCCTGGAAGGTGCCAGAAAGACCTGCCTGTCTCACAGCCCCCTGCCTGGCCCCTTAGACCACTGGGACTCCTGCTTCATCCACACAAGAGTAACCCCCGTGTGTGGCTCGGTGAGAGCTGCCGTGGGCCTGCACCCTGCTTGTCCCCAGGGTCCTCACCAACAGCCCCATAAGCTGGCTTTCCAGGTGGACCATTTTATAGAGGAGGAAGCTGAGGCTTAGTTGCCAGAAGGTCCCCTGGGATTCCAGCCTGGGCGCCATGACTCTGAAAGGCCACACACTGAATCTCCTCAGTGTGGCCATTAGGTGGCAGTGGGAGACAACTGGAGGGCTGGACCCCATAACCTGGAGTGGCCTTGGGACAGGCCGCTTTCAGGGTCTCTGGCAAGGGCCGCTGGAAAGGCTGGTCCCCTGACCCAGGGTTTCACAGAAACAGACATGACGGTGAGGGCCTTAACTAGATATTAAAGAGAAAATAAAAACCCTTATAAATTTCCCCTTGTGAACAAGATGAAACAAGACCAAAATTGAATACAATAAACGTGGAATAATTTAATATAGGGCTTCATTTCTTTTTGACTCAAAGTCAAAGATGGTCCATCTGAGTGTATTTTCTCTGGTGAGCTGCCAGAGGGAGTTGGGGGAGAGCAGTGGAAAGTTCCCTAGGGGTGGGGGATGGGCAGGAGCAGCAGGTTTAATCCCCCCCAGGGCTCCGGGACCCCCTCCCATGGAGCCTTGTCCCCACGCAGCCTAGGGAGCTCTGGGGGTTGAGCCCATTCTCATCCCTGGGTGCCCCAGTGGCAGGTTTCCTGCCTCCTGAAGGCTGGTCAGCAGGAGGTCTCAGGTCCTGCTCCCAAGGCCTCAAGCCACAAGCCTAGGTTGAACATTTCCCGTTTGTCTCCCGGAAGGAGCCACGGTGCTGTTCCTGAATGCCACAGACCTGGACCGCTCCCGAGAGTATGGTCAGGAGTCCATCATCTACTCCTTGGAGGGTTCCTCCCAGTTTCGGATCAACGCCCGCTCGGGTGAGTGCCGTGGCCCCATCCTCTGTGCCTCGGGCTGACTCCCCATGCCTGGCCCTGGGTCTGCCCCTGAGCTAGGGTCTCCCTCCCTTTCCCAGGAAGCCCTCAACTGAAACATGCCAGCTTTGAGCACCTGGTTTTATCCCTGACATACGAACTAGAGTGTGATTAGTGATCTTACCCCCGCCCCCAAACTGGAACATGAATGTGTCCCCAGAGGATGTCTTTCAATGGCAAAGAGCCCTGTTATGTTTAGCATGTGTTCCATTTCACAAACAGCTGGCTAACATGCCACCCTACGGGGATCTCTTAAGCCTCCACATTCCCCTCCCTCAGCTGCTGACCCAGTTCTTGAACCCTGGCTCCTCTTCTTAGCACAGCATGTGCCTTGGTTTCCCCCCCTGCACAATTGAGGATGATTGTCTTAGGGGTGGGGTGTGGAGCCTGTGAGTTGTTACAGGGAACACTCCTAGAGTTGTCCCTGGCACGCAGCAGGTGCTAACACAGTGACATCTTCCTCATCGTTGTCTTTCGTCTTTTCACCCAGGGGCCCCCTGGTGAGTCCCTGGCCCCCTGCTCAGTCCACGGAGCTCTCGGCTTTCTTCCCCCTTTTCCATGTGCCTCCCTCCAGATCCTTCTCCCCTGAAGCTGGGTGGAAGGGGGAGGGGGAAAAAAAACAAAAACAGGAGACTCCAGGTCACAAGCTGGGAGGGAATAGGAGACCCCTGGACATGCATTCACATGTTCATTCGGGGTCAGCGGGGGCCTGCCCTCCGGCAGGTGCTGGGTTCTGGGGCACAGAATGGAATTAGACATGGCCTGCCCCCATAGCGGTTCCCATGCTACTTAGTGGTCACGCAAGGCCCCCCACTTCTAAATACCCATTTTTATATTAGGTAAGGGCACTGAAGGTACCAAGCAGGCCCACCCTGAAATCTGAGTGGCCCAAGACAACAGAAATCCTGACCCACCCAGCTTTCCGATGCCATTTTCCGTGGACAGCCTTGAGCATGGTGATTCTGGGACCCAGGCACCTTCCATGTTGTGGCTCCAAGGTCACTGGCAGGGGAAGAGAGCCTGGAGTTCTATCTGAGGAGATGTGTATGGGCCAGGACTAGAGGTGACAGACGTCACTTTGGCCCACATCCTCTTGGCCAGAGCCAGCAATAGCCCCGCCTACATGGAAGGCAGCCTGGGGAAGTCATCTCTGGCCTCACAGCCCCTGTGCAGCAGACGGTCTAGCCTGGGAAAGAGAGCAGGGGTCTGGTGGACACTGGCCAGCCCTGCTACAGGGGCTGGAGGAGGCTTTAAGTCTTCCTGTAACCCATGCCCCTTACCATCTAAGTCTGCCTTCAGGCTTTCTTTGATCCCCTTATCCTGGAAGCGAGGGGAGCAGAACGTACTGACATGTACAAGGTGAGACCTGTCCCGGGCCGTCCTGAGCCTCTCGCTCCACCTCTGAAACAATGGGGGCCTTGTTCCCTGCTCGCAGGAGCATCCGCCCTCAGGGAGCCCGCCTTTCCACGGGGCTCAGAATAATACCATTCACAGGCATTAGCCAGGGACTCAGACAGCGTCATGCCCGTCTATCACCTTCACTGCTCTCGGGCAGGTACCAGCATGGCCCTGAGTTTCCAGGTGGCGGAACTGGTGCATAGGACAGGTGAAGCAACTTGACTGAGGATTTGGAAAGTCTGAACTTCAGACCCCGGAGCCCAGGCTTTAAGTGCTACATGATATAAGCCACGTTAGACCCATGAGCGGGGTGGGCGCTCTGACCTTTCAGCACCCGGCTGCCTCCCCAGCCAGGGACCACATCTCCACCCTGGGGCCTTTAATAATGACATGGACATTTTCTTTCTGCCTTAACATGACTCTTTCAGCTGGGAAGGCATAAGTGTTTTCCTCCAAGCTCCTCGGTCAAATTAGCCAGGCCCGCTCCACAAAGGTGGCCTTAATTGGATCTAATTTCCCAGACAGGAGGAGCCATCTATCATGCCGACAAGTTCATGTTTAAAACTTTTTAGAGATTAATTTCTTCCTCACCCTGCCAATTTATTGACACCTCCCCAGCATGGAACATGGCCTGGCGGGCCGACCTTGCCTGTCTTTTGTTTCTGGCCTTAGCGCCTTTGCTGCCCGGTCCCCACTCCCAGCTCAGCCCTGTGCAGGTCAGAGGACAGATCAGTGTGGCAGGGAGGGAAAGGTGAGACCATCTGGTCCAGCTCCCTTGTTTTATGGTAGAATAAACCAAGCACAGAGAAGTTGAGTAACTTGCCTCAGGGGGTACAGCTCAGGCAAGGGGGGTAAAAAACAAAAGCAAAAAAACGGATGGTGTACAGTCCCTGCCTTGGGGAATTCTCACAGTCTGGAGAAGGCGATAAGCATTTCCCACGTCCTGGGAGCTTTATCCATAGCTCTGTTAATTATTTAATCTTCGTAAGAGCTCTGGTTAGAAGGCATAGTAATTTCCATTGTACAGATGAGAAAACTGAGGCTCGAAGAAATTAACTTTTCCAAGGCCAAACATGTAGAAAGGGCCATAATTGGAATTCGGATCTGGGACTCACTGTCCTCAAAGCATAGCTCTCTGCCGTGGCCCAGGTCAGAGGTAAACGGCCTGCCTACCACCACGGGCAGGCTGGCAGGGACCAGCTCACATCTGCTTCTGAGAGCCAACTTCAAGCATCTCCTCCACTCCTGGTTCCAGGCCATCAAGTCAGCAGCTTGCCATGGCCCTGGTGGGAGTCTTTACATCATGGAAATCAGCAAATGCTTTTTTTTTTTTTTTTTGCTTCCTTTGGGGATCTGGTTATCAAACACCAGCACACCACTCCACACGTGACCAGGGTGACATCTGTGTTTCGGTTACACCAAAATACAAAGAAAAGCCAAAAACAGGCTGATTGGTGGTCAGTTTTAAGTGTTTGTAGTTAATGGAATTACTTGTTTGTACCCTAAAAGAAACCTCAAGGTAATAGAATCATGTCACAAGATCATGAGGAAATTATTTTATAACTATTGTCAATGCATTATGGGCTGATTAATGAGTAATGAGTCAGAACACGTGTAAAACACATCCTACATTTCAGGGTCATGTCTGTTTCTCTGTGACTGTCTGTGAATAAACAGTGCCACGCACCATTCTGAGACTCCTATGATGTTGACCCCATTAATCCCCCGACAGCCCTCTGAAGTAATTCCTATTACTTTTCCCTTCTGACCAGGGGAGGAAACTGAGGCACAGAGGATTTAAGTAACAAGTCTCAAGGGACAGCACCAGTAAGATCATATCAGAAGTCTAAAAAACAGGTCTCTTGTGACCAAGCTTGAGGCCAGGGTGCTCCCGTCCTAGTCCCCAACCCCTAACCCTGTCACCCGCCATGCTGTCCCCCACGCAAAGATATTTCCCCATCAGGGACTTATGCTGCCACCTCGGGCATTCCGGTTTCCGGGGGCATGGGTGCTCCCCGCTCTCCCCTCCAGGGCGCCATCTCACACCCCCAGCACATGCACACACACACAGACACACACAGGCACACCTGCTACCAGATCATGCAAATAATGCTCACGCTCTCCTTCCTTCCCTGCTGTCTCCCTGGCCCACCCCATGCCTCCATCCCGCAGGCGAAATCACCACCACTTCCCTGCTTGACCGTGAGACCAAGTCTGAATACATCCTCATCGTGAGAGCCGTGGACGGGGGCGTGGGCCACAATCAGAAAACCGGCATCGCCACTGTGAGTGCCCACTGCTCCCATGCCCCCTGCTCCCACACCTGCCACCCAGGTGCTACTCCCTAGCCCATCTGCAGGTTGCACCTGTGTCCTGATGCAGTGTGAGTCGGGGGAGGGTGACAGACGCCAACTTGCTGTCAGCCAAGGTCAACCCTGGGGCCACTGCAGCTAGGGGGACAAAAGGCATGCTCTCCTGGGACATGGGGGACTCAGGAAGAACAGGTGTCTTTCCCTGTCCCTAAAAGACCAGCTGGGCAAGTAGGAGTTAGGGACTCCTACAAGGAGCAGTATTTCTGCCAGAAAGGGTGGCTCCAAACAGAAAGCAGGGTCCCTAACCCTGGTGCTGAGAAACAATGCCTAGGCTTCCCTACCGTGAGTAAGTAGGACCCATCAAGGCCCAGAGCCCCCAGCCAAGGCCTTGCTGTCCCACCAAGGTGCCTCAGGTATAGGAAGCTAGAGAAAGGATATCTGAGGGTCCTGACTGAGCTCTGGGCTGCAGAGGAGACAGGGGGCCCCGGGGGGGTGTGGGGAGTAAGAGGCGGGAAACCCCCTATGGGAGAGGAAGTAGGAAAACCCGCTGACAGGTCCCTCTGGCCACCTCCCCTCCTTCATCCTGCTTGCTTTCTCTGACTCTCCCTCAGGAGCCATCCCTGACTTTTCTGCCTGGCCCTCACCCTACCCACAGCAGCTGTGCCCCATTCCTGCCCAGCCAGAGGGGTGGGGGTCAGTATCGCTTGGCCAGGGACTTGGCAGAAAAATCCCCAGAACCCCATTCCGTCCTGGGAGGCCCCTGCTAATAGGATTCTGAGCCATATAAATAATTTACCTGGGTGGCAGGTGAGCAGGGAAATTGCTTGGCTCGTAGCTGAGACTGAATCTCAACCCCGACCCTGTCCATCCCCTTCCGCCAAGCCTGGGATGGGTGAGAGAGGTCCCAGTTACAGGAAGAATTTCAGGGGTCATTGCATTCATCATGCTTCCTGATGGGACAGCACCTGAACTCTCTCCTGGGGGGACCTGGCTCCCTCCTGTGCTAGAAAGCCCAGGCCCTGCCCCGAGGCCCCCAAAGTAGATGGAGCCCATGGATTTCCTGCTGAGATGCCCCATAGGCCCCTGAGTATGACCTCTCCTGGGCCCCGTCCCCGCACAGCTCAGCCGGGTGCCTCCCTCTCTGCCCCTCGTGGCCCCCGCAGGTGAACATCACCCTCCTGGACATCAACGACAACCACCCCACCTGGAAGGATGCCCCCTACTACATCAACCTGGTGGAGATGACCCCTCCAGACTCTGACGTGACCACGGTAAGTGGTGGTGGGACGGCAGAATGCCAGGCAGCCCTTCTCAGGGCGTCTGCCATGCCGGCCCATGAGGGACCAACGGGCTTCCTGCTTCCCTCTGAGCCAGCCCATGGAGCAGACTTCCGGAAGCTCTCTTGCATGGCGGAAGGTAGTCAGGGGCTGTGGGAAAGCCCTCACCCCGTCCTCAGAAGCAGTGGGCTGCTTTGGGCTTTGTCAAAGGGAGCACAGGCTGCTGAGGGACAGGGTCCAGGCAGCTAAGCTGGTTCAGCTCGTCACCACGCTTGCTGAGACCCCGGGACTCGGTCTCTGCCCACAGGAGAGCTCCCGCCCTCCCCTAGCAAGGCGCCAGCCACCTCCTCAAGTCACACAACATAGGTTCTGTCCCCCCCACCTTTCCTTCACCGCTTCTGTTCCCCACAGGCAGGCCCCAGTGGGGTGTTTGAAGTTCATCTAGGGATTTCCTGGCCTGGAATATTCCAGGTTGCCCAGGCCCCTGGATGCGCTGTGTGCAGGGATAGGACTTGGAGTGGGGAGCAAGGGAGACGTGGCCAAAGTCTCAGGAGTCTGGATGGGAGCCAGCATCCTGGGGAAGATGAGGAAAGCCAGGGCTGGGCACCCCACTTGATCGGCTCTGGGGTTCGCATCTGTGAGGTGGTATCCTCCCCATTTGGCTTCATTTGAGGTGGTTTATCCCCAGGGTCCAGCCCCATAGCCACTCAGCCAGCCGAGACAGGCATGAACGTCATAGTTGGTGGTAACACACCGTATCGAATGCCAGCACTGTGCTGGGCACTGCCCGAGGCCTTCCCCTGAATTCTCTCTCACCCTCGTAATGACCTCATGGGGCAGGTAGACTCATGACTACTGTCGTACTACAGAGGAAACTGAGTCTTGGAGTTTGAGGGGTCTGGCCAAGGTCCCAGAGCTAGTCAGATTGTGTCAGGATGTGAGCCTAGGTCTGTCTGACTTGGAAACTGCCTGGCCCAGCCCTCCATCTCTGCTGGCCCAGGGTGCCGTGGCAGGAGGCTCAGATCCTGAGAGCGTGTGGGTGGGATGGAAGAAGGGAGGGAAAATTTCACATCAAGCTCCACAGGAAGGCTGCACCACTCTGGCGAGGCCTAGTCTCCCCATCTGGACCCCTCACCAACCACAGCCAGCCGGGACAGAGTCTAGAAGGGGAGGATGTCAGCCTTGAAGGAAGCTTCTTGTCCTCCTTTCCCTATCTGAATGACTCTCTGCTGGTGGTTGGGTCCCCCTTCCAGAGATTCCAATAGGGCCTGGGTCAGGGATCTGGAATCGGGTTTTTTGCAGGCCCTGTGGGAGGGTTCTTTCAAGCAAGGGGCCGAGTGTGGAAATCACTACCTTAGGCCAGTTCCTTAGCCCTCTCTGGGGCTTGAGATGGTGTGGGTGCTCTCTGCTGCCATCTCGTGGGCACTCGGAACACCTCTCTGGTCTTCTCCTACCTTTGCTTTATGTCTCTGCAAAAATCCTTCTGAGGGAACTGAGGCGCAGGTGAGACAGGTGTCCCTGCGAGAAAGTGGCTGCGTGGGCCACCAGCCCGGGGAGGCCATTTTTGAAGAATCCACCTGCCAAAGGGGTTTGCTGGACTGGGACTGCACTTGGCCTTGGGCATTTTCCAGGACCTGGTCCCCCGTGACCCTCTCCAGGTCTCCAGCCTTCCTCACAGCTTTCTGAGCCATTAGCAGGTGGGGACAACGGGCTGGAGGCCCGATACCCAGGGCCGTATCACTCTCCAGCAAACTCAGCAGACCTTCTTTGGGCACTTGCCGTGTGCCAGGCCCCGAGTTCGCCAAGCTCGGAAGTAGAGAGAGCAGCAAGGCTCCCCTCCATTTCCAGGGAGCTTCCTGTTACTTTTCCGGAACCCACCACTGGTTCCCATCTCACCTGTGTTAAAGCCCCAGTTCTTACCAGGTAGACCTGCCCCCGCTTTACCTCTGGGGAGATGGACGTGTGAACGCACCACTCGGTAAGGGTTTAGCATGGCCATTCCTCCCCTGGGGTGGGGCAGCTACAGGGTGGGGACCCCCAAGTATTTGTGCCTGAGACCTGAAAACAAAATGTCATGACTCAAGTTCAAACAAAAAATGACCAAATCAAAATTAGAACCTATTCTATCAAACATCTACCAAATATATTATGACGATTAGGTTTTGAAAAAATTCCATTGCATGTAAGGACAAGTTGTAGGTTAGATCTTCTAGAATTCTTAAGAATTTTCAGAATTCTCTGGAATTCCCAGGTATGTGTGAATGGTGGCCAGGAAACCAGAAATCAAGAAGCCCATACATTAGTCCAATTTGTCATGGCAGAGTAATTTCAAAAGGAATAGTCATAAAGTCTGGTTAAATTTTATGGTTTGTAGGCATTTATATGTGGGTATGCTGTATTACCACTGGGGACTCCATGAGGCCTTCTAAGGCTACACAGTGGCCCTGGGTGAGGTAAGAACTATGGCTGAGATGGAGAAAGGGAGTTAGGGGTGCAGCTGACCCAGAGGTGATGTCAAGGAGGAGGTCATGTTTGCATAGGGGCTGCCCCCCTCCTGACACCTCATCCCACCACTCTTCCCACACTCAGTCCCCCCACCACACATGCTGGCCTCTCAGCCTCCCAAACCCAAAAACTCTTCCTCCCCTCAGAGCCTCTGTGCAAGCCCTTCCCTCCCCACCAACCCAGGAGAGCATTCCTCTCCCTCTGCCCCCCACCCCTGCTTTTCTCAGGGCTGCCTCTTTCTCCTCTACCTGCCCCAGCCTAAAATGCCACTTCCTCAGAGAAGCCCTCCCTGACCACCCTGCCTAATGGGGCTCTGTCTGCTCTCTTCACTGTTTCTTCTGGAGCTGATCCCACATCTGTGTTTTCTTTATTAGGTTGCTAGCTCATTCAGAGGCAGTGTAGCTTAGTGATTAAGCGGGCAGCCTCTGATCCCAGAATGTCAAGGGTCTAATCCCAGCCACGTTCCTTTCCAGCTCTGTGACCTTTGGCAAGTCACCACACCTTTCTGTGCTCTGATTTTTATTTTTTTAAGATTTTATTTATTTGACACGGGTGGGGGGGACACAAGCAGGGGGAGTGGGAGAGAAAGAAGCAGGTTCTCTGCTGAGTAGGGAGCCCAGTGCAGGGCTGGATCCCAGGACCCTGGGATCATGATCTGAGCCCAAGGCAGACGCTTAACGACTGAGCCACCCAGGCACCCCTGTGCACCAATTTTATCTAGAAAATGGGCTGGTAGGGGTCCCCACCTGATAGAGTTGTAGTCCCTACTTAATGAGCTACACGGTGAGTGGTAAATTCATGGTAGCTGTTGTCACCACGCCTCCCGTGCTGGAATCATATCCATCTTGTCTGCTGTTGAACCCCAGTGCCTAGCACGGTGCCAGGTGCATTGTAAGAATTCAAACATTGGCAAATGGTAGTCATTGGTGGACTTCGTTCATCTTTCTTCCCCGCTTCACCTGCCCCCCAGCTCTGCCAGGTCCGGTCGGTCTTCCTCGTCAGAGGAACTCTCCCAAACGCCAGTGACTGCTGAGAGCTGTGTGCAGACAAGCGTGCACCTGCACCCCGGGGCATGGCGAGCTGTCCCGGCATGTGCGTCGGCCTGCACCTGCCCCGGCGTGAGCTTGCAGCTTGGCCCTTTTCCCGTTGCAAGTGAGGTTTTGGCCCAACCCTCTCTCCAGGCTCCCACAGGCTCCTTCAAGGACCTGGCTGATGGGCATTGATTTAGAGCCTTTCAAAGCCCTCCAGCAAAATAAGAGAGGGGTGAGGGAGAAAATTATTCCCCGTCAGGCCAGGAGAAAAATGACAGTGTGACACGGGAAATGAAGAGGGAAAGTGGTGGGACTCTACACAGTTGCCTGGCGGGGAGCCTGCAGGAGGGGAGCTGCAGTCGACCCCCCTCTCCTGTGCCCCCCACCCCACCAGGGAGTGGGCTGAGAGGCGGAAGCCAGGGCCCAGCCCCCACTTAGGGTCCCTTGGAAGCAGCTACCCAGGCACCCTGGGGCACTCACCCCAGGGGCAGTGAGAGACAAGGAGAAGCCCCCCACTCTCCACCATGTAAAATTATCTCTGCACATCCAACAAGAAGCTGCTCGCCTAGAACAGGTCATTTAATTGCTCGGTGCCTCAGTTTCCCCATCTGGAAAAATTGGACTAAAAAAACGTCCTCCTCTAGAGAGAAGCATGGTAGAAATACAAGCCTTGCTGGTCTCCTTTGTCAGCGAAATGACTTGCCTGGCTGAAGTGACACCCGGCATGCCTAAGGGCCCCACCTCCCATTGTCAGCACAGGGGTCCCCTTTGCAGAGGCTGGGGAAACTACAGTGACCTGCTCCATAGCACAGCAGGGGCCCCTCAGGCCTGCCCCCTGGTGCAGCCAGGTGTATGCACTCCCCTCCCACCTCTCTGAAGCAGAAGGAGGCCCTACGGGGCTCAGGGTTCAGCGCCAGCACGGGCCCCTCTCCCTGGCCACGCCGGACCTGGGGGCAAGATGGGGGCCCTCGGCCAGGGCAACCCTTCTCTCTGTTCTGGTCTGCTGGTCCCAGAGACACCTCTGGCTGGGGACTAAGCCAGAGGAGGGACAGATTCTGCTGCCAAAGCCCAAAAGTCCCCACATCAAGTAAGATGAAGGAGCTGACAAGGCCAGGCTGTCATCACCGAGCATCCTGGAGTTAAGAATGACACTGTCCTGATGCGGCCCTGGGGACTGCAGTCACCGGCCCCCCCCCTCCCATTGATCGTGTCCCCCTCTGGTGCCACTGTGACCTCTGCCACACAGGGCAAAGGATGAGCTTGGGGGTGAGTCCTGCTGCTGTCCTGGGACCTCGGGAGACCTCCACAGTGGAAGCTGGGTCAGCCTCCAGGCTGGCGCTGTAGGACCTTGAGCCTGGCCCATGTCCCCTGCTCAGGTCTGCTTCCCCCTCGGGGGAGGTAGATGCTAGGGAGGTTTTCTCCAAAGCAGGAGATTGGCAGGCATGGCGACGGGAAGAGAATGGGTTCCGGGGGTTGCCCTGGGTTAGGAGGGCACTCAGGTTGATCCCTTCACAGGGTGCGGCTTATACGTGGGGAACCAAGTCGGGGGGCCTGGAGAGTTAAAGCCCCCCCTTTCTCAGGCAGGGAGGCTCAGCCTCCTCTCTCCTCTGGCCTCCCCCAGCCCACGATAGCCCCAACTTGCTGGGACTCACCGTCTAAACCTGGTGGCTTGTCCATGGCTCCCTTCCCCTGCCCTGTCATTCCTGGTGTCACAGAAGACTAATTCTTTTCAAATTGCCTCACAGAAAGTCCAAAGGAAGGCAGTTCCCCAAATTCAGGGTTTCAGATTCTTCCCAAAGCTCGGCCAAACGTTTAGCCCCTTCAGCCCTTCCCAGCCTCCCGAAGAATTCCTAGTCCCCAAAGAATTCCATGATCATGGACCTACTGGGCATCCCCTGCTCCCCCAAAAACCCGTGAATGTGTTGCCCCACACATCTGGAAAGCAGTGACACAAAGATGTGCAAGCAGCGTGGTCTGCTGACTGCTAGTGTTGGCTCTGGAGGGATGCAGGGTCACTTTGGGCTGAGAGACCTGGGGAGCCTCGCTGAGCCTCCTGTGTGAAATGGGCACAACTGGAGATCTCCTCCTCCTAGGGCTGTCCCCACAGTACTTGTACTTGCCAAGGGCCGGGCATGCATGGGGTACGGAGAGCTTCCCATAGATCGGGGTGTGCCAGCTGTTGCTTCTAGAAACAGAAGGCTGGGGCTTAAGTGGGGAAAGGGACTGGCCTAAGGGTAAAACTGCGTGGCCAAGGAGCTCAAGACTTCCACTGCCGACCCATCTCATGAACTTCCTGTCTCCCATCCCCCATCAGAGCCCCTATGGAGCTGGGAGGGAGGGAGGGACAGGGGTGTGGGCTCAGGGACACCCTCCGCAGCTGGGCTCAGTGGAGGCTGGGCTCCCTCCCGGGCAGGTGGTGGCCGTGGACCCGGACCTGGGGGAGAACGGCACCCTGGTGTACAGCGTCCAGCCGCCCAACAAGTTCTACAGCCTCAACAGCAGCACCGGCAAGATCCGTACCACCCACGTCATGCTGGATCGGGAGAATCCCGACCCCAACGAGGCGGAGCTGATGCGCAGGATAATCGTCTCCGTCACTGACTGTATGTGTCCCTCGCGGCCCCACACACCTCGGCGGGGGCCCCTGACTCTCAGGGTCCTGGGGGCCTCTCCTGATGACCTGTCCTTCCTGGGTCCCGAGGCCTGGGTACAGGAGGGCCGCGTCATGATCGCTAAGAATGGGGTAACACCCTCTTGTCCGTTGTGAGCCTCAAAAGTACCCTCAGGGGGGTGGAGGTGGCAGGTGGGTGTGCAAGACCCAGGCTGCTCCCTGGAGGGGCCACTGGGAGGGAGACGTCACTGAGCCTGCCTCCCTCTCCCCACTCTCCCTTTCTTCCTGTCCCTGTCTCTTTTGTACCCCTGTCTCCCTCTCCCTGGCACCCCCCAGGTGGCAGACCCCCTCTGAGAGCCACCAGCAGTGCCACGGTGTTTGTGAACCTCTTGGACCTCAACGACAATGACCCCACTTTCCAGAACCTGCCTTCTGTGGCTGAGGTGCTCGAAGGCACTCCGGCGGGGGTCTCTGTCTACCAGGTGAGTTTCTCTTTCCTGGCCTGAGCTCCTGATCTGTCTCTCTCACCTCGTCTCACCCAGCCAGCAGGTGGGCAGAGGAGGCCCTGGGAGCCTGGACCTCATGCTGAACACTTTGCAGGGGTGGGGCAGGGGAAGCCAGCCGAGACCATCGGACAGGTCACAGTCTGGGCCAGGCTTGGAGAATCAGTGCTCTGAGAGAGGTAATGGAAGGCTTCCTGGAGGAGGAGGGGCTTGAGCTGAGTCTTAAAGGACAGGGGGATTTAGAGAGGTGGAGGGAAAGCACCAAGGGAGATGACAGAATTCTGGGAAGGCAAGTCAAGCAGGTCCTGATTATGGAGGTCTGGCCCAAGGCCCTCAACAGTACAAGTGGTAGCTGGTTCTAGATCGTAGAGAGGGTTGATGGGTGTCGCCCTGGCACCCTGCCTCTACGGGCAGGCCACTCTCCCATCAGCCCCAAAGCAGCTCCACACAGTGGGGGGCACCCTCCCCACTTGGCAGGAGGCTTCAAGAGACTTGTGGCCGAGAAGAGGTAGGGCCTGATCTTGAACCTGGCCCTCTGCCTCCTGCTCCATCACCCTCTGTCAAGGAAGCCCTGAAGGGGCTCATTCTGGAAGGATGATGCCTGTTTAGAAACACCAGAAGGCCCTCATGATTAAGAACATGGGCTTCTCATGATTAAGAGCATGGGCTTTGGACTGCACCCGGCGTGAGTATGGATCCCAACTTCTCCCCACTTGTGTGCTGTGTGACCTAGAGCAAACAACTTAACCTCACTGGGCCTCAGTTTTCTCACCTATGAAATGGGGCTTAGACCAGTACCTTCCTGGCTGTGCTGTGGGGATTCATTCAGGCACATGTGTGCAGCAAGGTGGCCCTCGGACTGCCGGAGTTCCCTGGTGGCTGATGGGCTCACGATCTGGTGTCTGGCGTGGGGGGTTATACCCGAGACACAGCGGGATCTGGTGGCAAAGGGTTAGCCTGATTCCACTCGAAGAAGACAGTTTTTTGTCAGGATGACACAGTGAGTGACCTTGGCAATGCCCTGTAGGCCCGCTGTGCCTCAGTTTCTTCATCTGTGAGAAGAGATTAGTAGTGGTCTTTGAAGGTCCCAGGGAGCTCTCTCTCCAGCAGGACATTCTCCCAGATGCCCAGCAGGGGGGAGCTACAATCCAGGGAACAGCAGCCAGTCCCTGAGGAGCCCCCTGAAGTAGGAGGGAGCAGGTGGGTGAGAGAGGCCCCCAGCCTGTTCTCCGGGGGCTTGCAGACAGTGCAGCTTCTGAGTTCACAGAGGAACTAACTAGCTCAGGCATGAAAAGATGGTTGAAGGAGCTGGAGCAGTTAGCTTGGGAACCATCCTCAGATAAAGAGGGTTCTAACAAGAGCCATGCGTTCCCACCCACGGCCCCACAACCTGGATGGATCGTGATTTCTGTTGGATGTGTGGGAGAACTTTCTCCAGGAATTAGAGCTGTATGCAGATAAATGAGAAGTAGTGAGCCCCCCATCCTGGAAAGCATTCAATTTGAGAAGACATTCTTCTTGTCTGGTTTGTTCAATGTGAGTTAAGCTGAATGATCTTGACATTTTTCAGTCTTGAGAATCTGGACTCAATCCTGGTTATTCACATTCTCTCAAAGTATCTGAATCCTCTTCTATGAAACTTTCCATATATCAGGGTCTTGAGTCAGGAGAATCATCCTCAGGACTAGGGGTGCAGACAGGAACAGTGTAGGGATTTGGGGAATGCTTGCCTACACGTGGCCTCAAACGGCGTTTTCAAAATAATACATCAAGTGACTTAAAAGTCACCCCTTTCCATCATCTTGTCTAACAAAGCTGGGGAGAGCGCCGTTGGTCGTTTTATGTAGCAGAGCTGCACATGGTCCCAGGGCCCTTGGAGCTGTCCCTGCTGCTTCCAGCCAGCTGCCAGGAAGCCTGCTGGAACAGGACACAGTTTGGGGCCCTGAGCCACCCAGCATCCATGGGGGGTGGAGGGGAGCTTGCCAAGGAGGAGAATGAGGTTTTGAAGGGGAAGGCTATGGGGAGCTAGACTCTTGTTCTAGAAAGTGCTTTCCCCTCCCTGCCCCCTTGATCCCCTGTGATGTATCGGATCCCTTCAGCTCTGACATGCCACCCTCTTAGCACCTGGGCAGGTGTGCTGGGAACAGTGGCCGGACATGCTGAGGGGAGCGGGCGTGTCTGGCTAGAGCTGAGTACGGGAAGGAGGGGACCCTTCTCAAGGCGAAGTCCTCCTGTCCCCACCCCTCCCATGGCCCCTGCTTTCCCTCAGGTGGTGGCCGTCGACCTGGACGAGGGCCTGAACGGGCTGGTGTCGTACCGCATGCAGGTGGCCATGCCCCGCATGGACTTCCTCATCAACAGCAGCAGTGGTGTGGTGGTCACCGCCGCGGAGCTGGACCGTGAGCGTGTCGCCGAGTACCAGCTGCGCGTCGTGGCCAGCGACGCGGGCACGCCCACCAAGAGCTCCACCAGCACGCTCACCGTCCGAGGTGAGGGGCGAGGGTACTGCCGACCACGTGGTGGGCGCATGGGGCCTGGAGCCATGCCGGGAGGGCTGGGGAGACCATGACCCCCCCCCCACTGCTGTCCCCGTCCAGGTGGACACAGGGCACCTTGCTGATGGGGAACCCGCCTCAACCATGCTACTGGGCAGTCTTCTTTGCCTCCGCAATGTCCAAAATGCCGGCAGAGCCTTCAGTCCCAGCCCCAGGGCCTGGATCCACCTTCAAGGGCCCAGACTCCCCCTAGCATCTTTGATCCCAGTGAACAACAGAGAGGACTTGCCCTGGGGTGGTCAGTGGGGCCTTCAGAGTTAGCTGCAGGCTGGGGAAGGTCAAGGCGAAGGCCCCTTATGTTTTCTCATCCATTCTGGTCACGTCTTTAATTCTTGGAATGAAACAGGGACATTGACACGAGCCGTTGCCAAAGGGGCAGAACTAACCACAGGGAGGTAAAGTAAGTAGAGAGTGTGACGGGCAGCGAGATGTGGCCTGTTCTCTGGCTCCTGCTGGCCCCCAGGGACTTGGTGAGGGTGCAGGTCCGCACAGTACAAACCGTCACAGCCTGAGACGTGCCAAGGCGTGCTCTCATCTGTTGGTGCCACGCATGCCTTGAGGGTTCCTGGGGCCGGTCTGGGGACCCGCTTGTGCAGCAGTGGCTGACAGGGAGGTGCTCAGTGCTGTTAGAGGGGATTTTCCTCCAGGCCTCAGCAGAAGCCGGGTCCTCAGATGAGCCCATTATTCCCCTGGTGTTAACACAACTAGGAGCCAGCATGGGGAGGTGGGAGCATTTCACTGTGAAGACTGTCCCAGCAGCTGAGAAAACAAGTCTTTAAGGGAAATGAGGCTTTTGGGGGTGGGGAAATCCTCAAAGCCAGCTATTTTCCTAGGACCCCATGACAGACTAGGGGCAGGCCTCCCTGAGACCCCAACCCTGCTGCTCACTTGTTATGTGACATGGGACAAGTGACACAACTGCTCTGAGCTCCTGTCCCTCCTCTGTGTGGTGTGTCTAAGGATGCCTGCCTCCTGAGGGAGTTAGGAGGGGCACTTGGGATGGTGTATGGGAAGCGCTTAGTGCAAGCTCGACATGAGAAGAGCTGCGATGTCACCATCACTGTCATCGCCATCATCATCACCACTGCCGTTGTGAGGCACCTACTGGAGGGAGGCCCTGGGGGTTTCTCTCCTGGCTTGAATGGCAGCAGCAGCAGCAGCACCAGCACCAGCACCAACAGCCCCAAAGCCCCCTGGCAGGGAGCAGGACCATGAGAGTCCGAGGAGCTCTGGTCAGCTCTGCCCTGACCCCAGCAGGCGTGGGGACCCTCCGCCCACCACCGAGACGTGTCAGCTCCCACCGCCTCCGGCGCTGGGCTCTCCGGAGCAGAAGGCAGGCCTAGCCCTGTGCGCTGACTCTGCCCACAGTGCTGGACGTGAATGATGAGACGCCCACCTTCTTCCCGGCTGTGTACAATGTCTCCGTGTCTGAGGATGTGCCACGGGAGTTCCGGGTGGTCTGGCTGAACTGTACCGACAATGACGTGGGCCTCAATGCTGAGCTCAGCTACTTCATCACAGGTGTGGCCCTGCCTCCTCCCCTTCCAGATGTGTACCCGGCCCCGGGGCTGGGGTGCAGGGGGGCACAGATTGGGGAGGGGCCCCAGTCGGCCATCCCCACCAGGCTTTAGCTCCTGCTGGAGGCTCCCAGAGGGTTTGCTCTTGGCTTTTCCCAGGGTCTCTGTAGCTGGATCCCTTTGGCCTGGCCCACTGGGAGCCTCCCGAGCCTAGTCAGAGCCTGGGGACCTTACCCAGCTGCAGTCTTGAGGGAGGGAGAGCCCGTGACTCCTGGGGAGGAGCCTTGCCGCCTGACTCCACCCCTACGTCCAGGCTATGAAGCCATGACTGGAACACTGTGATCTTGTTCTTCCCTGGGAACTTCTCTCTTGGGAATTCCCATCTGCTTAGAGACAAATGGTTTCAATCCTTCTAAATAAAATGGTTTTAGCTCACAGAAACAAGGTAGAGAGCTGTGGAGAAATCCGATGAGGCCGTGTCCTGGCTCCATAGGAGAAAAGGAGTCATGATCGATTAGTGATGTCTGTCGTGACAGTAGGCTCAGTAGGTGGTGGTAAACATGCCACGTGTTAGTCACGCGTGGGTTAGAACAGTTGCCCAGCAGGCTGCAGTCCCTGACACCCCTGAGAGGTGCTGGGATGCTAGGGGGCCGTTCTTTGACATTCCTTAGCTGTCCCTCGGCCATATCACTGGCTGTCTTCTCTCTGTCCATGGCCTGCCTACAGCCACATTACCTGCATTCAGTGCACAAACCAGTCTCCTGGACTCCTCTGCCCTTAGAGCAAGGGATCCCAGCTTCACAGCTGATCATTTCTTACAGCAGCCCTCAGCCTCTCCTTTCCAGATCTTTCTCTCCTTCCCCTCCCTAAAGAGACCCAGCACCCTCAGGCCACCTCCTCACCGTCCAGTCCTCAATACTGCTCCAAGAAAGGCTTCGTTATCAAGCCCCCACTATGTGGACCAGCCACGGTTCAGCACCCAGCACCCAGCACTACTTGTGCCTCAGTTTCTCCCCTGCCCCTAGGAGCCAGATTTTGTTCCATGTGGATGGTGCTTCAGACCATCCACAAGGGGTCCAGGCCTTTTACCCAAGGGCAAACCATGTAAGGAAAAGGGAGCACCTGGCAGCTCCCAGGATGCTTTCCCAGTGCCCTAAAGTGGCCAGTTCCTGCTGACCTGGGGAGAGCCCTCTCAGCTGAGACTCTCAGATTTTAATTTGCTCTTTCCACAAGGAGCTGTGTGGGGGTCATGGTCCAAGCTGGCCCAAACCCAGTGCCGCAGCGCCCTCTGCTGCCCAGAACAGCACATTGCCTGCCAGCCGGCTGGGGAGGGGTCTTCACGCTGTTCAGATGGAGTCCTTTTCTGTCCACTTTGGAGAGGAGACCCTCCCACTTCCCACCCCGGCCACCTGCCCCTACTCTTTACTCCGTGGAGCCTCCAGGAGTCCCCACTCAGAGAGTCCAAGATAAGGGACCTGGAAAAATCTTAGCTGCCCCCAAAGTCCTGGCCACCTATAAAAAAGCCTCAACCCGGGTTAACTGCTCAGACACTCCTATCCGATCGGCAGTTGGCAGAACAGTGAAGGACACGGGCTCAGGAATCAGAATGCCAAGTTAGTGACTGTAACTCAGGGCAACACACATAACTTTGCTAACAGACTGATTTCCCTCCCTGTGAAGTGGGCTGTGATAGTACAGATGAAACAAGAGTCCACGTGGAGTGCCTGGTCTACAGGAGGTGCTCAGTGAATGTTCAGCCCTTGTGATTTCAGGCATTTGGCACCCCCACCTGAACCCATGCAGGCCACACGCTCATCAGAGCCCCCCCGCCCCCAGCCCCAGCAGAACCCTGTCCTCAGGCAGGGCTGAGTAAGCAGCATGGCCTTTTCCTCCCCGACTACCCCTGGCATGTCCTGGCCCAGCTGCAGAGCTGGGTGCCACCACCCTTTCCCTGGCAGGAGGCCTGGCTCCTCACAGAGGCTTCATTGTCTTTGGCCCACAGGTGGAAATGTGGATGGGAAGTTCAGCGTTGGCTACCGTGATGCCATTGTGAGAACCGTAGTAAGCTTGGACCGGGAGACCACAGCCGCATACACACTTGTCCTGGAGGCCATCGGTACACCCCAGCCCTACCTGCACACCACACAAGCATGGGTCTGGGTAGTCTAATGGGGTGCCCGTCTAGGGCCTGCCGCGCCTGACCCCTGGAGCCCGAGACTGTGTACTGACATCCGTGGAGAAAGGGCAGCCAGACGTCCAGGGTATCCCTGAGCCCTGGGGTGGGCTGGAGCTTAGCCCTCAGCACTACATGAAGGCCGTTCAGATGGTGGGGTGTAGACAGATCACGGCAACCCCAGGCCAAGCAAGGCAGAAAGGGGGAAGGGAGGAGTCCAGAGTATCAGGCACGAAGGGAGATGTTAGGGGAAGGGTGTGATGGAGGAAGTCTCCTTAGAGGAAGTGACAGTGGGGAGTGTCTTTGGATTAGTTAGGAGTCTGGGTTGCGAGTTTTTTAAAATGAAATGAAGCAATTTGGGCTCACAAAACCAGTCCCTAGGATGATGGAGCTTCGGGTACGACTGGATTTGGGGCCCAAGTGGGGCCATGAGGCCTCAGTCTCTCTGCAGCGGCTGGCTCGGCCTCCCGTGTGTCGTCCTCATCCCCTGACTGACTGAGTGGCCAGTGGTTGCTGTATCCCTGGCCTGAATCTTTCTGGGGTCAAGTGCAGCAGCAGGGAGACAGCCCTTGTCCCTTTGCTGGTCTTCCCAGCTGAGCCCCAGAGGAGCTCTGATGAATTAGTTCATCTGCCCCCATGCCTGTCCCTGAAGCCCTCACCATGGTCAAGGGAGGAGAGATGTGCTAGTTAGACCTGAATTCCTGGCCCATCCCTGGAGCTGGGGCACGGTCAGGCCTGCTCTGAAGCCCAGGCCTTAGAGTCAAGAAGGTAGTGCTCTCAGATGAACCTTCAGGAGCCGAGTTTGCCTTCAAGAGCAGGGTGGTGCCACCAGACAGACACCTGCCTGTCACCACCTCGAAGGCCGAGTCGGGTTTCAGTATGTCGAGAAGCAGGGAGGGCCTTCCAGGCAGAGGAACCAGCCCAGGCAGAGACCTGGGGATGGGAAGGAGCCGCGTGTGTGCGTGCGCATGTGTGGCCGCAGCTGGCTTATGGTGTGATGTACACGGGGAAGAAGGCCACACTGAGGTAGGGTCAGCTTGTAGAGGCCCAAACATTGGGCCAGCCATTTGGTCTCTGGTCTCCAGGCAGTAGGGAGCCCATGAGGGCTCTGGATGGGAAGAAGTGTGTGATGAGGCCTCTCATCAGAGCACCCGGTTGGACATCTGCAGTAAGCTGCAAGTGAGAAGGAATGAGCTTTCTGTGGCTCCCCCTTTCCAGCCAGCAGCCCCTCCCCAGGCCACCCCATACCCAGAAGCATCCACCCGCTGCCTTGCTCTCCTCCCCTCCTCATGAGACCCCACATTCCTGCTGTATCAGGCACTGCCTGGCAGGAAAAGAAGGCTTGGGATCAGATCTTTCATGGGGCCTGCCAGCTCGTGCTGTCCCCAGCTGGCAAAGTAAATAGGATAGGACCTCTAGGGCAGTGGGAGGCTGGGCTTGGAGAGGAACTTAGGAGGGCAGGATCGCCTAAACTGGGAGAGGCAACTGTGCCCCAGCATGTGGTCAGGTGGCCTGGGAAGGATGGAGTTACCCCTCATCCTCAGCCAGAGCCAGTTACGTGTCCCCCTCCCTGGGGTGACCATCCTTTCCCGGACATGGAGCACAGGGCACACGCTCCTCGCTCCAGGGAGGACAATCTGACAGCCACCCCTGGGGCTGAGCCATGTCCCCAGCCCAAGGAGGGTCCCGTAGGGAAATGAAGGGGCAGAACCCCTGGACACCTAAGGCTTAGAAATCAGAAACCTGAGTGCCCGGGACCCAGAGACCCAATCCTCTACAGGCGTGTTTGATCCCGTCCTATAGGCATGTTTAACCCACCTCTTATTCCATACAGAATGACAGCTAGTCGGGAACATTTAAAAATCAGGAGATTTTATGCAGAAGCCCAGATGTCCAGTTTCTCTGGAGAAATCAGAAGACCTCGTGTCACTGGGTCCACCCTTGGCCTGTCCACAGTGGACTAGAAGAGAGCCGAGCTGCCCATCGAGGCGGCCCCTCCTGTGTGTGCCCCCACAGGTCTTGCCCACCTGGCCCCATGAGACCCATTGGCTGTGATCCCCACACCTGTACCTGTCTCCTTGGGCTGCTCTAACAAATTACCATAAGCTGGGTAACTTAGGAGATCTATTTCCTCAAGGCTCTGGAGGCCAGAAGTTCAAAATCAAGGTGTCGGTAGAGCTGCATCCCCCTCTCAAGGCTCTAGGAGGGAAACCTTTCTTGACTCCTCCAGCTTCTGGTGGCTCTAAGTCCTCCTGGGCTTGCGGCTGCAAAATCCAATCCATGCCTCTGATTTAATGTGACATTGTCTCCAAATCAAAGCTCCCTCTGCCTTCTTTCCTTTGAAGACCCTTGTCACTGGGTCTGTGGCCCACCCAGCCAGTCCGGGATATCTCAGCTCCAGATTCTTAACTTCCTTGCATCTTCAAAGACCGTTTTTCCTGATGAGTTTGCACTCACAAGTGGCCCAGGACCTGACGTGGGTCTCTTTTCTAGGGGCCGCCATGGAACCCCTTTGTGCCTCAGTTCCCTCCTCTGTAAAATGGGGCTGATAGTAACAGCGTCTACTTCCCACGCTTCTTACAGGGATGGCATGAGCTAGAATAGCGCCTGGGAGAGGTTAGGCATCATTAGTCTTATCCTCTATTTATAAAAAGGAAAGAGCCGCCCCTTACAAAGGCCAGAGCGGGTGGGATGCACGGGACACATGCCCAGGGAGTTTGCCTATCAGGCAGCTGCTAACAACCCATCTGCCTTCTACTCCCACAGACAATGGCCCCGTAGGTAAGCGGCGCACGGGGACGGCCACTGTGTTCGTCACCATCCTGGACGTGAATGACAATCGGCCCATCTTTCTGCAGAGCAGCTACGAGGCCAGCGTCCCGGAGGACATCCCTGAGGGACACAGCATCATGCAGGCAGGTGGCCGTGGCCCCCTGGGGGCAGCTGGTAGACTGGGGGCACGCTGGGCTGCACACATGCTCGTGGCATTGTGGCCCTGCCACGTGAAGGGATGGAAACGGGAAGGTCCAGTGGCTGCCCCGGAAGTAGCCAGGCGCCCTCCTCCCTCTCAGGGAGACCAGGCTTTTAGTTTCTGTGGCCTACGACAGTACCCTGGCTCCCCCCAAAACAGGAGGAAGGCCTTGCCTCCCTCCTTTCCCCCAAGCCCCCTCCTCTTCCCTCATGCCACCCAGAGGGCCTTTCAGAAAAGCAAGGGGATGGAGCTGTCAGTCACATTTTCCCAGCAAGGAGGTGAGGGGAAACAGCCAGGGCCCAGCTAGGCCTAGAACAGAGAGGCTTTCATGGGGCCCTTGGCCAAAGCTCCCTTCTCGGGAAGTAAACAAGCACATCTTTAGAAGAAAGAGCTCCTTTGCCCAGGGAGCTAGAGAAACAGCTCTGAGGCTCTGAGGGAGAAAGGGGAGGATCAGAAAATGGGGCTCGGGTGCCCTCCGCCAGCTTGCCCTGGAGGCCTCCGTTGCTGGGGGGTGGGGGGGGTAGGCCTGAGTCACCCTCTTCACCAGCTGTGGAGGCGGAGGCTGAGCCAAACACAGCAAATCTGGGCCTGTCCACGGGGGCAGGCTCCCAGCATCGGGAGGGGCTGGAATTGTGTCCAGCTCGCTGTGTCAGGGCCAGGGGCCTGGCAGGAAATGGGCTGGGAGCGGGGTGCTGACTTCCAGAGGCCCAGAGAATCCAGGAAGCTCCAGGGATTTGCCAAAGGCTGGAGGACTGTTCCAGAAGGAGGAGCCGGGAGGTTCTCTTCCTCTGGGGTTCAGCTGCTCCTCTAGCCTCTCGCCTGCCCCATTCACCAACAATCTCCCGGGACCAAAGTGGGGACATGCTGGGGTGTGTGGCCAGTGCTGTGAGAGGCCCCCTGTCCTTCCCCAGCTTTTCAGGTTCCTTCAGGCCCTCCAGGAAGCCTTGCCCCACCCCACCCCCCACCCCGGCCTCTAGGAAGAGAGCACCTAGTGCTGGGCCAGTGACTCTAGGCCCAGTTCATCCTGGGGTGTGTCAGGGAGGCTCTGGGAAGGGAACCAGGATGAGGGTAACAAGCTGGAAGGAGAGAGGGTAACAAATGCCCGTGGAACAAGGCCTGCCCCGGTTTCTAACCCTGAAGAATTAGTTTCTATTTACACAACACGACACAGCCTGAAATCCTAGAGCCCAGGAGTGAGACAGGGCAGCCCCCATTCTCCCTGTGTCTAAGGGAAAAATCAGGCATTAGTGACTTCTTCAAGGCCCTGGAAGTTTCTGGCCGAGGCGGCCTCACTCTTTGTGAAGGTACAGTGGGCCTCACCAGTGTGCTTGGAGACGGAGCTTCTGTTTAGGGGCATGTGAGGGATAAAGATTCCCCCCCGCAAGACTCCTTAAGCTTTGAGGGTGGGGACACACCCAACTGGGCCACCCTTCACTCAGGAAATAGAGACGTTGTTCATACTTCTGTGCCTGGAGCTGGTGATGTGAGAGGTTGGAGGTGGTCCCGCTCTCTGCAAACTCCCAGGACCTAGGAAGGAGGAGACGTAGACCTGGGTCGCCCACACTGTTGAGTAGAAGCGATCCCTGCTGTCCCTCTGAGAGATGGGAAGGGTTCCAGGCAGGAGGTGGCTTTCGGCTGGAGAGCAAAGATGGCCTCACAGAGGGGGTGCCTTGTGCAGCGTAAGCCACAGCCTGGGGAGGGCAGGCTGTTCAGATCATCTGGAGTCTTGGGTCAAGGTGAGGTTGGAAAGATAGTTCAGAGCCAGCTCCCAGAAGGCACTGAACGTCAGACTAGGGAGCTCTGGCTTTCTCTAGCCAGCAGTTGGAAACCAGGGATGGTTCTAGAGCTGGAACCACTGGGAGCAAGGGGCAAAACTGGAGCTCAGTCTTGGAGAAGACCCAGCTGACTGCACCGTGAGTCACACACAGCAGGCGGGAGCTGGGGCAGCCCATGGTGGGGCACCAGGTGGCCCTGGCCAGCTGACTCTCTGGAGCAGGAGGTAGGCAACTCAGAACCCCTCTGTCCATTCTCCAAATCTGGGAGTCAGAGTGTCCAGGCATGGCCCCATGGGGAGAATTTGGGGTTTTGGAATGCTGAGACTCCAGAGTGATTTTGCTTTGACAGGTAGCCAGTCAATGACGCAATTGCCAAAAACTCAAAGAGAGCAGACCTAGTGTGCTCCAGACCTGAAGTGCTGTCCTGGAGAGGTCTGGACCCTCCTACCCCAAAGGGAGGATGCCTCCGCCCCCGGGTGAGGCAGGAGCGCTATGACATGTTCTCAGAGCCCAGCTGACATCACTTCTAGCTTCTGACATTGCCCCCCACCACTCTGATAGCACGGGTCCTGGCCTCTCAAGGAGCTCCTTAACCCATTCTCAGCCCCTTCCTGGTCCATGGTAACGTCAGCACCTGCAAGGTGGGTGAGGCCACCAAGATGGCTGCCAAGATGGTGACCAGCTGGGTATTGTTGAGAACCTCCTGCTTGCTCTCCTCCCAGCAGGCAACGGGGATCTCACCCACCACAAGGGTGCTGGCAGCTCCCGGGGATTTTAGGTGAATGCTGGTAGGGCCCAGGAATTCCAAGGAGAGAAACCCCAGGCTTTCATCTTGCCTAGGGCACTGAGTTGGCGCAGAGAGAAAAACAGTACCTTGCCCCCCATGTGGGCTGAGTATTTTGCTTGCCTAGAGGGAACCCTTGGCCATTTAGCAACTCCCACTGGAATCCACGCTAGGTTTGGCACCTGGAGGGTGAGCAGGACTTCTGTTGGTGTCTGGGAGCCAGAGGGGAGGGTACTGGGGGCCACAGGCTGAATCCTCTGGCCTCCCAGTCAGCCTAGCGGTCTTTCAGCAGGCAGTAGCTAGAGGGTCTGTAGAGAAGTCTGTATTCCTCCTAGGGCTATCTCTGGGAAAGACCATGGGCCCAGGGACACAGGGGACCACTGGGGCTGAATGTGTGTCCCACATCCTCTGCAGCCCCTGATTCCAGGCTCTGTCCAAGACAGGAGGGTCCGAGGGTAGGTCCCGGGTGGGTCCTGGAGGGCAGGGCCATCCAGTCACATTTTGGTGGATTCCGTGCAGTCACAGTCCCGGCTGTCATCGCAACCCGGCAGGGGGCGTCGGGGAGCAGGCCTGCCCCTGCGGAAGCTGTGCAGGGAGCGGCGCAGAGAGCCCAGGCGCTTCCAGAGCCGGAGCTGGGGCTCACTGGGGCTCCCAGGGTGGTGGGGCATGCACTCCCGAGCCCGGCGCTGCGTCGGGTCCAGCGCTGCCGGTTTGCAGAGGGTCATGAACAGCAAACAGCTGGCCAGCAGGAGGAAGATGCAGGCGAGGGCGATGAGTATGGGGAGGGGGTCTGCTGCCTCTGTGCTGCTGCCTGGAGTGACAGGAGCTGTGAGGAAGGCCAGGGGGCTGGGACCCTGTGTGCTCATGGCTCCTGCAACAGGAAGGGGACAGGAGCTCAGAGGCAAGTCAGCTGAGCCCAGGGGCTGGCAAGGGAAGGGAACATTGATGGGGGCTGGGGGCTGCTAACCTAGCTGCAGACAGCATCGTGGCCATATTACAGGTTAGAACAGGGAGGACCAGAGAGGCTGACAAGTCTCAGGTCACACAGCAGGAAGTGATGAAGCTGGGCCTGATCTCAGGTCCTCTTTCTGCTATATCCCTTGCCCACCTGCCCCAGAGGAGACAGGAGGGTAATGCCTCTTGGCATTGCAAAATCAATTCTTGTACCTAAAAACCTGGGGATGTCCGGCCAGCTCCATCAGTAGGTTGCTCCCTGACCCGAAACGAGTCATCAGTTATAGGGTGCTACAGTTGGCAAGGACCCTGACAATCCTCTAACACCGGGGCTGCGAACTGGGGGCCCACAGGTATGTTTCATTGGGTCCTAGGGTCTAGTGTTTTTATAAATTTCAATTAATTGTGAATATTTTAAAAGTCACAGACCAAAACCCAAGAGATCTCACATAAATATCTGGATATCTGGCTTCTCTGGAAATCCCGGAATTTCAACAGTGGCAACACAGGGCCGGTTGGTGCCTGGCACCCAGTAGCAAGGCCGAGCAGCAGTTGTCCCCTTCAGACATGTGTCTGGCCCCCAGATCACCATACTCCCTGACAGGCCCACTACACACCATACTCCATCTGCCCGTTCCCATGGGCATTCCTGTTGGTGCTTCCCAATGCAGCCCAGCCTGCTCCCATGACAAGTAAGGAATCTAAGACCCCAACGAGGGAAGGCCAAACCCAGTCCCACACTGTGAGCCATGGCTAAGCAAAGGCCAGAAGCAGGTTTCCTGACTCCTGGCCCTGTGGCTCCCCAGTCCTCTGGGATCACGAGCTGCTCCTAGAACAGGTGAGAAATAATTGACAAAGAGAGCCACAGGGTTCACGAGGTGGGGCTCAAAACACACCCCTCCCCACCCAGACACCAGTTACCTGCTCTCACTCATGACCAGCCCACTAAAGGGAGCTCACCAGAGGATCTTTGGAGATGGAAAATCAGGCTGAGCTTCTGGTTAAATATATCTGGAGTTGCAGATGAAAATACTTACAGGGCCTGGCCAGCAGGTAACATGTGGCCACAGAGGGCAGTGGCAGGTCTACGCAGAGAGGACCCTCAGGGAGGTGGGGGTGCCTTGGCCAGGCTGATGGAACACCGGCCTAGTGTGGTTGGTCGGCCCTTCCTGTTTCCCAAGAGAAGCCAGAAATTGCCCGGATTTTTTCAGGCAGATGTTCCTGACATTTAAATGTTGACAACTGTTTCAAATTTGGTTAAAGCCAGAGACTGGTGGGGGAGGGGGGATATGCTACAAAGTAAACAAACTTGACCCCCCCCCCACCAAAATTTGAAATAAATTTTCAAATATTTGAAACACTAGAACAGGCCACACAAAATACACAGGCTACCTCCAGCTCGCAGGCCAGCATGGGTGATCTTTGATTTCTACAAACACAAGACAGAAAAGTCCCCAAAAGGGTCTTAATAAAAAAAGATGAGGTATAGCAAGTTGCCCTCCTCCTCCTCCAGGTCACAGCCTAGAATAAACTTACAGTTGAGTTTCTAGCATGGCTCAGCGGAGTCACATCAAGGCTCTGTAGGTGGGCTGAGGCGTGCATGTTGGCAGGCAGTAGGGAGCAAAGAGGGGACACCCAGCCCCCACCCTCTGGAGCCCCCATCCCCACACCAGGCACTCACCAGCAGCGGCAGGACCTCACTCCCAGCTCCCTGCGCTCAGCCTCCTTCCTGCCTACAGCCTTGCCCTGCGCCCAACCACCTGAGGGCAATCAGGGCACCCCCACCCCCACCTCCCACCCATTCCCTGCCATCACTCCTTCTAGCCTTTCCGGACAGAACATGACCCCTCCCAACTTCAAGCTGGAAATTTTGATGCCCGTCTAGCTGCCCACGGCCTCTGCCTTTCAGGCATTGGGCCTGGAAAGCACTCTGGCTGGGCAGCTATGTGGGATTTGGCCCGCCCTTGCATATGAGCGTGGAGAAGGGATGGGATGTGCCCACACCATCTCCCACAGGAAGAAAACTGACCCTCTTTCCTGCCACCCAGGGCAGTATTTGGCTGGGAGGGAGAAAAGGGCAATCAGAAGTGGGGGAGGTCTCAATCCCGTTAGTCCTGATATGACTGTAAGGCCCCCACATGGATCGGGAGATCCTGTTGGGCTAGCAAAGCTGGTCCAGACTTCAGTCCCCCGGGAAGCACTTGAACAAAAAGATAAATGAGGCTGTAATTAACATTTTACTAGTTTTCTTAGAAGCAAGAGATTCTAAAGTGCTTGAAAATATCAAGCCACCCTCCTTGGAACCCGTGGCAAAACCAGCTGTCAGCCCCTTTACAGGCCCTCTGATCCACCAAGGGCCAGCTGCTTACAGAGAAAAGAGGCCTCCACCAGACCAAGGCTAGGAGTAGTCTTGAGGGCTTCCCCCTGCTCACAAGCCAAAGGCACACTGGCAGGCCCTGCTCTGGACATATCACTGCAAGTTCATTCTAGAACCTTCTTTCTTCCCTCAGAACTCTGTAGAGCAGTGCTGGCTGCAGCACAGGGACTAACCTCAGAACACATCTTGCTATGTGGCCTTGGGTTAGTCACTATCCTGCCCTGGGCCCCGTTTCCACTTTCTACAAAAGCAGAGGGATTCCCCAGGTCTGAGCGTACCCTCATATCCTCCCCAGAGTACCCCAGCAAGCGCCTGGCCCCACTTTCTTCACCAAGCCTTTTCCTGCAGTCCCTGAGCACTGACCTTAGAGCCAGCGCTCAGCCGTCCCAAGCTGGGTCGAGAGGTCGTCTTAACTGTCCACAGGAGGGCCAAGGAGCAGCAGGTGCCAACCGTGACCCTCGCCTGCCCTGGACTCTGCGGTGCCCTGTGCCCCTCAGTCAGCCAGGCTGGGCAGAGTGGGCCGTCTTCACTCACTCTCCAGCTAGCCCTGGCTTTGTCTGGAAGAGTTTGGGCCCTGCCTTGGGGGAGGGGACAGCCAACAGGGTAGGGATGGCAACTGGGCCAGGCAGAGGGAGAGGGGAGCCCTGCAGAGGAGCCGGTTGCTCCCAAGCCTTCCCAGGGCCTCACTCCAGCCGGTCTCCTTGGAGCCCTCGCAGGGGCCTGGGTTAGAGGCACTGGGGAGCTACGGGGAGGGGCTCATGGCCTCGCAGCGGCTCTCACCTTCCCCCACTGGGCGTCTGAATGGTATGGTCGGCAGCCAGCAGCTTGCTATTCAGTGCCTGCCGGCCTCCAGCCTCTGGGTTACCAGGGAGAGGGGAGAGGGGCTACAGCCCAGCAGCAGAGGGATAGGCCCCAACAGCTCCCGTGCTCCTCCTCCCTTCCTGTGTCCCTGGGCCCCTCACCGTCCAGGCTTACCCCTCAGCTTCCCAGAAAACTACCTGCCCTTTGAAGGTGTCTGGCTACAGAAGTGAGGGGTCAGAGACATTTTCAAAGGTCCAAGAGCTCTTGGGGCAGAAGGTACAGGATTGAGGGACAGCATGGCTTGCTCCTTATAGTTCTGGTGGGCCCTGGGAGCTCCTCCAGGTGGTGGCTCTCCAGCGCCCCCCACAACCTTCACCCCCGCACCCCCATCCCCCCCCTCACCCCCCCACCCTACACACACACACACACACACACACACACACACACACACACACACGCATGCCCCTCCCCCAGCCGCCTTTCTTCCCGGAAGCCAGAGCATCCCCCCCTGGGGAGGTAACAGTGGATAAGGGCCTCTCCTCTCTGGGAATGTAGAAAGTAAGCTTGGATGTGGTAGGTCAGCAGCTGACAGGGGTGGGGACAGCCTAGGTATTGGAGTGGGGAATGCAGTTCCACATACATTGCTCAGAGAAGGCCGGATGAGGAGATGATATTTGAGCAGAAACCCGGAGAATGTGAGGGAGTGAGCACACAAGTATCTGGAGGGAGGGCTGGCCGGTGGAGGAAACAGCACACACTTGGCATTCAAGATACAAAAGGAGATCGGTGTGGCTTGGGCAGAGCTGGTGAGGAGGGAGTGGTGGAAGGGGAGCTCATGTCCTCTCAGTTCTTACCAGTAAGAAGACGGACTTGCTTTTTTTCTGGGCCCAAGGTCCAAAGTCCCAGCGAAGGATGAGATGGACCCAGTCTGGATCAGGTACCTTCTCCCAGAACAGTCACCACTGGCCATGGTCCATAAGAACATGACAGCCCCAGTGCACACCACAGGGTTGCGGGGAGAGGTGGAAAGAGGAGGGAAGACCTGGAAGAAGGGAGAGGTCCAGGGTATCACAAAGTAATTCACCACCAACCAAGACTACATTCCGAGGCCCCGGGTCCTCCCAGCCACACGGAGTGAAGCCTCTCCCTGCCTCGCCTTCCAGGGGAGCAGTCTCTCTTCTCACTTCAGGGTAGAGTAGGTGTTCAGTTCTTGGTTGGACAGGACTCGCCTCTGGGCCGGCCATGACTCTGCCCACAGCCTCGAGTCTGGACTCCTTGTGAAAAGGGATAAACACCACGAAGTATCTCTCAGTGAGAACAACACACCCCCGGGTTCCACCAGAGACCATGCAGGAGCCTGAGGCACTGCCAACCAAGGGGGGGCAGGGTGGGGTCTGAAACTAGACCGGAGCAAATGTGTAGGTGCTTGAAGACGGAGCCACCTGGTAGGAGGTGGGATTTCTGGGTTTCTACAAAGTGGCTGCCACAGGACACAGTGCCCAGCTGGGACTCAGTATGGCGGGAATGGCTTCAGATCTAGAAAGTGTGGGCAAGAAGCAGCCCCACAATCCAGCCTCCTGCCACCACCCCCACCCCACTGGGACAAGGCTCCTGGGATCTCAAAAGGCTGAAGGAGGGAAGCGGGTTCCTATGGGCTGACCTTGTGAAGTCTAGATCTGGAGAGCTACTGTGCCATCCATTATCCACCTTCTTCCCCCATTCTTCCCAAGACCCTCATGGAGGATCAAAGAGCAGAGCTGGCAGGTCCCCTGCCATACAAGGCAGCAGAGAGCCGTCAACAGGTGTCTTCATGGGGCAAGGAGGCAGACAGACGTGTCCTTCTCTCTCATAACCCCAGCTTCTGTGGGAAACCATGGGTTGGCCCGGATGGGCTGGGGGTGGTGTGGAGGGCAGGAGAGGGTCTACATACACGATCTTCTCTTCTTGTGGGGTGGAATTCTAGGAGTGACTACGTGTCTCTTTCTCCCTCAGCTGAAAGCCACAGACGCGGATGAGGGCGAGTTTGGACGTGTATGGTACCGCATCCTTCAAGGTGAGTGGGCACCCCTTAGGATGGCAGAGCTTCTCTGGGCTGCCAGGAGTCTAGGAAGCGAAGCCAAGGGATATCACCCTGACTGAGGGGGCCTTGGGATAGGGCAGCCCCCAGCAGCGAGCCCCCCCGGAGATGGTCATTGGCCCAACATATAGCATGGGACCATCCCTGAACTAATTACTATTGGCCAGAGACTAAAATCTGCTGACCTGCCCACTCTGGAAATCAGGGTAAGAGCACCTCACACAAAGCATCTGGACTGAGAGTAGAGGGGGGTGGATCCCCAAAGGAAAATCAGAGTGCCGATACCCCAAGATGACACAGTGGGTATTGGACTAGCCCAAAGATGTACACAAAACCATCAGTTCAACCACCCACAAAGAATTTGGTTTTAGTTCCTCTTTTTGTAGTGCCCCAGATCCTTCTGAAATATTGAATCCACTGACATGTCTGAGTATGGGAGTATCAAGGGACCCCCAGCCTTCCATAAGGAGGGTACAAGGCAGGCTCCCGCCCTCTCCCTCAAATCCTTCCAGGCCATGGTGGTGTGAGGCAGACGACTTTTTGCCATCGTGGGCCTCAGCCAGGCTCCCAAGACCTCTGGGCAGGGTCAGCCTTCTGGGGGTCGGGGTCTCCCACTTCCCCTCCCTACCCCACACCCTATGCCATGAGCATCCCATGTCTTGCTCCAAGGCTGGAGCCCATGTGTCTCCTCTGTCCCTCCACACAGGTAACCATGGCAACAACTTCCGGATCCACATCAGCAATGGGCTCCTGATGCGAGGGCCCCGGCCCCTGGACCGAGAGCGCAACTCATCCCACGTGCTCATAGTGGAGGCTTACAACCACGACCTGGGGCCCATGCGGAGCTCCGTCAGGGTAAGATGCCTGGAGGCGGGGTGCGGTGGGCCGAGACCACAACCGGCCCAGAGAGGGCCACCAGCCAGGGCCCGGTGGGGGCAGGCCACCACGGATTTAGGTGCTGAATGACCCAGGGCTACAGGTGCGGGAGGGGATGCCAAAGCCCAGCCTGGGATCCCAGATGTGTCATTTTGCTCCGAGACTCAGTTTCTCCGGTGTGGAAGGGGGTCAGTGATACTGATGTCTCTCCTCAGGGATGAAGGAGGTATCTTCACATTACTAACCCCCCCTGCCCACACAACTCAGAAGGAAATCTCGCAAATATGACCTTGGAGATTAGAGACATTGCCAACTTGATCTTACACATGAGGGAGCTGAGGTGTGGAGGGGTCCCGGGTGATAGAACCAGGACTTGAGCCCGGTCCTCCAACTCCAGGTTCAGTGTGCTCTCCATTGAGTGTCCCCCAAATATTCTAGTTACCACCCCCAGCTGCCCTGTCAAATGTGTCCTTTCCTGCCCACCTCACTCACCGCGAGCCCCTGTCCCGTGTGGCTGAAATCAAATTAAACCCTCGTCTTCCTGAAGGGGCGGAAACAGACACACAGATCCTCCTCCTGGCTGGGCTGGTTGAGGTACTCTTGTGCCCAGTGGCAGGGACATGGCTGAGGGAAATGAGACGACCCCTCGAGGTCACCCCACCCTCCCCCCACCGCACACTCAGCAGCTCCCAGCCCCTGCCCCGGAACCTGGTGGAAAATGAGTCAGACCCCAGAGGTGAGGAGTAGGAGGAAGATGGGAAAAGCCGGGGTGGGGAGCGAGCAGGGACTTTTCCCCAGGACTGAGTGGAGCACACTGAGCTGCTTATCAGCCCCATCTCCACCACACTCTTTCCCCAGGCTGGAAACAATGAACAACAGCCCTCCGGGGTCACCATCATGCCGGTGGTGCTGGGGAGTGGGTGACTCAGCCTTGGCCCATCTCCTGCTGAGGGTGCCTCCTCAGCTTTGCCCCAGGGGGAGATGGAAAAAGCAGTCTGGGTCCTTACAGCTAACCCTCTGAGTAAACTCTTCCCCTGGTGGGAATGGCTGAGGGGGTCTGATCCCTGGGGTCAAGATTCCACCTTGGGGCTGCTCTGGATGATGCTGGGGCATGGCGACAGGGGGTCACACTCAGTTACCTGAATGTGCACTGGAGCAACCACACACAGTCCCATTCCCCTGGAGGGCTGTGAATTGCTCACGCACACGCTGATGAGGGCACGCACGTCAGAGGGGGCTCTTTGTGGGGCCCACTTCAGGCCACAGGGGGACTGACGTCCGCGTATCTTGGGCTGGATACCTGGACTTGAAGCTTCCTAATCACAGCCCTCCCTGTAGCCCCCTCGCTCTGCACCCTCCCAGGAGCAGGTGGGCAACTCTCTCCAGAGCTACTCCTGTCAGCTTTGACATTGTGACTGCAAACTTTTTTTTTTTAATATTTTATTTTTAAGTAATCTTTCCCCGCACCATGGGGCTCAAACTCAAAACCCCGAGACCAAGAGCCCCATGCTCCACCCACTGAGCCAGCCAGGCGCCCCTAACCACAGACCTTTTGAAACAAAATGGTATACAGTGGGCCAGGATATAGCATAAAACAGCTCAAAGCCAGGCTGGGCCAGTCAGTGGGGGGATGGGACACCCAGAAGCACACCTGCTTGCCTACCCTCCTTTGTTCCTTTCCCCATGAACCCTGAGGAATAGTAAATCCTCAAGTGGTACCTAACCGTATGCTTTATGCCCTTGAACTCATTTAACCCTCATAACAGCCCCACGAGGTAGGCACTGTTATCATACCCATTGTATAGAGGAGAAGACTGAGGCAGAGAGGGATTGGCCACTGTGTTTAGGGTCGCATAGCAGTAAGGGTAGAGGTGGCTTCACACCCCAGCAGTCCACGCGGAGCTGCTCTCTCAGTCCCTACACTCTGTGGCCTCACATACAGGCCCCTCAGGGTCTGGAGTCTGCTGCCTAACACCCGAGTCATTTTAAGGTGGGAATATAGGAGCAAGCACCTAGGGCAGAGGTAGGATAGCCTTTGTCGGACAGAGCCCCCGCCCCTCTGAGCCCCCACGAAACCTGGGGACTTCCCTGAAAACAGAATGGGGGCTCCAGCTTTGCCCCAGATTCATTTGCCCAGCAGAGATGGCTTCTGGGGACCAACCACATTCTCCAGTTCCTGCTTTCGAGACCAGGGACAGTGCAAACAGCACCCAGGAGCATGGAGTGAAAGGCCGTTCTAGAGACGGGGGCCTCACCTGCACCGTGCAAACATGCACGTACACGAACTCACGTCTCCTGCCCTGACTCCGCCGGAGGGCACAGCACGACACAGACAGCAGAGCTGCTTCTCCAGCGTGGCCCAGGATCTCTGTAGCTAAGCCCTCCCACTTTTAAGAACTTGGCAGACCTGTGCGTTTCCTGTACATCTGTGTCTCTCAGGTTTGCAAACCACACACCATTATGCCTCCTGTCTCTGCTGCTAAAAACAAGGCTGAGACCGACAAGAGGACAGTGGCGTGGAGCCAGTCCTATGGAGCACGGGCCACACCCAGGCTCCGTGCCACACACATCCCTTATCGTCCTGGCCCATCGGCCCTCTTTGTGCCTCCACGATCCCTGGAGTAAAGGCCAGTTGTACAAGCAGACTCAGGAAGGGGAAGGCTCAGGGTTTTGAAAGATGGATGGTTAGTTTCTGTTTACAGCAAGTGAGTTCCCGAAATTCATCCATGCAAATTGCCCCCACACCCACCCCACCCAGGATCTTCCCAGCCAAGTTCTTGGTGAAGCCAAATTTAGAAAGTTCCGGCTTGTGAACAGCTGTGCTCTGGGGTGGGCACTTTAATTTGCATAGTGGGTTCTAGATGTCTGGACATGAAAATGTGATGATGCAACAGGGCTGCAAGGGACCCCAAGAGCCAGGAAGATAGAGAAACCTCTACTCCTATATGCCTCCCCTCCCCCTAACTCTGTAACACACCCCCCCACCACCACTGCTAACGTTCTCCACTGGTCAGGCCACCCGTTCTGCTACAGAAGGCCCCTCGCTTCTCCAGCAAATTCCCAGCTAAGCCCAGGAGAGGAGCCAGGGCTGATCCCAAAGGCGGTGATTAATCAGAAACCCAATATTCATGTTGTCGATTGTGCTGCGGCCCCTGCCATGAGCGCCGGTGAGCATGTGTGAAATCTGTGTTGCACACTCTTGCCCGTGCTCTATTTGCCGCTTCCACACTGCTGGCAAGCTCCTGCTGACCCTTGTTCTGTCAGGCTGGAAGGAGGTGGTTTCCTGTTCCGAGGCCAGCTCATCCCCAGCATAGTGCAAAAAGGAGTAGGGGTTGGTGGACTGAGAACCAGGAGGGCCCCCTTCTCTTTCCTGCCCCTTCAGTTACCATGAGGCCTTGGATAAGTCCCTCCACCTCCCTGAGCCTCCATCCCCCAATCTGGGAGAGCCAGGGGCCCTGAGCCTCCCTGTGGCTCCTTAAGCACCAACACTCTACGACACCCTCCCCTCCCCTACCACCCTGGTCCCTGGGCCAGACCCTCCCTGTGCTCCTGTGTGTATGTGAGGGGCAGGGGCAGGCGCTATAGCAAAAAAAAAAAAAAAAAAAAAAAAAAAAAAAAAAAAAAAAAAATTGCTGTGACCCAGATTTCTCTCCATGACCTTTTTCTTCTGTTATGCAAGACCTGTGTGTTGTTTAAAGAACAATTAGAAAGCACAAATAAGTGGTGATGGTAATGATGCCTAATCCCACCATTCAGACAGAGCTGCTATCTTGGCCAGGCTCCTAAGAAACAAATCCTGGGACTAGAATTGATAGGAAGATGATAAGGAGGAAGTATCCCCAGGAAAAGCTGGAAGGGGCGTAAGACCAGGGAAGGAAAGGCAGCCAGGGAAATTTGACTCAGCCCCATGGGGAGCCCTGGAGAGAATCACTGCCGCTAGCCAGTCAGGGCTGAGGAAGCAGAGTGTGGAGTCCACACCCATCAGTCTCGGGTAAGGACTGCCCCAGGGGACATAATTCCGAGGCACTTCCAGCTCTCTGGGTGTGTGTGTTCCAACAGCCTGGGTGGGGTGGGGTGGGATGAGTGTGTCTCCCCCGCCACCCCACTCCCCACCCCTACCCTCCACCACCAAGAGCCACGGTGGTCTCTGGCTGCTGGCAGAGAGAAGCCCCAGAGAAAGTGCCCGATAATCTAGAGGGGTCTGAATACGGACGTTCTCTGCTCCAGTCATAATGAACATTTTTGTGTCTATGTTCCCAGATAGACTTTGATATTCAAATGGGGTCCCTTCAGCCTTTTTAAGCACTTTTGCGAAGCCTGGCTCATTTTGTCTTCCTCCCAACCCTGGACGTGGCCCAGAGCATGATTTACAAGGCTGATCTATTACTGTTGCCTAGCTGAGCAACTCGATGGTCCAGAAGAGTCACTAATCAGTCGCAGGTTCCCACAGCGTTAGGAGCAATGCCAGGAGGAAGATCAAGTGATGTTCGAGCCCCTGCTCCGTGCCTGGTACTGTGCCAGGTGGGGATGTGTGGTGACCGACAATCGGGAGCTCCCCACTGGCCCAGCAGAGCAGTGACCACACATGCAGGCCTAGAAGGGCCAGCCCTGGGCTTCTCCAGTCTCCACCCCACTTTGACCTTCCGCCCCTGGTCTGACTCCAACAGGTGATCGTGTACGTGGAGGACGTCAACGACGAGGCCCCCGTGTTCACACAACAGCAGTACAGCCGCTTGGGGCTTCGAGAGACCGCAGGGGTCGGCACGTCAGTCATCGTCGTCCGAGCCACGGATCGAGACACCGGTGAGTCTGGCTTTCCCCAGAGTCACCCTCTGCAGCTCATCCCTCCCACTCCAGCAGGGCCTGTCATCCTCAGGGTGCCGCAGGCTCCCCCATTCAGCAGGTCCCAAGCTGGGGAGGGGCTCTGGGGACAGTGCTGGGGGCATCTGCCCCAGAAGCCCAGGCCTAGAAGGACTGGAGTCAGGGAGCTATCCCAGTCTCTTGATGGAGAGCGGAGGCCCCGAGATTGGAAATTCTAGGTTTCTCGCTGGAGGAGCTGGTAGCTCCTGGCTAGCCTTTGGCTGGAGGCTGGGCAGGGCTGGGGCAGGCAAAGGACTTGTCACACAGCAGGCTGAGGCCTGCCTCTCCAGCCAGCAGCAGCTCCATGTCCTGTGGGCCTTGCTCAGGGCCTGGCACATGCAGGCTTCACAAGGGGCAGTGTTCTGGGGTGCTCTAAGGGCAGTCCAGACCTCACCGAGGACACCAAGCCTGACAGACGGCCACAGCTGGCAGTGCAGCTTCATGGGGCCCGGCTATTTGAGCCTCTGCCCCAGGCCAGGGATGCAGCCGGAGTGGACCTCTTTCCTGGGGGGTCCACTGCCCCCCAGAGAGGTTCCCTGAGCTGGTCCCAGCTCCGGCCCCTCCCTCATGTCTGCCCCTCTCAGCATCCCGAGCCCCGCTGGGGCACAGGATGGGGTGATGGGGGGGGGTCTGAAAACTCTCAGATCTGCCATCCCTTATAGATCGCATTTATACAATTTGGGCCACATATGGCATTGTTGACCAATGGTTCGTGGCTTTTTCTGGGTCAGGAGTCCTTTTGAGAAATTCCTGAGAGCTGTGTGTTCGTCCCTAGAAGAATGCACATCCATTCTGAGTTCTGCAAATGATTTCAAGGAAGTCTGGGATTTCCTGAGCGGTTTTATGGCCACTCCCCTGGAAGTCTGTGGACCTCAGCTAAAGAATCCCAACTTGAGATCCTGGTTGGAGAATATACCAAGGCCGAGGGATTTGAAGTGGAGGAGTGGGGAGGATGGGGGAAGGTGTCCCTGGTGCTAGCACCCTTCAGCTGGAGGGACCAAATGGAGTCATGGCCACTTCTGAGGATGCTGCCCTTGTCCAATACTTTCTAGATGAGAGCTCCCCTTACAAGAGCTCCCTGATTTCCCCACTGCTACTAGTCCAAATACCTAAAGTGGGGATAGGAGTCGGTACTTGAGCTTGAATTTGAGGCTCCAGAAGCAGAACAGAATCCCTCCAGCACATCTCTCATGCCAAGGCCAAGCCCCAGAGGGGTTTGTGTATGTTGGGCCTTGCTGTCCGCGTAGACCCTGGCCCCATCCTCTGTCACTTCTCTCGGGGCAACCCAACCCCCAGAAGTGGGGAGACAGTACCCGCTGGGCAGGCCAGCCAGGGCCACTCACCTGGTCCCCAGGGCCAATAGCAGCTGTGCCGTGAGCAGCCTGGGAAGCCTCAGAGCCATCCCACCCCCATCTGGGACTGCACACTCTTGTGTCCTCCTGCAGGGGACGGTGGCCTGGTGAATTACCGTATCCTGTCCGGGGCCGAGGACAAGTTCGAGATTGACGAGAGCACAGGGCTCATCATCACCATGGATTACTTGGACTATGAGACCAAAACCAGCTACCTGATGAACGTGTCTGCCACCGACCAGGCGCCCCCCTTCAACCAGGGCTTCTGCAGTGTCTACATCACGCTCCTCAACGAGCTGGACGAGGCTGTGCAGTTCTCCAACGTCTCCTACGAGGCGGCCATCTTGGAGAACCTGGCCCTGGGCACTGAGATCGTGCGGGTCCAGGCCTACTCCATCGACAACCTCAACCAGATCACCTACCGCTTCGATGCCTATACCAGCACCCAGGCCAAAGCCCTCTTCCAGATAGATGCCATCACGGTGAGGGGGGCTGAGAGCAGGCACAGCAAGGGCTCTCCCTAGGGCCAGGAAGCCCAGTCCTTTTGAAGCTAACCAACATTCTTTTTTTTAAAAAAATATTTTATTCATTTATTTGACAGAGAGAGAGAGATCACAAGTAGGCAGAGAAGCAGGCGGGTGGTGGGGGGGAAGCAGGCTCCCTGCTGAGCAGAGAGCCCAATGCGGGCCTCGATCCCAGGACCCTGAGATCATGACCTGAGCCGAAGGCAGAGGCTTAACCCACTGAGCCACCCAGGCGCCCCCTAACCAATATTTCTCAAGCTCCTTCTGTATGCACAGCACTGTCCTCTTTGTCATAGAGTGTATTTGAGATAAATACCACTGTGCGGCATCCCTCCCGATACTCAGGGGTAAGACAAGGTTTATACCTAGGCAACCTGGTAACCTTGTTATGAGACAATGAGAGCTGTGCAAGTCATCACATTTCTCTTTTTACCTTGGCTGTTAGGAAGCTCAGATATAAATTGTTTCATCACACTAGTTAGTCTTAGCTAACTAGCAGCTAGGCTCTTAACTGCTATCTAGGTCTTACTCCTCCATCTCTGGTTTGCTGTGTCTTTTATCAGACTCCCTTCTTTGAAAATAGGCAAAGTGTGAATCACTGAGGGGTACAGGTCTTGTCCCAGGGAATACTGGGATCACAAAGATGAATGAGACCCTTCCCAGCCCTCAAAGAGTTGGTAAACCAGGAGGAGAGTGGGAATAATCAGGGATGTGCACCCATCTGAGCACCCCAGGGGAAGACGTGAAAAGAGCTACAATACAGGAATGGAGGCCGGAGGCCCAAAGGACAGAGATCTTACCTGGCTGGGGAAGCAGGCAGCCTACACGGAGGAGGTGGCATCTGAGTGAGATTTGAGAAAGAAGTAGGATTTAAGCCGACAGAGCTCCAGGGAGATGTTCTGCCAGACAGAGGGAGTGACGTGGAAGGTGGAAAAGTGGGCCTGATGTTGGGGATTCAGAAGGATGGAGCACGGGACTGCTTGGGGGCAGGGCGGCCTCTGCCCGGAGGGTATGATGATGTCATACCCTCCTCTCTGGTCCCCTCCCCGCAGGGTGTGATCACAGTCAAGGGCCTGGTGGACCGCGAAAAAGGTGACTTCTACACCTTGACGGTGGTGGCAGACGATGGTGGCCCCAAGGTGGACTCCACCGTGGTGAGTGGGACCCCGGGTGAGAGCCCCACAGGTATAGCCCGTCACCACCCCAAGGTACCCCAAAACATACATCTTCACAGGCTACCCCATACACGGGCCAGGCTGTGGGTGAGGATTTGGGCCACCCAGGGACAGTGCTATGGCCATAATGCCACACCTTCCTGGGCAGCCCGGGCTAGGGATGAGACTGCAGACTGGTTGGGGGGGGCAGCACACCCAGCTGGGAGGTGGCTGGGAGAGCTGCAGACTGCTAACCATTCCTACCCTTGCCTTTTCTCTCCCTTGGCCTCCTGCTGGCTCTGACTACAGAAGGTGAGTGGCCTGTGGCCTGGGGCTGTCCTGGGCCAGTGCCAGCTCTGTCCCTGTATGGCACTGCACCTCCCTGCCTCCCCCACAGACAGGCACATGGACATGCCCGCAGCAGGTTCCTACCCAGACCCTTCACAACCACTCCAGCCCCGGCCCCTCTTGGGCATGTTCCCCAGGTCCAGCTCTGCCTTTCCTGCCAGCCAGTGGCATCTGGAGCTGGGGTAGGGGTTGGGCACTAGCAAGGAGCAGGTAGGACAGTAGAAGGAACACAGAGGCTTCATCCCAGTTCTGCTGTGTGACACAAGCAAGTTGCTCAACTTCTCTGTGCTTCTCTTCCTTGGGTCTAAAGTGAGGATGATCCCAGCAGCTCTGAAGCTGGCAGGAGGATAAGAAGCCCTTTGTAAACTAGGCCCCAAGGAGCCTATGATGGGAGTCACACCTGCAAGGGGGGACCTCGCCCTCTCTTGGGGGTTTGGGGAAAGAGCATATTATGTTAGGGTACATGGGAAGTGGGGCCCGCGGTGCCGGGGCCTGGAGTGTGCTGGGCAAGGGCTGCCACAGGCAGAGTCAATCACTGTCTTCGAGGACTCTAGGGTGGGAACACCACGGGCTCAGGACATTTGGAGGAGGATGACCACTGAGGCCAGAGGTGTCAGGCAAAGTTCTTAGGAGGGTGGGGGAGGTGGGGGAGGCAGGCAGAGGACCTCAGGCTCGGGGTTGAAATGGGGGTGGGCCCGAGAGGGAGGGGTCTACCAGGCGGGCATCCTGCAGTGATATTAACAGAATATTAACAGTGCCTTGAGCGTGGGCCGCAGCCGGTCTGGTCTGAGGCCATCTGTGGACCACTTGGGGCGTCTGGCTCACCCACAGCCTTGGTTATAGCTACACTCTCACTCCCCACTGGGTCCCTATCACATTAGCCTAGAGGGGCAGAAATCAACCGACTGTCCAGGCTAAGAGCTCAAGGCACCTGCTTGGGGGTCTCTGCACCACTCCTCACTAGAGGTGCTTAGTTCCAGTGGCCCTGGTTGTGGCCTAGTTGTATCCCAAACCCCCTCCATCCAGAGGGCCAGCCTGGGGGTAGGGAGGCCAAGAGTAGCCATGAGCTGCATAGCTCCCCGCGGTCCCCCAGTGTTCCCAGAGGGCATCTGCTGAGCAGAACCCTCAGTGGTGGACACTAGGCGGGCACCGTGTCCCACACCTCCCAGCTCAGGCTCCCGGCCACCCCAGCCGGAGGAGCTGAGGCTCAGGTTAAATGGGGCCCTCTCATTGGGCCTTGGCAGCCTCATCTGTAAAAGGGGCCCAGTTGCAGCTCTCCCCTCATTTTGATGGGGAGTCGGGGAGCCGAGGCCAGGTGGAGGCTGATAAGCAGCCAGGATGGCCAGGTTGCTCCCCACCAAAGCCCCTGGAGCCCGTCTGTAGATCAGGCAACCCCCTTCCTCTGCCTAGACCGCTGGGGGCACCCTAAGCATACGCCCTGTATCTCCATAATCGCTAAACCCTCTTCCAGGAAGCAGGACCTATGGGTTTCTGCTTTGCCCTGGCTTCCTCCCAGGCCCCAGGGCCCACTGCCCTAAATACACCAGCCCTGTTGGCACCAGGCAGTCATTGCTGGAGATGCTAGGGTGAAGCAGCCAGAGGGGCCTTTTAAAGGTAGCACCATTTCCTCTGCAAGGCCGGAACCCCCAAACCACAGCTCACCTACACCTGACTCCTCCCTGACCCCGGCAGCCCCCACGGGCCCTGGGAGGGGTGGGGAGGCAGCAGGAAGGGGCACATGGGGACGGGCTCTCGAATAATGCCTTCACACCCCTGGGGCCGGGGGAAGAAGATCTGGACCATGAGGCCCTGGGTGGGAACACAGACCCAGATCCAATCCTATGGATCTTGGCACCTGCCCGCCCGCTGAGGCTGACTCTACTGACAGGAGCACCTCAGACAGCATCACAGTGGTAATCCTAGAGGAAGCACCTACTGTGTGCCTGGCTCTGGGCTGGGCTCGGGGCACAACCGGAAACTGAAATCAGACATAGCCCCTGCCTTCACAGACGTAAGATGCAGTAGAAGAGGGTTGTTGATTAAATTATCATACCAGTCAGTGTATGCTATAGGAGAAAGTCTATAATAAGACGTCTGGGAAATCGAGGAGGGCTTCCCTGAGGAAGTGACTCAGGCTGAGACCTGCAGAAAGCACAGACATTTACCCAGCCAAGAAGGAAGCACATTAAGGCAGAGGGAATAGTGTATGCAAAAGCTCTGTGGTGGGACGAAGCCCAGGAAGTCTGAACAAGGTCTTGAGCCGAGCGAAAGAGTTTGGAGGAATTAGAGTACAGAGGCCTTGTTTGGCTCTGCCCTAAGAATAGCGTGGTGGGCATTACTGGGCCCATTTCACAGATGAGCAGACTTGGGGCTCTGGGACATCACGGAACTCCCTGAGCAAAATCATGAGGGATGGGCAAAGCCTTAGAGCATCAGAGCATACCAGTCTCCCAGGCACGTAGCAAGACGGGGACCACCTTTACCCCCTGACCTTTTTGTTTGCTCATTCATTCCCCAAGGCATCCCAATGCTGTGTGTGTTTTTGTCCATACTTTTAGCTAAGGAAGTGGAAAATCAGAGAGGTTGAATCATTTTTTCCCAAGTCGCACAGCTAGTTAATGGGGGAGATGGTCCTGCTACCAAGCCTGGGCTGCTTGTCCTGCGGTTCTGACAGCTCCCTAAAAATATGGAGGCATGGCTAGGATGGAGAAGAAGGAAGACCTGATTGGAGGGGGAGGATGAAAGGGGTCTCCTATGTGGCATCGCTCTTCCCCAGGCTCTCCGTGGGGGCCCGTATATGCCGCCTGGGAGCCCTTATACCCCAGGCTCAGGGAGGGAGAGGATGAGGTCTGGCTTGGGGCAGGGCAGTGGGAGCAAGCCCCTTCTGGGATTCCCCATACCTGAGCCCCTCCCACCCTACCTGAACCTTCGAGTCCATGAGCCTAAGGGGCACTCTTGGCCATCTGTGGGTTGAAAGCTACATAATGCAAAACAATATGCCCTTTGCATGCAATTTGCACATTCCCGGTTTATATCTGACCATGGAAATTCCCCCCCTCCTCACTGGGACCACCAGGCTACCTCATGGCCCCCCTCTTGTTCCAAAGCCCCGGTTCCGTCCCTCTAATCCAGATGCGCCAGCGAAGAGGCCTTCGGGCAAGATCTGGCTGCCAGATGTGTTTTGACCAGCTGGCACATAAATTTTTCCTTTAATTTTTATTAATCACCACATGATTCCTCATAAAAATCTGGATTCCGAGTTCCTCTTGAAAAACAGGAAGCTCTGCTGATGCCAAGCTGGCATTCCTCAGTGGAATTTTTTTTGTTGAGTAGCCTCTGTCCCCTTTAGCCAAGGCCCATGCCTTCCGGCACTCAGCCCTACCACCACTGAGTCCCCCCCTGGACCCCTACCCTGCTGTGCCGGCCCCAGCATTTGAGTGGGCGCGGCCCTCCCCCATCCCAAGGCTATAGGAAATATGTTCAACACCTCCGAGTCCTGATCAGCCCAGGCAAGCCCTGAACGCTAGCTGACATTCTAGAACTCTCAGCTCTGGGCCCCTGTGCGCCCAAGGTGGGAGCCTGGTGTTTGGAGTCAGGAAGCAGAGGGAGGTGGTGGGTCTCTGGCTGCCTTCCCCACCTCCAGGTCTACATCACGGTGCTGGATGAGAATGACAACAGTCCCCAGTTTGACTTCACCTCCGACTCGGCCGTCAGCGTGCCTGAGGACTGCCCCGTGGGCCAGCAGGTGGCCACCGTCAAGGCCCGGGACCCTGACGCCGGCAGCAATGGGCAGGTTCGTGCCAAGTAAAATGCTGGCTCTTCCGTGTCTCAAGGAGGCTTCTGTAGCCTCTCCCACTAGAGGAGGGATGTCCAGGCTCCACCCAGCCCCAGGTGCACGGCCCTGCCCTCACCCTACTCCACGGTCAAGGAGTGGAGAGGAGGCAGGGCTGTGCAGGCTGTTGGCCCTGCCCGGGTCACGTGAACATGGAGTCCGAAGGCCGGTCCCAGCTCAGCCCCTGACAGCAAGCTGAGAGCAGAGGGTGTTCATCCTTCCTGCTGACTCCTTTGTCACCTGATCCACAAACCTCTCGGCATCTCGGCCCTGTGTGCCAGGCCTTCCCACGTGGCCCAAGGTCTCAGAGAGGACAGGCTTCTCCTCCTCCCAGCTTTGGGGGGCCTGTGCCACAGCAAGAAGTGCTCCCTCCACACACACTCCAGGTTTGGAGGCCCAGTGCACAAGGAGGACGGGTGGTAGACTGTATTAGTCTTCCTGCTGCTTTAATCTGTCCTACGAATCAAGTGACATGTTTGAGGAGGTTCCCACCATTTAAAAATGGCTTGCTTGTTTAGGGTCCCTGTGGGGCTCTGTTGGTTAAGCAGCCTTCTCTTAATTTCGGCTCAGGTCATGACCTCAAGATCATGAGATCAAGCCCCTCGTTGGGCTCCACACAGACCATGGAGCTTGCTTAAGATTCTCTCTCCTCTCCCTCTGCCCTCCCCCCACCCTGCAAAGATGGCTTGAACACCTCTGGGGGGGGGCGGTAGCTTTAGGATCAGAAGCACAGGCATTCAAATCTTCGTTCTCTTAGTCATTTGCAAGCTGTGTGACCTTGGCCAATTGTTGCCTGTTTCTGAGCCTCCTGTCTGCAAACTGGAAAGAGCATCTCCTGACCGTTGCTGTGAGGGCCAGATGCAGCCCATGTCCCACCAGGGCCCCCAGAAGTCTCAGTGCCTCCCCACCTCTGTCCTGGGAAACGTCTGTGCCGTGGGACTCATATCCACTCTCTGGCCCCTAGGCTGGTAATGCTGACCTCTCTTACCCCAGGAACCTGCCACAGGTCCCGTGCTGCCTTGGTGGGCCTACGGCACACATTTTCCACCTCTGCATCAAATGTTCTCTTTTCAAATGCCCTTACCGAGCAGAGGGCCTGGGAGGGCAGGGGAGGGACCCTCAGCCTGACCTGTGGCCTGTGCTCCTCATTTTCTCGCCCGTCCCCCTCCCCCTCTCTGACAGGTGGTCTTCTCCCTGGCCTCTGGCAACGTCGCCGGGGCCTTTGATATCATCACCACCAATTACTCCATTGGTGAGGTGTTCGTGGCCAGGCCTCTGGACAGAGAAGAGCTAGACCACTACATCCTCAAGGTGAGAAACACCCCCTGAGCCCAGGGGTCTCTGTTGACCTGCCAGGAGAGAGCTTGGCATAGCCTGGCAGTCGGCTTCCCATGTCCCTGGTCCCAGGGCAGGAAGCAGCAGAGGTGTCTATCCCTGTTATAGGAGCCAGGAGAGAAGGCCTGGCAGAGCTGATAGAGCCCTGACTCTTCCACAGGCAGTATGACTTTGGGCAAGTTGTTCACTCTCCCTGGGCCTTGGTTTCCCCTCTTGTGCAATGGGTTGAAGAACCCCTCCCTGGCCAGCCTCTGCCTTGCTGAAAAACAAGCACAAGTGTGAGGAATCCCAGAGGCCACCATTATTGCTGAACTGCTGTGGCTGGCCTGCTCCCTGCGACTCCGGGGACCCCGGGGCTGCATTCCTGCAGGGCTCTGAGCCTGGAGAGCACTTTCGCTGCTCCTCAGGCATCCAGGAAGCATTCGGGCTCCCAGGGACAGGCCTGGGCTATGGGGAAAACTCTAGTTCATTGCTGAAAAGGTTAGGGGAGGCTTCCTCTATCTGCCAGGGTTCAGATAGGAGTGCGTGGAACAGTTATTTGAAGCTAAAAGCAGGAGCCCGGGGTCTGGTCACTGGCCCAGGTCATGGTCAGGGGCTGGCACAGCCCAGAATACAGTCCAGGATAGGACCAGAAGGTAAAGACTGGACACACCAGAACCGGATTCCGAATGATGGCCCCATGTCAGACAACAACTGGGCAAGCATTGTTTGCAGCATGGGGCGGAAGAAAAAAATTCTGGGGAGAGCCCAGGGCTGGCAGACCACACAGGGGCAGGGATGAACCCAAGAGTCTCTCTGCCCTACTGGTCCTCCCCACTGGACAGACTGCCCTTCCAGACTCCATATTCCAGGTCCTTCCCCTTCCTTTAACCCTGAATCCAGTCTCCTCTCTCCTCTCCCCACTCCAGGTTGTAGCGTCTGACCGTGGCACCCCTCCACGGAAGAAGGACCACATCCTACAGGTGACCATTCTGGATGTCAATGACAACCCTCCAGTGATCGAGAGCCCTTTTGGGTACAATGTCAGTGTGAACGAGGTGAGGGCAGCTCTTGCATCCGGATAGCTGGATGCCCAGGGTGGGCAGTGGGTGTGAGTGACCGTGAAGCACCTGTGTAAGGGTCCGCCTGGCCCGCTGGGCTCTCAGACCCAGCAGGTGGGGGCGTGTCCTGCTCATTCACAATTCCAGCCCTAATGCCAGCTCCTGGAATGCAGTATCTTTTTGCAGGAAGTGTGAAGAGGAGACAAGAGGAGACAGAAAGCAGGAAATGGGATTTATCCCCTGGAGAGCTGCTTTTAAACAAGACAGGGCATTTACTACTCATTCTTAAGGCTGAGGCACTGAGGGAAATTTTTGCCCCAGCAAAAAAAAAAAAACAAAAAAAAAAAAACAAAACAAAACAAAAAAAAACAATCGCTGGGTGTCAGGCCAGGTTGGACGTCCACGAAAGCAGGACAGGAGAGGGGTTTAAAGGCCAGGTCTCGGACCAGCCTCCCAAGAGTCAGACCTGGGCTCTACCACAGACAGGCAGTGTGACCAGCAGACATGCTTTCTCTGTACCTCAGTTTTCTCATCTGTACATGGGGATAGCATCCTGTCTAATTCCCAGGGCTGCCGAGAAGAGTCGGTGAAGTCACACAGCCTTGCATATAGTGGGTGCCCACAGCTTGCTCACCACCAACAGCCCTTTTTCCTGCTCTCCCCGCAGAACGTGGGCGGGGGTACTGCTGTGGTCCAGGTGAGAGCCACCGACCGTGACATCGGGATCAACAGTGTGCTGTCCTACTATATCACTGAGGGCAATGAGGACATGACCTTCCGCATGGACCGGATCAGTGGTGAGATCTCCACGCGGCCAGCCCCGCCTGACCGTGAGCACCGGAGCTTCTACCACCTGGTGGTGACGGTGGAGGACGAAGGCACCCCCACCCTGTTGGTGAGCCATGGGGGCAGCTGCAGGGAGGGGAGGGTGCTTGAAGGACCGGCTCCGCCTTCTGTAGGGGGTGGGCGGGCAACAAGAGGGGTGGAAGTGGAATGTTCGAGGTGGGTAAATCTTTGACGAGTCCTTTGTTGTGCCTTTAGAAGGTCCGCCTCTGTGTATTTATAGAGGACCTGCGCGCGTGTTTGTGGAGGACCCGCGTGTGTTTGTGGAGGACCTGCGCGTGCAGAACTCATGTGCTTGTCATCCTGTATCTGTAACCACCCAGAGTCTCTGTTTAGCCCTCTTTGGTCCAGCAGTTCTATGGGATGGTGCAGAGCGAGCCCACACCTTGGGGCCTGGCCAACCCTCACTCTACCTGCCAGTAGCGCATTCACCCACACTCTGTGCCAGACAGGAAAGGTGCTCTCTGGCCCTTTCCCCTCTGTCACTTTGCTGTGACACACTGTTGCAATATGTCCACGTCGGAAGGGACTGATGCTCTTGGTCCCGTCTGGTGCTTGAATGGACAGAGCCCCCGCCCAAGGCAACGTGGGAGGTTTGCAAGGTTGGAGAAGGAGGTGCGCCCCACGGGACTGGATGGCGAGATGGTCTCGGGGCGATGGGCCGGGGTGGGAGCCGTGTGCCCCATCGAGGGGGTGAAGTTTAGAGTCAGGAGCGCTGTGAGCTGGCTGTGCAATCACCAACAAGTTGGAACCTCTCGGGATACGGTCTCGTCATCTGGAAAAGGGAGGTGATGTCTCCTCTTAGGTGGTGTCTGGGGAATCAAGTGAGCTCGTGTCTGCAGAAATGCTCGGTAGACCCTGAGGAGGAGGACTATGTCAGATGCATGTGGCCGCGATAATGCCACAGACAAGTGCAAACCAAACCACGTGCAGGGATGAACGCGATCACTGGTTTAGCGCCAACTCTGCAGACTGGCGATTTAGACCTGGTTTAGCTGCGCTCCTGCCTATGTGGGGTTGTGGGGGGGGGAGGCAGCTGTGTGTCATTAGATGGCTGGGGTTTGGAGGGGGGTCATCCACCTGTCGGCTAGGGTGACAGGGCCACCTGTGTCTCCTCTTCCAGAAGGCTAGCCCATGCTAGTTCAAGCGGAGCTAGCAAGGGTCCGGGAGGGACAGTGGGAGCATGCAAGGCCTCTTGAATCCAGGCTTGGAACTGGAATGAGGTTGTTTCTAGCACATTCTGTTGGCCAAAGCAAGTCACAAAGCCAGTCCAGGTTCAAGGTGTGGAGAACTCCACCCTATCTTTTGGAGGAACAAGTTGCAAATGAATTTTTAAAAGTGTGGATACAGGGAGGTATAAAGGATTGGGGACATTTTTGTGCTCTGTCCACCCTAGGAACCTGATCATTAATGAGGCCTCAGCCCTGTCTCTTGGTCCCCTATCTTGGCAGCAGCCCTATGGACTATGGAGTCAGAGTAGGCCTGGGCTGGGCTGTCTATCTGGACTGTCTCTGGGGAGGAAGGTGGAATTTGACCAATCCCAGGAAACCACATTCTGAGATGCTGAGGGTATGGGACTGGCTGTGGGCACACCCTGGGCATCCTTAGCTCCAGAGTGGCCAGGTGTCCCCACTAATCACTTTGGCCATCCCCACCCAGTGAGCCAAACAGAGACATATTTACAGGACACATATGACTACCCGAGGGGGGGGACATGTAGGGCTATCCATTACTTTAGTGACATGGAAGGACTGTTTTGACAACCCCTCCCCACCTGTACCTAGCTTCAGGGCGAATCATCATCCTGGTCATCTCCCAGTGGCATTTAGAGACATGTTTGGCTACAAGTGATAGATACTTACCTCGAGTCATCAACAAATCAGGATGCATTTTATTCACGTAACAAAAATTCTAGAGAGAATTACAAATCTTGGTTTTGTGCTCTGTGATGTCAGAGCTAATGCCTCTCGAGCTTTCCCCCATGAATGCATGATGGCTGCTAGAGCACCAGCCGTCGTGTCAGCATTCAAGGCAGGAAATGACAAGACAAAGAACTATGCAAGCCATTTCTACCCCTTTATCAAGAAAGCAAATTTTTTTCCAGAACTACTTTCCAGGGTTCTGCTTATGTCTGTGGCCAGAAAAGATTCACATGGGCACCCTCACTCCAAAGGAGATTGGAAAAAATGACAGGATTGTCAGACCTGGCTTATTATGTGGGAACCTGATATATCACTGCCTCTGACAAAAGCAGAGCTTGTTAATGAGGGAAGGGTAGAGAACAGATCTGGGGTGGGAAACTGAGAGCCTGTGCTGCTTCTTGTCCTGACCTAGGCCAGCAAACACACCGATTTCACCCCTGCTGCCCCCCTTCCCTATACCCCAAAGCCCTGGAGTTTCCTGGGGAGGCAGTCAGTGAGACCCAGGACATTCTGAGACACTGAGTTTTGCAGGTGACATCTGGCTTCCTTTTGGTCTTCAGGAGAAAGGACAATTGGGGAAATGTGAAATCACCCCAGCCACATTTAACCACCAGGAATGGGTGGGCCGCTACTCAAGCAGTTCCTACAGAACTTGGGACTGGTCCCTGTGGCCAGAAAGAGTTTTCATCTGTTGACAGACACTCTGACCACCCCCGACCCCCAACCACCACTGCCAGAGACCCAGCCTAGTCCAGTGGAAACCCATGAGCTCTGCCTCCTCACACACGAGTCCCTGACATTTGGGTCCCGCCTCGAAGCTGATCTCAGGCTTCCTGGCTCCCTGCTATGGGACTACGAGAAGTTGGGTGGTGAGAGGTATAATCTCCCTTTCTCTGCCTTCCTCATTCTGGCCATCACCAGCTCAGACCCCAGAAAGCACCTTCCAGATGACTCGATCAGGCCTGGGCTTCCCTGAGGCCATGACCAAGACGATATATATGTATATGGCTCCTGGGCTACTACACCATGATAGGGACGGACAGCATCAGGGCCAGCTGGGGAAAGATTTACAGGAGACATTTTTTAGGTCAAAAGGAATTCTATCAACTTTTTTCTGGCTTCTTCAGGTAGAGGAAAGATCCCTGATATTTGACTTCTGTAAGGGACATGTGACAGTGAAGAATTGCCAGGACCAGAACAGAGTTGAGAACTGAGCCCTGGAGGGTATCCGTTCATTCATTCGTTTGTTCATTTGCTTAGGCAGCCAGTCCGTGTTCCCTGAATGCCCAGTATGTGCCAGGCCCCAGGGATACCCGGAGGAAGCCGTGGTGGTCCCTACCACCGTAGAAGGTAGCCGAGGAAGGGACGCAGTGAGGGTCTCCAGGTTCAGGGGCCAACATGCGGATGGGCCTGCATTCAGGAGCACTAACAAGGGCTTGGGAAAGGCTTCTTGGAGGAGGTGATGCCTGGGCTGTCTTGTCACTCTGTCATCGTTAGCACAACAAGGCATATCGGGGACCCAGAGATCCACCTAAACAAAGGCCCAAGAGCAAGAAATGACCAGGGGCGGGTTTGTGGAGCCCGTGGCAGCATTCAGAGCCAGGAGTGTGACTCTATCTATATTTCCTCCTGGTGACATTGCCTCTGGGCTGACATTGCCTAAGGGCTGATCGCACCGCTTTCCCATGTGCCCCCTCCAGTCCTTCCCAGTACAGCTGAGCCAGGATGAGGACAGGGCACAAGCCGCCAGCGCCCAGCCATGATGGGCATCTGCCTACAGGGAGCACTGGACCCACAAAGATTTGCTTCCAGTGATCTGACTGTTCCCTCTAGACAGTGAACCCCCAGAGTCAAGCACAAAATTGAGGGTCACCAAGCCAGAGGTGACCAGACGGGGTCCCTTCCCTCCTGTTGCATAGATTTCACTGGATGGCTGTTCGAGAATAGGGTTGTTTTGAGCCCTCCTGCACCAGCCAGAGCCCTGAGCATCTTCCCAAGGCTCCAGGAAAGGTCACCATGGTCTTAGGGGTGGGCGCCATTCTGCACGTATCAGTCCAGAGATGCCCGGCAGACCTGCACACCATCTTGTTTCCACCTGCAGTTATCAGCTGGTCCAAGCCAGCCCTCGCTGGCACAGGACCAACCTCACAAGGGCAAGTTAGGGGTCGTTCCTTTATTCTTTCTTTCATTCATTCAACACGAAATACGCACCCAGCCCGTGCCAGAGGCTCGGAAGTCAGACATGAGTTGGGTACAGTCCTGTCCTCAAGGAGCCCCCAGACTAGTGGGGAGATGGACACATAACAGAGAGTTACCACTTGGTGATGTGATGAAGTGCCAGGAACTTGGAGCCAGGAGCCCGGGAAGGTTTTCGGGATAAGCCATCACTTGCATCTGTGACTTCTGGAGTGAAGTTCTCTTAGAAAGTGGACTGGGATTCAGCTACCAAGAGAAATCTTGTCTCTGAGCCCTCCTATCCTTTCATTTGACCCTGGGCCCCCTCCCCCCCAATTTCCTGCAAACCATACATTCCTGTCCCCACCCAGCTCTCAGCCCTGTATCACCCAGAGCTAGGAACAGCTGTGTAGCAGGGGGCATCCGGACCAAACCAGGCCTGTCACACAATGGTGTGCCACCCAGCCAGGGGAAGTCATTGTATGGCTTCTGCTCTCTGGCTAGCTTCAGGCCGCAGGCAAGGGAGGCCAGGCTGGGGGGAGGGGTCTAAGGGGCCATTAGGGAGGCCTCTGCAAGAGGAAGGGCCGGGCCTGTGGAGGAAGGGCGGAAGGCAACTGGGAGGTCAGGAGCTGAGCCCCAGTCATAGAGGCACCTTGGCAGGAGGATGAAGATGGGGGGAGGGCCTGTCGGGGGGACCTCCCTGCCACACAAATCCCAGCCAACCAGCTCTGGCATCTCAGGCTGGTGGGAACCTGCAGAAGTCACCTGTCCAGGGAGCAGGACAGCGATCACCCCTGCCCACTTGCTGGTCCAAGAGTTCCCAGCAGTAGCCTAGAGAAAGTCTGTGAGCCGGGGACATTGCCCTTGGCAGCTGACCTCCTATCTTAAGGGCCAAGAGCTCTTCTGTGTATTAAACTTGGACCCCGCTGCTGTTGAGGAAGCCTGTTTCCGCTGGCTCAAGGTCAGGAAGCCCCAGCCTGGCCCCTTCCCTGTGCTGCACACCGAGTTAAGCCAGCCTTCTCTGGCCCAGCATGGTGATGTTCAAATCCTTCCCTTGCCCTGCATCTTGAGGGCTGTCCTGCAGCAGCTCAAATGTGCCGCACGCGACATGTTCAGGACCTCCCAGAGACCCTGGGGCTCCCTGTCAGCTAGGAGCATCTCCCTTTCCCTCCACCATGGTAAGCAAGTCTAGGGCACAGGCCCTTGTGCTCACCAGGAGTCCTGTGTCTTCAGGGATGCCAGGCAGAAAGGGGAGTGGCAAGAACGAAGCCAAAGAAATGGAACCATGGGCTTGTGGGCCCAGGTTCACAGCCCCCCACCCCCACCCCCACCCCCAGCCCTGGTCCTGGGAGGTCCTGAGTCTTGGCCTCTGATGCCATTCAGTTCAGTGAAGAGGAAAGAGCACAGGCCTGAGAAGCAGAAGACCCAGCTCTTAGTCCCAGTTCCACATTCACTTATTGTCACAAGACACAAATGTTTTGGAGCCTTGGTTTTCCTGCACATAAAATGGACACAGTAAAGCCTCCCAGCATTTTCTGGTGGGGGAGGGGGAATCCAAAAAGTGATAACGTTAACAGGTGTAAGTGTTTTGGAAAACACAGTATTGTAACAGAAAAGGCCAAGAGATAACCCACCAGCTGCCCCTTCTCCATCAGGTGCCCAGGGCACATGGATAGCTGATGTCAGCATTTTCTTTCTTTCTTTTTTTTTTTTTAAGATTTTATTTATTTATTTATTTGACAGAGAGAGAGAGAGAGAGAGAGCACAAGCAGGCAGAGAGGCGGGCAGAGGCAGAGAGAGAAGCAGGCTCCCCACTGAGCAAGGACCCGATGTGGGGCTCGATCCCAGGACCCCGAGATAATGACCTGAGCCGAAGGCAGCGGCTTAACCCACTGAGCCACCCAGGTGCCCCAGCATTTTCTCCTTAAGCTACATTGCTATTTCAGAATCCATCCCAACATGTATTTTAGGAAGTAAGATCACTAGATCAGAATGGCGAGACAGAATGAAACCTCTGCCCCCCGCCTGCACAAGCTCAGGACATCACGTTGCTCTTCGGGAGATCCCACCAAGCACGGACAGAACCTCTAAGAACCAGAGCTGGTGGGAAGCCAGAGGGGGGCCCTGGGAGGGGTCCAGAGAACAGGACCCTGGCATCCTGGTTCAACCCCTCGCCCCATGGCTATGCTTCAGCTGTCAGCTCTGAGACTGGGTCCGGAGGACAGCCTGTTATCGGACCCACTACCTTGTTGGAACTCCTGGAATAGTTAGGGAGACTAGCATCCGTACAGGAAGGAGAGGCAACCGTGCCAAGCAGGCCCAGGGATTACCCAGTGGAAGGGCTAGATGACCAGTGCCCTCTGTGGGCTGGGACACCCGCCAAGCTGGGCTGTGAGTGCCTACTTCTCAAGAGGCCTTTGCACCTGGCGTCCTGGCAGGCAACCCCAGTCCCTTTCTACCTCCGGCTATGTCCCTGGACCTCCCTGAGAAATCACAGTCAGACCAGCCTTGGGGAGCTCTAGCTGACACTCAGGAACGCCCCTTCCAGGAAGCAATGCCCAAGCTGGGATGGAGAGTGACTGGACCTCTGTAGGCCATCTCTCCACGATGCATTCCTGAGACAGAGCCCTCACTGGAGAAAGCAGTGCCTTGGCCCCTTGACCCCAGAGCTGGGCTTTTGAGAAGCAGGCTCCCGAGTTCCTGCATACCTACCCCAGTGCCCCTCATCACTGACCCCCAAGGCAGGGCCAGCCCGATCGAACAGCAGCATCCCCTGTGGGCCCCATGACATGTGTTCAGAGCATCAACTCCCCTCCATTGGCCTCTCCTTTGGAGGGAATAAAGGCAGGTTGTCTTTATTAAATGGGAACATGAGAAGGTTACAGGAATGATGGCCCTTATAATTCCTGATCTATTTCTTAACAGTAACTTAGGGCCTCAAAGCAGATTTCCTTCTGAGGGCCTCAGCCGTGCCGTGATCCATTGGCCTCTTGCCTCGGTCTCACCCTGCCTGGTCAACTCTCCAGAGGCCCCAGTGTCCCTCCCAGCCCCTTGAGAGGCAGGTGCGATGATCCCAGGGCACCTCCACCCCACAGGTGAGTCTGGGGGCTCCTTGGCCTCCTGCCTCTCCTCCTTAGCAGCAGGGAGGATGTCTTAGGGGCCCTGGGGGCGGAGCGTGTGGTCCAGGATAAAGATGGAGCCTGGAGCTCAGAGTAAATTTCACTGAAAACAGGAAACCACGAAGCTGTGATGTGCTCACTTGTAAGGGTCCAGAGAAGAAGATCTCGAGGCCATGCAGGAGGAAGCTGGGGAGGAAGTGTGGTGGCTTTCTGCTCTGGGGCCTCCTCCCTCCCTCGCTCCCTCCCTCTACACATCAGCAGCCAGGCCTGGGGTCTGACAGCCAAATTCTCAGAAACTGTATCTGCCTAGAGGTCAAAAGCTGAGGGATGGGCCAGACCAGCCTCCCCCTAGGGCAGGATCACTCTTTCTGAGCTGGGGGATGGGAGGTGGGTCTGGTCTGTAGGCTTTTCCTTCAATCCTAGGGGTAGCCAAGCTCAGCCTTGAGCATGTATCACCCTGCCCACCTCTGCCATGGGCCCCCAAGAGCTGTTAGAACAGCACCCTCTTTCTATGGCAGCCGGCACTGAATGTCCAGGGAGCAGATGGAATAGAAGAGGAACCCCCGGGACAGAGCAGGAACCGGGATGGTGTCCTGGCCACTGCAGGTGTCCATGCAGTCTCCAGGCCCAGGCCCACTCTTTCCTCAAGGCCAACCCCTCAGCCCCCGCGCCAGCATAGCAGGACACCAACACTGCCCATGCCCTCGGGCCTGACGGGGAGCTCAGGAGCAATGCCGTGTATCCAGGGGACCTCCCTAGTTCTAGCTGCAGGCCTGGGGGCTCACTGCTCCCAGAGAGCCCAGAGCTGCATTCTTCCTCCCCCAACTCCTGTCCCCCACCTCTTCAGGCCATCCAGAGGGCTCTCCCTGCCTGCTGGGCCCTTCCGCCGGCCTGAAGTCCCAGCTTTGCACCCCAGGGTTCAGCTCAGCAGAGCCCGCGTGGGCTGCTGAGCTAAACGCTCTCCTCCATGCACTACCTGGGCCCTACCCACTCAAACTCACCCCTTCCCCTTGCGGGCCCCCCCACCCCATTCCCTGCTCCCACCCCAGAGTATGCAGAGGCATACTTCTCTCTGTGTCTTAAAATGCTTTAATCAAAATTCCACAAAGCATTCCCTTGCACATGGTGTATAAAAACAAATCCAGGACACGGTCGGAAGCAGGAGATGGAGCACAAGGCCCCAGACCCTTCTATGTACACCCCCACCCCACAGGGTCCCTCTGCAGTGGAGACTCAGCCCAGATTAAGTGGAATGGAAGACCAAAGACTGGGCGGGGGAGGTGGAGGAGATGGGGGGCTCCCAGGCACTCCTGGAAGCAGAGCAGGGGTTCAGGCCCATCTCCTACAGTTTTTTCACAGGGTTTGCACTTGCTGCCTGTGGAGTTTTTAATAACACCTCCTCTTTCCACTGGCGGGAGGGTCACAGTTGGGACAATACAGTGTGCGGTCACCTTCTGTACCAAGCACACTGCACAGTGGAGGGGGAGGGGAAGAGGTGGAACCACTCACCTTCCCAGCAGGCTCCCCGTGCTCTTCTTCACCCCCCTCTGCGGTGGGTACTGCAACCTCTGGCCTGGCCCCCATTGCCCAAGATCCCAGTTGGCCCACAGTGGCCACTGTGCCTCAGGGTGCACTTCCTGTTTCGGGGACCCTGGCCAGTGAACTCTGGGGACCTGAGGGCTGGCAGCGGGAGCCCATTTTTGTTTAACCGGCAGACAGCTACTGGGAGAGGTTGTTGGGAGCAGACAGCTGGGAAAGTCTCCCATGGCCCCTGGGGGCAGGCAGGCCCAGCATCAGAGCTCCGGGCTCACAGACTGGGAGTCTGATAGAGGAGCAGCCTCAGGCGAGGTCAGGAAAGCTAGATCTAACACACTGAGGAGGAGTCTTTCCACATCATGTCCTGGGTCTCGTGCCTGTGAGGATGGCACTGTGTGGGGAAGAGGGGAGAGGAGTTCTGTCCAGTGCCCATCTTGTCCCATCAGGGCTGTCCGGTCACAAAGCTCATGTCCCAGGGAGAGAAGCTGCCATAGGCTGGAAACTATTGAACTTCTCGGATGTAGGCCATTTGGCATTTGTAGCTGGTAAAGTTCAGGTCTCTGGGGTGGGGTCCCAGCACCCCACCATCCTTGAGACAGGGGCTGAGCCATCCAACCCCTTCTCCCTTCTGCCCTGTAGCACCCAGAGGAGTTGAGGGTCTCGCCATCAGAGGTATCTCAGAGAGTCTGGGCTCAGATCAGGAGGGAGGAAACCAGGACCAGCATCAAGGCTAAGGGGCCACTCAAGAAGGTCAGCTCTGCCTCAGATGCACCTGCCCCAGGCCCAGCCACAGTTGCCCACCGGCCCCAGTTGGTCTAGACGGCCTCAGAGTTTGGGGAGTCAGGCACGGGGTCTGCAAAAGAAAGGAGAAGTAGAATGAATGGGGAGCTTCTCAGTCCTTCACCCCCTAAGCCCACACGGGGAGGCTGTAAGGCCTCACAAGGGGAGTGAGGCTGCTGCCCTGCAGGCCACGGGGAGGTCATGACCTCGCAGGCTGTTGTGCTCTGCGGGGGTGGGTTGTTGGACTACACTTACCGAGGGTTGGGAAGAAGACATCCCCAGGGCCTGGTGGAGACAGAGGAGTGCCCGGCTCGGAGAGTAGGTGCCGCCCAGACTCTGAAGGCTGCCGCTGAGCCATGTAGGACAGTGGAGACCTGGGTTTGGCGTCTGGAATGGTCTGGGAGGACGGGGAGGCCTCAAAGCCAGGATTTTCGAGTCCTTGCGTGTTGCCGCTAGGAAAGGAGAGCTGGCTCAGTCCATTGCGCTGCCCAGGTTTGGGCCTCTGCCCTCCTGCCTGCCCCACTCCTCTGCTTCCCTCCCCGAACCTGCCTTCACAGCCCAGGCCTCTGCACCCTCTTCCCGCAGGAAGGGAGGAGCTAGGGTCAGAGAGAAAAGGGCACGGCTTACACTCATCTCCCCTGAGCTCAAGGCGGCGTCCTATTCGTTACTCGGCCGTCCGCCCTGGGCGCAGCCAGGAAGCCTGGGGTCAGAGACATGCTCAGGACACCAGATTCAGGAACCTGTGATGGGTTTCTCTTTGGTCAATAGAGCTGATGGCATTAGGATTGAATGCTTGTAGTATGGTGAGGGGAGCAGGGTCCTCCCTCTTCCTGCTTGGGAGTGGGACTACCTCGAAAGAGACCGCCACTCCCTGCCACCAACTCTGAGATCCTGGGAGGATCACTGGCAGGATCACTGGCAGGATCTCCTTTGACCTGTCTCGAAAATCATCTCTTTCAAACACCTAGAGGCACTCTGGGTTTGCTGGTAGAGGTAACTGGGCCAAGTTCCCGAGTGGGGCTCATTCCTGAGGATACCGCCTCCCGCCATGCCAGCCTCCATGGCCGCTTCCTGCACCGAGCACACCAAAACACATTCTCTCAGCCACCATGTGCCCTGCCCGCTGCCCCACTAGGAGCCCCTGGCCAGCCTCTGCCCTGGTGGCCTGCAGCAGCCTGATGACCTTCTCCTTGGAGTGCTCTGCAGGGAGGTCATCCCCCTTTGGGGGATGTGCCATCCCCCTTTGCATGTTTCAGTGTCTGTCCCCAGTTCAGCTGCTTCCTCCTCCTCCCCTAGCCTGGCCAGCTGACACTGGGCCTGAAGGAAGGTGCCAGGCTCATCCCAGCAGTGTTAGAACTCAGCCTACTGGGCGGGGTTGTGGGGGGCAGTGGCAAGGAGAGTACAGATGTGTAGGCCTCAGTGGCAGATGGCAGACCCTTTGC